>NC_143516.1:13127960-13862960 GCF_031878675.1 Megascapheus bottae | reverse complement strand
TGGAAATGGTGCTGTGGCTCAAATGGTAGAGCACTAGCCTTGAGCTAGAGAGCTCAGGGACAGTGCCCAGGCCAAGTTCAAGCCCCATGACCAACAAAAAAGGAAGAAAAAAAGAAAGAAAGAAAGAAAGAAAGAAAGAAAGAAAGAAAGAAAGAAAGAAAGAAAGAAAATCAGACTACATTATAGAACTAAGATGTCAAGTTTTCTTTAATTGACAAAACTTATACAGGCTTACATTACTTTAAAATCTATATACACAGTGAAATGACAAAATTAAGAAAGGCATTACCTCACAGAAATAATATTTTTTCTGGTGAGAATACCTTTGCAATTTTTTAAATGCAGTACATAGTAGCCAGGTTACACAATATAACTCATAAATTTATTTAGTCTAACTGAAATTTTTTACCATTCACTTCCATCCTTCTAAAGTCCACAAACCATGATTCTATTCCCTGTTGTGAGTCCCAATTTTTTTTAAATTCCATATGTGTGTGAACTTATATAATACTTGTATCTCTGCCCAATTTCACCTGACATAATGTTCTTTGGATCCATTCAGATTCTTACAGATGGGCAGATTTCTTATTCAAGACAGAATAGCATTCATTTCACAATGCATATTTAACACCAGTTTTTTATCCATTCATCCACTGATGGACAATTAGGGTAATTTCACATCTTGGGCATGGCAAATAATTCTTTGATGAAAATGATAGTGCAGGGTATGACACCAATATATTGATAAAATTTTCTTCAGATATATAACCAGTAATGGGATTACTCAATCATATGAATTCTATGAGTTAATTCTTTTAAAGCAATCTCATGCTGTTTTGGACAATAGTTGAACTATTTATGATTGTTATCATTGGTTTGTGAGGGGCTTGGCTTTCCCACGGCCTCTTTCATATACCTTTTGTTTGTTGTTTGGCTGGTAGCCAGTCTAACAAGTATAAGGTGATACCTCATTGTTTAGTTAGCATTTCTCTAATGACAAATGGTTTTGGAGTGTTTTTCTTGTTTTCATTGAGCTTTATTATTATTTAAAGGTGATATGTAGGTAGAGGGGTTACATTCACATAAGTAGGTAATGAGTATATTTCTCTCTTTTTTTGTGGGTCATAGGCACTGAGCTGATGCTGGACCCTTCAGCTCAAGGCTACCACCCTACTCTTAAGCCAAGCCCCACATTCCATTTCCTAGAGGTTAATTGGAGATAAGAGTCTCAGGTTCTTTTGTATCTGGGCTGGCTTTGAACCTTGATCCTCACTTCTTAGCCTCCTGAGTAGCTAGGATTCCAGGCCTGAGCCACTGCAGCTGGTGTAATGAATATTTCTTTTTGAACATTGCTATCTCTTCCTTTGTCACATCCCAGTTTTACCCTCTACACCTCCCCCACAAGCTGAATAGTTCACTTTAACAATTAGTATTTAGTATCACTGCTGCATTTATTCACCCTTTGTCCCACCATTTCCTTTTCTTTTTCTTTTTCTTTGCCAGTTCTGGGGCTTGAACTCAGGGTCTGAACACTGTCCTTGCCTCAAGGATAGAGCTCTACCACTTGAGTCACAGTACCATTTCCAACTTTTCTATGTATGTGGTACCAAGGAATCAAACCTGGGTCTTTGTGCATGCTAGGCGAGCACTCTACCACTAGGCCAAACTCCCTGCCCTTGTTCTACCTTTTCTATGCTACCTTCTTAACATCCCCAAAACAGGTAAACACACAAGATAAAAGGTACAGAAATCAAAAACAGCAACCAAGAGGAGAACAAATAAAAAACATGAAGCAAAATGACAAAGAAAACTCTTATTCCCATCTCTTGGATTTCATTTCAATAAATATCATTTTATATGATCATATTCACATAGCTATTGAGTCTTTATCATCTCTCCTATGAATATGCTATTTTAGTCTCACTGTGTGAATGTTTAAAGTCCTATATAATTTATCATGCCCAAATGTAATTTTGCAAATGACATGATCCTATATTTAAATTACTTTATAGATTACCCCCATTCAAATATTTTTCTTCTTTTCTTTTTATAGATTAAAAAAATCTTATTGTAAAGGTGATATATGGGGGTTACAGTTTCAAGAGGGGGGTAACAAGTACATTTCCTTTTGAACAATGTCACCCTCTCCCTCATTTTCTCCCAGTTTTTCCCCTCCTGACTTCCCTGCCCTCCAACTTATAAAGTTCATTTAATTTATCATTCCCCACTGTGATTTTTTGTAGATAATATGATCCTGTATTTACAGAACCCTAAAATTATCCATTTGGATATTTTCCATATACCTATGTGAAATTGGTGTAGCTTCTTTTGAGAAGTATATGTTGAGATTTGTTTCATGGCTTTGATCAGAATATAGATTTCAATAAGAGGTAAAACCTGGAAAAGTTTCTGGTTAGTAATACTGCAAATATAGTAGCAATCTAAGGTGAGATATTTTCTGCTAGAATCAGATTCAGGAAGAAGCAAGGTCCTGTGCTCTCAGTCTCATTTCTCCTCCAGACACCCCACCCAGAAAAATGCATCAATTACAAAACACTCAAGGGCTGATACCTTAGATGCCAATATTGCAGCAATCTTACATTCAAAATTGGTTTGCTACAGAGGAGAGCTAATGAAAAGTCAGTATTTTCCCAATGTATATATCTGTAAGCCAAGAGCTTTCTAAAGGAGATCTTCATTACCTAGAGCCAGGCAAAATAGTTTGGTGAAAAAATTATCAATAACTTCTAATAGCATATATAAATTGATTAATCCAAATTAGTCCTCGTGTGAATACATTTATCTCTGACAATCAGTAATCAACAATAGGAAATAGAAGACAGACAATGCCTGGATCTTAAGTCACTACTTCTCCCAACAAAAAAATTAAATCAGCTCTGGGCTTATCCTAGTTTCCATTTTTTAATTTAATTTTATTGTCAGGATGATGTACAGAGGGGTTACAGTTACATAGGCAAGGTAGTGAGTACATTTCTTCTCAAACATTTTTACCCCCTCCCATATTTTCTCCCATTTTCCCTCCCCCATGTACCTGCCAAGTTGTAAAGTTCATTTCCAATGTGTTGTCTTGTGATTATTGATGTTACATTGTTTCTATTCTTGACAATATGATTTAGTCCAAATCCTTTAGTTCCATAATCTCAATTTTTATTATAGAAAGAATAGATTGTCTGATAATTAGAATCCCATAGCCTGAAGATGGTTAGTAAATAATGGGTAGAGAGTAAATGTAAGGATTTGAAATGATTTATAATAATTATCATAACTCTCTTCAATATCATTAGTGTCTTGAATTAGTCACCTCTAGGAAAACAAGGATTTTAAAGATGAAGGAGAAAAGGAGACAGGGAGACATTTTCTTCTTCACAACTTTGCCTATGGACAGCCTCTCCGATGTGATATTCTCCCCCCCCCCCCAAAAAAAAAGTATGAACTTTTTATAACTGAATCATCAAATCAATAAAGTAAATTAACTGCTTCCCAACTTAGTAAGATGCAAGCTCCTTTACTGTAATTAAACTGAGACTATCTTACACAACAATTGTAGTAATGTGTGTTAATTGTGCTTTTCTATTGTGAACACATAGCTGGATACAACAATTTAGAGGAGGATTTTGGTTTTCTTATTTCAGTTCACAGTGACAGACATTCCAAGTAGAGTCCTTGGCTGGGTTTGTTCCGAGGTCATAGTGAAGTAAAGCATTCCTGGTGGTGGGGGCTTGTGGCAGAAGCTCCTCACCTCATGGCAGATAGGAGGCAGAGAGAGAGAGAGGGAGACCTGGGAACAGGAACCAGGACAGCAATCGCTGACTTTCAAGGACATGACACAATTCCTTATGTTCTCCAGGAAGACCCTGCCTCTTAACATTTCCAAAAATCTTCCAAGCAGCTCAACAGCTGGGGTCTGAGTCATTCCCTGTGATCAGGGAACCCAATATCTCCATGTGCAATACATCAAGTCAGAAATCACTCCATAACCTATGTAATACATAAAATCAAGCGAACTAAGTCCCATTGTCTCAATGGATGGCCTAAAAATCACCTCCCTTGAATAATTCAAGTAGACTTGAACTGAAAAATGAACCATATTGCTTGCACAGTAAATTAGGACACAATTGGTTACAAAGGAACTCAAAGTATAGATTCAATGTATATGTTAAATTCCTTCATTTCTCTTATTAGATGCACACGCATACATGTTTATGTATGTATGTACCACAGAGTTAAATATGTGAGCATGTGTGTGTTTCAGACACAAAAGTTTTCATAGTAGACATCAAATTGACTTCAGGTCTACTGTTCTTATGGAAGGCAATTCAACCTACCTCCAACCTCCTGTATATTCCTTAAGTCCCCAGAGCTTATTTCTGCATTGATCCCATTGGGCCCACACAGTGGGCTTTCAGCAGTGGCCCTGTCCTTTGCCAGTGAGAAACTTAACCTGAACTGAGGCTTCTGCAGACTGCATTAGGACAATCCTGGGAAGTTGACAGGTGACTTTTTCTGCCATCTTCCTTCTCTGTCTACTTTGAACTTTAACTTCAATTTGTTGACTTTATGAATACTGTCCTCTTTTCGTCTCACGTGGGCATTCTCAGATTGGACGTCGCACTCTAGTCCCCCCAAAGTAGGAACCAAGTTTCTGAACTTGACCTTGCATTTCACTTTCCTTCCACGCATCACGTCTCAGCAGGGGACACTGACAGCCTGCGTTCCTGGCAGCAGGGCTCCGCATGTTAGTCAGGTGCAAATGAGGTCTCACAGCGGGACAGCCTCACAGCTGCCATCTCATCTGTGAGAGCAGATGTGCTGGCTATTTATAAGCAATGGGAAGGTAATCCAAATGTGAGGGGAAAAAAATCCAACATGAACTGAACTTCAGATTCCAAATAGAGACCATGATCTTTAAGCTCATACCTGCTCTGCCCTCCGACCTCCCATCCATCCAGCAAGCTCCTTGAGGAGAGAGAGCAGCTACTCGGGCCAGGCCAGGAAGCTGTGCAGGACTGTATTTCTTCTCTGAACTAGAAAGGAAGGTCATGGGTGAGAATGGTGGCTCTGCTTTTTCCAGGAAAAAGCTTGATCCTCTGAGATTCAACTCTTGAAGAGAGCTGGGTGGTCCCAGAAGAACTTCTGGTTTCTTGTTTCCAGAAAAGTGTGAAAGCAAAACAAGAAGACTGAATCCTCTCTGTGATGAGGTGAGGAGAGCAGAATTCATCTTGAAACTGAAACTTACCGTTATCAGCAATGGGTACAAAACCATAAGTCACTGTTGCTGAGCATACAGCCCTCAAAACTCTAAAATCCTCATCAAGGAAAAGAAAATATAAATCTACTCTTTCCGTGGAAGCATGGAAGCTTCTTGAGTTAAGAGGGGAAAATGTAACAAAAGAAGGAAAAATAGAAAGAAGAAAAAGGAAGGGAAGGAAAGAGGGAAGAAGAAAAGACAGAAGGAAGAAAGGGTGGAATAGAAGGAAGGAAGAAGGAAGTCAGAGAGAATTCATGAATACCGTAGTAGCTCCCATATTTAAAGCTATCTTCTCTCAGGCAGATGAGTTTGAAGAATCTGCTTAATAACATCTTTAAGGAGCATACAGTAGTATGATACAAAGGCAATGATTGGAAATTGGGAGGTTACAATGTTAGTAGAGCTCTAGTCATCTAGTTCTGAGACAATTAGGAGAACTCCTTTATTCTTCACTGATTTTCACGCTGAAGAATTTGGATTCCCTGAGCTCCAAACTGCTTCTACCATTAACATTCATTTTTATCTTTTTTTTGGAAAATTGTTTTTACTTTAAATTGGAAAGGCTGCCATTTACCCATGGCTCATACCCAGTTATTTAGGAGGCTAAGATCCGGATAAAAATTTAAAGCCAGGGCCGGGAGTTTGGCCTAGTGGTTAAAGTGCTTGCCTAGCATGCATGAAGACCTGGGTTTGATTCCTTGGTTCCACATATATAGAAAAAGCTGGAAGTGGTGCTGAGGCTCAAGTGGTAGAGCTCTAGCCTTGAGAAAGCCCAAGGACAGTGCTCAGGCCCTGAGCTCAAGCCCAGGACTGGCAAAAAAAAAAAAATTTAAAGCCATTCATTAGCAGAAGGAAGGCTATTTAGGAGGATAAGATCTGGATAAACATTTAAAGGTATTCATTGGTGGAAGGAAGGAAGGAAGGAAGGAAGGAAGGAAGGAAGGAAGGAAGGAAGGAAGGAAGGAAGGAAGGAAGGAAAAGTCCTTATTAAGGCTCCATCTTCAAAAATAACTGGCAAAAAAAACCACAGCTGGCTTAAGAAGTAGAGCGCCTACTGGGCTAACAAACCAAGCAAGCCCAAGTTCATGAGTTGAAACCCTAGTACCAGCCAAAGAAAAAAATGAAATATAAGAGAAAGGCTACCCTCTGTTCTTAGTTCACAGATTGTGGTCAGTTTTCTCATTCCATACATTATATTCTTCTACCACCTATGACCTTGAATCTCCTCTCCTCTAGTGGGCCCCTAGCCTGGCCTTGTACCCACATTATTCCCCTAATACCTTGCGCGGGGTGAGAGCAGTCGTCTCTATTGTTACTGAATAGTGATCACCATTTCACCTCCATTCCCAAGAACTAGCCAGTAAAGTTTATTGAAAGTGAGCTGTTTTTATGTAGCAGATGGCTGAAAGAGCCAAGAACCATTACCTACACCCTAAAAAGCAAAAGACCATCCGAAAGTTTGGAAAGTAACCTTTTGAAATGCTAGTAAATGTTTGCTTTTAACAGTGGTCAAAAAAAAAAAACCCTACTAAACTTTTACAAACAGAGGGGAGGAGGGACAACTCTGAGGTACCTCAGACCAATAGATTTAAGCTGTAGCCTCGCAACAACCCAATGGCCTTGAAGAATTGGAGGAAATTAAGAAAGAAAATTGCCTGATGCCCGTGTCAAAGTCATTCTGGTTTTAGTGGCCCTATAAAAAGTGACGGTGAAAAATCCAATGCACTGAACATTTTCTTCCTTAGGAAAAGCAAGATGAGGAAGCTGACTTGGTAAAGGAGAAGCTTGCTTAATGCACATTCTCTCACCCCATCCTTCATGAATTAATGCGGTCTGTGTGGGCACTCCTGCCACCACTCTATTGGGTGTCCTGCTGATCAAAGGTTGATGCCATAAAAGACACTCAGCAGCAGATTCACAGCCTCCCACCCACAGCAGGTACGTATACCCTGTGAGGACCCAGAGCTCTTGCTCAGCAGAGAAAGGAGAGGGACAATCAATCTATATTTTTAAAGTTCCATTCGAAGGGACTTCCTTGAGCACTGAAATAGTCCTCTTGAATAACTTACTTCCTTCTCACTGTGAAAGGACTTACTCAAAACTAGCACTGTTCCTAGCACAGAAGTGCCCTTCCATAGACATAAAGTTACTTGGGCTTTGATGGCTTTTTAATGGATTCTATTTGTAGAGCAGTGTGAGACTCAGAGTACACTTGAGAGGAAGGGAGAGAAATCCCGGCACCTCCCCATGTGCCTTCCCACGGACATCAACATCGCCACATGGCTGACACATTTGTGACAACCTGTGAACCTACCCTGACACATTTCTACCACCCAAAGTCCATTGTTTACATGAGCATTCACCTTTGGCACTTATAGATTAGGGGCGTGTATAGTAACATACAGCATCATAAAGAGTATTTTCATTACCTTAAAATGTCTCATGCTCCAAGTAGCATCCTTCTTTTCTCTCCATCTTTTTGTATAGTCACAATATTTTGATCTTTTTATCAGGACATCACATGGTTGAAATCACCCAACAGGACTTTTCCGATTAGATTCTTAAACTTAGTAATATGCACTCAAATATCCTCCAGCTGTTTTCATGCTTGATAGCTCATTTCTGTTTAACAATAATATTCCAGTGTCTCTGTGTGCTATGGTTTATTTATCCATTTAGCTACTGAATGGATATTTCCTCGTTTCCAGGTTGTGACGATAATGAACAAGGCTGCTATAAACACTTTTGTGTTTCCATGAAAGTTTTGACTCCTCTGAGTAAGTACCAAGATGCACAATTACTGCCTCCTACGGTGAAGACGTGCTCTGTTCCAAAGTAGATTGAGCATTTAGTGTTACCCATTAGCACCTAGTTGAGAGTTCCTGTGCTCGCATTGGCAGTACTTGGCATGGTGAGTGTTCTGGACTTGGGCTAGTCCAGCAGCAGTGAATTGAAAAACCACATTGTTTCAGTTTATGTTTCCCTGACCGTGTTATGCTGAGAAGCAACTTTTAACAGACTTACTTGAATCTTCCTTTACATACGTGATCTTCCTTTACATACGTGAAGTGTCCACTCAGATATCTTGCCCGTATTTTCAAATGAGTTGCTTGTTTATTCTTGTTGAATTTTAAGGGCTTCAAGCATATTTTTTGTTGTCTTTTGTCAGATGACTTTTCAAAGCAGTTTCTCCCAGTCAGTGGTTTCATTCTCTTGACAGTGTCTTCTGCACAGCAGAAAATGTTAATTTTTAAAAAATTCCAGGTTGATTTTGCTTTAACAAAAACATCCTGAGCCAGATGTACGTGACAAAACATATTCTTTTTTTTTTTTTTTGTGGGTCATGGGCTTGAACTCAGCCTGGGCGCTGTCTCTGAGCTCTTCAGACCCTACCCTTGAGCCAACCTTGAGGTTAATTGAAGATGAGTCTCAGGTCCTTTTGTGCCTGGGCTGGCTTTGAATCTTCGTCCTCAAATCTCAGCCTCCTGATTAGCTAGGATTACAGGCGTGAACAACCAAGCCCGGCGACAAAACGTATTCTTTTTTTCATATATTTTTATTGTGATTAATAGAAGGGTTACATTGTATTCACCAAATAGAAGGTGCATTACTCCATATCCATTGATACCCTTTCTCATGTGACATAACGTATTCTTTAAGGCTCTGGAAAACCCAAGCTCAAGGTGCTGAGGCTCAGTTAGGACCTCCCTTCCATTTCATAAACAACTTCCCTATGTCTTTGTACACCCTTTTGCCCTAAAGGACTCTGTGGGGTCTTTTTTAGAGGTTACTAGCCCCAATCATGATCCTTTTTTTCAAAATCTCATCATCCCCAAAAGACTCACTTTCAGTATATGAAAGTGTATGAAAGACTCGATTTCAGTATATGAATATGATGAGAGAGAGATTATCAAGTATTTTTTTCATGAGTTGGCCCCAAAGTCCTTTGGATTTTTCCTGTGTATGTTGCATTCAAAGAGTTGTGTAAATTTTATTTTACACTTAAGTCTGCGTTTTGAGTGAGCTTCCATGGTGTATATACTATATCAAGGCTCTTTTTGGTCTCCCACTTTCCCTTTGTATTTGGATCCTGTTTATGAAGTAAATTGGGTTAGGGTTTTCTTTCTTATATGAGATTTATATTGCTTCGGTATTAATATCTGACTTGTCTCATGGATGAGTTAAAAAGTATTCTCCCTGCTAAATAGGCTGCAGTGATTCACACCTAGTTACTCAGGAGATTGAAATCTGAGGATTGGATTTTAAAGCCAGACCCGGCAGAAAAGTCCATGGGATGTTTATCTCCAGTTAACCAGAACAGAGCCAGAAGTGCATATTAGACATTTTTTGTTTTAGCTTGTTTTGTATCAGTTGACTTTCTTTGGGTTGATAAATTTACAGTTGTCCTCAAATTGGAAAAATACGTTATTTTTTCAAATGAGTTTCCCCTCTCCTTTGCTGAAATTTGCAGCAGATCCTGCTCCTGGAAGTTGCTCTGTAGTTCAGTAACGATCTTTCCACTTTCTTCAGATTGTTTCTTCCCTCTGTGTTTCATTTTCAGTTGTTCTAGTGTTGTCTCTTAAAGTTAACTGTTTTTTTTTTCCCTCTTATAGTATCTTATTCACTGTATTTGTTAGGCTTAGTTAGTTCTCCACCCTTCTTTCCCTCCCTCTCTCAATCCCTTCCCTCTTTCCTTCTATGCTCCCTTCCTCAATTCTTCTCTTCATTCCTTCTGTCCTTTCTTTGGTACTTTTTTCTGTAATTTTCCAGGACTATGGAGATTGAACCTTCGGATCTGCACTTGATAAGTAAATACTCTACTGTACCAGTTATTACAATCTCCATCCTCCCCTTTTGTGCTTTTGGTTTTAAGCAGCATCTCACTAATATTCCCTGGGGCTAACTTTGAACTGTGATCCTCTTGCCTCTGTCTCATCAATAGCTGGGATTGCAGTCTTGTACTACCAGGCCCAACTCATGCAATTTATTTCTTTTTTGTGTTTTTAAACTTATGTTTAAGTAGTTGTACAAAAGGGTTGCCATTTAACAAAGTAGCTTATAAATACAATGCATTCTTCCCTACCCACCCTTTCCATCACTCTCCTGAATTTGTAGGGTATACATGGAATTCTTGAGTACATCTTTCTCCTCTTTCTTTTCATTCACCTACTCCTTCCCCCTTGCTCTCACCCCTTTCAAGTATTCACTTCCTGGTGTTTGTTTTCTTGAGCTTTGACTTTGATTTCCTAAGGAATTGAGTTCCACTTTAACACCTGCGTATCACACAACATTTTTACTGGTAAGATTATACACTAATTCTGTGTCTACATATAAGGAAAAACATGCATCTCTGGGATTCTGACTTACTCTACTTAACATAATTTGTTTTTTTCTTCACACATAATTGTTACCTGTAGAAATCTTGAGTCTTTTTTTTTATTGTAATTAGTAAAAGGGTTACATGATATTTGCCAAATAGAAGGTGCATTAATTCACATACATTGATACCCTTTCACATGTCTTGGTACCCATTTCCCTCCCCCCCCCTACACCCCCCACCCATCTTGGTTTTCCCCCCTTCCCTATCAAATTTCAAATATCCAAATACAAATAAATTCAATATATCAGATAACAAAGTGAGATACTATACCAATATGAGATAACCAAGGGACAGCAAAGGAGATGAGAGACAACATAGTACATTAAGGAAAACAATCATTCATTATATGGCTTTTGTTTCAATATCCTGGAGGTCCTTTTAATTAGCTTCACATTATATGGCCTTATGTATCAAGATTTTACTCTATTGCAGATCTCTGCTAGTAGAGCCCAAGGTTTCTACTGATTATGACGAATGAGGGAAACCATTGAGCCTAAGTTCCTTTGAGTCTGGCTTACTTCACTTAATATGATCTTTTCTAAGTCTTTCCATTTCCTAACAAATGGGGCGATGTCATTCTTTCTGACAGCAGCATAGAATTCCATTGTGTACAAATACCACAACTTGTTGATCCACTCATCAACTGAGGGACATCTAGGTTGGTTCCATATCTTTGCTATGGTAAATAGTGCTGCAATGAACATTGTTGTGCTAGTGGATTTAGTATGTCCTTGTTTCTGGATGGTTGGGTAAATGCCAAGTAGTGGAATTGCTGGGTCATAGGGGAGTTCTATGTTTAGCCTTTTGAGGCACTGCCACACTGCTTTCCATAGTGGTTGAACGAGTTTGCACTCCCACCAACAGTGTAGTAGTGATCCCTCCTGGCCACATCCCCTCCAGCATCTGTTATTATTTGTTTTCCTGATCCTGGCCATTCTAACTGGAGTGAGGTGGAATCTTAGAGTTGTTTTGATTTGCATTTCTTTTATGACCAGAGATGTTGAACATTTCTTCATGTGTCTATAGAATCTTGTCTTTTTACATCTTGTTACTCACTACTTTCTTCTTTGAGTAGATAAAAATATGTCTTTAATAAAGTTTTTTATGTGTTTTTCTATTAAATGCAATATTGATGCATCTTTTAAATTGGTTTTTCTGTTCATCGTAGGTTGTATTTTATTTATTTGTAAAGAAAGATTATTTATAAGGTCTGCCAGACACTGTCAATTTTATCTTGTTAGATGCAGAACATTTTACATATGTATAAATATTTTTGAGCTTTGTTTTTGTACATGCTTAAGTTTCCTTGAAAGCAGTTGAATCTTTTGTTGTGTTTTGACTCAATGGAGGAGCTTTTACTCAAAGACTAGTTTTCTCCCTGTGTACATTTCAATGAATGATTAGGTTTTTTGTTCAGCTTAGTAGGAACAGCCAATATTCCCAGGCCTGAATTTGAAATTCTCACATCTAATGTTTACCTCTCCAGTCCTCTCCTAAAACCTCACTGCTGAAGGGAACTTAGGTTCTCAACTGCATCTCCTCAACTGTTGAGACTTTTGGGCATGATAGAGCTCCTGGATCCCTGGACCACAGCATGAAAATTCCCTTAAGAAGTCAACTGGGCATCATAGGCTTGGTTTACTTTTTTTTTTCACAATTCAAAGACTATTGTGTTCATGAATGAATAACGTCTTGAAATCTAATATATTCCGCTAGGGTTTTTGGTTTGTTTGTTTGTTGTTTGCTTAATGCGATGGCAAGCATCATCTCATCGTACATCTTCACAGTCCTCTCTTAAGAAAAGAATCTTAAGTTTCTTATTATTTCTATTTTAGAGACCTTATTCTTTCTACTGTTGGTGTGAATAAACTTTTGGTGTTCAAAATGTGTGTGGCCTTACCCTCAGGTCAGAAGAAAATAAGCAGCATGTAGCTAAAACAACAAGGTGCTACCAGTACCAAAATATTTCTTTAGCAACATTTATACTTTGAAATTGTATTAACTCTTCTTTTGGTCTTGGAGGCTATAGCCTAAGCATCTATGTTTCTAAGCATCATCAAGATAAAAGAAAGTAAATGCCATTGTATTTGAAGGCAAAATGACATAGAACATTTTATAAAATGCCTACTTAGTGTTGCATGTCTTCTTAAGACCGTCATATAGTTTGCAGGTAAGCTTATGTTCTGCAAAATGATCCTCCTTTTGAACATAGGTTCAATAGTTTCCCTCATTTGTCATAATTAGTATAAATCTTGGACTCTCCTAGCAAAGGTTTACAATATGGCAAAACCTAGATACATAAGGGCATATAGGATGAGGCTAAATGAAAGGACCTCCAGGATATAGAAATGAGCCATATAATGTGTGACTGTTGGTCTTAATGTACTATGTTATTTCTCATCTCTTTTGTTGTCCCTTGATTATCTCATATTGTTATAGTATCTTACCTTGTTATCTGGTATATTGTATATATGTTTATTTGTTTATTTGAAATAGGATAGGGAAGGGAGGAAAACAAGATGAGGGGATGGGGTGGGAGAGGAAAATAGGAACAAAAACATGAGAAGGGATATCAATGTTTATGAAGTAATACACCTTCTATCTGGCGAATATGATGTAACCTTTCTATTAATTACAATAAAAATAAAAGTTTTAAGAAAGATCTTCCTTTTATAGCTACCAGTACTATTTCTGAGTATCCGCTTCAACCATGACCTGAACTCCAAAGAGACCATTTTGAAAATGAACATAGTATGTATAATCGCAACACAAAGAAATGCAAAACAAACTCCAAATAAATGTTCATGTTCTTTACTCTTGAAAGAAAAAATGATAATGAATTCCTGTCTCTCATAATGTAGCCTCCAATTAGATCTCAATACTACCAAAACCCTTCTAATTACCAAAAGAAACATATATATTGTTCGGCTTCTTTCTCTTTTTTTGTTTGTTTCCTTTTGTATATGACCTCTAAGTATTATAAACCCTTGAAACTTCCATTAAAAAAAACTTTATTCCAATCACTATCCCTCTTATTCATGCTTTTATCCCACCTAGGTTATTATAATAATCATAATTATTGTAAGAATTATGGGAAGCATGCACCAATTGGAAACACAGAGAAATGGGGAAATGAGGGGTCTTTTGTCTGAAAGAAAGATTTCTTTCTGAATAGGTTGTTTTTCTGATTAATGGGAAAAGTAAGCCCTAAACCTGTTTTCCATTTTGGACTTATTTTAGTGGATGAAGAATTGAGTTGCATAGTGCTCAGAATATATGAATTACTAATATGACTTGAAGTGTTACTTCTCATGGAGGGGAGAAGAGTGATTGCCTGATGTTGACCCACATGTGCACACTTTCTAATCCACATCAGAAAATAAAATATTGAGAAACAAGTTGCACAAGAGTGAGAAATATCCCCCGGCTCAGTCTGCTGTGTTTGCTTGCCTGCTGAGATCCATTAACAAACAGCTGTTTTTTGACCTCTGAAGGTGAGAATTCTCTCTTGGTATAGTGATTTGGAGAGAGGAGAGTCACTTTTCCGAGCAGGTTGAAGCTAGGTCCTGAACAAGGATTCTAATTCTTTTCATGCATCACATGAATTCGACTTTTAATTCATAGATGCTAGTGGTGGTTACTGAGCAGAACTCACAACCAAATTTTTTTTATCGTTCCCAAGAAGGGTGGAAAATACAAGAATTTATCTTAAAGGAACTTTTAGTGGGCTACACACATAATGAAATATCTAACACCTTGAAGTATGTACTGATTTTTCTTAAATAAAGCCAGCCTGGTTTCTAGAAGTCAACTTATCAGAAATTTTGTAGAAGGGCCAGGAGTTTGGCCTAGTGGTAGAGTACTTGCCTAGTATGCACGAAGACCCCGGTTCAATTCCTTGGGTCTTAGAAAAAGCTGGAAGTAGTGTTGTGGCTCAAGTGGTAGAGCTCTAGCCTTGAGAAAGCCCAAAGACTTGAGCTCAGACTTCAGTTCAATCCAGGACAAGGAAAGCAAGCAAGCAAGCAAGCAAGCAAGCAAGAAAGAAAGAAAGAAAAGAGCGAATTAAATATTGGTAAAAATCTCATAAATAGAATGTCTGAGTTAATACGCTTTACATGAGCAAATACTCACTTGGAAAAACCATACCAAGATTCAGCGGTTATTTATTCTTCTTGAAAAGTTTATTAAGGATGTGGTTCTCAATTGCTGATGATAAACAGCAAAAACCTCAAGATAAGCTTTTTTGATGAGCCATAATGAAATACACACATGGCTGGAGTATCTTTTAATAATGCGCTTCCATTGCCAAATACAGGAGTTTTGTAGACCTCATTGAGTAAGGTATTGATAATTTTATCTTTTGGGGAAAATATAGTCTAGCAGTTTCATATTTTTTATTCTTTATTATTAGAAAGAACCTATTAGAAACCACAGTACTATAATCAAGTAAATTATTTTTTACTTTAGAGGCCTATTTATTCTTCATTTAATAGCAATCATGCAATTCAGACTAATTCTTTGGAGAACAGAATTAAAATTCTTCAAGTGGAACATGTTTAACTAGGAGAAATGAGCGGTGTGTGTGTGTGTGTGTGTGTGTGTGTGTGTGTGTGTGTGTGTGTGTGTGTTTGCACGTGTGTGCATGCAGAAGCATATATACAATGATACTGGGGCTTTAACTCAGGACAAGAGCATTGTCCCTTAGCTTTTTTGCTCATGGCTAGTACTCTACCATTTGAGACATGCCTCCACTCTGGTGTTTTACTGTTAATTGGAGGTAAGAGTGACACAGACTTTTCTACCAGCTCTGGCCTCAGCCAGGATTATAGGCATGAGTCACCACTGCCCATTAAATTGAACCAATTTTAAGTAAAGTGCTTCAGGAGACTGAATTCCAAATTTTCATTTGTCATCCCAAAGTTAATCCTAAAATGACTGAAATTTGATGATGGTATTAAACAACACTTAGAACTCTGAGAGCACATTAATTAGAATTTATTTTCCTATTGTTTCATGCATACACATGAATACTTCCACTTTAACCACTTAACAAAATCTCAGTACCATTATTCATTGATTTGTTCAAATTATTTTTTTTATCACACCAGGAATAGTTTGTGATGTCAGCAATTAAACAATGTCTGAAACTATGACTTACATATTATAATTGATAGACTTAAACTTTCAAAGCAACAGCATAACCAATAATAAAAACTGAAGAAGAATGTGTAATGGCTAATGAATCAGCTCCATCATTAATATAATGAAGCCACACTGCTCTTTTTCACAGGGAAATTTTCCTATATGGAGTTATAAACTAATAGGAGGTAGCTAGCTACTAAAATAGCTGGAGAAAGACCCTTGAGAGGTCCAGAAACAGCACATACAACAGAGACTTAACTACCACCTCTAGTCTGAGAAAAAGAGGAAAAAGAAGGGATCCAATAACTAAGAAGGAACTAGATTCCTAACTAAAAGAGATCTCAGGAAATAGAGTCTGCTGGCAAGAATCTCCTTAGCCAACTCTTGCCCCAAGTAGCTGAGTCTACGCCAATCACAAGCTGCCATGTGTTGATCCCAAGTTCGAAAAAGTCAGATCAAGCTGCAACCAGTTGGGTCCTATCTATAAGGGTCACTTCCGTTTCCCATGTCCTTTCATTTTACTGTAGCTACAGATACAGCCTTCCTGGGGGATGCAGTGGGAAATTCTGAATCTGTTTCTGTCCAGACCATCATCATTTTAGGTTCAGACTATTCATCAAGCTCTAGAATCACAAAACAAGTCCACTAAGATGACCAAAAGTAAATACGATGTAATTTTGTATCTTTTCCCCCCTGTAATTTTCTCTCCTTTTTCCAGATGTAGGGCTTGATCTCAGGGTCTGAGCACTGTCGTTGGGCTTTCTCAAAGCTAGAGTTCTACCACTTGAGCCCTCGCACCACTTCTGGCTTTTTCTACGTATGTAATACCAAGGAATCGAACCAGGTTCTTCGTGCATGGTAGGCAAGCACTCTACCACTAGGCCAAATTCCTGGCCCTGTAATTTTGTCTTTAACAGTAGAAGCAGCTAGAATTGCTGAACTGCCTGGATGTCTGCAATTGGTCTATTGAAGCAGTCCAATTTTTCTCATGAACAGCCTTGAAATATTCTTATTCCTAAAATGTGAGCAAAAAGCAATAATACTGTGAAAGAAAGCTGTACCTCAACTAAGTAGTACCTTTGTGTATGCTTTGCTTATTAAATTTTTTCAAAGTTTTTAAAAATTATTTATTTCCTGTACATATTCATTTCATTTTAGGACTAATTCCTAAAATATAATTGCCAAATAAAAGGGTGAATGATTTTTGAAGAATTTTAATGAATATTGTTTAGATTATTTAAAGAGAACTAATACAAGTTTTATTTATACCATAAGAATGCAAAACAGCTTTGGTATCTTCCTATATTTTTTGTTTCTCAGTTGACTCTTCTATTTTTTTGTAGTGATTCATATATTCAGGATTTATAATGATTTTGCAAATCATTGTCCTGCCAGGGTATTTGCTTTTATTTCTTGTTTGTGCTGCTACTTAACTGTTTTTACCACAATAAGTTATTCTTGATTTTTTAAATGTAACTAGAAAATCTAAATATTTGTTTTGTAGCATCAAACCTTGGGGCATATTTTTAAAACTTCTCTTCAAAGATCTTTATAAATCTACAATTCAAAATGTTTTTCTTCTAGTACTTTTCCATCTGTAATCCATCTCATTGTCAGACAAACTGCAAAGCATCTTATTTTAAAAAGTCATTTATTATCCAAGAACTATAATCTATGTGTTGAGACTAAATTTACTATTACTCAATTGTGAATCTTTTCAGTCTATTTCATGTCTTCTGTTTTATTCTTTTGGTAAGAGTGTGTGTTCTGATGCCTTACCCATAGAACTTTAGCTATGGAAATTTTATATATATATATATATATATATATATGACTGTTAAATTTTTCATCATTAATGTTGTTTTCATCATTATTCATATTTATTTAGACTGAATATAAAACAACTTAATCAAGTGCAAACAAAAGTTTTACAATGATTTCTTTAGATTTAGATTATAATCTAGAGGAAACCATCAACTTTAAATAAGCTCTCTTACCACAGTGCGTGTGCTCATTTAAATACACCAAATAGGAAATGCAAACCCTTGGTGCTTTCACTTCATATTTTTGTTGCTCTGTTAAATAAGAAATATATTTGCCTACAGTGTATCATTCTCAGTGGAAAATAAATCCATCGGCATATGCATTATTGATTCTGCATTCAGCCATATTCTACTCATGATTTTGCAGAGATATTTTAAACACATTATTGCAAATAAAAATACCTTTTGTTTTCTCTTACGAGGTTTTAGTGCTTTCTTCTTATCCTCATTTTCTTGTATTTAATACCTTGGCTAATACTTCCTGGGAAAGGCTGTCAGCGTTGCAGCTTTGATGCACTCCACCCTGTCTCCCACCAGTTGAAGAACAGCAATGTTGACTCTCCTATTAGCCAGCCTCTCCAGTGATGCTGTACAAGTAGAAACTTACAAGAAAATATTAACCCCAAATAATAACAATATTGGAAACTTCAAACATCTTAACTAACAATATTTTTAACTTAGGAAACATGTTTCTATATTTAATGTTCCAAGTCTAGCATTATCTTGTGAGTAATAGGTATTGAGCTTCACCAAGTATAATCTAATCATTAATGCTTATAGAGATTAAAAAATGTTTCTCATTCTTTTATATTCTTTTGGTTGACAGGCTTACTAACAAAATATTCTTACATGATTGGTCATTATGTACTTTGTGACTTAATAGATTTATTATTGCTAAATAAATCAGCTGATGTTTGCATTTAGGCTTTGAACTTATATCTACAAGGAAAACAAAACTGGTAAACAATATCTACATATGTGTATGTATAGTTTTACACCTATGCAAAACTTTCTCCTGAAAGTTTTGAAATTGGTCTAATGATATAAAGATACTTTTATTGAGAGTTGCTAGAACTCCAGCTCTAGAGTGTGTTTTTTTTTTAATGTGTGTTTCTTTGAAGGTCAGTTTGTTTGCCTTTCTTTTTCAAGGTCACTTTTTTCTCCATTTATTATGGTTTACTGTTATTTCCATTATCCCATTAAAACATTCAAATGCATCTACACCTATATAATATTCTCATTTATAAACTTACTTTCTCTTCATTCTTCACATTTTATTTATTTTTATAATTGTTTTTGTTTTATCAAAAAGAATATAACAGCATCTCTTTGCCTGCAGTAGTACCATTTCCCTTCAGAAGGATTTATGAACATGCTATAATTCTCCATTCATGCTGGTTTTCTTTTATGTTCCTTAACAAAAACAAATCTAACTAGGTGTTATAAATTTCTTCATAAATTGCATGCATATTTCTTTGGTAGATTAATGTATTTTCAAACAGCAGCTCTTCATTATGCTACACACATAATTTTTTCTCCTTTTAAAATATATTTCTAATTTGTTCTCCTGGAATGCAGTATTACTACTAAATTTCATCTGTTGATCCAATTCGCAACCCTATTAACTTCTCTTAGGTGTTCTATGTTTCTCTGTACTCTGATTTTTTGTGGGGGGGCAATATTTGAGAATGAGAGCAATATTACTTCACCAGTTATTTCTATCCTTTGTCTTATTAAATTATTGATGAGATCCCTTTCTCCTCATATGTATTTCAGGTTGATATGCTGAGTCCACAGAGCTCCTCTTACTACTCCTGCCTAGGTATTTTTTCCTCACTTCCAATGACTGACAAGTATTTCTTACTGTCATCTCTCAACCTAAGCACAACCTTCCCACCATTTACAGGACATCTTCTCACTGTGCAGTAAATTATCTTTTTGCTTTATTGTTAGGTCCCCTACATTTTGAAATAGCTCCTTATGTGTAGGTGCCTGGCAATGGTTGTCTGTTAGGAATTTGTGCTGGTTTCTAGATTACTGCATCTCAATTCCAAGTCATCGACACATCATTATCTGTTTATGACACTTGTACATCATTGCTTGATGCTAAGCTTTGTCAGTAGAACACCGAAGAGGCTCTAAGGGTGAATATTTCGTTCTTTCCACGTCTGGCTAGTCTGTTCTTTGTTCGTTTCTCAACAGCAAAAGGTACAAGGAGGACATCATTCACACAGCGTCTCCCAACAGCCAGAGAGCAGTTTCCCAGGACAGTTTCTCAGCAAGTACTTCTTTAGCAGGACTTTTCTTACTCCTGGAGTGCAGGAGGCAGAGCAGCCTGTGCCACTGCTGTGTGGCTCTGCCACCTGGGCACAGTGGCTGCAGACACTTCTGGAGGGTTTGCATCTCATCCTCAGCTGGGAATGTGGATGGTGGGAGCTTTTAGATTTGTTCCTCCCTTGCTTGTGCTGCCCCAGACCTCTAATAAGAGCTGGTCTTGTGACTGCTACTCCTCTAGTTCCTAGTGTTCTTACTCTCTAGTGGGAAATCCTGTTATACTAGTGCTTCATGTTCCACTTACCCCGTTGACAGTGATGGTGGCACTTCTGTCTCCTGATTGGCGGCTAACTACACAAGTTACAATATGGCCTTCGTACTCTTGTTATTAATAATCCTGTTGTTTTTTCTTTCCTTCTGTTTTTGTCTTTTCTTTTGGTTTGATTGTTCGCCTATATGTCTTTGGGAGGGGCAGAGAGGGTGTAGAAATGAGTAAACAAGGAGTAAACAAATGCAGCAGTGGAACTCACTGGGAAGCATGTTGAAAACGAACTAAACAACTGTGGATGGGATGGGAGGGGAAAACTGGGAAAGAACAAGGAAGGAGTGACATTGTCCAAAAGGAAAGGCATTTTTTGCCTGACTTATGTAACTGTAACCGTTCTGTGTAACAAAAATTTTTAATAATAAAAACAATATCATAATAATTATTTTATTAATAGTAATATTAATTATATATATACTTTGTACAATACACAAATAAAAAGGTGGTTCTGGTAGTACAGCAAGATTTTAGTATTACAACAGAAGCTGAAGTTTACCAAGGTGCAACATGGAAATGTGTTCCTATGAGAGAATCAACTCTAAGTCTTAGAGGACACCCAAATATCCAAAAACATGCGTTCCATTGTTACGTGTGTGTGTGTGTGTGTTTCCTAATGTGTTACTTTGGGATGCTTTTCATTCCTCAGGGTTTCATTAATTTAGCATTCTCAATGCATAGTATGACAACCTCAAGCTTTCATTAATTTTGATGCGTAGTGTGACAACCAGACCCTTTTTATTTTTTACAGTACTGCAGTAATGATTAGAAAGATATTACCAGGACTAGTGTTTGGACCTACTATTTCTGGCTTTCTTTCTCCTCTGTCACCCACACCACTTATGATGCCGACACTACATGGCAGCTCCACGCTATTCACTGACTTATATTATCATGCCATGATCTGTCATAATGCCCATGAGACAACACAATAGGCACCCAGGTATCTTCAGGAACCATTCCTGTACCACAATGATGATCATCAGTTTGTAGTTTCACTCTTCCCAGAATCCTGAAACCTTCCAATTCCCTGCCATGCAAATTTAATTATCCCAACTCCATTTTCTCACTGATGGGTCTCAGAAATTTCTCAGGCTACTATGAAGCCATCTGGCAGAGGATATGTGATGGATATGAAGCCATCTGGCAGAGGATATGTGATGGATGGAAAAATGTCTCAATATGTTAAAATTGAAATACTTTTCTGAATTTTATATAATATGTGAATAAAAATAAATACACAGGACCACCTGCATGGTTTAGGAAGGGCCCCTGCAGGTGAGGGATCCATGCTTAAGCTTTTGTCAGTTCTGCAAGGCAGCTGGTGAAGAAGTGGATTCTCCCAAAACTCATGTCACTGGAATGGCCAGAGACATCCCAGTTTCAGAGACAGACGAACAGGATTCTTTGTGCTGTACCAAGGCCAGTGTCAGCAACGCCATATCTGCGAAGTGACCCAGGGATACAACAGATATTATTCCTATTTGTGACACGCTACAGCTGTGAAATTCTTCCTCTATGCAAACTAGACTGTATAGGGGAAATCGGTTATTTATGCATTAAAAAGTAATTCTATTCAAGAGTCTGACCTCTTTGAGCTATGGGTTGTCAATGTAACTTGAAGAAACAAGTCTCTCCTGAACCTTTAGCTCTCCAGGTCTTGTCTCGTGCCCTAACCCGTGTTCTTTCTTTTCGGTACTTCTTCTGGTTTCGTTGTACATTCCAGGTGACTAATTGAATAGCATCTATCCCCCCCAAAGAATAAAATGGAACAATGTCCCTCTTAGACACCTGCCAGCTGGCATGTAGGTGCCAACATAGGTTAGATGATGAAAAACAAAAGCAGTTATTAAGTGAACAAATATTCCATTTTCATGGTTTTGCCTTATACGTGTCATTATTGTCTTATTGTCATAATTAACCCATTCTACTGATAAGTTGCTCATGTATTTACACATCTAGTAGATTTTATAAGTTCCTAGAAAGCTGGCATTATTTCACAATTACATTTAAAACCTCCATAAGTACTTAGTAAATGTTCATTGAGTTTACTTACGTCATAAACAGCGAATTGGTATTTCTGACAGGCATTTCTAAATCCCATCTTATTCTAAAATCTATAAAGAAGTTATTCGAGATGGCCCTACAGGATACTTTTCATTTAAAAATAAGAGTTAAAAATGATATGCTTATGTACAAAATACATTTTCCATCTCAAACCACTAAAAGTATTTTAAACCATTTAAATGAAGGAAAAGCAAGCCTTCTGAGTATATTTAAACATCTGATGGAAGTTTCCATTAAAATATGTTGATTGATTTTTACTCAACAGGATTTTCAACAGTAAAATGTTTATTCATAGAAGCCAAATTGGATAACCATAAAAGGTTTATGCTCTTTTAGGGCCATGATAAAGATTCTGAAAGTGTTATACATTTTTCAGAACTTATTTTAGGAAATAAAATAGTGTATAGTTCTTAGGAATTTGATGTCATTATGATACTGACTGGATAAAATTATCATATATAAAGATTTGATGGCTTCCTGGAAGAAATTACTATCATACTCAAGAAAAATATTTTAGACATTTGAGTACACTAGACTATTTAGGATCATTTATTTCTGGTAAAGAATAAATTACAGACACACATAAATGTGTGTGTGTGTGTGTGTGTGTGTGTGTGTGTGTGTGTGTGTGCGCGTGGGTGTGAATGATTCTATGTACTGGTTTTACCTGCCTCTTATGAATGTAAATTTTATAATCTATAAAATATAATAACTGGTAAATATATACCAGACACAGAATTATATTTTGAAATCTCTGTATGACATTAAGAATAATGTTTTTTAAGAAGGTCTTATTTCTTTACATTGTTTCACAATCTTTAAATTAAATAATAAGAACGTTTGTAAAAAAAAAAACTGTGCAATTGTATTGCAACATTTGGATTGGAACCTGGACATAATTTTCCTGAGATAAACAATTTAAAAAGAACTGTGAAGAAAGAGGAATAGGAAAAAATCTGAAAAGCGTATCTTTATTTTATCCTTAAGATAAAAGTATAAGTATATCCTTTCCTTTTATTGTGGCCCTAGGTTAATTGTGGTGTGCAAAATGCATACCTTGCAATACTTCTGCTTGTTCCTACATAAACACATTGTCAGGACTAAAGAGATCAGAGAATCTGTTGTTATTTAGGCTGACATGTCTTTTGGAAAAGTAGAATGAAGATGAAATTAGCTCATGTTTCAGATGATTGAGAGGCCTTGAGTTGTAAGTCTGTAGGTGCTTTGTAAAAAGATTGCTAAGACCACTGGCATCTACTAGTCAATTTACCTCGTCTTCCAGAGTCTTGGACATTTTAGTTCATTCTCTGGAGATTTTCACAATGTGAAACAAGGAAAGAAGTTATCTTTTTATTTTCTTTTTTAATGTGTAATTTTGAAGAGAATGTCAATGTAGCCAGGAGTTTGGCCTAGTGGTAGAGTGCTTGCCTAGCATTCACGCAGGCCTGGGTTCAATTCCCGGGTTCCACATACTTAGAAAAAAGCAGAAGTGATGCTGAGCCTCAAGTGGTAGAGCTCTAGCCTTGAGGAAGTCCAAGAACAGTACTCAGGCCCTGAGTTCAAGCCCCAGGACTGGCAAAAGAGAGAGAGAGAGAGAGAGAGAGAGAGAGAGAGAGAGAGAGAGAGAGAGAGAGAGAGAGAGAGAGAGAGGGAGAGGGAGAGGGAGAGGGAGAGGGAGAGGGAGAGGGAGAGGGAGAGGGAGAGGGAGAGGGAGAGGGAGAGGGAGAGGGAGAGGGAGGGAGGGAGGGAGGGAGGGAGGGAGGGAGGGAGAGAGAGAATGTCAATGTAACAAAAATTTAATCATTCGATTGCATTTCATCTAGAACTTAGAAAATGGTCATAGTCCAATCATGAAAATACATCACAAGCAAGAAGAAACATCAAGAAGCATAAGACAAAGCAAGAAGAGAAAACTGAGTGGCAGCAGAGTAGGACAGACCCAAAGGACTAGAGGGAAGAAATGCTTGCATTCACTATGGCTTTTTTGGCATTATGAGGACCAGGAAAAGGCCTGAGGCAGGAAAACATGGAGAAGGGTTAATAGCGGGTTAATGACAGAGCAAGATGATGGCAAAAGATTAACATGGTTCTTGTCATAAATGTGTAGATAGTATGTTTTATAGTTTACTTATTTTTTCATATATTTTTATTGTAATTAATAGAAGGGTTACATTATATTCACCAGATAGAAGGTGCATTACTTCACAAACATTGATGCCCTTTCTCATGTTTGGGTCCCCATTTCCCTCCCCCCACCCTTACCCCTCATCTTGTTTTCCGCCCTTCCCTATCCTATTTCAAATAACCAAATAAGCATATATACAATATATCAGATATTAAGGTGAAATACTGTAACAATATGAGATAACCAATGGACAGCAAAAGAGATGAGAGATAACATAGTACATTAAGGACAACACTCACTCATTATATGGCTTTTGTTTCCTTATCCTGGAGGTCCTTTCATTTAGCATCATACTATTTGGCCTTATGTATCTAGATTTTGCTCTATTGTAAATCTCTGCTAGGAGAGCCCAAGGTTTCTACTGATTATGACAAGTGAGGAAAACCATTGAGCCTATGTTCCTTTGAGTCTGGCTTCCTTCATATAGTTTACTTATTTCTGAAAAGCTACTCGCCCCTGAGAATCACAGGATGTTTTCAAAGCCCTTTTCTTTTCTTTTTTTGTGTCAGTATAGCAGCTTAAACTTGAAGCCTGGCCCTCTAGTTTGGCTAGCTTGCTCATGGCTAGCATTCAATCATTTCAGCCATGGAATTTTAACCTTGGAATTTGAGTCTGGAATTTAGCTGGTTGATTAAAGATGCAATTTCACGGATTTTTCAAAGCAAGTCTCAGCCTCCTACGTAAATAGTTTGGGGAGGGAGTGTGGGAGTTCTAATTTACTTAAATTTTTAATAAGTTTGTTTGCACTCCTGGGAATTGAACTCCCAAGGACCTTGTGCTTACTTCCACTTGAACCCTCCCCAGCCCTTGGATTCTATATTCTATTTTTGAGATTAAAGTCCCTCTACCTTTCCCTGGGCTTGCCTAGAATCACATTTATTTTCCTTTGAGAGACTGTTCAGGGTGCCCACATGCCAGGTGATGATAAAGATAATTTATAGATTACTCACAAAATGAAAGAACTTTTAGGGTCTTTGATCTGGATGAAATATAGGATTATGGCCCCCAAATTCTAGTTCATCCTTAATTAGAAGACAATGTGCCTGACATTCGTTAGATCAAGAGTGTGGAGATATTCTGTACATATGAAGTAGGGAAGTGATGGGGGAAAGCAAGATGATTGGAAGAGGGTGGGGGAAGAAAAGTGGGAGAAAAGTGGGAGAGGGTGTATCAATGTTCAAAAAGTAATATACCCACTACCTGATGAATGTAAGTGTAACCCCTCTATAGTTGCCCTGACAATAAAATACAATAAAAAAAGTAAAATAAGAGAACACAAGGGGAAAAAACAAAACTCGATATTTAATGCCTTTTGGAAGAATGACATTGGGCTATTGATGCGTTGACTTTGTAGATAGACCTTGGCAGGATTGCCATTCACAATGTTAATTCTTCCAATCCAGGAGCATGGGAGGTTTTTCCATTTCCTTAGTTCTGCTTTTATTTCCTTTATTAGGTTTTTGAACTTTTCATCATAAAAGTGCTTTACATCCTTAGTTAATTCCTAAGTCTTTTTTGAGGCTATTGCAAAAGGAGTTGCTTCCCTGATTTCTAACTCAAAATATCAAGTATTATAATTCATCAAATAATGTGACAGAATGAAAATAAACTTTAAAATAAGAAAGATGAGACAAAGGGGTGAAAATTAGTAGAAATACAAGTATAGCATGGAGTAATGTTAGTTCAAGAGTGATATTCTTATTCAGTATTCCCCCTGTGGAAAATGAACTTTGTAACTTGTGGGATGGGAGGGGGAAATTGAGATAAAGCAAAGGAAGGGTGACATATTCCAAAAAAAGTAATGCATTCATTGCTTGATGTATGAAATGGTTACTCCTCAGTATAGCACCTTCATAATAACAATAAAATTATATTTCAAAAAAAAAGATGTTCTCACTGTCTTCTCATGTTATAAAGAGGAGAAAACCAATTATTTTCAAGCTCTGTGATTACATAAAGTATTTTTGTTGTTCAGGAACATCAACTGTGTTTCATTTTGGCCAGAGAGAAATGCTTTTCATGAAATCACTTGTAGGGAGAATCTTGTGCAATATAATATATCGACAACATAGTAGGAATACATATAGCATGCCTTCTTGAAGACAATCGACATTGGCCTAGGATGGCAAGCTAAAAAAAAGAATTAAGTAATGCAATTTTCAGAAAGAAGATGGGTTATACATACAATAAAACTTTTATAAGACCATGGTTAAAATTGGCATCTGGTACTTGCTGTGACAGCATAGCTATAAACCCAGTAATGTGAGTATGCTGTATGTGCGTGTATGTGTGTGTGTTGAGAAATAGCTCTTAATATGCTCAGAACAAAGGAGGGAATAAATTGAAGCCAGTGATAGTGACTCCACTGTAGAAGTTACCCCAGCCATTAACTTACTGGGGAAATTGTCCTTATGAAATGTTTTCATCACATTGCTCTTGGATTAAAATATGCACTGAATCTGAGCACAGAATCCTACAAATTACTTAGCTTAAACATCAAAGAATGTCAAAAGCTGGTCTGCTGAGTATTATTTACAGCTCTGGGGGCTCAGGAAGACAGAGTCAGTGGATGAGTCAATGCTGTCCAGATACAAATGGGAGGGAAAAGGATTCCAAGAACAAGAGAACATGTTTGCAAAATGCAGAAGGTAAAAAGGTACATTTAACTTAATTTACTTTGGAGTATCAGTTACCAGGATGACAAATGGATTGAAGAGAAACTCACGGTCCAGGTCATAATGATCCATAGATATCTATTACCCATTGGGGAGCACTAAGAAAGGAAGAAATAGCACTACACTTAAAACTGACAAAGTTTCTGTGTAAGCAGTGAAAGGAATGGAGTTGTGGTTGACAAAGAGCAATGTAAAAAAATGCCAGAATGCTTTAATCACCTGGGTCACAAGTAAGAGGGGCCTGGACTTAGTTAAGAGATTTTTTAGGAAATATATTTAAACAAACTTTTTGAGTGGCTAAAAGGGTTGTAAAAGTAAAGATAACAAAAATAACATTACAAGTTTTTGTCCTGGGTACCTGAGTAGCCCAATGGAAAAGATACAGAAATTCTGTTTGAAGAAAGAAGACTTGACTGTTTGGCAGATTAACATTGTGAGATGTCTTGGGACACATTCAGGGGGAATAAATTGATGTATGAGCCCGGCATTCAGACTAGCTTTAGAATGAAGAAGATTGAGATTTGGGTGTCATTGGTATTGATGATGATCGAGAAAATTCGCACTGAACATGGCAAACACACTATCCCTCCTGACACCTGAACAATACAAAATTGGAAGACAGAAATACACATGCCACTGGGAAGACACAGTGAAGAAGACACTGGGATGACCCGCAAGTAAAATACTTTAGCAGATAGAATGTTTTTGGAGGACTGTTGATAGATAAACTAAAGCAAAGGCAATATTTTTTGAAGGGACAGAGACCAGCCTGGGGAGATGGAAGATAACGTACTCACTGGAACCTTGAGAATTTCTGGGTTTAAAGTTTTAAGAATGATGACAACTTCTCTAAGAGGAAAAAAGAAAAAAAAGGTTAGAGTGGAGAGAGTGGTAATTACGAGTTTCACAAGGACTATTAGGTCTCCAGCAACATTTTCTTTGCTCTTCCCACCAAAATGTTTTTAAGCCTAGGAAAAATTTAAAAAAAAAAAAGAGAGAGAGAAAGGGAAAATATATCTAAAACAACTCATACAACTCATAATTGTAATTAAAATTCCAACATGAAGGGAACACAAAGCCCAGTAGACACAGATCATTGTAAGGGAAAACATAATATTGCCAAAAATAAAAGCGACAGATATAATGGAGAAAAAAATAGTTCTTTTGAATAAAACCTAAATGAAAATAAACAAGCCTGAATGTTATAGTAATTACTTACTGATAATAGCTACCCTCACAAGCTGTAGTTATGTACCATTGTGATTTAAATTGGCACTTTTATGAAAATTAATGATGTTGAACACCTTTCTGTATATTTGTTGTCTATTTTCATGTTTTTGAAAATGTGTCTTTTATTTTGCTTTGCTTTGCTTTGTTTTGTTTTTGTTTTGTTTTGTTTTGTTTATGTAATACTGAGGACTTGATCCAGGGCTTCAATGCATGCTAAGCAAGTACACTACCACTAAGCCACGTTCCCAGCCCCTGAAAATGCCTTTTGAGATCCATTTTTAATTTGCCTTAATTGTCTTTTGAGTTCTGAGTCATTTGAGCTCTTTATATGTTTTTAAGTTTATTATTAAGTAGTTGTACAATGAGGTTGTAATATCACAGATCAGCTTGTTAGCACAGTGCATCTTAATCAGTGTCATCTTTCTATCCTTCTTCCCTATCTTCCTTTTCCATCCCTACTGTCAAGTACCTTATATATTTTAATATTTCTCCTTTATCAGATGGGTGCCTTGCAAATATTTTCTCCATTACTGTCGATTGCCTCTACCATTTTGTTGATTCCTCAAGCCTTGCAGAAACTTCATAGTTTAATGCAGATCTGTTTGTTTTTATGGCTCTCTTCCTATATATCTTTAGTATTAAATTCAAATATATCTCTGAGGCCAGAATCAAGAAGCTTTGCTTCCATATTTTCTAGTTATTTTTCTTTGTTTTGTTTCTGAGCTTACCTTAAGCTCTTAATCCAGTTTGCTTTTTGGATGCCAGCAATCTTTTTCACTGTCTTTCAACTATTTCCTTTAGTGATACTGGTATATGCCCACCTACAATGATAATACTGAATTTCAGCCTTTATTTACTTAAATATCTCCATTTTATCCCTGTTCCAGACTCATCTTTCAGTAGTGTTCTCACAAGATAAACCAATGAAAATGGGGGATAGTATATTCTGATTTCTTTTCAGTTGCTACTTTTCTCCAGTCTATTTGTTTTTTTATATAATTTTTATTGTAATTAATAGAAGGGTTACATGATATTTGCCAGATAGATGGTGCATTAATTCCCATACATTGATACCCTTTCACATGTCTTGGTCCCCATTTCCCTCCACCCCCATCCCTCATCTTGTTTTCCCCCGTTTCCTATCCAATTTCAAATAACCAAATACAAATATATCTGACATATCAGGTAACAAAGTGAGATACTGTAACAATATGAGATAACCAAGGGACAGCAAAAGAGATGAGAGATAACATAGTACCTTAAGAACAACAATCATTCATTATATGGCGTATGTTTCTATATCCTAGACATCCTTTCATTCAGCGTCCTACTATATGGCCTTTTGTATCAAGGTTTTGCTCTATTGCAAATCTCTGCTAGGAGAGCCCAAGGTTTCTACTGATTATGACAAATGAGGGAAACCCCTACAGTCTTTTTGAAATAAACTCCATGGCAAAAGAATACTTTATTTAATAAATGCACATGAGAAATTACAAAGTGAAATATAAAACAAGCCCGTTAACTTTGATGTTTCCCCACATTTTTATTGGTATTTATTAGTTTTATAAGAGGGTTTCCTTTTGGCACATCAGTGTGTACATACAGTGTACCTCAACCAGATTCACACCTCCCTTCACATTCCCTCATTCCTTATCCCCCATCCCAAAACAATCTCAGCAAGTCCCTCTTTTCATCTAACTATGAAGTATCTGACCATATTGAACTGCTTCAGCCTCTGTATTCCCCTTCCCCATCCTACAGTACCTTCACATGAGTAGAATCTCTTTCACATTACTGTAAGTTCTTTAGAATACGCTAATTGTTCAAGATTGTTTCACCTTGGTGTTTCACATGTACATAGGTAGTCTTCAGTTAGTACCAGTAATTGTATCCCCCCAAATCCATGTTGAATTAATATCCTCCATGACTTCAGAATGTGACTTTTATAAAATAAGGAGATTGCAAAAGAACTTGAGTAAGATGGAGACATATTGCAGAAGGGTAGGGCCCTGCTCCAACGTGATTGGTGCCCTTATAAAAAGAAGAAGTTTGGTTCCAGACTCCCACACATGACAAACGGGGGAAAGTGAAGGGAGAGCATGTCACTGGTTCTGCAGGACATGTCAAAGATGTGTAGAAATAAAAAAGGTGAAATTGATTCTGGTTCACAGGGTTCAGAAGGAATCACACTTACTATACTTTGGTCTTGGAGCTCCAGACTGTTAAAATTATGACACAATCAGTTTCCATCATTTTGGCCATCAAGAGTAGAGGACATTATTACAGTTGTCCTAGTAAACTGCAGTACAGGCCCAGAGTTTACAGTGGCTGCTTAATCAGGATCTTCCCCTAACAAACAAGCAGTCTTTCTCACCTGAAAATAAATTTACATTCTCTCTAATTCTCTAGAATTTTATTTGTGAAATAAGGACAGTTACATCTGATAGGATTGCTGGAAAGAGTTGATAAAATTGCTGTACATACCTGTAAAAGCACTTTCAGAACAATATGCTAAGATACTCTATGCACTTAGTACTTATTAGTTATTTTTGACCTTCCCTGGTTGAACTGTGTGCCAAGCTCTACCACTCTAGAGTCATCATCAAACAGTTCAGATGTGAATCTCTGACTCCATGAAGTCAACCCTGTGGTGAAAGGATGTAGGTAATAAAATAAATCAGGAAATTATGTAACTTGTTGTCCTACAATGAGTTCTATGACGAGAAATAAGACAGGGATTGCAGGCTGATTGGGACAGAGCTGAGTCAGGTAATTCTTCAAAGAGTGGTACAAGGAGAAACATCACTGAGGGAGGCACAGGAGTAAGCATGTGCATTCTTGGAGAGTCTACCAGCTTTTATTAGTCTGTCTTTTGCTGTTGTAACAAAATACTTGAATTCTTCATTTAAAATAATGAAATTTATTTAACTCAGTGTTTTGGAAGCCAAAAGAATGAGATCTAACAGTTCCATAGACTCAGTCTGAGGATAGGGTGTCTTAAATATGTCACATCTAAGGGACAGGACCGAATGCCAGAGAAGCCAAGAACATGGGCAGTCTCACTCTGTAGCAAGTAGTCTTTATAGAAACTGACTGAAGTCCTGTGTGAGAACCATATTAGTTTCTACTGAGAGCAGTGCTTGAACAATGCAGAACCTACCAATGGGTCCTACCTCAAAGGTTCTACCATGAGTGACATGATCTGAGAAATTTGTATGGGCTCATGTGTGGGGGCATACTTGGCAGTGGTGGGGCCTAGAGAAGAAAGGACAGAAACAGAGACACTATAGAGGAATTTATTCCTGAAATCCAGCGTGACAATTAGTGTGGCTGGGGACTTACTTAAAGCATAGAGACTAGATACACAACAGGCTTTCCCAACAGACCCAATGTGATGTTTTAAAGAAAACAGGAAAGCCAGAGATGACTTAGAGACTAAAAAAACACACTATGGTTTAAGCTTGTCACCCCCCACCCAAATACCCATACTGAACCTTTCTATTTCAAAGGACCGCTGTTGGAAGTGGAGCCCAGTGTTAGGTATTTGGGACATGAGAAGAGACCCCCTCATGGGGGGATTAATGCCTTTCGTTCAGGAATAATTCATTTTCGTGGGAATCCTGCTTCCTTTTCAGATGTGCCCATGTGCCCTTGGCTTTCTCCCATGCATTGAAGGAGCACAGAGCCCTTACCAGAAGTCAGACTGATCATGGCACCATACTTTTGGGCTTTACAGTACCCAGGATCAAGATGCAAAATAAATTATTCTTCTTTACACATTCTCCAGTCTAGTCTCTGGTAATCCATTACAATAACAGAAAACAGACCAAGGCAGGACTTGAATGACTGAATTTCTTTAGCGGAATTGGAAAATATTTTTGGCATAATGGTTTAGAGAAGGACAAAATACAGTTGCTTCTATTATTAGTCACCCTTCTATTTATTATAATTAGAATCATTGTTTTTATGATTCTAATAGCTTCATCTATTTTTCCAGTATTTTTAGCCATGTCACCCATCAGATTTTTTTCCACCCTCCGCCCTTCCAATAGCTAGCAGAAGATTGCTTCTAGCCAAGCTTTCTCTGTGCTAGTACTGCGGCGTGAGCTCAGGGGCTCATATTCTCCCTTAGGTTTTTTCACTAAAAGTGGGTGTTTTACCACCTTGGCCACACCTTCATTTCCAGAGTCAATATGATTCCTTTGGAATTCATTCTTTTTGTGCCAGTCCTGGGGCTTGCACTCAGGGCCTGAGCACCTTCCTTGGGCTTCCTCAAGGCTAGAACTCTACTACTTGACCCACAGCACCATTTCCGACTTTTTCTATGTGTATGGTACTGAGGAATCAAACCCAGGTCTTCGTGCATGCTAGGCAAGTATTCTACCACTAGGCCAAACTCCCCATCCCTGAATTCATTCTTTTCTTTAATTAAAGAATGTATTAACATTGACTTTCACATCATATTTCAAATGTCATGTTTAACAAACAAGTATTCAAGAAGGGAATCTCTATATATAATCACTGGCCCTTAGATTTTAGGACATAATTAAAATTAAGCTGAGGGTTTCTATGTCACAGGTACACATCAATATATGTAACAAAACATTATGTCTATAAAGCATATAACCCATCATATGTAATTATGTTTCATTCTATTCCTCAGGGAAGTAGGAATGTCCCTCTAACACAGACATGTCTGTCACCTTGACTCCCTTCTACTTCAGCAGTCACACCATCTCTCTCTTTCCCCACAGAAAACATCTGCTTTTCCTTTTTTTAGGATTGTCACTTTTCTTTTTTGCATTTTCTCATTTTAGTCACTTTCTTCCACCTCCACAATTTCCATTCATCCTTCCAAAGATTCTTCTGACCTAGCTTCCTGGTTACTTTCCTCTGGCCCTCAATCACAACTCTTTGGTATCAGGAAAAGTCAGTTGCTATCTTTGGGCCTGGCTTTGGCCTTTTGCTTCTTTCATAAAATGAAGGAACTACCTAGATTATCTTTAAAATTAATTGCATTAATTAAACTTCTGGTTTGGCTATATGTTTTACTATATCCCATACTATCATCTCTCATGTGTGTCTATCTAGCTCCCTTTTAAGTCTCTTCATTATATCTCTCATTCTAATGTCTTAATCATATTTTTACTATTGTTATGCCAAGTCAAGTGTTTTTCACTTGTACCATAATGTTGGTCAAAAGGCAGCACATAACTTTTATAATTTTCCTAACTTTTGTACATAGATAAGAGAAGGCTAATGTTCAAAGTCTATAGGAAAGTAACCCTGCTTGAGCATTTGTTTACTTAAGTGAGCTCTTCCTTGATTATTTTGGAGAAAGCTGTGGCTGAAAATTTTCTGGATCTGGGCGATAGTTCAGTGGGAGAGAGCACGCTTAGGATATCAGGGTCCTGGATTTAATCCCTAATACTTTCACCCAGAATAAACATTAATGCCAGAGATTATAAGCAATTGATACACTGGCTGCCTTGATTTTCCAGGCACATTCTTGACACTTCATCCTTATTTCTCTGAAGTACCGTAGCCTGTGATTTCTTTGTCACCTAAATGTGCCTTTCCATAGGATAATTTGAGAGTAAGGAACAAAGAAACAGAATTTGGCTGAGCTGACTGCCCCCTTTACCAATAAAGGCTTATTCTTTGGGGTTCTAGGTTAAGCTGATAACATTAAACCAATTCTGTACATAAAGGTCTTTTTTAAATGCTTTTATCCAGCAAAAATCCCACGTAGCTTGAGATAGGGTAGACATACTTTTCATTGAAGACTACAGTTTATTCCAGAACATTCTAAATAGTCCTAAACTGATTTTGCTCGACCAAGCAAAAAGAGAAAAAGTTGGAAATACACCCCAAAATTCAATTCCATAGTGCAAATCATTCAGAAGTAAGGAAACTTACACACACACACACACACACACACACACACACACACACACAAACATACATGTATACACACACTTATGTATATTGAGTATTTCATTTTTAGCATTACATTTCACGTTATATTATGATTGCTAATGGGTTCTTGAGAACCATAGCTATTCCTAGCTATTTTTAGCAAGAGAACCAATTTCACATTATTCAATGCTGGTTTATCAATTTAACTTTGTAAAATCGTACAATTGTAAGAGAAATGTAGACTATCTTGTCTCCTCTGCCCAAAGAAACTGTTACCTCTCTTTAGTACCTACCACCTTGCCTCTGAGTGCCACCAGAACTTACTTTCTACCCTTACCCTGGACCCTCTAAATCACTATCTGCCCTATCAATATGTTTCTGTGGAAGCAAGGAAGAACAGAAAAAAACATAGATGTCATAGGTTAACTTTTAACGTTTGGCTCTTGGGGTTGTTTAGATCATGCGATTCTCAGGAACTTCAACAGCTCAGACTGAGCAGCCTGCGGGTCATCCACTATGTTTTAAGGTTGCACAAATAGAACTTCTCGTATAAATTCTTTGTCAGCTGATCATTTCTCACTGTAGAAACTGCCACAGGGGTAGTAGGGGAACCAACCTCATGCTGGGACAGACAAAAGTGAATTCACTGCACTATGCTAGAAAGAGCAAAATGTATTGAGAACAATGTTAAGTCAGATAAACAAGGGTTACAAAAGCCAGCTCAGCCCTGTCTAACCACCGACTCTGGGCAAGTTCTCTATGCTCATTAAATGTCCGTTAAAGTCAACACTGATCTAACTCTACATTGGCTGTCCCATGGGAAGTCTGGGTAGATAATAATGGCAATGTCTTAAAATGGACTTTAACCATGAGGACGCGGTGTGTAGAAAATATAACGAATAGAACGTCATTGCTTTTGACCCTGTTGATCTCTTCCTTTGTCATAATACACGCTTCTAGACTTGTTTCTTCCTCCAGCAAATGATCGTCATTTTAGTTCATGGGAAATGCTGCGTGTGTGTACACATGACCATAACTACAGTAATGAACTCTGCATAACCAGTCTTCAGGTCAACATGCCAAACATTACCAGCAAGACAAACATCTCTCCGGCTTACAGGCCGCAGAATTGGGTGCATGCATTTGTTGTCTGGTGCTAGAACATTGCACAGCTCAACTGCCTCTGAACCTCTCTCATGGCTGCATCAAAGACACAGTCCACTGAAAGCATCACAGAAAGTCATCCTCGTAGGAAGGAAAATAGCATGGAGAAGGAAAGCACATCGGTCTTCACAGTTCAGATGAGATCTTTGTCTCTAGATCATTTAATTAATATCATCTCACACTTCCTATTTTAAAAGAGTCAGGAGGAAGGAGGGGCAGGTTGGCCAGCTACCGACTGTATAAGGTAGAAGAAACCTTTCCGAATTTCTGGAAAAAATCTTCTTGTGCCCTGGACAAGGCATCTTCATCGATGAATACCACGGGCCTCTTGGCCATGAGGAAGTACTGTATCTTCCTCAGCTTCCAGCCCAGCACATAGTGGAGCCAGCCACAGACAGCCGCTGTGGAACGGCCCACCCCGGCATTGCAGTGGACATACACGTTGTGTCCATTCTCCAGAAGGGCATGCAGGAGACACACAGCCTGGGGCAGCATCTGCACTCGGCCTAGGATTGAGAAAGCACAGCACGCACGTGAATGATGGACCCTCCACAACACTGTTCATAACTGAGTCTTCCAGGCCGCCGGGCCGCCACAGCCCACATGGGCCAAGCCAGGTGGCGACACTTTGATTTATTCCTTTGTTTTCAAGAAAAGATGAGCTATGTTTAAAACCTGCTCAGAACCACTGGACACTGCTGCTCCTCTGAGTGACTGTTGCATTAATGCAAACTTCCCTTGTAAGAAGAATTATCGCCTATTGTTCCAAAGAATGGATTCTCACATCTTCCAGAAGGGTTTGCAGAGAAATTTCAAAGGAGATCTACTCTAGCCTGTCAACTGAATTTCACTTCCACAAAAATGTCCTATGAGCTGAAAAATAGTTGAGTAGAACACATCTCTATTGGTTATTAAAGATATGAGCTGTTCATTGATTAAACAAATGAAATTAGAAACATTTTTGATAAGGCTCATTTTCCATTGTACAATGGAATGCCTGATACATGGGCTAATATAATCCTTCATTTCTTCTTTCATGACATCATGAGCACTACACCTGATTGAATTTCTATATTATTGAACAATTGTGGCTACCGTTATGACCATTTTATGGCTGCTATTTTAATTATTACATTATCCAAATGTCTTACACTGGGTAAGAGTGTGCTCTGTCTTACTGAGCCTGACTGGCTCTGTTCCTCTTCTCATCCTACAGAGCAGAGGAATCTTCACAACCATCCCTTGCACTTTTGCACATGGAAGGATGCTCCTGCTCCCACGACTTACTACAGAAATACTTAATGGGTTGAGATTTTTGGTCGGTTGGTTAGTTGGTTTGCTGGTAGGTGGAAGGTCTCTGAAAATTACCACCTATACAGAATCATGGGTTATAGTTCTAGACTTTCTTACACCTTGGAATTTTCTGCCTTCCACAGAGGGACAATGACCCCAAAGAATATTCCCAGGATGACACAGGAGAGACCTGTGCAAGCTTCATACTGCCATTGCCCTATGAAGTCTGATGAAATGGGAAAAGCCACTGTCTAAAATATCTGACATAACTACTCAAGGTCAAAGATCTGAGAATCACGGTTCACAGACAGTCCATGCAAGAAAGTCCATGAGAGTCTTATCTCCAATGTATTACAAAAAAAAAAAAGCTGGAAGTGAAGCTGTGGTTCAAATGGTAGAGTGCCAGCCATAAGCAAAAGAAGCTCAGAGACAGAGCACAGACCCTGAGGTGAAATCCCAGGACTGAAAACACACACACACACACACACACACACACACACACACACACACACAAGCACACACACAGGCATGCATGCACACACCCACACCCCCCCACACACACCTAACCTCCTGTAGATCTTCCCTGAGCACAGGTTTCTCCCAGAAGAGCCCCTCTCATCAGTTTAGCCTCTCCTCTCTAGATCTTCTTTTGAAATGCCAAACACATTGCATTCAGGCACCAGCATCTTGAAAAACAGAAGTAATTTTGCAAAGGAGCCCCTCGTGACTGGAAGACCCTCTCAAGACCACATTTTTCTCTCTTACTTCAGGCTCATCACACTCTGAGACAGGAGTGGGAATCTGTAGAGAAGCCAGGACATTCTGCCTGCTCCTCCACCCCTCAAATGAAGCCATCTAGAGCTGCATGCACAACCCAACAGTTTAGAGATGGTCCTCTAAGGCTCAACTGCTGTCTCTCTACTGCTCAATGCTAGGAACACATGATCTCTGCCTGGTTTCTGAATGCATCTAGATAACAGACACACTCACTCCCAGGAGGGTCTGGGTCCATGTCAACCTAATCTAGGAATTTCAATTCATTGAAACCCACAGGCCTGGTCTCGGGATGTTCTGAGCTGAATGGACCTGCCAGACTTTCTCCTCGAACTCATTTAGAGGTAGTAAGTGTCCAGGAAAGATGAAGCATGGTGCAGAAAAGATCGGAAGTGCTAGCAAATTGCCTCCCAGCCATTGCACTATGTGGTAGATGCACTATTTAAGTAGAGATCAATGGAGGTCAGCTCTTCAAGATGCACTTGATGAGTTTTGCTGCTCACTGCATGGATTTAGTCCTACTAAGACGTGAGTGAGACACCTGCTATAAAATTTCTAGCAGGAAGAAAATATGCTGATGGTTCTAGGATGCACGGGTTCTTCCTGCTGCTACAGGACTTGAAAAGTTCTCATCTATGGCTGCTTCTGTCTCTTTATGCTCACCACCCTCCCTTACTACGTCTTGCCAGGAAATCAGCAACAGTTTTGACGTAGGTTCTTGGCATAGGTCCAGTCTCCGCATAGACCGCAGTTACATTTGCAGTAGGAGCTTCTGGTCAGGGAGTTTCAGTCAGATGCTCAGCTTACACAGCGTCAGTTCAGGCAGCTGGGCCACACAAGGCCCGCAGACTGGATTGTCCCTAGGCCTCAGCCTGCTCACTGGACAGAAGTTCTTCAAGAAAGAGTCCTCCTTAAGACACTAAGAGTGCAGGTCCCTTCCTTTCCCTTTCCTTAATCTCTGAAAGATTATTCAAGGCTCCAGTGCAGTTTATGAGTTAAAGGGACACATGCTGGATTGAGGCTCTCTCGTCTCAGATTCATCCTTCTGAAGAGACCAGTGAAACATCAATGAGCCAAAGGCTCTCAGCCTCACATAGATTCTACACAGGGACACAACCACCTATGGCCTCTTCACACAACCACTCCAGGCTGTCCAGAATTGAAGAGAACAGATAGATTTTTTAGGAGGAGCACCTGTAAAAATGGCCAGAGCAATGTGCCCATCATCTTAAACCAGCCTCAGCTAGAACCTTGGTGCATCTGAGCACAACTCTAGTGACTTCACTCTGCTTTGATCACTGACAGACAACATGCCAAGGTCTTTCTCTCCACCAAAAGCTTTTCTAAGCTCTCTGCATCAAATAGATCCTTGATAATCACTTCTCTGTATCTGTGAGGCTGGTGAATTGCTATCCTTTGTTTTTGGGTAAAGGAATTGAGGCACTGAGGTTTAATCCAAAGTTAATCAGTGAGTGGGCACTCAACTCAGCCCCACCAGACTGACTCCAAAGCTTCTGATCTTAACCTCTCCACTGTGGTTCTTCTTTAAGTTATCCAGTTACAAATACTATCTCCCCAGTTCCATTGGGACTTCTGTGTCCTACCTTCTAGTCCTGAGCAGTATGCAAGCAGAACTTCTCCTAGAGCAGTGCTCTGCACCCAAGAGACCCATCTCTCCACTTCTAGGAAGCCCAGACCAGCAAGGACCAAAAAGGAAGGCCCTGTGTAAAATTCTATGGTATACAGGAACCACATTTTCTGGATCCACTCATCTACTGTGGGGCATCTAGGCTGTTTGTCATTTGCAGGGAAATGGAGGGAACTAGCACAAATCATGTTAAGTGAGATAAGCCAAGATCAGAGAGACAAACAATCCATGTTCTCTCTGATATGCTCAAGTTAAATCTAAAACACATTGGGAGATGACAAATTATGTAGGATTCTAGATATTCACATACAGTGAGAGCAAAGCAGGATACTCTCAGGAGAGAATCACAAATGTACACTGCCTGCGTGCCTCTTCATATTTATATTAAATACTATACATATTGAAATGAACTCCAAAAATATGGAAACAAAAGACTTGGGTTTTTTTCAGTTTTTAGTTTTTGACAATTCTTTCTAGATGTATATTTACACGTAAAATTTGGGGAAGGTGGTACAAAGGGCACAGAACTCTAGAGAACAAGGATTTTAAAAAGTGTAGCAGTGGAGCCTACCAGACACTGATAAAACTGAACTATACAACAGGTGGTGGAGATGGGAGGAAAGGGCTGCAAGAGAATGGGGAAACAGCCGACGCTAAATGAAAGGAAATGTGCTTAATAAATGCAATGCCTCTACACATCACCACTAGAGTAACAATAAATTTTTAAAGTTTTTGTTGTAAAGGTGATGTACAGAGGTTATATAAATGAGGTAATGAGTACACTTCTTTTTGGACAGTGTTGCTCCCCTCTCACTTTCTCCCACTTTCTTCCTTCCCAGCCCAAATCTCCTCAACCAAGTTGTAAAGTTCCAAAATAGCGTTTTGTAAGGACCATTGTTGTGTTGGTTCACCTTTTGCCCCACCATTTCTGTGATTCCTCTTCCCTTCCCCAGATCAGAAAAACTTATATACAAGACAGGGTACAGAAATCAAAAACAGTGACAACCCAGAATAAATAAAAGGAAAAAAGAAGTGATGGCAAACAGTACACACACACACACACACACACACACACACACTTGTTTCCATTTCTTAGAGTTCATTTGGATAGGCATGCTAGGCTAGCACTCTACCACTAGGCCAAACTCCCAGCCCAATAAGCATCATTTTATATGGTCATATGCACATAGCTATTGAGATATTGTGATCTTCTGCTAAGAATATCCTAGACAAATTCTTGTTATTACAAATGAGAGAATCCATGGAGCCTACCTTTCTTTGGATCTGGCTTGCTTCACTTAATATAACTTTTTCCAAGTCTTTCCATTTCCTTATGAATGGGACAATTTCATTCTTTCTGATGGAAACATAGAATTCCACTGTGTACATATACACACTTTCTTGATCTATTCATCTACTGAGGGACATGTTAATCAATTCTATATCTTAGCTATGGTAAATAATCCTGCAATTAACAGAGTTGTGCTGGTAGCTTTAATGTAGCCCTGTTTGTGATGATTTGGGTAAGCACTCAGGCATGGGACTGGTGTGTTATAAGGAAGTTCTATGGTTAGTCTTTTGAGGACCCTCCATACAGCTTTCCAGAGTGGGTGAACAAGTACATTCCCGTTTTTAAAATAATAAATCAATATTTGTTTATTAACTTGGAATGTTTTTCTTTTTTTAATTTTTATTGTCAGGGTAATGTATAGAGGGTTTACTTACATTCTCCAGGTAGTAGGTACATTACTTCTCACACAATGATACCACTTCTTATGTTTTTGTCCCCATTTCCTTCCCCCACCTCTTCCCAATCATCTTGTTTTCCCCCCTTCCCTATTTCAAATAAACAAATAAATGTATATACAATATACCAGGTGACAAAGTCAGATACAATAACAATATGAGATTAACCAAAGGGCAAAAAAGAGAAGAAAAATAACAGAGTACATTAAGAACAACAATCACACAAGATAAAGTTTTTGTTTCCATATCCTAGAGATCCTTTTGTTTAGTCTTATCCTATATGACCTTATGTACCTAGGTTTTGAGTTATTGTAATCCTCTGCTAGGAGAGTCCTAGATGTGTACTAATTATTTCAAAGGGAGAGAACTATTGAGCCTGGCTTACTTTACTTAATATGATTTTTTCCAAGTCTTTCCATTTCCTTACAAATGGGGTGATGTCATTCTTTCTGATGGCAGCATAGAATTCTATTGTGTATAAGTACCATATCTTCTTGATCCAATCATCTACTGAAGGGCATCTGGGTTGGTTCCATATCTTCACTATGGTAAATAGTGCAACAATGAGCATCACTGTGCTAGTTGCTTTAGTATGCCCTTGTTTCTGGACATTTTGGTAAATGCCAACGAGTGGAATTGCTGGGTCATAGGGGAGCTCTATGTTTAGTTACATTCCCTTTTGACCACATCTCTGCCAGCATCTATTGTTATTAGTTTTCTTGAAAATGGCCATTCTGACTCAGGTAAGGTGTTTTGATTTGCATATAAATGAGTGATAAAATGAACTTAAAGGAGAAAGAAGATCCTCAAGATCAAGGGCAGCTAATGTTTAGATTTCCTGTACTAGTTCCATGCAGACCTTAATGTGAGAAGAAAAATTTCCATTGGTTAAAAAAATAGTAATATCTCAAGAAAAGGCAAAGATCCAAAACTTTTTATGTAAAAGATCCCAGATTTTAAATGTTGGCAACTGAGTTGAAAATTTATAAATCTTATGTAGGTCAAACAAAATACTCTACCATCTGTGTTTCTTACTTTGGAATTTAGAACAGGCTTGGGGCTCAGTAGATGTTCAATAAACATCCCTTAAGTGCACGGATAAGAAGAAGAAAAAAATAATAAAAACATCCAAACAATACAGAGTCACTGCTTAGATCATCCTAACACAGTTTCTGGTTCACAATTGGTCCACGCAGATCTCATTCTGGAATGACAAAAGCATCCTAAAGATGAACCATGTATTGAGCACTTCAAGGTTCTGAAACAGGGTTAGTTCACTTGGGCAGATAATATGGAACCCCCGAAAGCATCAGAGGCTAAGACAGGGAGGTCAATGGTCCCTAGAGGAATGTTTTATCTACAGCTGACCTTGGATGCACTCTTTTATGGCTCAGTTTTCAGCCTTTCTAACACATACACCTTCCTTACTACAGGAGCAGATATATGGCTAAGAATATTATTGTTTTATTTGAGCCTATCTTTTTTCCAGCTAGAGATAATATTGAATAAGGTCCATTTCTATCTATAACAACTTTGGGAAGGAACTTAAAATTTAGGACTGATCCCATAGTCCTAGCTTCAGGACTTTCATCATCCTTTCATGTCAATTGCCTGCCTCTATTGTTATAAACCAGTGAGGTAGAAATCACAGAGTTTATTTTCCACTGTGGGAGCTACTAGGTGAGTACCACACTGTTTCTCCGTGACTACATAGCTGGTGCCTAGGTGTTCTGCCTGGAGTCTGAGCTCAGTCTGTTGAGTGAGTGAGTGAAAATCACCGTGGTTATACCTACAAAGGGTGTCTAAGGACGCTGAGTGTCACTCTAACTCGTTCAGGAGGCCAGGCCAGGCTACACATCACACACAGCTCTGCATGAACCGAGGTCAGAATTCAGTCTGAATTCTCTCCATGGGAAAGATGTTTCAATGAGAAACTTTGTTCTGTTCAGCATTTTGGATTTGGGAGATGTTCATTTTTCAGGAGAATGAGACTAAGCTTTAGAAAGCAATAAAGAAGGAAAAGAAGAAGCAAATCTAAGCCATCCCCATCTGCAGATGGCTAAGTGGACAAGAAAGATCAATAACACAATTGATTGTCACAGATCTGTGACAAGCAGCACAGTCCATCCTACCAGCCTGTCTCCTTCCCAGAGTTAATCTGACAGCATGATGCTCGAAATGCTTCAAAATGGATGCTTGCTTTTTCTTTCCTCTAGAGTTCTAAAAATATTCTGCTGGTTTAATCTCTGTGTGCATTGTGCTGTTGTTATGAGCAGCATAGATTAATCTATTGTAAAATGTTCCTGTCAGTCACGAGTAAGGAGTGGGTATTAACTCTTTCATTACTCCTCTCGGGTAAACTGAACCAAAGAAATCTTCTATTTGATCTTAGCGTTTCGGCCTGTTTCAGGTGAGTGCTTTCATGTCACTGTCACTTGTGCTGCCACACTATCTGCGCAGGTGACCACTACAGCATAAACTGTTATCTACATCTGGAATATGGTGATCTACTAACCCCACCCATGGGTTGAAGATAACTGCAATAGTTCCTTGAGCACAAACCTCTGTCAAGCATCTGCAGAACCCTCAGTGCTTGGATGGTATGGTAGCTCATTCTTCTCTCAGCCTGACTCCCATGGCACTCCAGCTGATAAAGATGCAATGGAATCTTTACGAAAGCAGCCTTCATCATACTATCCAAACAAGTGACCAGAGTAAATGCAACCTACTTTTCCCATTCCTGGAGAAAGAACAGAGCTCTGAAGACTAAATCAAGCTTCTTTGTACCAGATTACTCAAAGGAATAACCAAACTATCCATAAGTCTCCCCATCTCTGAGAATAAAAACTAGACCCCCATCTTCAATAATAAGGGGTCCAAAGTGGCCAAAAGCACCAGTTGAGGTCCAAAAGAGGCCAAAAAGGCAGCTTCCCCGTGGTCCTCAAGGCATGACGTCTTTCCAATCATGGACTCTTTGAGAAATAAGCACCCTCCCCTGCAGCTTGTACGTTTGTGTAACTCCAGTTCTCCGTAACAGACTGAAATTGTGTCCATCTGTGGAATGTGCCTGAAGAATGTGTTGGGGAATGTAGAGAGACGTTTCAGTCCTGTGTCTGGGGCGATTCTCTCAATCAGACTGCAGGTCTTGAAGTCCAGGCTGGACTGGGCAGGAGGTTTTTGTGAACAGGAAGTCAAGCTTACTTAACTTTTTATACCTTACTTTCTTCCTCCATAAAGATAGAATTTACTACAACGTCTGCCCAGAGCCTTCTTGTGAGAATTAGATAAATCCATGCATGCAAGTTGCCTGGGAGAGTATTTGATGGGGGGAAGAGAGGAAGGGTTGGTGGTACAAAAGTTTACTGGCTCCCTACCTGGACTTCAATGCCTGATGCCTTCTCCCCAGAAGGAGCAGCTTACCAAGCTGCCTCCGCCTATGAAATTTCCACAGCTCTCTGCTGCCCCCTGCTGACACACCATCAATACTATCAGCAGAACATAGAAAATACCCTAATCTACAACCAAGCTGAAATACATATTGTCTCTTTACAATCCCATTCTTCTGTGTAACTATTCCACTAAATAGATCCTTCCTCCATTCACATCTCCCTGTCCAAGTTAAGCCCGAAGGAAATGCATTTGCCTGGTCTCCCTGTGCTCCTCCAAAGCTCTTCCTCTGCCACAGCACATTTTTCATTCTGTCACATCCATTCTTCTCTTCGTGGTAGTAAGTTTTGAACTCATCTCTGCCTTTAAGTCAGAAGTCTGCCTCCCCCAGCTGCACAGGAATAGCCACACTGTAACTCCCTGTTGGCAAATCCTCCAGTCCAGTACTTGCACAGTCAGTGAGACCAGCACATTACCTCCCACCTTCCTGCAGTCATCTCAGCCCTTAGCTCAAACCTCACTTCCTAAGGAAACCTTCCTAGTTATCTGTGTTCTCATCACGATATCTATGTCTCATTCTAGCACGGAAACACACCATACCTTTCCATTTCCATTTTTACCTGTGCACTCAGTTCTGGCCTTCCCTACAGGACTACAAGGCTTCGTGATGACATTGTGACAGCCTTTCTCCACCATCCTGTTCACAGCATGTAGACTAGAGTTACACGATGAGTGCATATTTGATGAATCCAAAATGAAGAAAGCCAGAATAAACAGAATCTGAGTCGAAAGTAGATATTCAATATATTAATTCCCACACATTACATTTACTCCATTTCAACCTTTCATATTTAAGATAGTGAATTACAGCTAAGTAGGTAGATGGATATATAGCTACATAGGTACATAGATAGATAGATAGATAGATAGATAGATAGATAGATAGATAGATAGACAGACAAACAGACAGACACAGAGTACTAGGTTCCTGAAATGCATTCAGTTCAGATTCAGTCGTCCTTACCTTCAGTGCTCATGTCTGCTGTAGGCATCCAGATGTAGGCCAAACCTTCTTCCTTATACAGTTTTATCATGGTGTCTGGACTCATGGGTTCTGGGTAGCGGTTACAGCCCGCGGAATTCTGCACGATATCCCATTCAGTCTGGAAATTCATGACAGCTGTAATCCCCAGTTCATGCTTCAGCTTGATGGTGACATGTTCTACTTGGCGAGGACAGCTACCCAGCCAGATATTTGGCACAATTCTAATGAGAACACATGGAGTCAAGCATTAGCATTGTGGGTCTAATTTGATGTCCAAGAAGTGTTAAAATATAATCCGCCTTGCAATCTGGCAGAGGAAAGCCTGCATTGTACAGGGATATGAAGGACAATGTTATTATTGTTGAAAGAAAAGACATATTGATGTTGTTGCTTTGAGGAAAACAATGAATTCAATTAGCTAGAATGTTGGAATGCATTAGCAAATCTCATCAGATGGCCGCAGTGCCTTTTGCCCCTCCCACCTCAGGCTTCTTTCAATGACACGTGGTTAATTACCCAGTACACTGGAGGTAGCAAAATGTCTGGTGCTGCTTCTCTATAGTAAGTAAGCTTGAATAAATCCATTCCAAAGAGAATAATCCTACACCTTTAAAAGTGTCTTTTTATTCAGCTTATCTTACCTCTAATCATGTTTTGATGTCAGTGACAGTTTAAGCAATTTTTAAAATAAGAATTTTTAGGTGAAAAAAACAGTTGTTAATGTAGGATGTTTAGAGACTAAAAATCATATTTAGGTACTTCTAATGTAAGACATACCAAAATACAACGACATAATAAATGAATGAATGTTATGGCTATCTTACAATTGAATTGTAAAAGACATTATAATGTCTCCAGAGAACCATTTTGTGAATAATTTACCATAGATTATGATTGGCATTGAGAATTTCTGGTTTCTCTAGCAGAGATAATTTAGAAAGGTCAAAGATAAGTCACTGTACCAAATGGACAGTGACAACTAAACCAGAGGAGGTTTGGAGGCCTGTGGCTTAAAAATAAATTTTCAGGCTGGGAGCATAGCCAGTGGTAGTGTGCTCGCCTAGCACACATGAAGCCCTGGGTTTGGTTCCTCCTTAGCACATACACAGAAAAAGGCAGAAGTGAGCTGCAGTTCAAGTGGCAGAGCACTAGCCCTGAGCAAAAAGTATTCAAAGACATGCCCAGGCTCTGAGTTCCAGGCCCAGGACTGGCATAGATATAGATATAGATATAGATATAGATATAGATATAGATATAGATAAATTATCCCTAATTAGTTCTACAAAGGAATTGCAATCCAGCATACCAGTCTGTGAGTACAATGCTTGTTGATCAATGTCATCCCTTTCATGTTTCTCCCCAATCTTTCCCAATCCTATCCATTTATCTAGTTCCATTTGTTTTTGCCAGTCCTGGGCTTGAACTCAGGGCCTGAGCACTATCCTTGGACTTTCTCAAGGCTAGAGCTCTTCCACTTGAGCCTCAGCACCACTTCCAGCTTTTTTCTATGTATGTGGAACTGAGGAATCGAACCTGGGTCTTCATGCATGCTAGGCAAGTACTCTACCATTAGGCCAAACTCCCAGCCCCTAGTTCCATTTTTATATATTTACAATGACTATCCCAAGTGCATTTTCCCACCCTTCTTTGCTTTGCATTCATGTCACATGAGGTACTTTATAAAAACAGCTATTACCAGAATCTTTCAGAGACATATTCTTACCATGGGTTTTGAATAAGGCCTGTGATTTCATGGATCATTTGTCTTTTCCGTTTCTCTAAGAAATTTACCAGATTATTCAATCATATTTCAGACTCACAGCTTAGAAGGTACCTTTGCATGCAAGAAAACATAGATGGGTGGATAGATTAGATAGATAGATAGATAGATAGATAGATAGATAGATAGATAGAGATAAATATCTCACTAGTCTTTCAAAAGCAGTATGTTTGAAAAGGAGAAAACATGGAATTTCTCAGTGTTACCATATGTACACATAGATTTAAGTCCACATATCACTCTACACAAACAATTTCAAGATTGCGAATCACTCCTAGAGAGAAAGTAAGAAACAAGGGAGTAGTTACAACAGAATAGTTGAAAGACTGTGTGTCCATGTGTTTAATGCATGAGGTGTTCTGAAAGCTCAAAACCTGAGTGCCAGAGGCTCATACCTATTATCCTACCTACTCAGAAGGTAGAGATCTAAAGATCACAGATTGAAACCAGCCTCTGCAAAAAAAAGTCTGTGAGACTCTTATCCAATAAACTATGCAGAGAAAGCTGATTTGGTGCTATATTTCAAATGATAGATCACTAACCTTGAGCAACAGAAGCTCAAGGGTAGTGCCTAGGCCCAGAGTTCAAGCACAGGATCAGGAAGAAAAAAACTAAACAGACTTGTGGGTCATGACAAGTATTTATTGTGTTTGTAAAAAAGAACAAATTCTATAGAAAAAATTATAAACTTAAATTTTTTTACTATTTCTGCTGAGATTAAACCAAACTACATCTAAATAAAATTCATCATAGTAATGTTACAATTTAACTGAACACAAGGGGAAAGAAATGGATGGCTGCCAATTTTGGAGTTTGCTTTCTCAGCCTGCATCTCAAAATCAGTGTAATTCATCTGAGGGAGTGTGGACCTGGGGTGCAGGAGGCACACCTCAGCACCACCCCATCTCTTCCACCTGTCAGCCCTGGAGCCCAGCAGGTACTGAAGCGAAAGACCAGAGCTGCTTGCCTACCTCAGCTGTCAGGCAAAGGAGGCCTCCCTGCTAACAGTGAGGACCTCAGCTAGAGTGAACACCACGCACGCTGCAAAAGTCACCATGGGGGACTGATGGGGGCAACGAAGATGGAAGACAGGAGACGCGTCCACTGTATGGGCTCAGCAGCAGAGATGCCCTCATTAATGCCTATGAGAAAGTGCAGAATAACCTTTTCCTAAAGGTGAGCATTACCATTATGTTATGTCCACAGGAGAAATAAAAAGACTAGAGAGAAACCACAGAAAATGGTGGAACTGATGTATAAGAGCCCAGTTATAGAATTACAGTGCCATCTTCTTTGACATACCAGCATACCACCATTCCACAAACAAAATAAAACAAGAAAACACACGAGGCTCTTTCAAAACCCACCGAAGAATTTAGTAGGAAAATACAAAGCAGTATTTTGTTGGTTAGATAAGTGTGCCACATTTAACTTACTTAATATTTTGTGGGTGATTTCATGTGAAATTAAAATGTGACCTGGCTATTGACTAATAAGTTTAAAAAGTGTCTATCAGTCCTATAGTTTGGATCTCATTTAGTGATAAAGCAAGAGAAACATAAAATGTCAACATCTCATAAGCTCTAAGTTTCAGGAGTTCATACAGCTCCTTCTGCTTAAAATCTATCCTCTGGTATACAGTGTCAACTTATTAATGACTCCAATATTATTACTATTAGTATTAGTAGTATTAGTATTAGTAGTATTACTATACTAATCAGTTACTTTTGTAAAACATCATTTATTATCCTTTCACATGGGTCACACGATACAGTGTAAATAAAACAAATGGAGATGGCTTTAAATGACCATACTGCTTTTTTTTTAATGTTACATAGTTGATAGCCAGATGATGCAAATAATTTTGCTCTAATGTCTTTATATAACCCTATTTCTATCTTATTAAATTCCATATAATTAAGTCAATTATGAAGACCCCCCCAGATTTTATGTGGTAAAGTCTTAACACCATCTTCTCAAAGGGTGGCCTTATAGGGAGGTAGGGTCTCTACAGAAGTAATCAAGTTAATCTGAGCTCCTCCATCCACTTCAATAGGACTGCTATTCTTACAAGGCAATAGTTGGAAACAGACCAAAGGAAGACAATGTGAAAACATGGAAAGAAGACAATCAACTGCAAGTAGGCCAAAGAGGCAGCCTGCAACAGCGCTTTTTCTCTTGCCACTCTTATGGAAACTTTTAGACACATGGAAATATGAAGCTGCACAGTTCTCTGCTGCAGTCCACCTACATTCTGGGCCTCTGTAATGGCAGCCGTAATAGACTAACAAAGGTGTACACATTCAGGTTTAAAATATATCCATCCAATCATCCAGATTCTTCATGTGGCAATACACAGATGCACTTAAGGTATTTGAACAGGAATTTGTCTGATTTTACAAATGCTCCTACTGTGTGTGGATAGCACTCAAATTACTCCTATGGACACAGTACAACGCCCACAGCTCTAATCCATCATCCTTCATTCAGCTTCTCCCGTGAACCCCTTCCACCTGGGGGTAAACCACCACACCCTTGACTAAACCCTTCCCTTCGGGCTTTCTTGCCAATGCCTCCATTCAGGCATCTCATTTTAATGCATGCAGTAAAGTGTTTGCCCCCCTTTATGTGCCTTTCAAAAAGAGACTTCAATGGAAAATCACCCAAAATGTATAAAAGTACAATATCTAAAAGTCACAGTGGAGGGTTAGGCTCATGACTTACTTTTTTTCTTTTTTCTTTATATCCCTAGTCATCTATCATGAAACGCTCTCAGTCCATTAGCTTTTCATTTGCTTTTGAGATATCTCACTAACTTTTGCTTAGGCTATCCTTAGATCACAAATTTACTACCTCCTCCTCCCAAGAGCTGGGGCCACTGGTGTGTACTACTGTGCCTAGTACTACAATTTCTTAAGGCTCTTGAGTCAAAGACAATTTGTCCTTCCTGCTTTGAAGCATTTGTTACCCTGGAATTTTAGTTACTATGCCATATTACAGAGTATGGTGGTAAAATCACAGTTCACTTCTTAAAAGTCAACCACAACACAAAGACTAGGACACACAAGTTTGCCACTTCAATTAGTTCCCTTGACTTGAATTTAAACAAAATATTCCACTAAAATATTCTCTTGGTGAGTTCATTTTGTTCCCAGTGCTGAGTCTCCTTTGAAGGAGTAAAATGTCATCTTTGAAATTTTTCCACATAACGAACTTGAAAGGACTTATTTAAAATTAATCACTTGGCATAATAAATTGGGAACAACAGAAGATCAAAGAAGTAATAAAAAATTAAACATGGGTAATTTTATTTGTTTTAAGATCATTCTGCCTGTTAAACAAATACATAATGAGGCATGTTTATCTAGGTTCTTTTTTTCTTTTTTGCCAGGCGTTCAAAGCATACTTTTACTTGAGCATGCATAGTCTGAGAGCAGTCAGTAAATATCAATTTACTGAACTTATAGAGGACAAAATCAGGGAATTAAAAGAGAGCCATAGGGTATCTGGACCTCAGATTCGACAAAAAGGGGTTCCCTGAAACAGTGATTCTAAATCTGAAATCTAACACAGGAAAAGGGTAACAGGATCAAGACACAGTGTCCTCACAAACTGACATGTTGAGTTTAAAATCCCCTTGTACAACTACTTAATGATAATAGAAATAGATCAAATAAATGCAATTACGTTTTTTAGAAAGAAAGAAAAGTGAAAATAAAATTCAATCCAGAAGCCAGACAGCCAACACCTACCAAGTGCCAGCTGACACAATGCTATTTCACAGACAGTTGAACGTACACTTGCTTTCTAGGTCTGTTCCAAATTGCCTTATTAGGTCATTACAGGCATCTACTGATTCTGTCTGTTACACTCTAGATTTCCAGTTTATTGTCACTATGCTTCTGTCTCCTCTGTGTTCTCTACATGCCTTCTAAGTGTAAATGTTTCTCAGAGTTCCAAACTGGTCTCTCTTCAGTTGTTACATTCCTAGATAACTCATTAGCATAGCTGCTTAAACTACCATCTATAATGCTCACAAATTCCAAATTACTTAACTCAGATCTCAACTGGAAATTCCCCCTGTATCAACTGAACTCATCTGTGCTAACTTTCACTCTTTGCTTCCTACCCACAAACCTAATTCTTCTGAATTTTTCCCCATCTCCATAAATGTCGCTGCAAGGTACCTAGTCACCTAAACCAGGAAATTTAACGTGGATTCTCCCTCTTCCTTCCCTGTCCCATATCCATTAGCCTAGACATACGAGTCAATATTCTGAATTGTTGTCAGTTGTCAATGCTTTCCTTCAGACCCTCAGCACTCAAAAAGTGATTGATACCAACAGCTTCTTAAGTGACCTCCCAGCCTGTCATCCTTTCCAACTTTACCAGGGTGCTCATTTAAAACAAATCACAGCCAAAAGCCAGTGGCTCATGCCTTCTAGCTACTCAGGAGGCTGAGATCTAAAAAGCATAGTTTGAAGCCAGCCTGGGCAAAAAAAAAAGTTTATGAGACGCTTTTCTTCAATTAACCACCTAGATAACACAAGTGGAATTGTGGCTCAGAATGGTAGAGTATTTGAACAACAACAAAAAAAAACACTCAATAAAAGCATCCAAGCCCTGAGTTCAAGCCCCACAACCAAGCTGACCCCCTACCCTAAAAAACAAAAAAGAATCATACACTCTGCTGGAAGCACAGAGCTGATGACTTGTCACTTTCTGTGACATCTCAATGCTTTGACCTACTCATCTGGAATAAGACTTCCATGGACATCTCTAATCCCACATCACCATGTGAGCATAAGATCTAAGGGCAATGTTTGCATTTGTTGGAAAAATTCCATGCCTTCTGCTCTCCTTGTCTTCTGCACAGTTCATATTCTGATTACGCTAAGGTCATCTTCCTTGATTCTCCATAGGTTCACTAAGCTCCGTCTTACATTTCCATGATAGCTCTGCAAAAAAATTATATAACTTTAGTTCAGGCTCCTGTCTCTTTACTCTGAATGCTTGGTTTTCTAAGAACTTCCTCCTCACAGTGAGTTCCTACAAACTAGAATAGTGTTATGCATCACCATATCCTTAGAACTTAACAGTGTCCTCATTGCATCCATTAAAAGCCAACAGATGGTTGAAAGAACAAATGAAAGAATGAAATACAATCTGTAGAAATAACTTTACTAGCTGGGTGCCGGTAGCCCATGCTTGTAATTCTAGCTACTCAGGAGGCTGAGATATGAGAATCACAGTTCAAAGCCAACGCAAGCACAAAAGGCAGTGAGACTCTTATCTCCAATTAACTACCAGAAAACCAGAAGTGGTACTGATGCCCAAATGGTAGAATGCTACCTTGAAGAGCTAAGGACAGTGCATAGGCCCAGAATTCAAGCCCAAAGACCAACAAAAAAAGAAGAAAAATAAAAGCTTGATTAGCCAAAGATATTTTAGCTGGTTCTTTCAACCACTAATTGAACAGCTTTTCTATAACTTTTACAAACGGTGATGAAGACATTTTCAACTGTGTTATCCCAAGAATATATTTAATAAATTATCAGTTGAATTTAGCTTGAAAATAAAACTTTTCTCTACAGGCAAATATAAAAGCTTTTTTAGTGAGAATATAAAACTATGTAGCTCAGTGTGTTCCTTTTTGTGTCTTAACTGCCAAAAAACTTAAATATAGTGTTCAATAGTAGTAATTAGACCGTCTCAGGTGCTTCTAATTTTTATTCTATTTGTTCTTATAGACAGACTGTTTTCTATCCTAAGTGCTTCTATGTATACAACACAATAGCTTTTCCAAAGTCTTCTATTATAAATAATTTTATATTTGTAAGCAGGTGGAGAATGGTGGGAAACTCAACAAAACAATTATTTCTTTCACTTTCCGTAGTTTCCATCAAGACATAAAGGTAGAGACTTTATTGAGTCAGCTAGTTTCATTACATTTCAGAATCCTTGAGTCTTAGTTTGATTCTGCAGACATGCACATCTATTCAAAGATCTCAATCACACAAAATGGACTGAATATTATAATAGGCATTATAATTCATCTGTAAAAATTATATACATGACATATATTTTATATTACCTATCATGCATTAAAAATTATAACCCATGGACAATAACACTAAGTTTCTTTCATGCTATGGATTTTATGTATTAGCTATTAATCCAAGTGGATGCTCTCAAAAGCAAAACCAAGTGAAATTCTAGAGTAGTGCTTAAAATCATGGGCTTCATTTTGGAATCTCTTGAAGGTTTCCATGGAAATATTTCTGTCAAATTCCCAGTGAAATCAGGATCTCTGCAGTGGTGGGAATGGCTTCAAGGGTCTTTATTCTAAGCTCTCTTAATGATTCTAAGGGACGTGAAGGCCTAGAAATCACTGGGGTGGAGCCTGAGAGAGGGGTCGAGATGGAGATAAAGATTTGTCATCTTTACAGTTGGCCTTACAAAATATAACCACGAAGCTATACACCACTGAAATAGACATATAACATGTAATAAGACTGAAGCAGTAATAAAGTGCCTTTCAACAAGGAAATGTCAAGGACTCAATGGATTCACTGCCAAAATTTGTTGGACTTTTAAAGAAAACAAAGTGGTGTCACTACCATTCCAGTGTGTTCATACAACAGAAATGGGAGTAACACTATAAATTTATCTCTATGAAATCAGCACTATGCTTGTTCCAAAACCAGAAAAGGACATAACTTATTCAAGAAAAAAGAATTACAGGCAAATTTATTTTGTGGACATAAATGCAAAAGTTCTTAATAAAAAAAAAACTTTCAAACCCAATTCAACAACACTTTCTCAAAAACATCATACACCTATCTATTGATAGGTATATATATATATATATATACATACATACATATGCATGTTCTGGTTTTGTTTGATTCTCATAAGTCAGGTCTTAGCATCCTAATTCTAGAGGTAAATACCCCAAGTCATATCAAGTTTAAGGAAATTCTCTATGCCCTCTCCACAGTTGAGCTTGCAGTCAAATTTCTTGTTTTTCTCAGTCTCAGAGCTTCCATTGTGTCTCACCAGTCAGGAATTACTTCTAAATCCAAAGAAATGTTACACAAGGTTCTGATGACTGAGATTTTTTTAATTTACTATGCTAGATCACAGGCTACCTTTGAGCAAAGATGTTTCTCTTTTTTTTCCTACTAATAGCCTTTTGATTCTCTACAAGCTTAGCTCTTGGATGGGGTAAAGGAAATTTAAAGAAAGGAAAGATGAGATGAAGTAAGGAATCTGCCAGAATCTGGCACAGATGGCAACCCCATAACGTTCATCTTAGGGGATGAATTCAATATGAGTAGAACACAGGAAGCTATTAAAGAATAGAGAAAAGCCGCACTGTTTGAAAATGGCAGCTGCAAACCTTCTCTCTTGTATTCCATAGCTAGCCAGCTTTTCTCAGCCAAATGTAAATTACAAGAAATATAATTTAGTGTTTAGAAAATATGCCTAATTTGCCACCAAAGCTATACAATTTTTCCTGGAGGAGTGAATCCTGCATCAGCTTTCTAAAATGATGGTGATTAAGATGACTACAATACACTTTGACTGTTCCTTTCCTTTCATTATCTGCTGCACCCTGATGACAGGTAATTACGCTTTGGTGGATTTTCCTCTTAGATGTAATTTGGATCACTTATGTAAGATGCTCAGAAGGGAGCTGACTTGTCGACTAAAGAGAACACCTGCTTCAATCAATGCAAAGGAAGCTTCTCTTGAGACCCTCTTCCTCCACTAGCAACACACAGTACTAATGCAACCTGAAATACGGAGTGATGTATCCATGAACTGCCTTCTTTAGACAGTGTTTCATTTAAAAGAAATCAAGATTTGTATGACATATTACTTTGTATTTACATAAGAAACAAAAGGAAGGTCAAGAATGTGAAATAATCAAGAGAAAAATACTGAGATTTAGTGACACATAGTCCTTTTGTTCCTTAGCTACTCAGCTACTTAAACGACTCATAATTTGCAATTGTGATATTTCATAAAATAGGTCAAAAGAGACTACAAGAAATGTATGTATGTTTGCCACATATTTTTCTGTGCATGAAACTTCACTTGTCTTTGGTATGAAAAGTAGACAACTGGTATGGTACTTACTGTGGCTCATTAAAAAAAGGATGGTCCCAGGGCTTTATTAAAACACTAAATTATTCTATTTCTGACTAGGTCCTGGGACGCTTCATATACATTTTTACAAGACTATTTGTTCTTTTTATGATCTATACAAAGACGGTGCAGCTATTACCTGGATTTTTTACGGTATTCTAACAAACATAAAGAAACACTTTGGCAAAGACAACCATTTGACTTCATTGCATCTTGAGATAACTGTAAGTGAGAAGAGTTTGGAAGATATCAACGCACAGTTCAGGGGATTCACTGCAAATCAGTTGATGAGCTGAAAGGAGGTTTATCTTTGACTACACTTCGCCACCTTCTTTTGCTTGCCATGAATGGGAATCCAATTTCCTAAAGGAAATTATTGAGGGAAAACCCAGCAACGAGTTCATTTGATTATTCACTTTGGAATATATTAAGATTTTTGCATCCTATCTATTTCTGAAGTGTTTACAAGAACGGGTATGTGCACTGTAAAACTATCAAAATGGGGCCAGGAGTTTGGCCTAGTGGTAGAGTGCCTGCCTAGAATGCATGAAGACCCAGGTTCGATTCCTTGGTACTACATACATAGAAAAAGGCTGGAAGTGGTGCTGTGGCTCAAATGGCAGAGAGTTAGCCTTGAGAAAAGCCCAAGAACAGTGCTCAGGCCCTGAGCTCAAGCCCAGGACTGGCAAAAAAAAAATTTAAAAATAAAAAACAAAAAACTATCAAAATGTACCTGAGTACATTACAGGCATATCAGAGTGTGCTGTTGAATTATTTTTAAGAAACTGGATATGACCCAATATCCAATCAGTGGCAAGTACATCTAAATATACAACTCACAATCCTGTCAGTTTTTACAAAGAAAACCACCATCTTGCCTTACACCAACAAGTAGCTTTGTTTTATTTCCTGGGTACATGAACTTCCATTAGGTTGCTTTATCTACAAACAGAAACAAAAGCAAGGAATCTGGAGTCATCTGCAGGTTGTCATGCAACTCTGAAAGAGTACAGCCTAGACTTTTCATCTGGTGTGTTTCCATGGGATTGCCTAGACAGTGGAGAGGAGAAGCCATAGGACAAGCCTATCTCCTGTGCAGATTAAAGGGCTTGTAGCTGCTTTCAATATAAGGATTAGAGGATATTCTCCTTCAAAGTCTTCATACCAAACCTTTGATATTGTTCCCTAGGACCTTTAGCAGCTCACCATGTAGGAAAGAAGATTAAACACAGAAAAACGCTACGAGACAATAGATAAATTATAATCAATCCTTCAACTAATTGTGTCTGCTCAGATCACAGTTCTTAGAGGTTATTGGCTTTGTGTTAATCAGAAGAAAAAAATGAATGTGGGGTGTGTGTGTGTGTGTGTGTGTTAAGGAAAATGACTTAGTTCAAGGAATTGGCTTAAATGATTGCAGAGGCTAGCAAGTCCATCTGCAGGGTGAGTCTTTAGTATGACAAAGACTGAAGAAGAACCCACTTTGCAAGTGAAATCCAAAGCAATCTGTTAGCCGAATTATTTCTTTTTCCCAGAAAGGACTCTTCTTTCCTGAGGTCACCACACACTAGGGATCCTAATCTGTTTAACTGGCAGTCACCTGTTTCACCTGTTTGATGTGCAAATCTTATCTAAAGGTGCTGCTATGGCTTCAATGTGGATTTAAAAACACACACACACACACACACACACACACACACACACACACACACACACACACAAAACAATTGTGGAGGCTTGGACCCCAGTGTGGCCATGTAGAAGAGATTGGAAGCTGTAAGATGGAGGAGGCCCTTACGTCAACAGAAGTGTTGCCCTTGGAAAGGATTAAGATCGTTCCAGTCCTTTCAAGGAAGGTGCTGTGGAAGTTAGAGCCTGACCTCACCCAGTCTGGTCTAGCTTCTTGTGCTGAAATTCCATCCCTTTCTCCCATCTACACTGCTATCCTCCAGGAGGTGCAGCCAGCTTTAAGGTCCTGGACCAGGGGCTTGCCATGCTGTCTTGACTTTCAGCCCCTAAAATTAAGAGCTCTATAGGCTTTTGTTCTCTATCATATTAACTGATCTTAGACATTTCATTATGGTAGTGAAACGTTAACTCAAAGAAATATTTAGAAAAAGATATTTGACTAGATATCCAATGGCTTAGCCAAGCTAACACATAAAACAAACCCTTAGGGGGTTTTCTGATCTTGTCTTCACTTGATTGACTGATTCATCGCTAATTAAATTAGCAGGCATTAATGCTAGTTACTAAGCTCCTCAGGCAGGAAGAGTGTCAATATAGCAATATATTTTGATTCAAGTGTCAGTGAACTACCATGCTCTGCAAAAGTGTGCAATCTCAATATCGTGTCAAAGCACAGACAACAGAAAATCATTTCATAATCATAATCATAATATAAATAATTTAACCTGTTACTGAAAATTTTAGGAAATATAAAGGGATTTTGATCTGCCCTATTCATAATCCAACAGAAATTCCCACTTGTCTACAAAGCTTTACAATCTGAGATTCCAATTTCTTTATTTCTGAAATAATGGTAGACATAAATCATTTGCTCTTAGGCAACACCTCCTGCTTCTATGAAATAAAACAACAAATTTGGCTTGTATATGGAATTTGATAAGTGGCTGCTGAGTTCCTAATACCAAATATTTATTTATTATAAAGTCTAAATAATTTATCAAAATGATGAAACAATGTGTCACATATAAAAACACAAAGTATATCTAGCATAAAAAATAATTATAAGGAATACAAAAAATTCCCAACTAATACAATAAAAACTGAGTCTGCTTCCCTATGAGAGATCTGTGTGATAATAGCTATTGTCCTTGAAACAACAGCATGTTAACATTTCAAAGGTGATACTTAGTAAAATAAAAAATAATCTAGGTGTCTTCCAATTTATCAGAAGAAAATTACTTTATACAAAGGAGAGAAGGCATTTACATTGTTTTTTTAAAAAAAGGAAACTTTAAATAGGTGGCAGAATTAAGACAATATTTTATACCACTAAATATTAATGGGCTAGATTTACCCTTCTCAAACCATCAATAAACAAAAAATTACTCTCTTCGTTATTGAAAAAGCAAAACTGAATGTAGCAAATATAAACCATACCAAAAGTAAAATTGTTAGAAAATATGCATAATAAATGTATAAGTAATTTATTTTTAGTTTATTCAACATGAAATCTCTGTTTATAAAAATATATCAAGGCTTAAGATTCTCGTTGTTTTAGGGCAGGGTCGCACTATGTAATTCAGGCTGGTATTAAATGCTTCATACTTCTTGCTCAGCCTCACAAAGTGCTAGGATTACTGGTGTGGGATACTTTGACCAGGTGAGGCTTAAGATTTTAATAGCATACAAGACCAAATTTAACACAAAAAATGTTCAAAACATGATCTGATTTGAAAACGTTTGGCTATTCCACGGCAACAAACCCTCTGAGTGGACAATAAAATTGCATTTTTATGACTGAATACACAAGATTATCTTATTGACATGATCAGATTTTTTTCCAGTTCTTTTCCATGAGGAAAAGAATTTCCCTCACAAGTTCAAGAGCAACTTAGTTGCTAATGTACAACACTCATGATGATGATGATTGATTAAACATCTCTTAGAAACTTACATGTGATAATGTTTTACTTCATTTAATCCTGGAAAAATCCACACAAGGCAAGTTTTCAAAGGGAAATGAATAAATAAATGAAGAGGGGAATAAATAAATGTAGGATATCTGTATATCCTACAGATATTATTCTAAGAAAATGAAGGAAGGAGTGGGTAGGGGAGGGATGAGTGAGAATGTCCAAAAGGGTGATCAAAATGTATTGTATTCATAAACTACTTTGTTAAATAGCAACTGCTTTGTACAGCTACTTAATGATAGTAAAAAAATGGAATAATAATTGTTATTATTATTAGCTAACAAATGACACAGCAGTTAACCCCAAGCCCCACCAATAAGTAGTAAAGCTGACGTTCAAACCCCTGACAATCCAACTCAGACAACAGAATTTTAATAAATGTATTATGTAAGCAAAAATTAATTTAAAAGCATAATGAAAAAATTCTCACTTGGAACACAGGCATACATGTACTTAGAGACAATAAGCTCTGGTAGTAAAGTGTCTATTCATATTTTGAAATGGCAACCCCCCCAGGGTTATAGCATTGAGATGGAACCCTCGACATGCGCTGAGGTCCAAAGAGCAGAATCCTCATGAGTGGAATTGGTGCCCCACATAAAGAAACAGCAAGAAAAAGTTTCCTTGCCACTTCTCCCACGGGATAACATGACCAGACATGTCATCTAGGAACCAACCACCACAGAGGCCCGCAGCAGACTAGGAATCCCTTGCTACCATGCACTCCCCACTCCAAAACTGGGAAATAAATCTCAGCTGCCTGCTAGCAAGACAGTTTACAGAAGCTCATCCCGGTTTCCCAAGGAGACTGACATTCAAGCTCTGTAAGCTGCTCAACCTCGCAAGAGCCACTTGTACTCACAGCTGCGATTTATTATAATGAAAAGATACAAAGGAAAACCAGGCACAAGCTTCCAAGAGTCCCTTCCCGGAGGAACTGGACAGGATGTGCTTGGCTCCCCATCAAATTGTGTCCTCACAAGCCAGTGATGCTACAGGACGCCCACTGGAGAGACTAGCTGCCAACCATTCTTACTGGGAGTTGGTAGGTTGGTACCCTCTTCCTAGCAAGGGCCCAAATTCTGGGCAACCAGAAAGGTCAATTTTCATCAACACATTTTTTACACAGTTCAAGTGCAGTGAGCCACCTTTATTTCAAGAAAGCTGTTTTGTTGTTGTTGTTGTTGTTGTTGCTGTTTTATTCGTGTCATTGCAAATAAAGGTCTACCAGCCAAATCCCAGAAACCAGGAAAGGGCCAGAGTTGTGTGTGCATCCCTCTCTAAGAACAGTTCCCGTTATGCATAGTGAACATAATGCAGTCCTCCACCTCCGACTGTTTGGACTGACTCTATACTGGTAGTTGACAACTGTCTACTTCTCCTTTTTCTTGTCTTAAGGTTTCTTTGTGGCTTCTCCACCCGACACTGCCCACTCTATCCACTAGTTCTTACTGGAAACGTTAGCAAGCCCTCCATTGCGGCCCCTCCCTTCTCAGAGCCCCTAAGCTCCCCCCAGCTCTCCCAGCCCCCCACCCCAGTTTCTCCAGGATAGGTCAGCATGCCCACTCCACCCAGACCTCACTGCACATGCAGTGTCTCCTGCCTCCCCCCCCCCCCACAGTGGGGAGATGGCCTTGTAAGGATGACTGCATGGCCTTCTGGGATGGGTGCTTTGAGGAAATGTCACCTGTTTGGTTTCCTCTGATAAAAGCATATTCAGACTCCAGCAGTGCGGAAATCTAAAGGGGAGAAGACATGCCCCCTTCCATGGTAACTAAGCTACTACTGTGTAGCAGCTGGGATGTCATCTCCTCTCTCCAGTCCTCCAACACCACATGACAGCGACCTAAAAGTTTCCAAAGCTTTGAATAAAAGGTCTGGATTGTGAAGGTCAAGTGTGGTGGTTCATGCCTAAAATCTTAGCTACTCAGGAGGCAGAGATCAAGAGAATTGTTGTTAGAGGCCAGTCCAGCCAAAAAGATAGGGAGTCCCTATCTTAACCAATCAAAAGCTAGGTATAGTAAAGCACCTGACCTTCCAGCAATGAGGGAAGTGTAAACCAAGGAGGACTGTAGTCCAGTTCTTGCTCAGTATAAAGGTGACATCCTATCTCAAACAAGGCACAAATGACTGGGGGCAAGATGCAAATCACAAGGCCATGAGTTCAAACCTCAGTTCCACCAAAAATGGAGGAGATCAAAATTCTATATTGTATGGGGATGGGAGTTTGGCCTACTGGTAAGAATGCTTGCTAAGCATTCACAAAGACCCAGGTTTGATACCTTGATACCACATACATAAGAAAAGGCTGGAAGTGGTGCTGTGGCTCAAGTGGTAGAGTTCTAGCCTTAAGAAAACAAGGACAGTGTTCAGGCCAAGTTCAAGCCCAATGACTGGCAAAAAAAAAGTGGAAGAATTAAAGATAAAATAACCATTTTTTTAAAAATTCAATATATTGCTAAAGGTAAAATACTCTCTTGGCTCTTATGTTTACTAGACAGTTTTATGGTTATTTGTTGTTGGTGGTGGTTGTTGTCATTATAGGAAAAGCTAGAATTATTTTCCAGGCCCACTAATAAAATTAAAAAGCATTAATTTTAAAGAATTTCAATACTAGGTTGACAATGAACAGTAAAACCTGAAGTGAAATCAGATTATAAAAAAAATATGCCCATGAATTTTTTCCTCCTTTTGATTCCTTTTCTAGGCAGGAATGGAAATATTTTATGGCACTCATGCACAGGATTCATTCTCTTTAATGGTATCAGGATATATTTGCTTTGTCTTTCTGCCTTTGGCCTCTTTTCCATTCTTCAATGCGCTCCTTCTTTTCTGATAGTCTCTTAATGATTTGGTCCCATAAAAACAACTTGCCCCTCAAGTTACATGGCATTGCATAATCTTCAGACTGGGCTTTTGGGGGTCTGAGGCTAGCACAGACTTTTATGACGCTTTAGATACAGAGTATAGCTTTCTTCTTGAGATGTTCAAGTTCCTGTTCAGGACCATTTCATGGTCTCATCAGAGGACTGTCAGTCCACTTTTAAAAAAGCGAAGATTTATGGTCTCTGTCCCCAGAGTACACTGTATTCAGGCACAGCACACCCAGTTGCTAAGTGTGACTGCTTTTCTACTTTGTCCTAATGTATCTGCATGGATTCCCATCAGCTGAGTATACCAGAACACTACATTTACTTTGTCTAGGATCTGAGATAAAATCTCATTTCTGAACGTTTTCTTAGTACACCAACTATCTTTACCTTGTCTGTATTTATTGTTTGGTTGTTCCCCAAAATGGTCTTTGCATTAACAAGAAAACCCAAGACAAATACCTTTAAATAAGAAATTAATCAATAAGGAGCTGGGAGTTTGACCTAATGGTAGAGTGCTTGCCTAGCATGTACAAAGACCAAGGTTCGATTCCTTGGTACCACAAACATAGAAAAAAGCCGGAAGTGGTGCTGAGGCTCAAGTGGTAGAGCTCTAGCCTTGAGAAAGCCTCCAAGGACAGTGCTCAGGCCCTGAGCTCAAGCCCAGAACTGGCAAAAAAAATAATAAAAGGAATTAATCAACAAGATGAAATAGTTTAAGCCAAAGCAACTACTGTATGCATCTATCCAAGCATGCAGTTATGATTTACCCTCTCCTTATTTTGCAATTTAATTATAGATATGTTCCATTAAATGGCTGACCTGTTCCGTACTCTATAGTATTATTTAAATTTATGGGCTTCTTATTTTTAATGAAGATCTGTCATTTGGGTTCATCATTTACAATACAATAGATGACTTTTGCTTCTCAAGTCATTACTTCTCCTCATTACTATTACCAGAACTCAGCAACATTTCTAAAGTTATTTATTCTTGGTTTTATTTCTAAAAGCAAAAAAATCCAAACAGATGTCTTTCTTATTCCTTTAATTTAAAAATACAACCAAACAGTCTTATCCCAGTCTTATTTAGTAATGGCATGTTTCACTGAATTTCAGATGAATGTTATGCTGTTTTCATTAAAATTCAATTCATCATTAAGCAATAAAAAATTCTACTCGAGGATGACACATGCCTTAATAAGCTATTTTACAAACTTAAATATGTGAAAAATACACTTTGCCTTTAAAAAGGCAAAAAATAGTAGTGAAAATCCATAACAGCTTTCTAATTTCAAAATCCAAGAGTGGCTTTGATGTTTAATTAAATTGCTGCCAACTTAGTTTCTTAAATTGTTATTTTAATTGTACAAATTCACAGGGTACAATATGGTAATTTGATACATGCATACACTGTGTAGTGATCAAATCAAGAGTTATTTCTATCTCCTTAAAATGTTTTAACACAAAACAATCACACATATTGATAGACTCCAGCATGATATTTCAATACTTATCCACAATAAATAGAGGGTAATTGGGACCAGGAGTTTGGCCTAGTGGTAGAGTGCTTGCCTAGCATGCAGGAAGACCCAGGTTCGATTCCTCGGTACCACATACATACACAGAAAAGCCAGAAGTGGTGCTGTGGCTCAAGAGGTATAGCACTAGCCTTGAGAAAGCCCAAGGACAGTGCTCAGGCCCTGAGTTTGAGCTCCAGGACTGGCACCAAAAAAAGACTATAATAAATACAGGGCAATTGACATATCTATTTTTTTTTTTTTTTTTGCCGGTCCTGGGCTTGAGCTCAGGGCCTGAGCACTGTCCTTGGACTTTCTCAAGGCTAGAGCTCTACCACTTGAGCCTCAGCACCACTTCCGACTTTTTTGTATGTATGTGGTACCGAGGAATCGAACCTGGGTCTTCATGCATGCTAGGCAAGCACTTTAACCACTAGGCCAAACTCCCGGCCCCCGACATATCTATTTTCTTGTTATTGCTTTGTGTCTAGAGCCTTTGTATACCTCTTTCTCATTATTGCTAAAATGTATCATAGGTTATCATAAACTCTAGATGCACACAAACACACACACGTGCATAAGTCACACACACCATTTTGTAGAAGACTACAACTTACTCCTCCTGTGACCGTTTGCTCCTTGTTATCTAATCTCCCTCTAACCCTCCTCCCCTGACCTTTCTTAGACTGTCATCATGTTATACCTTCCAATTGATTTTTTTCTTTTTGTTAACACCCACACATGAGAGAGAACATGTGGGATTTGTCTTTCTGCATCTGACTATTTGACTTAGTTTAACATCCTCTGCTTTCATCTGCTTTGCTGACAGGATACTATGCCTTTTATGGCATGCAATATTCCCCTGTGCAGAAATGAGCTCCAGCTGAGGCTCAAAACACAATCTCAGCAACGCTGCACCCTAACTGATGGCAAATTCAGGGTCACCTGTTGGTCTGGCAAGTGGATTAGACAACTTTGTATATCATTTTTTTTGCATTTTTTATTGTAATTAGTAAAAGGGTTACATGACATTTGCCAGATAGAAGGTGCATTAATTCACGTACATTGATACCCTTTCACATGTCTTAGTACCCATTTCCCTCCCCCCCCACACCCGTCTTGGTTTTCCCCCCTTCCCTATCAAATTTCAAATAACCAAATACAAATAAATTCAATATATCAGATAACAAAGTGAGATACTATAACAATATGAGATAACCAAGGGACAGCAAAGGAGATGAGAGACAACATAGTACATTAAGGACAACAATCATTCGTTATATGGCTTTTGTTTCAATATCCTGGAGGTCCTTTCAATTAGCTTCATACTATATGTATCAAGATTGTATATCATTTTTAATCTCCATTTTCCTGTTTTGTTTAGAAATATTTGTTTCTAGGTTTAAACCCATTGTTTGGTTCATAAAAACACAAGTCATATTTCATGCCTCTCTTCTTCATATTTTGTTTCCACTCAATCAACCAGGATAAAGCCAAATACGAATATGTCAGAAAAATGTGTTCAAGAAGAATACTAATTCCCTAATATTTTGATGAAGCTGCATTTACTTTCTCTCCCACTGATCAAACTGTATTAATTATAGTTCTACTCAAAGTAATACATTTTTCAAAAACACAAAAATACATCTCTGCCTATGGCATAAACACTGAATGTTCTGTAGTAAATAATATGTAAGTGACAATTGAAATGTTGGCAATTAGACTTAAATTTCAAAGTGTTAAAATATGAACATTTTTATCTAGTAAATGAAATTTAAATTCTATAAACTTGGAATGTGTCAAAAGTAAAACAAGAGTAAAGTGAAAGTAAATGTAGAACAACATGGAGACATAAAAAGCCTACTCTTACAAAATAAGAAATCTCAAGATACTGTCAAAAATTGATGGAACACAGAATATAATTTTATGAAGGTAAGTAATAAAAATTTTTGTACCATCTGGTAGAGATTGAAACAGATAGGAAGGACAAATAGTTGAAGTTCTCACATGTCTTATAGAGGGCAGTCAATAGCTAATCTTACATTAATATATTAACAAGTGAATTAGCAACATCTTATTTCAGATTCCAGGAAAGCCAAGCATAAAGTAATATAAAATAATTACATCTGATGAGTAGGAATGAAGGAAGTGCCATAAGCTCTATTTTCCATCTAGTATCCTCTTTGATATCTTGATTATGGTATACATTGCTTAAATGAACAAATACATACAAACATTAATAAATGATAAAGGAAATAACCACACCTGAATCATATGGCTTGCTTTCCACACAGTCAGTTGAATAAATTCTTGTAAGGATACACCAATTCGTATTTTATTGTTGGTCAGTACCATACTTGATACAAATGCTCATTTGGAATACTTTCAGTGCATTTTCATTTTTTAATTTTTATTTATTTTTTTTCCAGTCCCATGACTTAGAGCTCAGGGCCTAAGTACTGTCTTTGGACTTTCTCAAGGCTAGAGCTCTACCACTTGAGCCACGGCACCATTTCTGGCTTTTTCTAGGTATGGGGTACTGAGGAATCGAACCCAAGTCTTTGTGCTCGCTAGGCAGGCACTCTACCCGTAGGCCAAATTCCCAACTATTTTTTATATATTTTTATTGTAATTAATAAAAGGGTTACATGATATTTTCCAGATAGAAGGTGCATTAATTCACATACATTGATACCCTTTCACATGTCATGGTCCCCATTTCCCTCCCCCCCACACCCCTCATCTTGTTTTCCCCCCTCCCTATCCAATTTCAAATAACCAAATACAAATATATCCAGTATATCAGATAACAAAGTGAAATACTGTAACAATATAAGATAACCAAGGGACAGCAAAAGAGATGAGAGATAACAGTACATTAAGGACAACAATCATTCATTATATGGCTTTTGTTTCAATATCCTGGAGGTCCCTATGAAGCTAATTGAAAGGACTCCCAACTATTTTTAATTCACTCTATCAAAATAGATTAGTGGTTACTACTCTGTCAAAAAATTGGATAGGGAAGGGGGGAAAACCCAGATAGGGGGATGAGGAGAGAGGGTAATGGGGACCAAGACATGTGAAAGTGTATCAATGTATGCGAATTAATGCACCTTCTATCTGGCAAATATCATGTAACCCTTTTATTAATTACAATAAAAAATATTTAAAAAAAGAAAAAAAGCAAAAAAAAAGAACATACATATCTAATGCACAGAATCTAATTTTTAAAGCATTTTCCACAGCTAGAACCAAAGAGCTTACACCCTGACTCACGGTCTTGTCTCCTCAAATCACTGAAGAGCTGTAGAGCCTCCCTCCCCCAAAAGGAGCCACTGTCATTTTCAACACAGTAGATATTCCCTTGTCCTAATGTTACCTCTTGTTCTACTTTTAACTTATCACCATGGCGCTATTTTTACCTTGAATAGTGCATGGCATGGTGGCCCGCGATATTAAAATAGAAGTCTGTAGTGTGTTTCATCTCATCAGTGTGCCCAGTAGCCTCAATCCAGTGTCCTATTGGAAGACAATAAACACCATCCACCACGTTGTCTTCATTGTAAATACAGCATCGGTCATGATGAGGCCCATTGCCTGGGACAAGAAGAAAGGACACACAGGACAGTTAGGTGAACAGTCCACCCCAACAACCCGCAGGTGTCTCACACAAAATAAACAGTCAGATGAAAATCAATGCAGAGCCACTGAGTCTACACATTTCCAGATAAACATAAATAGCTGAGAGGGAGAACAGCAGGAATTTGCAAACAGTCACTTAAGAAAATCAGAGGATTCTGTGGTCCCTTAGAGTACATACACCCTTTAAGAAAAAAAAAAAAAAAGGATTAACTCCTTCAGAATTTCATGGTACTTTTCTATGCCTTAAGAGCCCAGCAGGTAAAATATGGCTTATTATCACTTATAAATAAACTAAACCCTTACTAGATTTTCTAAGGCCACCAAATAAGCACAGAGTGAGTAGTGAGTTGTTTTCCATAGCCACCTACTTTTCAAGCACCTAGTAGTTTCATGCTCCTCTCTGCCTGTATCACATATATAAAAACATGGCATCTTCCTTCCAGGGCCGGGGAGAAAAAGAGACAGAGACAGAACAATATGTCTCTAAAACATTACTTACCTACTTTGTTCTGCCCTGAATCAACAACACTAGATACTATGCTCTGAACATTCATGTCATAGCCTCCTGCCCCACCCCAAAAATATATATGCTGAAATCCAAACCCCTAAGGCTACAGCACTAAGTAGAACCTTTGGGAGACAACTGGGGCATGGCAGGAGAAGGCTTCACAAGGGGGCTACTTTAAAAGAGGTACACAGATACTGCGTGGTCCCTTCTCCCATAAACAGATACAAGAGGCACCATCTCTGAGCCACAGTGTGCCTTCACTAGATATGGAAGCTGCTAGAGCCTTGAGCTTGGATCCCTGTATTCACAATTACAACATATTTCTATTGCTTTTAAGTTAAATATATAACACACAATAAAAAAAAAACAAAGGTAGAGGGAAATGGTAGAGGAGAGTAGGAAGGGTTAGGGAAGGGAGAAGAGATTGAAAAGAAAAATGCTTCATTTGCAGGGCGCTCTCTCAGGGAGAGTGTCCAGGCCAGTGTTCAAGCTCCATGACTCTCCCCCCCAAAAAAATCCTTCATTAATATGAAGTTGATCATTCATTATTTTTTAGTAAAACTTATGTGAAGCCGGGAATGGTGGCTCACACCTGTAATCCTAGCTACTCAGCAGACTAAGATCTAAGGATCACAGTTCAAGCCAGCCCGGACAACAAAGTCCATGAGACTTTATCTCCAATTAACCACTAGAAAATACAAAGTGGCTCAAGGGGTAGGGCAGTAGCCTTGAGATGAAAAGCTCAGGGACAGCACCCAGGCCCAGAGTTCAAGCTCCACAACGAAGAAAAAAAACTTATGTGATTATTTTGTTGCAAATTATTCTTTTCCTTAAATCATGCACCTGTCATGTAATATAAAAAAACTATATAAGCAAAATAAATGTCATACTGGTTTATAGGAATTAATTTGTTATGACTACAAAAACTAAATAAATTATTTGCTAGGTGCTCATTCTTACAAAGTAGCTTAAAGCTCCATAATATAAAATCTAAGGGGAAAAAAAAAACCTCTAAATTATTAGGTGGTTCTCTGGAAAATAACCCCCTTTCCATCAGCTGGAAATCACAATGACTCATTTAATAAATCATTACTAATCTTCCTAGATTAGACACCTCTATTCCCTTAATGGCTGCACTGCCTCTCCATTAACCTTGATATTTAATAGATGATAGCAACACACCTGATATTTATGTTCAATAGAACTAGTAGCAAGAATATAGATGCATGTTGATGTCAATGGCATTTAATAGAAAAATACTGTAAATTACATAAGTTTATTCTTTTATAAAATCTTTTGGTAGTCATGAGGATTTAAATATTTGTTATAAGAGCGGTTTTAAAATTCTTTAGTACTTTAAGCCAGTATAGCCAAACATTTTGAAAAAGACTCTGGTTCCAAAGTGGGATCAATTGGTTGAAAAATAACGAGACAGGAAAAGGAGTCTACTTAGTAAACTACTATGTGATCATTAGTAGAAGAGGAGGAAAATTCGCAGGTGGAAATGGAAGGTAGATTCAGAAGGGGAAGGGTACAGGACTCGGTTAGTAAAAAAAAAAAAAGAACTTGGAGAAAAAATAAAGTTCAATAATCATAATAAAATAGAGAAAATGAAAAGGAAAAGGGATTAATAAGAATTCCCAAACTTCTAGTGAATATACCTTCAATGTAGAGTGGGGGCCATCTACTAAGATGCAAAATCTGAAAGAAACTGGGTTTAGAATGTTGAGTTACAAGTGCTAACTTTGTTTATTTTTAGATATACAAAAGAAGATGTCAAATTGAGCTGGAGTTAATGGTTTGGCACTCAGATCAGAAGAAACCTGAGCTAAAAATACAATTATGAGTCATCTGAGATTGAATGACATTTGAGATAAGGACACGGATGAATCATAAAGAAAAGCAATATGAAGGAAGGAAGGGAGGGAGGAAGGGAGAACGGGAGGGAGGGAGAGAAGGAAGGACGTTGAAATATGGGATATCTGAGCCTTTTTTGTGTATTTGTACTTGAGAATTTACCTCTAGTCACAAGTGAGCCATAGAGTGGAGAACCATTTGGTTTTAGTTGATAGAATGTCAGGTTAGTGGACACATGCTCTATATGTCATAGGCCTAGACTCAGTTGTCCTCGTTAATAATGAAACTTAGGCTTATTCATATGAGATGGTGGTTCAGCAGCCATCGAGACACACTGGTCCTCTCAGAGGTAAGTTTGAGGTGACGTAAAGAGCAGTAGGAATAAGTACCTTTCAGGTTTGGATTCACTTACAGTTATGCCTCCAGAGAAGGACTTCAAAAGACAACTCCTCAAGAAACCTGGATCAGGTGTAGCATAGAATTTTAAGAAAATATTTTTAACCACTTCCAAGCTACACAAAACAGTACATATTACAAGGGAAAATGTCCATGAGTAAAGAAAGACATGAGGACAGTACAGACATTTATCAAGCTAAGTTAAAGAAATGTGCTAAGAAGGGGCCGGGAGTTTGGCCTAGTGGTAGAGTGCTTGCCTAGCCTGCACAAAGACCCGGGTTCCATTCCTCAGTACTACATACATAGCAAAAAGCTGGAAGTGGTGCTGAGGCTCAAGTGGTAGAGCTCTAGCCTTGAGAAAGTCCAAGGACAGTGCTCAGGCCCTGAGCTCAAGCCCAGGACTGGCAAAAAAAAAAAAAATAGATAAAAGACAGCAATGTGCTAAGGGAATAACAAGGAACTTGGAGAAAAAATAAACTTCAGTAATTCTTTCCTGAAGAGAATTAGCAGAGGTTGTAAATAGTCTTCACCTCAAATGTTGTTTTCAATGTATGGTGGCTAAAAATGCTATGTCAAAGGGCATGCTAAGGGGCAACTGGATCTCTGGGAAAGAAAATCTTGATGTTCTTCTTGGATAAAGAAGACTGAAAATGGAGTTCATTGAAGAAAGATGCATGAATGCCTGAGAATAGGGGCACAGATCCTAAGCTGTGATTAACAGTGATGTCTACTTCAGGCACATAACAAATAGTGCAACAATGTATGAATGGTTTCTGTTTAGGGTAGAACATGGATAAGAACAAATTTAGGTGAAGGTTGTGACCACCCTGGAACTCCAGGGTGCTCCTGTGACAAGTCCATGCCCTTCACTGGATTCCATGCTTCGAAAAGTACAGGACTTCTATTCCCTTCTTTAATCATTATTTAAAGAAGTCATATAGGCTAATCACCTTCCGGTCCCAGTTACAAAATAACTGAGACAGTTAATGTATAAAGAGAAAACAAGGTCCAGGAGTGTGGCCCAGTGGTAGAGTGCTTGCCTAGCATGCACAAAGACCTGGGTTCAATCCCTGGGAACCACAAACATAGGAAAAAAGCTGGAAGTGGTGCTGTGACTCAAGTGGTAGAGCTCTAGTCTTGAGAAAAATCCAAGGACAGTGCTCAGGCCCCTCATTCAAGCCCCATAACTAGGAAATAAAAAAGAGAAAAGACAGGCTTTGGGGGTTCCAGCCCAAGATGAGTGAATGAATCCATTGCTTTGGGCGAAGGAAGAGATTGTATGACTCAGCTCATAAGCCAGGAAGCAAACAATGAGAGTTAGAACAAGATCCCAGTCTCACAACATTGCACTGACGCCTCAGGGCTTGAGGGTTCCTGTGAGACCCCCCCTAAAGATTTTCCCCACCTCACAATGCCTCCTTGAGGACTGGTGCTTTACTACAAGGACCTATAAGGCATAGTCAAGATCGAATATCCCTTCAATTAAGATTTCCTACAATGTGGCCTGAATAGCTTAATAAAATGTTCCCTTAAACTGATCAAGTTCTTCTGTGAAAAAAATATCTTTCATGGCATCGGTTTCTTTCTTGTCAAAATATTTTATGAATATTTTATATGCAATGGATGTGAATATCATATAGGCCTCAACCTAATTATGGGAAGTAAACCAGAACTGTATATCTCATTGAAAGAGGCGATGAGAGAGTCAAACAAAATTTCAAAGACTAAATGTTCCTGAAAATGATAAGTCAAATTGTTTGAACTCCTTTTACTGAGATGTTATAGGCTGTGTTAAGTTCTTACTTAACATATTAATTGGGGAGACAGAGTCGGGTAACATTTCAGTAATGATGTATTGCCTGTGTGAAGGTGATCAGTAAGATGATACCACTTCATGATGAGGTAGCCCTCTTGGCTTCTGTGCTGACACTCCATGATGGTCAAATAAATTACTGCTGGGCACTGGTGGCTCAAATCTGTAACCCAGAAGGCTTAGAGCTGAGCCAACCTGAGCAGGAAAGTCCATGAGACTGTTATCTCCAATTAACCACCAGAAAACCAGAAGTGGGGTTGTGGCTTAAAGTGATAAGAGCACTGGCCTTGACTGAAAGAGCTCAGGGACAGCACCCAGGCACTGGATTAAAGTCCCACAATGAGAGAGACAGAGAGACAGACAGACAGAGACAAAGAGAGAGAGAGAGAGGCAGAGAGAGACAGAGAGACAGAGACAGAGACAGAAGACAGACAGAAATAGAGAGAAGGAGGGAGGGAGGAAGGAAGGAAAGGAGACAGAGGGAGAAGAGGGAAAAGGAGAGGGAGAGGGAGAGGGAGGGAGGGAGGGAGAGAGAGAAGGGGGTGGAGAGAGGCCGCTGGACACAGAGGATTACGCCTATAATCCTAGCTACTCAGGAGGCTGACATATGAGGATCCCAGTTCAAAACCAGCCTAGGCACTAAAGTCCATGAGACTCTTTAACCACTACAAAATGGGAAGTGGTGCTGTAGATCCAAGGGTAGAGTGGTAGCCTTAAGCTGAAGAGCTCAGGAATAACGCCCAGGCCCAGAGTTCAAGCCCCATGATCAACCAGAGAGAGAGAGAGAGAGAGAGACAGACAGACAGACAGACACAGAGACAGAGAGAGCAGAAAAGCAGGGAGGGAGGGAGGGAGGGAGGGAAGGGAAGGGAAGGGAAGGGAATTATCTAAGGCATATTTCTCAGAAGGACAAATCTCATGACCATATCCTGGAATTTGCTGTAAATGTAAAGCACATGCATGTAAGAAACAACTCAAGGATTTGTTCCTCTATGCACTGTATCTGGTTTTAAGAAAAAAAATATTTGAGTAATGTCAACTTAAACCAGTATGTTTGTGTCACAGAATGAGGAAGGGAAGTCAGACAGCCTCGGAGCAGTCCAGACCAAGTTCCCTGTCATGCTGAGCTATGCCGTCCTCCAGGTCTGGACTTGGGTGTTTGCCAGGCCTTGTCACACCTCATATTCCGAGGCTGACCCTACCCACCAGACATCCTGTGTGGAGTGCTTGTCATAAGAAGGAAGAAGGCCAGGCCACCTGTGTATGCCCCACTATATGAGAACAGCGAATGCTCTCCTGGAATTCTCACCCAAAAGAACACCCAGCTCTTGGCCGGGAGTTTGGCCTAGTGGTAGAGTGCTTGCCTAGCATGCATGAAGACCCGGGTTCGATTCCTCGGTACCACATACATAGAAAAAAGCCGGAAGTGGTGCTGAGGCTCAAGTGGTAGAGCTCTAGCCTTGAGAAAGCCTCCAAGGACAGTGCTCAGGCCCTGAGCTCAAGCCCAGGACTGGCAAGAAAAAAAAAAATACCCAGCTCTTGCCACCTAGATATCGGGAGATCAATTGCTAGCCAAGCGGAATAAAGAAACTGCTTAGAGTTAAAATGATTGATCGGGCCACTGATGGGACAAATGGGTGTTCTGCTAGTTGAGAACACCGAGGAACAAATTGCTACTTAGGCCACTGATGACAATGGATAGGCTGGAAAACATCATCTTTCTCCATTACAAAAACGTTTAGGGCATAAATCATATTCCTGAGGGATTACAACGCCGAGCCTGACTTCATTCCAAGAACCCAATGTATCACATCTTTAATTGGATAGGATTAATCAACCATAAAAGCTAAATTAATCAACCATACAAGAAGCAGTGTTGTAATATACTGTTTAAAACATTGAAAGCCTGGGGAGTGTGGTTCAAGTGGATGAGTACCTGCCTAGCAAGCCTGAGGCCCAAGGACCAAACAAAACAACGAAAACCCTCTTAAGACTTGCAAAGACAGAAGGAAAGAGAAACAGGAAATCTGGCTCTACTTCCTGAAGGTGTTTTTATTATAGCCTCCTTGTTATACTGAGCTACCTCCTCTTCCTGATACAAGCCTTAAACCGCCCTCCCCACAACCTCTCTGAGAGCTCCAGTGTGTTAGCACACTATCTCTACTTGCCTCCAACTTTCTCTTGGCCTGCCCTCACCCAACTTCCTCCTTCCCTGCTCACTCATGAGAGACTGCCAACAGCTGCCCTCAGCACACCACCAAGCGACCTTAACTGCTAATATTAATCTCTCTCTCTCTCTCTCTCTCTCTCTCTCTCTCTCTCTCTCTCTCTCTCTCTCTCTCTCTCTCTCTCTCTCCCTCCATCCCTCCCTCCCTCTCTCTCTCTCCCCCCTCTGCCCCTCTCCCCCATCTACTACCATGTAATGCAGGTGACCACCCTCTGTTGAAGGTCTCTTCTGGAAGGCAGTGGATTATAGCAGGCACATGCACAGCCCCAGAATTCAGACTCGAAGTCCAATCCATGTTACACAGTCATAGCTTCTCATGTGTGGGGATACCATGGCACGATATGTGCATGTAACCTAAGCCAAGTTCCTGGACACTTTAAACCACCTCTAGGTCACATATACTGCCTAATGTGATGTGCGGACTATATAGTTGTACTATATCATTTAGGGAGTTACATTTCTTAAACAGTCTGTATACATTCAGTACAGATGCAACTCTTCTTTTTTTTTCCCAAATAGTTTTGATCCAAGGCTGATTGAATTCACAGATGTAGAATTCACACATGCAGAAGGCTGACTGTATTACTTGCAGTTTGTACACAGGAATGAGAACAATCACTTAGGCAACCTGTGGCTGTTTTCATGTTTTTGGAAAAAAACAAGGCTAACAGTAGGATCTATTTCATAGAGTTGTGGGAGAATTCAATTCGATAATCTATTTCAAAAGATTTAACACAGGGACTATCACAGTTGGTGCTGAGTAACTCAATGACTCAAGTACTATGCCTGCCTTACATTTTGCAATCTTTGTAATCTGTGTGCAAAACAGATGCGCTGATGCATAAAACAGCTGCAACATTAAAACATGCTCAAATAGTTTTAACTAAGTTTTGTTCAAGCTGATATAATAACCTTAATCATGTGGATCATGTATTCCCAATGTAAGATTTCTGATTTTCCCATCACTCACCTGGTTTCGGACTCTGACCAATCCTTTCCTAAACCATGCACACTTTCCCCTGTGAAACTCCAAAATATTTCCCCTTCTCTTTGACAACCATAATCTTGTTTCCTATTTACCTGAAATAACTTGTTAATTATTCTTCTAGGTTTAGTCATTGGGATATATTTTGAATGCTGCTTCTCTCAATCAAGATACCAACTCTCCCTCATTCCAATTCCCCTCTTTGGAAAATTAGCAATTCTGCTTCCTGAGTCTTCGGTGCACATGTTGCACAGTCCAGCTGCTCAAGTTGCAATAAATCATCCTCACTAATTAATTAACCAGCCTGTGTCCTTTTCTAATTTGTATACAAAAACGAAAGTCATGACACTTCTCAAATACCCTTTGTTGAAACTAAGATACTCTCACAATGTAAGATCCTCCTGAACAAATTGGATTGATATCATATCAGGTAAGATTTCAGACCCAGTTTTTAAACCTGTAGCAGAAATAAGAAAAGATGGTGAACCATCAGAGGTTTTCACTTTATGTAGTTCCTAAGTACCTGAGTAAGTCAGGAACTTGAATCATCTTCGTCAAAAAAAAAAAAAAAAAAACTTGTTTTAAATACGCAGGCTAATACAATCCAAAACTTATCATCATTTTAGACATTTTAAGTCAGGAAACATGGCTTATGACTTCAACTTGGAAAGCATGAAATTGTCAGCACTGTATCAATTTACTATAAGATGTTTTAAGATAAAATAACTTTTTGCCTCCCTTAAAATATTTTTAAAAGTCTACTTAACACACAGCAATTAAAATTCCTACCAAGTTTTAGTCATTTCAAAATAAAGATGTCCTATGTATTTGAGTCTAGTTTAATAAACAATTTAAAATAGCCTAATTTTTCAAAACATAATTTCACTTCTACAGGATATGGTTCCTAGGGTAGCTTAAAAATGACTTAGATTATTCCTTTACAACTGTACACTAGTGATCCACTACACAACTGAATAATTCTGACTTTCTTTGAAACAGGACAAGAACATGCTACCTTGCGCTGAAGTTTAGTATCAGTGGGAGTCAGCAAGGTATTTGCACTGTTGAATTCATTTTGTAGAGAAATTCTGTAAGATTCTAACAATGTGTCAGAATCAGGATAAAGCATTTCTTAAAGCATCATCATCAAAAGATTCAGAATTACAATAATATGATGGCTTTATAGCACACGGAAGGCTAGTATGTAGGAGGCATAGTCTAAAATGCCCACATGAGTTTATTGAAAAATTAATTGTTAAGCACTCATAAAGAGCAGTGCTATGCTTTAACTAATTTCACACTTCTATATCAAAAATCACAGAAAAGTAATTAACAGACCTCATTTAAAAAAATATGGAGAAGTTCTAGAATTGCTGTTTTAAGATTGTCCTCACATTAAAATGTTTTTAAGTAAATGAGAATTTTTTTAGAATTGTTTGCATGTGGGATGAGGAAGGAGAGAGGGGTGGAAAGAGAGTGTTCCACATGTAAAATATTGAATTCTTTCCTGAGATCGCAAACCCATTGTAAAAATAGTAAAATGACATGCTGCCACCTAGTGGAACTAAAATGTAGAGACATTTTCATATTTGAAACATTACAAATTTCCTATCACTTTTAAGTAGAATAACAGAACTGACTAATTTTCAAAGTGCTTTCAAACATATTATTCCTTTAAAAATCCAGTTGAATATACAGAAGTGTTAATACTTCTTTTCTGAGTCTAGAGATATGGATCAAATGACATGATGGAGTCCTATGACTAATAGCAAAGAAACACCAGTTCACATCACATGACCCTTCTCAGTTTCCCATGACACCTCTGTTCCTATCCAAACATAGCATTTCACAGGGGATCAACTGAGACTCTGACGTAACCACAATGTCTCAAACACAGTCAAGTAGCCTGGGAAACACAGCCGAAAACCACTACCTTATTACCATGAAAATCTTGATAGTCTGGGGTTTTGTTCTCTAAAATTCACATGGGATTTGTGTCCTATTCAATAGGACACACATGTGTGTTTTCATTGTCACGTTTTCTTTTTTCAAATGCCTTTCCAAAAGTTGATGTTCTTATACAATTCTTTATGATTATCTCATTTGATAAACTCCATGACACAGGCGTACAATGAAGAAGAGGAGATAGAGGGTAGAAATATATTCAGCTTTTGGGCAATATAATGTTGAAATAAATATTCTTCTTATGAGATATTTTACTTTACAGAGGAAATGTGAAAAAACATCAAAAACTAATAAACATAAACCAACCAGTAATGAAATATTCAATATTTATATATAAAATGTTTTAATTCCATTGATAATATTCTATATTAACTTCACTTTTTTCATATTATTCTGAACTAATGCATGTTAAAGTAATGACCTAAGCCAATGTATTCTCACACAAAACTCAGAATTACCTTTACCAAGGCCAATATTCAAATACTACCAAATCTAGAATGACAACAGTGTAACCCTAAATCTACTTTTCCATGTATGAGAGTCTACATGATTTCAATTCTAGAATTGTGCTAAATAGTTGCAGCACCCATCAAATAGATCTCTACTGATTGAAATCAATGGAGATGGGAAGAGGTTGTTATTTTGCAACAGGAAATTAGCTTTTCCTTAAGGTACAAATACTTCCTGAAATCTACAATTACAATATTCAGAAACATTAGCAATAACTGATAAAACTATGGTAATTCTCTTCTATAGTTTGGGTTTTATTGTTTGTTTGAGTAGAGCTTCATATTTGCTAGACACCTTAGATATGCTCCAGTCCTTTATGTTTCAATTTTTTTTTTGTGGGTCATGGGGTTTGAACTCAGCCTGGGCACTGATCCTGAGCTCTTTAGCTCAAGGTTACCACCCTACCCTTGAGCCAAGCCCTACTTCCCATTTTCTAGGGGTTAATTGGAGATAAGAGTTTCAGGTCCTTTTGTGCCTGGATTTGAACCATGATCCTCTGATCTCAGCTTCCTGAGTAGCTAGGATTACACGCATGAACCACTACGCCCGGCTGTTTTGATTATTTTTAAGAGTCTCACACACTTGCTGAGTGTCAGCTTTGTATCCTGAAATATCCACCCACTCTCCCTACCACATATGAGCCATCATGGCTGGTTGGCCTAATAATTCTCTCTTCTTGGAGAAGCAGTATGGAGCCTTTGAAACTAAACAAAGAAGACAGTTTCTTATAAATCCTTCTAGTTCTCTTTGGTTTTCGCTAGACAAAATTCAAGGTAATATATTATCCTGAATACACACATATTTCTGTCTATACAAAGATATGTAACATATTCAGATGTGTGTAAAAATGCTTTAAAAATAAACAATGAGAAATTCTTTGTCACAAAAGTATAATGAAAAGACAAGTTACACACACACAGCCCCTATGCTCACAGAATGGCAGAAATATATATATAATAAATATACAAATAGCGTGCTTGATTTTCCTTCAAAATGCTGTAATGTTTCAACCACCTAAGATCTACTGTTTTCATTATTCTTGGCAGTCAGGACCCTAATTTTGTTCAAGAAGCAAAGTTTTGAGTAACATGTGTAGTGGAAATTGCCAAGCACAATACTTTTGGGCAGTTCAATACATAAAAGGAAGAGGAGTACTTATATTTTTCTTCTCCGGATTAAACCATATACGCATGAGTGCTCTATGGGGAAGTCTGGCTGAGTGGATGCACACAGACTGAGAAAATGAAGCCCAGGTGATGGAGAGAGCAAAAGCTACAGAGTAAATATGAGAAAATAAAAATTGTCTAAATTCCCACCTTTTGTAGGTGGTAGGACTTCATTCTTTTCTTAGACTGATTCACATTCAGTTTCTATTACTAAAGAATCCATGCCACTATCACCAATATGATTTGGGGCTGTACTTCTAGGTGTGAGAAAAGCAAACAGGTGTATGAAAAAAGTGAGGTAATTAGGGAAGGATGGGGTGTGGCTGCAGGGATAGGACACCTGCTTAGTAGGTCTTAAGTTCAATCCTCATTACTGCCCAAAGCAAGGAGACCTACAAATAAACATACATCAGACTAGAGAAGACAGAGTCTGTGGAAAGATTTCCCACCTCCTTCCTCTACATAAGCCTTCCCCAAGGGCCACGAAAAGTCAGTATGCTCCCCAGCCAGGGGGAAAGGCCCTACTGTGGTCAAGGGAGTTGGAGATGATAGCTGCAGTCAACTCTGAGATGTCTGCTTAAGTCTCTTCATAATGTCTATTTATGATATATGTATATATCCACATACATACATATATATACAACACAACACGTGTATACATGTAAAATAAAAGGCAAATAAATATCTCAGAAATGTATACAAACACAATGAATGAGAAATAAGAGAGAAAAGCTTAAAGGCATTCCACATATAAGCAGAAAGTATAACATATACTAACATATACCCAAAAGGTGGGGGGAGACAACAGAGAAAGAAAAGAAATAATCAAAGAAATGATGAAAGCTTCAGCTAAAGGAAATAACTCCTGGAATTAAAAGACACAAGTGAGTGTCAGTAACACTAACTAATGATTGTGAGATGCATCCTTCTAAGATAAGGGAAAAAAATATGAAAGCTTCTAAAGAGAGAGGCAGAGCATGACAGAACAAGTTGACCACCAAGAAGAGGCTTAGTTTGACATTAGAATTACCAGCCACAATGAATACTTGTCAGTACTGAGGCAAAGCCAATGTAACAGGGAAAGTACTCTGAGATGAGTGCACAATACACTCCATAAAGGACTGACCAATCCTGAGGGCAGCACAAAGCCACTGAAGACTTCTAGGGACTCAGGTACCACCTTTCATTTCTTAAAAGTTATTTGAGAATACAATCAACAAAATGAGGTTCTCAGCAATTCAACAACCTATACTCAACACAACACAATGCATACAGGTATTCGATTTTTCTTTAAAAGAAAATCTCCCATGGTCTTCATAGCTATGCTCAGGAAGATACAGATCAATGAAACACAGGAGAAGAATTCCAACTCAACCCCAAACTGTCTTCAAGAGCTGAGCAACTTCACCTCTGCAAATAGAGCAATGAAGCAGGAAATGTTGCAAGTTCCCTGTAATTCTTTGGTTAAAGTAATTTACAGAAAGTTGAGGATGAAGTTGTAGAAAAACATGTTAGTCCAAGTAGGAAGTAAAGTCTGCTCTCATTTTATGTAAAAGGCCTGCTTTATAGAGACGAAATGGGAGGGTTTTTACCCCTCCCCTTTCAATGATGGTTTCTGTATCATAGATTTGTATTTCTCCTTCTTTAATTTAATTTTACAATTTGGTTTCTGGTACAATAATAAGAGCCAGCTCTATGGAACACATAACACATTCATCCTTTTTAAATTAGTATATGTCCTATCTGAGTAAACCAAGTTCATTCATTAAGCAGTTTAATCTTTGCAGTGATGGCAGTTATTTTTATTATCTCTTATTTGGGGCAATTTTCTTCATACGAGAACTACATTAATGATTTTTCTACATAATAGAATATCAACAGTCATCTATATTTATGTAATTTAAAATAAGAATACCAAAATCAAGAGGGAGGAGAGGGTGAGCTAAAGCAGAGCTCCTCACATTTCTAACCGGGGTTAATTTTGTGTGTATCCACTAGATGTCAATAGATACTGCCTAATTGCAATTTTCTTTAAGTTACATAGAACTTACATGTAACTATCTAAACACAAAGTGAGTACATCAAGAAAAAGCAATATAAGCAAATTACTAGAGCTTTAGGAGGAGATAGCCGGGCACCCTGGAGGCTGAAATCTGAGGATCAAGGTTCAAAGCCAGTCTGGGCACAAAAGGTCCTGAGACTCTTATCTCCAATTAACCTCTAGAAAACGGGAAGTGGGGCTTGGCTCAAGGGTAGAGAGGTAGCCTTGCAAGCCTCATGACAAAAAAAAAAAAAGAGAGAGAGAGAGGGCCTGGGTAAAGTAACATTTTTATAAAAATGAGCAAGTCGCATTTGATTATGAAAAACAATTCTGTGCTACCAATAAGTATGACACCTGGAATGAAAATGATAATAAATACCAAGACAAAACCCAGTTGGGTCCAAAAAGAGAAACCAAGACCAGGCTGGAACATATTGCAGCGCACTCCTTCATTTTTGTGAATTCTTTACGGGTCTACACAGTCGTCCATTTTCCTCTCATATGAACTTCTCAGGAGACACTCATGCTTTCAGCTGCATTGAATCACAACCCTAGTCTCCTATCTTTTCCAACTTACACACTGAGCCACGATGCATGGCTATCGCTTCGTCAGGGTCTTATCTGGCTACATATCTGGACCTATCAATCTCACTTCACAGGATCTATCCAACAGAACACTCTCAAATGCGCAAAGACAATGCGACACTGCGGGACTTCCAATCTAGCCAGCACCACTCAAAACCCCGGACACCTGGAAACACCCAACTCCCTTCTGATCCTTCAAGTCCCCTGGCCACGCTGAGGCAGAATCTTTCCTTTTTTTTTTTTTTTCCTTTTCCATATAAAAGGAAAGCGCTTGTCGTGACACTGCAAGGCATCCACAATGCAAGATTCTGCATGACATATTGTACAGTTTGGGGTGGGGAAGGCAGCTTGTGCAGGCAGCGTGTGCGAAGCGTGGAGGGAGACACTGCTTGTAGATTCGTATGTCTTTACAACCAGTGTTACTACTTTCCTATTCTTAAGAAATCAGCGCATGTGTCTATTCTTCCATTGCTAGGAAAACATTTTCCCCCTGTCAATAATCGAAGAAGAAGAACATCTATACACTAAGTGGACAATGAAGTCTGGGGCTTGCAACGATTTTCAGAATAAGATTCTGGGGAACCTGGGTGAATGAAGGGCTCCAAGAATCTAGGGGACACTGTGGGGGGGCGGGCACCCCCGGAGCGGGAAGGGGGGGATACAGGGATGGGGCGGGGATTACAGGCAAAGGGACCGCGAGGCCAGCGGAGTGTGTGTCGGGGGGAGACAGGGGGTGACCAAGGGAAGCGACCCGCGATTCAGGCCCGGCAGCCACAATGGCGCCCAGGAAACTCGGTGGGTGCAGAGATGGGGCGGCGGGGAGGGCAAGGGGAGTGACCCGCGACGCGAGGGCGCAGCGACGCCTCGGCGGGGAGACCGAGGCTCGGCCGCGGCCGGCGTCCCGGGCCCGCGCGGCCCAGGCGGGGCGGACTGGAGGGCGGCTCGGGGCGGCGCCGGGCCCGTACCTTCCCAGGCGAGCTCTCCTCCCGGCTCGCGCTTCAAGAACTTGTACCAGAAGGTGTCCACGCGGCCCGGCTCCGCCCGCTCCGGCGCCCCCTCCTCGGGCGCGGGCCGCAGCTCCACCTCCCCGAGCCACAGGCCCGGCTCCGGCAGCGCCAGCGCCCCCGCGCCCGCCGCCGTGCCCGCCGGCCTCATGCGCACCGCGCCGCGCGGCTCCCAGCACCCCAACTCGGCCCGCGACCCCACGATCAGCAGCTCCGGCCCGGCGCCAGCCACGGCGGGCGGCACCACCACCCCGAAGCGGAACCGCATGGCGGTAGGCGGCGGCCGGCGGCGACGGCGGGGCCACCGCGCGCGGCGTCCCCGAGGCCGGGCCACTAGGCCCGGGCGCCGGGCGGCCGCGGCGATTGGATGGCGGCGGCGGCGGAGGAGGAGGCGGAGGCCGGGGCGACTGCGGGGACGCGGGCGGCTCCGCGCCTTTTTGGGGTGGCATCACGCGGGCCCGGAGCGCAGGCCACGGCCAGTCGCGGCGTGAGGCTGCGGGAAGTGGTCAGCGGTGCCACCCGTGGCCTCTGGTCGCATCACAGCCTCGCGGGAGGTTGGTTTCCACGGGGACTTAGCGACGGAGAGAGGCAGAGAGAGATCGAGGGGGGGGTGGGGAGGGAGAGAGAGAAATTCCTGACTCCGAGATTGGCCAGGAGCTGTGGAAGGGCAGAGAGGAGGAAATGGCTTCTACACTGCGCCTCCGAACGGTGGGACGTGGGGAAGACTCCAGAGCAGGTGTTTCTGAACTTGGGAGTAGAGAGGGATCCCCCAACTCTGAAGGGTGTGTGGCCAGCACCCAGGGCTCGCCCCACGCCTGTCCACACCCCGCTCCCTCCAGCCCCGCACCTGGAAAAACCCTTTGCTCAGTGCGTAAACCAGAATTGGAGTGAGTATTGCACACATGTCCCCACCTCAACACAGGCCGACGACGACGCATTCGTTGTTTATCAACCCAGAATTAACGACTTTCATGCGTTTTCATGGCATAAACATAAGGCCTGTTGTTTAGGTTTTATTTCTAGTACAAAACACAACTTTCGCAACGTCTTCAAGTCAGCTAACGGGGTTGTAGTTCATTTGGCCTAAGGAAAAGTTGTTCGTGTCAATGTGAAGGGCTCTTCAATTTGTCGCTGCTATAGAAGACCATCTTTTAACACCATACCCGTCTACTGAGAATTAAACTCACAGAAAAATGCCTGTTGGTTAGTATTTGAAAGCCTATGCATGTCGAAGGGGAAACATAAAATCTTGAGTATGCAGAAAATCATAAGACAAAAAGTACCAAAAATGCAAACTGCCCAATAGTTAGTAAACCAGTCGCACATCTCTCCCTGAAGGTTGATAGTCAAAGTTTAATTGGTTGCTAAGCTTAAAGATAAACATCAGGGAAAAATGTGAACCCAGCAAGGCTGGTCAAACACAGCTGATTCCAAGCAGATGCGAAGTCACAATGGCAGGCAAGTCGGCTTAAAGCTGCTGTTACAAAACAGTGATTTTTAGGTACATAGTAGTCCTTTGGCTGTGCCCAGGGGACTATTGGTCTATAGTGGGATTCAAACTTCAGTGAGTCTCCTCATTTTTTGAGGAACCCCAAAGCTCACTGTTCAGACTTCGTTGTGTTCTGTGGTGTGGCCTGAATCATGTATTTCACACAGGGCATTTTTTCCACAGGCTCTCTATCATTAAAAAAAAAAATTAAATAATTTTAACTCTTGGAAGAAGTTAAGCTCCTTTGAACCACTAAACAAACTATAGGAAACCCTTATTTAATGGTGTGATCTGAAATAGGGTGCAAAGTTGGTGGTTACAATGTGTACCAAGAAAACTGCCACTGGAAAGAAGAATGCCAAAGACGAAACGATGCCTTCCATAGCTTTGATCATATCTGACCAATCAGTCTTTGGCTTTATTGACAGTCATTGCTGCTGGCCTCTTATGTGCCAGGCACACAGTTCACATACTTTTATAATCTCATTTAATTCATCAGTCCTGTGAGATAACTACAATTGTCCCCATTTTCAAATACAAGGAAACTGAGACATAAACCTTTCTATGCTTCCCTATGCAGTCCATAGCAACCACAGGGCCAAGACAGATTGTAAAAGGCATCTGTGTTCATTTAGAGTCAGTTGCATAGTTTGATAAGGAAAACCGTAGAGTGTGTACTTAAACCTAAGCATATTTAGATGCTTTTCTCCATTAGGTCTCAATACAAAGTGAAATTTCTGCAATTAGGTCCTGTGACTAATTACATCCTCAGGAATGATGCAAACAGATAAATCACCAGTGGTAGTCTAAACTGATCAGTGAGTCTAAAAGACAAATATTTTGGTCTTTATAGAGGATTTGATTTTGCTCCTAGGAATTTGTAAATGTTCTCTTATAGTCCTATCTTGTTGACAACAGAAATACAGACTCAAGAACTGGTGCTTTACCAGTCACTTAGTTGTACCTAAAAATATTCACTTGGGTGTTCCATGTGAACTTTTCCTTTTACATTTTAAAGAATCACAGATTTGTTGAAAGGAATAATTTTTGAAGTCTATTGAGGTCAGTCTATTGAGCTCTGGGAACAAGCTGAATTTAGAGTGAAAATTAGCTCAGTCGAGTCATTTAATTCAGATGATTTTTTTTTAAAGACCAACTAAATTTCCTGTGAATTGAATTTCAGTTCTGGGGTGTCATCTTGTAAGTAACTGCAATATTTCTTGTAGAATAGATAATTTTCAGTCGCCAACTCAAATACATTCTTTCAAAGACTTCTTGGGAAGACTTCTTGGGAGAAAACTAATTTGGTTCTCTACTGATTTGTTTTCTGAAGCAATCTTTCACGAGTCAGTGAGCTGTAAATCTTTTCTTTTATAATATTATGTATGTAGATGTATGCTCACTGATGTAAACCACATTTTATCCAAACCCTTTAAGGGCTGTTATATGTGTTAGTTTATTACTCAACTGAGTAAATCTAAAAGTTAAATGTATCACATATACCATTCCAATTTGGTAGCTTAGGAAAGAAATAAAGATGCCAGAGAAAGTCTGAGTGTAACTTAGAAAGTTTTGAATGTTATAGCTAACATTCAGTATTTGAAACCCTTTGGGGAATGCAGAACATTAAAAACACATTACATGAAGCCTTTGTCTAAAAGTCCCTGAACATTTCTCAACTATTTTTAAACTATTTTTGTTGCATATAAAAATCTCCCAATTCAAGTAGGTTCTAATAATCCTACTTTTCAATCAATCTAAATAAAGTTCTGCCGTTATTGAAAATTATGCATGGTTAACCAAACTTTGGTTCTTGCAATTGACCTAAGAAGACAAGAGAAGATTTATTCAGAAAATGAATGTGCCAGTGGCTCACACCAGCAATCCTAGCTACTCAGGAGGCTGAGATCCAAAGATTGGAGGGTCAAAGCCAGCCTTGGCAGGAAAAGACATGAGACTCTTATCCCCAATTAACCACCAGAAGACTGGAAGTGGCACTGTGGCTCATGTGATAGAATGGTAGCCTTGAGTCAAAAAAAAGGGCGGGGGGGGGGGGTGGAGTTTGGCCTAGTAAAAGTGCTTGCCTAGCATGCATGAAGACCCAGGTTCGATTCCTCGGTACCACATACATAGAAGAAAAAAAAAAGCCAGCAGTGGTGCAACTATAGCCTTGAGAAAGTCCAAGGACAGGGCTCAGGCTCTGAGCTCAAGCCCAGGACTGGCAAAAACAAAAACAAAAACAAAAACAAACCCTCAGGACTAAATGAAAGGAATTCTAGGATATATAAACAAGAGCTTTATCTTGTGTGATTGTTCTTAATGTACTATGTTATTTCTCTTTTTTCTTTTGCCATTATGGTTAATCTCATATTGTTACTGTATCTAATTTTGTACCTGATATATTGTATATACATTTATTTATTTGAAATGGGAAAGGGAAGGGAGGAAAACAAGATGATTGGGAATTGTGGGGGAGGGAAAGGGAACAAAAACATGAGACTGCATGAGAAGTAATGCACCTACTACCTGACAAATGTAACTGTAACTTCTCTATACGTTATTATGACAATAAACATTTTAAAAAGCTCAGGGACAGTGCCTAGATCCTGAGTCCAACCCCACAACAAGAGCACAAAGTGAATGTAGTAAAAGTGATGAAAAAGTTTATTAGGAAAGGAATATGACAGAGAAAGTAATTACATGGCATAATGCCCCAGAAAGACAGCACTGCAGATCATCATCAGTCCTCTTCAGGGTATAGACCTTACCATTAGATTTCTATAGTGATCATTTAAGGGTAGGGGACAAAGGTATGCATAGTTTGAGTCATCAGCTCAGTTCTGTGCTTAGGTAATTTCAGGCCTGAACCAAATAGCATGAATGGTAAGGAACAAAAACTTTCTTATTAGTTCTTTACAGAAACTTGTTTTCACTATGTTGTTTGGAATGTAGACTAGTGTAGACATCTTTAATTTGGCAAATGAAACCAAGTATTTTAAGCAGTGTCCTTAAATCTTCTTTGTAATCAGAAAACAGCAAGAACAGCACTTGTTGCTAACCCCAGTAGTCCACCTGTTGTTTTTTTTTAAAAAATATATAGTTCTGTATTCCTCTTCAGTGGACTCCTATCTCATATCCTGTATGAAAATTAATTCAAGATAAATCAGGTACCTACAAACTGAAATGATAGAATTCTAGGACAGAAACTGATTTTGTATTAACACAGTGACATACCAATTTATACCCACTAAGATAGTTGTAATAATAATCGTAAACAATAATAATACCTAAAAAAAACAATAAGTATTGGCAAGAGTGAGGATAAATTGGAGGCTTCATATATTGCTAAAAGGTACTCTACATTATAATGTGGCTGCCATGGATACAGTTTAAAAGGTGATCAAAAATTAAACATAAAATTAAAGTATAGCTGGGTGCAGTGGCTCACACCTGTAATCCTAGCTACTCAGGAGGCTGAGATCTGAGGATCAAGGTTCAAAACCAGCTGGGCACAAAAGGACCTGAGACCCTTATCTCCAATTAACCTCTAGAAAATGGGAAGTGGGGCTTGGCTCAAGGGTAGAGCAGTAGCCTTGAGCTGAAGAGCTCAGGGACAGGGCCCAGGCTGAGTTCAAGCCCCATGACTCTCCACACACAAAAAAATTAACATATAATCCAACAATCCCCTTCTTATGTATACACCTAAGATAATCAGTAACAAATGTCCCCATGAAAACTTGTACATATATCTCTTGACTGTTCATAGCAGGATTATTTATAATACCTCCAAGCATCAACCAAACGTCTGGCAATAGAATGGATGAGCACAACATGGTGTTCACACTGTAAAACCAGCCAGAAAAGGAGAAAGAAATGAAATATGTATATGCCATTGCATATTGAATTGCTATAGTAAGTGAAAGAAGTCAAGCAAGAATTGCTACATGTGAAATTTATAATTTATAAAATAGGCAAATCCACAGAGGAAAGAATTTGGTTAGGGGGTTAAATGCAGATGCAGAAAGAGAACTCGAGACTGGTTATAAATATGTGTAATGATAATGTACTAGAAAGATGATAATAGTGGGCAGTGAGTTTGGCCTAGTAGTAAAGTGCTGGCCTAGCATGAAGAAAGACCCGGGTTCAGTTCGTTGGTACCGCATACATAGAAAAACTTGGAAGTGGTGCTGTGGTTCAAATGGTAGAGCTCTAGCTTTAAGAAAGCCCAAGGACAGTGCTTAAACGCTGAGTTCAAGCCCCAGGACTGGCAAAAAAAAAAAAAAAAAAAAAAGATGATGATAATGCACTAGAATTAATTTGTGTTGAGTGTTGTACAATACATTAGATAAATTTTTTAACAGCTTAACTATGTACCTTAATATTGTGGGGTTTACATTATGTGAATTACACAAACAGAAAGTTACACTATTCTAATTATTTCCTCCTGTTTTTGATCCAGGAGATGCCTGCACTGTTTGAGTCATTTTGATCAAAATGAAGAGAAGACACAATTGGGTTACTTTTTGTTAATGTCAGCCCCACGTGAAAATAGAGTCCACAACCATATGGCATACAGCTATAATTCAATTGTTTTGATTTCCATTTAGCATATTTTATTATTTGAATACTCTATACATTATACATTGTAGTGATAGCAGGTAGTCCTGAAAGGTAAGGCACATTTGCAAAAGTTTCTCAAGGGTGTATACCTTGGAGTACAATTGTAAATTATTGAATATGCTCATATTCTGTTCCTTAGAGAATGTTCAAAAGAAGGAAAGTAATCTTTACCCAGAGCCCTAGTGTTACAAGTACAACTTCTTCCTAATTATATCTTCCTAATTGCCACAAATCATTCACCCTACCTAGAGTCGTGAATTCTGATTCTGTGAGGAAAGGACAAAGGCTTTTCATTTGTCAAGTATAGTCTATAATTGCTCTTCAGCAAGTATAATGTCCCTGCTTTTCTGCATGCTTCAACAAATAAATGTGATTTCTTTAGTCATTTTTTCCCTGAGGGGACTATCTCTAAGGTCTCTAATTATTTCCATTATTCTCTTCTAGCATGGTTCTAATTTTTCAAATCTAGGGTGACAATGTAATTCATCATCCAACACAGGTCAGTTTGGATATAAAAAGAAGAGCTAAGATAATTGAGAGTTTCTATTTACAGAAGACATAAAATAGATCCATCCCAGGCAAACCAGAATGTATTCTTGTCTTAGCCACAGTAGACTTTATATGTCTGTTCTCAGAGTCCATAAAGAATGCTTTCGGAGAACTAGCTCACATTAAATACTAAAGAGCGTGATTAGCCATGTGACACAGACATATGTAATCCCATTTTCAGAGTTTTCATTATGCGTAAGTAACAGGATTACTGAGGATCCTAAACAGGCAGTCTAGATCTAAATCTGTTTGTTGGTATCAATTCTGTCTTTTAGGAAAATGGTTTAACTTCATCTTTAATCTACAGTTTAAGCACCAACACAATTCTTACTGGTAATTTATTACTCAAAGGAGATTTTTCAGCAGGGTTAGCCAGATGCTAAGTAACCAGTAACCCTGTAGGAAAGGAGAAATAAATAATGAAAAAAATTACTAACTTCCTTTATGTTTACTGACTTCAGAAAACAGTTCTCTTTTACTTAGAACTGGTTCAACAATTTGTACTTGGAAAAATGGAAGTGTGACATTTTTCTACAAGCAGAAATATGCGAAAACAAAACTATTTTAGTCACAAAGAAATTTCACAGGGGTAATATTTGTTTTTGTAGAGCAGTCTATCGGGCCTATCATTGTTTAGATAAATGAAACATCTGAATATTTAAAAAAAAGTTTGGGAAAAGGCCTAATTGCCTCCCACAAACTTGGATTTTCTGAAACAGCTTAGAAATAACAGTAAGAGAAACTATTTAATGAGAAATAACTTTTAACCAATCAGTGAGTTTTGCATTTTAGCTACGTTGTCTAATAAAAATCTCTTTAAGACAGGTACTGATGGCTCAGGCCCCTGATCCTAGCTACTCAGAAGGCTGAGATCCTGAGGATCATGAAACAGTTTGTTCAGGAAAGTCCCTAAGACTCATCTCCAATTAATCACCAAAAAAGCTGTAAGTGGTGCTCTAGCTGAAGTGGTGGAGTGCTAGCCTTGAGTAAAAGGAGCTTAGAAACAATGCCCCAGCCCAGAGTTCAAGGCCCAAGACTAGCAAAAAAAAAAAAAAAAAAACAACAAAAAAAACTCCTTAACCACTGTGCCAACTAGAAAACAATCTCAGTTTGAAGGCCAAATGGTTACATAGTTTCTCTTTTTTCCAAGTTAGTAAGTTGCTAGTTTGATATTTGAAGTCAGTTCTCTCCAGAAGTCTTACATGTTTTATAAGAGTGAGGTATTAATTGTATTTACTACCTCATAGATTATACAGTTCAAATGACTAGGCTGAAAAATATAGTGTCAACACTCGAGGGTATCAGGATTACAATAACAATTCAAAATGGCTTAAATATGTAAAATTCTTCATACATAAAAAAGCCAAAGGTTGGCTTAATCTAAGAGACAGGAAAAAAATAATACTACTTGATACCAACCATTGAACTTCAGAGTCTTGAAAAGTTAACCAGTATCAATCTAAGAAGAAACATGGATCTATTAATATAATAATGTGGATAATCAAATAGGATGGATCTAACTCCCCTCCCAACTTTTTTTAATTGAGATTTTTTTCCTCCAAAATTTAATTTTGCCTTGATAAAATTTCACTTTGTTGGCTGAATTTTTAATTCATCTTATATAGCAAAAAAAGAAATCATTTAGAATATTCCATTGTAACCCAACTATGTCAAAGAGCATTGAAAGCAGATTTTTTAAATTATTCATTTTTTGTTGTTTTCTCCTTTTCCATTTTTGTCCCTCCTATCTGGTTTATTTAAATAATTCTTCTAATCTCCTTACTTTTTGGTCTCCCTTCGTTGGCTTTTAACTCCTTATAAATTCTTTTGAAATGTCTTACCCAAATTAACTTTCTGTCTTCCTTCAGAGTGTATTAAATACAACAAAACTCAAAATTTTCCCAAATGTTGTATAAGGCATATATTCAGGATAAAACCCTTAAAATAAAAAAAAAACAACATGTCAGGGTAACTTTCCTCCTTATTAGCTAGATGAGATGTGGCTATGCCAGGCAACCCCAGTAGAAGAAAAGCCTGGACAGCACTGATAGCGTGCTGTCACAAAATTCAAGAATGGACAAACTTCAGAGAAAATCACATGAACCACCTCAGCTATTTTTCTTGCTTTCTGAAAGTTGCAGAGTCATAAAGTAAACCTAGTTATATAGATCTGGAGAGGTAATCACATTTTAATTCCAGAGCAGTTAAGATTTAATTCTGAAGGACTTGAAGATTTGGTTAAATTTGGGAATCATACACTTGAGGTTGATAAATCCTCTAGAGAAGCAGTGTGCTGTTTTCAATAAAATGCTAAATGCTTGCTCTAGTATGTGTGTTCAGATTAATAATGGAAGAAAACACAACATTAGAAGGGCAATAAATAACCACCTTCCAACAATAAACATCTTCCTCTTCCTATTCCTCTTCCTCCTCTTTTTCTTCTTTCTCCTCCTCCTCCTTTTCTTCCTCCTCCTCCCACTTCTTCTTCTTCCTCTCTGGTGTGTGTGTGTGTGTGTGTGTGTGTGTGTGTGTGTGTGTGTGTGTGTGTCTTTTATTTATTTTTTTTATTTTATTTATTATTTTTTTGCCAGTCCTGGGCTTGGGCTCAGGGCCTGAGCACTGTCCTTGGACTTTCTCAAGGCTAGAGCTCTACCACTTGAGCCTCAGCGCCACTTCCGGCTTTTTTCTATGTATGTGGTACCAAGGAATCGAACCCCGGTCTTCATGCATGCTAGGCAAGCACTTTAACCACTAGGCCAAACTCCCATGTGTATGTCTTTTAAAAGCAGTAATATGCCCAGAGATAGAGGCAAAGCAAAAGATCATTTTATTTTCCAAAAGAAATGAACAGCCTCATGTCTGAAAGATAGAGGTCACCTCAAATGAAAATGTATTTAAACAATAAAACTAGATACTTACTTATGCTTGATGTTTATTTAAGGAAACATTTTCAAGTAACACTGAGCTCTGAGTAGACAAACAGCCAACAAGTCAGAACACGAATATTCATGAATTATATGAAATGTCATCATGGTTATCATAGATGATAAGTCCAACTCTGTTTCTGTTGTTCTGGTTGCAGAACAAAGGACTCTTCTAGATGAAGGTTTAGCAGACTCTGACCCAGAGACTATTTGTGAATGAAGTTAATTGAAGACATAGCCATTCTACTCATTCATGTACTGTCTCTGGCTCATACATCCTTATTAAAACCACACAGGTCTGCTGGGTGCAGTGGCTCATGCCTGTAATCCTAGAAACTCAGGAGGCTGAGATTTGAGGATCAAGGTTCAAAGCCAGCCCAGGCACTACAAAGCTGTGAGACTCTTATGTCCAGTCGAGCTCTAGAAAATGAGAAGTGGGGCTGTAGCTCAAGGGTAGAGTGGGTAGCCTTGAGCTAAAGAGCTCAGGGATAGCACCCAGGCCCAGACTTCAAGTCCCAAGGCCCCCTCTCCCCCCAAAAAATACAGAAGTGAGCAGGTTGGATACAAATTAAATGACTTCCAAGCCTTTCTTCTCCCCACAGGAAAAATATTTCCGATCCTGCCCTAGCACAAGGGATTCTCACCTGCAGCAGTAGACACACTTCGCTCTCTGAATGCCAATAGTGCACAGCTGTGCCAACCAAAACATCTGCAGATATTGCTAGATGTTCCCTGAGGGATATAACACTAGACATTGACAGCCATTGCTTTATACAGGTATCACTTTTCTCGGCATACTTCCAATTCCCCTTCCATAACGATCTGCATGGAAAAAATAAAAATAATGGAGAAAAATACATACTTTCATTTCATCTCTGCTGAACCTTTAAAGTGTATGTTCTCACCATGTGCCTCTCCTCACTTTAAAGTAGATGCTGGTCCTCCTGGGCTGTTTCCATTTCTGCACAAGCTCTTCCCCTCTCATCTGTTCAAATACTTTAATTCTCCCCTGTCCCCACTGGATCAACAGTCACTATATCTTTAATGTATCAGGTCCCTCAGTAATGTCTCTCTTCAAACAGACAAACACAAAGCCAGTTCTCCTGCTACTATTCACAATTATTATTATACTGTATATCTCAAGAACTATTATATCTCTGAAGAAAAATTTTTGAGGGATATAAATCTGCAGATTCAAAATTTATACTGAATACTAAGTAGGAGAAATTAGAAATCCATCCACGCATATATGAAAAGGAAGGACACTAATGACATAAAGGTTATGTTGAAAACAGAGAAAATCTGTAATCTACAAAGAACAGTTATACGCTTCTCCTCCATCCAGACTGACTGCTGACTTCTCATAGCAGAAATGAAAGCCATGGGGTGATTAAATAACATCTTCACAGCCCTTGGTGAAGGGGACACTTGCCAACTCATGATGCCTTTGTGGTATCATAAGGGAACACTCCTCCCTTTGTGATGCAGATTCAATGTCCTTATCTTTAAAACAAGGACAGTGACAGTCACAGCATTTGATCAATGTGCCTGATGACATGATTGTTGGATGCTATTTGTTAGCATAAAGTTAATTTATTCCTACCACATTCTCACTTCCTAACTAATAACTGAATAAGTAGCAGTAGTATATTCGGTAAAAAAAAATCCAGGATTAGTGATCCAGGATTAGGGATTATATGAATCCCTTCTAGACAAGCAAGTGAATGGCATGAGACAAAATAGAAAATGGACTATATAGCAATTCCTAATTAATCAAAGGAGTAACATACATGGTTCATCTCCTCTGAAAACCTATTGGTTCTAAATCATCATAGATAAAAGTGTTTTCAAAAAGGCAACTGTTGTGCATGTGTGACCCAGTATATGAAGGCTGTGCAGAAGATGCGAACCAAATAAAGAAGTCAGTTTCTATAGAATTCAGTGGAAGTTTAGAGGCAGAAGTCATCAAATCTGGTTCTGCTGAAAACATAAAGCAGAAATGATTGTCCAGATAAATGGTCATAATGAGGTAGAAAAGAGCTGAGATGAAGCCCTGGTGGGCACCTTCCTCAAGTAAGAGTCCTGAGGCCAGCAAGGAACATTTATTTGATAAGTAGCTAGGAGTACCTTCTATTCTGTGCACTAACAATCCTGGTAATTGGAGTGAGAAGAGCATGAGCAAGAAAAGATGTAGTCCATGTTTTTTCAAAAGACCAGTTGAAAAGCAGCTAAATAAATAATCAAAAAAAAGGAAAAGAGAAAACAATATAGAGGGAAGGATGGATTTCAAGAGTTTACAGAGTTTGAATAAAATAAGGATGATGGGAAAATATCCCGATGGGATTAACAATTCAAAAGTGTTCTTCCTTTTTCCTTGGTGTTTTGCAAGGAAGGCTGAATTGCCAAAGTGGCTGGAGGACTTAAAATGAAGTAATGGAGAGTGACAGCAAAACCGTCTTTGAAAAGACTTGACATGAAAAGCCAAGAAGTTGGGTGGATGTGGGGAAAGAAGAGGACCGGCAGTTTCTGTTTATGCAAAGATAGAGAAGATTATGGGAGAATGTTAGCATGAAGATAGAATTTGATTGGGCACAACAAAAGATGCCAACCGATGGAGGAAATGTCTCCTAAAAGATGGAATCCAAAGTGCTGGCAGAGGGGACTGAAAGCAAAATCAGAACAGATGAATAAATGTGCAAAACGTTAGAATAAATGTGGATGGGAAGGTGATGAGTGTCTAATGAAGCCTTTGCTTTTGTGATGCCAAAGGTAAGTTCCCCTGCACTCAGTGAGGGGGCAAAGGTTCTTTACATGGCTGACTAATTGTGACTGGCTGAAGAGATCTGCATCCCTTCCTTGCTTTGTCTAGAAAACATCTGTTTGGCAGGAAGTCTTCTAAGACCTTGATTGTACTCAGTGAAAACTCCGCCTCAGTGAGACCAGGAAAACCAGAGGTACTCAGTTTTCACCTAAGATGACAATTGTAATTCTAGGAAAACATTGATTAAAAGCAAATGCAGAGTTGACAAGTGGTAGAGCAACAATCATGCAATAGGAAGATTTTAAGGAGGTTATTTGAACTAATAAATATTTCATCATTTAAGACTGTTCTGTCCTCAAGTTCTCAGCTCTGCCATCTCATAATCCATTTGCCATTAGCCTCAAAGGTATCAAGTGTGAACAAATAATCATTTAAAGTTCAGCCCTGTACAAATATTATTCCCATTTATCAGCTTTCTGGAAATGTTTTGTGAGATGGAAAAAGGGAAGGGACAAGAAAGTCTGTAGGAAGTGATCAGGAATCAAAAGGCAAACTCTATGCTGAACTCATTATTGCTGTTAACACCATTTGCTGCTGTAAAATTATGAATTATTGAAATCACTTATGATTTATGAGGGTATGATCAATTTTATCTTATTTTTTATTTTTTTATGGATAAATTATTTATAGAGAAGAAAATTATAAGGGAAGAAATTTAAAGTGACAGATCTTTGTTATACACAAGATAAATCCTCTAGACATTTCTGTAAGACTACATATTGTTGAAGATCAAATTAAGATCAGGCAAAAGAAAATATAGTTTAAAATTTAGTTTAAAATATAGTTGGAAACTTCAAAATCCTTTTTTATGCTAATGATACAGAAATTACTCAGCTTTTATGCTGGATTGGGGCAGAGTTGTGGGTACTGGGATTTGAACTCAGGGCCTTATGTTCACTTGACTTACTCTCTCAGTTGACACTGTATCACTTGAGCCACACATCCAGCTCTGCTTTTTGCTGGTTTCTTTAGAGGTGGAATCTCATGAACTTTTCTGTTGAAAGTTTCTGTTGAAACTACAATCTTCCAGATATTTTCCTCTTGAATAGCTGGGACTATAGTCACGAGCCACCAGTCTGGTCTTTGAATGCTTAAGTTGGAACATAAATTTAAAGTGTCAACTCATTAGTTTTTAGTATTCCCATCTAAATGCCCATATGCAAAATATTTCATCTCAGTGCTTACCAATCAACTAACCAACTTTATTTATCTATCAATTTGCCTATGCAGGACATTTTATATAAAAGGAATAACATAAGATCTTTCAAGGTTTGGCATTTCATAAGACCTAATTTTCTTTCAAGGTATATCCCCAAGTTCAAGATATTAACATTTAGTTCATTTTTAGTTGCTATACGGCATTCTATTACCTGGCTATCACATTTTGTGCATTCATTCATCAACAGACATGCATTGTTTCTACTTATTAGCAAATATGAGCAAAGAACCTGTTTCTGTGAGACCATACATTAACAGTTCTCTCAGGCTATGTATTTAGGACTAGAATTACTAGGTCCTACAATACCTCTCTATTTTAAGGAATCTCTAAACTTTATGAATTGGTTTTAACCTTACATTGTCACCAGCCATGTATGAGAGTTTCCATGTTTCCACATTCCTACCAATACTTGTTATTTTTGTATTTTTTAGTGTCAGACACCCTAATGAGTATTATGTACTATTTTCATGTGGTTTTGAGTTCCACTTTTCTAATGATGGAAGACATTATCTTTGTATATTATCTTTATAAAACAAAATCTATTCAAACCCTTTGCCAATTTTTAATTGGGATTGCCTTTTTATCATTGAGGTTTAAAGAGTGTCATATTTAGAAACCAACACCTAATCTAAGATCATAAATATTTATGGATATTTAGGGTGTGTGTGTGTGTGTGTCCATTTTGAATTGTTTTGTTTGGGTTATGAGAAATAAAAGTCTAACTTCCCTCCTTGCCATTGTATATCCAAAATCATACGTTGAAAACACCATTATTTCTCCCACTGAATTAACTACTTTATTGAAAAAACATAAAATATGGGTTTATAGACTCAACTTTATTCCATTTGTTTATAGATTTTCCATACCAATAATATATTATCTTTATTACAAAAAAATTTTGGAGTAACTTGGGAAAATAGAGTTATCTTTGTGTTGTTAAATTGGTTGTCATACATTCATTTGCAAATTAAGAAATACTATAAGTAACCTTAAAATGACTATGCATCATTTGAAATGTTTCATTATTGTTCTCTCATAAACTTCAATTCCTTGGGTTCAATAGTCTACTCAATGCTTTCACTTGATTATGAAGCATTACCCATGACACGAATCACAGAGCTTCAGGTCTGAGGAACACTTTCCTTCTCTCTTGAACACTGGGATTTATGGAGCTGCAAAATGCACTCTTTCTTGGATTCCTCCTTGCCAATCAGTGCCTCCTGTAGATACAATTCTTCTCCAATTCATTCCCAATGATCCTGGCACTTGTAAGTCCAAGGAAACATCTGTCACAAGCCCTCTATGCTTTCCCTCTACATGCTTGAAATTTATTCATTTTTTTCCTATTCCAGGTCCTTTACATTTCCACATTAATTTTATAATCATAGAATTGCCCATCTCTGTAACATGCTATCTTGGATTATTTGACAGAGATGTCATTTAATCTGCAGATTGATTTGAGGAGTACTGATATATTAGTATTAAACCTACAGGATGTACCTTCTTTCCATTTATTTGATCTTCCATTTCTTCATTACTGTTATACAGTTTTCCAGATACAACCATCGTACTTCATGGATGGAAATTATTTACTATTTTGATGCTAATTTAAGTGGAATTTATTCCTTAATTATATTTTCAGATTGTTCGTTGCTAATGTATCAAAATGTAATTGGCTGTGTATTTATTTATTCACCTATCACACCAAATTGCTGAAGTCACCCATTTGACTTTTAGTCGATTTCTTATAAGCCAACTCATGTCACTGCAGATAATTTTAATTCTTCCTCTTCAATCTGTGTTGTCACCTTTAGGAAATAATGTTGAAGAAAGATATCCTTGTTCAGTTTCCAGAATACATAGGTTCCAGTCATCATCATTAATTTGGTGGTGCATTAATAAATGTGACAAGCAGTAACGCGCATGGCTTACTTATTGGCTAGCCCAGAAATAAGCCTGGGCTAGCCTGGTTGATGATGAAAGGAATCAGGCTTAATCATCCCATGACTCCAGCCCCTCGTTTGCCAACTGCCAGGCTGTGATCTTAGATCATCTGCTTGTCAGCCGACTGATCAGCTGACCATCAATATATGAGCCAACAAGGCAGTAGCCAGATTAGGCCTAGCAAGAGTGGCCTAGGTAAGGGATCATGAACGTGTTACAGCTATTTCAGGGTGGCACGATATGCAGGAAAAGCCAACAAAAATAGTACTGTTACCCAATATCTTTCAATATTGGATCAACAAATGATTTCTGAATGCTTTGGTGTGTAAGGATCTCACTTTGGCATGGGTACCCATAACTAAGAATCTTTACCTACAGGGACCCACAGCTTATTACCAGTGAATAATAGTGGCAGTGAGTCTGATTAATCTTGGAGGGGAGTATTAAAAGATACAAATGGGAACTGAAAGGTGATTCATTGACTTAGAATGATCTATAAGGAAAAGAGGATTGGATCTTTACCAATAAATTAGGCAAGATGGGGGAGAGAACACTTTAGGCAAAAGAAATGGCACATATAAAGGCTCAGAAGCATCAAAAGACATAAAATTAGAAGAAAATGGTGATAAGTATAATAAATAAAAGATATAGTATGTAAGAAGATAAAAGATGCATGACTGACAGAAATTAGGTCAAATGTTACATCTTAATTATTGTTCAATTACCATAAAATTAAGAAATCATTCACATGAAAAAGCATAATAGGGCCTTATTTACCTCCTTATTTGCTTTGCTTTTGGGCCCTGTAGCACCGTGTAGGTAAAGCTGTCATACTGCAAGTCTCTTCGTATCTGTTTTCCCTGACAGTTTAGTTCACAGTACCAACCTCATTCTGCGGAGCTCATTTAATTATACATATCACTGTTCACCTTGGAGAGCACACCCACTGAACTGACATGTATACCCCCAATTATATGACAGGCCATTATTTCAGAGCAATTGGGCTATTTTTAAACATTGATTTGAAACAGCAGTTCTGCAGTTAGCTTCTTAGAACACTGTAAAAAATAATCGGTTTAAAAGTCATTTGAAAACAACCATCCCAAAGAGCATTAAAAAATGTCTTTCTTAAGTAGACTCCTTGTGATCTTAAGTACTTATATTTGGAGAATTATGTGAAGGAAATAGTTAGAGTAAACCTCTGCTTAAAGACTTTGCTCCTTAACAGCATTTGTCCATGTTTAACATAATTACTAGATGATAGAAAACTTTAGCATTGAAACAACCCCCTAAAAGTAAAGCCTACAGAGTATCTGGAATGAGTGTTCAATAAATGTTTTGTGGATGAACACACTGACCTCAGTGTCAATTTTTAATAAATATGAGAAACCAAATGAACATTAAAAATAACCATGAAAGCCCCTACTAATTTCAGGTAGCTCTTATTCACAAGACAATAGCAAAGAATAAAAACATATGTATGCCTCAGTTCAATTTATTTAGTTTTATCTAATACATAATTTGCTCTGTAAAAGAAACACAAAATATAAAACTGTAAAAAACAATCCTGAAAATTATACAAACTATTTGAAAGTATTTTCTTAGGACAGATCTTTTAAGTCCAACTGCGATGTACCTTAAGGAATCATGATAAAATGTGAAAGGTGGAAAATGATTGTTGACAGAAGCCAGTAGCGCAGTCAGAACTCCTCGATGATAGGAAATGGTGAGGAACGACAGCTTCGCTCCTGGTGCTGTACTCGGTACTTCAGTGGTGAGATTCACTGATCTTATTATCGAACTCAACAAATCAGTTACATTATGAATGTTATACATGGATTTTAAACCACAGCTTAAACATTTCACAAACCTTGGGAACATTGTATTTTTCAGATTTGATCATTGATGGCCTCAAATACCACATCCTTAAAAAAACACATAGCAAAAAACATGTAAAAGTTTATCATCACAAAAATGCACAAGTCGGTACATTTAGCACATTCACACAACACTCTGCCAACAGCACCAGTAACTTGCACTTTGTTTTCTTTTCTTTCTGTCAGTGGTGGGGCTTGACCTCTGGACTTGGGTGTTGTCCCTGAGCTCTTCAGCTCAAGGCTACCACCACCCGACCCCTTGAGTCACAACACCACTTAGTTCTGAAACATTTTCATCACTCTGAAAAAAAACCCTAATCATGATGTGATTGCTCCATTCACACTTGCAAACCACTAATCTGATTTGTTCCTATGGACTTGCTTACTCGGGTTATTTCATATAAGTGGAATTCTACAATATATGGCTTTTAGGGTCTAGCATTATGCACTTCATATTTTTAAACAAATTATATAAATCATGAAAAAAGAAAGATCCATCAGAAACTACATGGTGATGAATGTAGGCCATTCTCAGTACTGACTGGTATTTCAAAATGAACATGCGAACAACAGTTTAACATTTTAACGACAAAACTGAAAATCTATATAGTTCAGGCTCCCCAAATTATTAACCATTTGAGACAATTTCATGCCGCAGCTGTTTTCACAGAACAGTTCTAATACTGTGGAGAACAGCTGGAATATTGTGGGGCCTCAATGCTCTTCTCTCCATGTATCAGATCCCTTATTAAACTAAGTAATGGGGAGTCAGCAGTAGTGACTGAAGTCAGGTAATAATTTTAAGTTATTAACTGAATTGATATGGCTGTTGACATGGTTAACCACTGGCTAGTGCTTACTATTTTAACATCCACCACCCATTTCAGCTAAGTAACATGCTTAAATCAGAAATGCTATGTTTCAAACTTCTCAAAATTACAAATTTGTTTTTGCATTAACGAGCAGACACTTTGAAAGAAGTCACAAATCTAAAATTGGTATTTCCGATTTTGAATGAGTTTTACTGATATTTCTACAAAGCGTGTTTGTTCTCTTTCCATGTAACCACATAACTTTCCATGTAACCCACTTTTTTGTAATTAATGAGAACTCCTCTACATGTGTTGGATTGTGTTGGATTATCCAATAATCTAAATACAAAGTGCCAGTTTTAAAATGTTCTAAGATAACAAAAGGAGTTATCGCCAATAATAAATCTGAATACGTATTGGCAAGATAGGATTATATATAATCAATTTGAAAATACAAATTTGAGGTACAGATGCAAAAGAAAAGCTCTAGTAAATACTTATCAAAATGCCTCAACATACCAAACTGTTAGGTTTCTTTAGGTATAATTTCTAAATTATCTGCAAAACAGCAGGAAATACCTTCTAAGCAAAAAATATTTTATCTACATGCTCCTTCTCTTTCTGAATTTGCAAAGTGCAAAAGTGGGCCATGTTACAACATGGAAAATTGGAAGGTATTATCTTCTGAATTTACTTTGACATTTCTAATAAAAGATGATTTCAAAAAGAAACCAACTTTCCTTGTTTCTGTTTATAAAAGATTTCACTAGAATTAACTCAAACTTTTTCTAGAAATCACATTTAGAAAACTAGTTAAAAAAACACACATCAGTAAATAATTATTTTATAGTACTGAAACATTACACTCAAGGCTTTAGTGGGCAAGGGCTTTGTCTATGCTATGTCTCCCAGTCTGTTGTCCCCTGTTCCAATTGTTTTTGAAATGAGTCTTTACCCTGGCTGGCTTGATTTAGTGATCTTTCTGCATGTCTCCCATGAGCTCTGTTGGTAAACTATTTTGAACAAAACAGAGTACATAAGTGATTAGTTGATACATTTTAAAGGTTTAACTAATATACTTATTTTGATTTTCTAATCTCATGAGCATGTTAAGTTCATTCAGTAGAATAGGTAACAAACTGACACATATCAGAAAAATTCTGTCAACTCTGTACACTACTACCTGGTGAATAACTGTATCCCCTCTATACTTTACCCTGACAATTTTTTTTAAAAAATGAAAAATTTGAAGTAATAGAGATTTAAAGATAAATACATTAGCAAAATGATGATTGCTATGGTTACCTCTGTGCAATAAGATTATGGGATGGGATTGTGGTATCACTGCTTCTGACTTGAAGATCATGACTCAATGCCAGCCTGGGCAGAAAGGTCCCCATAAGACTTATTTCCAACTAACCACTCAAAAACTTCAAGTGGAGGCATAGCTCAAAGTGGTAGAGTGCTTGCTAGTGTTGAGCACAAAAGAGCTCAGGGACAGTGCCTAGGCCTTGAGGTCAAGCCTCACAACCGACAACAACACAGCATCGTGCAGAATATGGGATTGTACTACTAACAAAACAAACATCCTTGCCAGTAACATCATCACTCAATGTGATGTATTACACATGAACACAGTTTTAATGTTTAATTTTTCCAAAGAAAATTGAGAAAAGAAACTCCAATTTTTCTAGAATGCAAAATACAAGATTTTCTGTGTTTTGCATTCAAACACCTCAAAGTAGTCAATTGGTACCTGTCAAACTTGTTATCAATGTAGTAATACAAATCACCAAATATTCAATGGGTGTGGAAGTTTCTTGAAAACTCCATTACCTTCAATATTCTTAAGATCACAATAGTCAATGTTACAGGAACAGCAATAACATGGACGGGATATGCAGAACAAGGCCCAAGACCAAGAAAAGATTCTATACTATTCACAAACCAGAAACTCAATCATTAATCTCTCTTACTGACAGGGTTGAGAGCACCTTTATACAAGTACTTTTGTAGAATCCAATCAAAATTGGATCCAGTATATTTCTTTATTTCTAACTTCTGCTTATTCTAAAAGTCTAATATGTTCACATGACTGAAACTACTAAGCAAAGGGAGACAGAGGTAACTAAGTTAAATGCACTAACAGGCACTATAAAGAAACTCCACTAAAATGCTAATGACAGTAAAATATCAGTCACTATTGTTTTATTACATGGCTGTAAGACTAAGATAATATATGATTTAACCACACTACTCATGAACTACTGTTATATGTATATACACACACATATATCCCATTCCAACAATATATCAGAAGACAAGATAACTTGCTACATTCCAGGCTTTCCTATAAGATTTATCTTAATGTGCAAGAAAATAGCTATTGGAACAAACTATTCCCGCCTCAAATAAGAAAGACAGAGGGAAAGTGGGAAGGAAAGCTACAGCTAGTATGCGAGTGAGAGAATATACTATGCTCTATTCTGAAGCTTGCCTTTTATCTTGCTGTTTGACAAAGATCAAGAGATCAACAGACTTCTCAATTTACAATCTACCAGGCCAACATACAAACCTTTTCATGCCTAAGAGGGTAAACACAAGGTTCTCATTACAGGTTTTAAAGGAATAACCATGCCAGAAAGTCTCTAGCCCTGCAATACCCCTAGATAGCACTACCAAGACACTGAGGAAGCAGAGAAAGCTAACTAGTAAGCTTTTCATTTTAAAAAAGAAGTAGTTCAATAGTAAAATCAAAGTAAGAAATGATCAACACCAACCAGCCACTCCAGGAACACACAGGTCAAAATTAAATTAAAAAAAAAGAATGCCTCTGGAATTTGTTAAACAAGTATTATGATTTTATTTAAATGAAAGTTTTTAAGTTAATGAGTCATATAAAGGGAAAAACATCAATTTTATTAGAACTTGAGCACATGTTGCGAAATGAATGCATTCTACCAAAATAGTATGGTGGCATAACAAACAATAAAAGGACAGTGAAAGATGTGCAAAAGAAATATGACGTGAAAAACAATGTTAAATACCTAGTGATCTGGTGTAGAAACAAGGAGTCTAAACTTAAAACTCACTGACTTAAAAATCATAGCCATAAAACAAAGATTAATGCTGTGCTGTCCTAACTGTGGACTCGTTCTTCAGCAAAACTTTAAGACAGAGCTCTATTCTAAAGTATGTGATATCTTACTTTTGGCTTTCTGACAGCAATGTATTTTTTTTCAAGTGTAAATTAATCTCACAGTTGGAAAAGAAAGCATAAGCACTGACAAATCACTATTCTAAAAGGAAAATGACAAATGAGGCAAAACAATTGATTAGGCTTTACTGCGGCATTGTTCAACTGTAGTAAAGACTGATCCAACCAAAACAAATCTTAAGCAGTTCCGAATTTTGTAATGCCCAAAGAACGTCTCTGCTCAGCCCAATTGCCATATATGGGAATCATGAGCCATGAACCATAAACCCTCAGGAACAATGTAGAAAAGAAGGATACGACTAAGTTTTGACATTCATAACCATGTAGTTTGTCATCACTTTATATTACCAAATGCCAGAATGTACTGAGGACCAATTATTTAGGTATAAATTCTCATCTTTGCAACTTATTTCTAAAATTGGTATAACATGTACATTCACTTTTTAAGGTCACTATATCAAGTTAATCATAGATAAATCATTTTGGAAAGCTTCCAAGAATAGGTCTTTGAATATTTTTTCCATTATACAAAGATACAACTCTTACTTTCTACTAGAAGTATATCCGAAATTAGCTTGCAAATGTTTCAAAGAGATTGTCATCCAAGACAGGTTTCTGCTTGACAGTTACATTATAAGGAAGCCATGAAATTTCCTGTTTAAAGTGTCTTAAAATAATGTTATATTTTTATAAACAACAAATCATCAAATGATTATGAAAACAATAGTTGAGCCCTTTGCACTCTGAACATTTAAAATTTATTCATATATGCCCAATTCAAACCTAGCAATAGTTTCAAATTAAATTTACAGGCTCAATTTTTGGTTTTGCATTTACCTCCTTTAACAGATGGGTTAAAACAAAAAGAAGTTTATGTAACATACTGCCAAGAGGTCTCTGGATGTGATATCTAATAAAAAATAAAGCAACGTAAAAATAAATCACTTTCTGTGTAAGAGTTGTAAAAGCTTAAGATGAAAACACTTTTGTGGATTATTTTAAATAGGATCATTTAAGTATTAGTCATGACTTCAAGCATTATGTCAGTTTATACCAGAGATCACCTATGTATGCATCACTGATTGTAAAAGGAGAATTCTGGAAAATTGAAGCTTTGTAACGATCTTATGCTTAAAAAGCAACTGAAAGTTATTCTTCGGCCACAACAAGCTGAATCAAAACTTTGCTTTTTTATTACCTGAAAAATATGTGAAATAAGTTGTTTGGTCAGGATCTTGTTAGTTTAGAAGCAACAAGTTTAATTATGCACACCATTAAAAAAAAACTAATTCTGAAATTTATGTAAAGACTAGATCACCCTGTCCAGCAAGTTCCAAAAATTTCACACATTTCAAACATTAAGGCAAATTTTTTCAAACTAAACAGTACTTTATAAAAATATATGTCACCTCAAAACACTTATATACACAGTGACAATAAATTTTGCTAGTTGTAATCTTTAATGCATGAATAAAAGTGTCGTACATTACACAGAAATTAGGTGCCTTTATGTATAATGTGCACGAGAAGGTACAGTTTTTACAATACAGGTTTTAAAACTGAGCGCAGTGAACGTCCTTCTTTAGTGAGTTCTCGAGTCACACACATACATGGCAGAGGGATTGCTTCCTCCCGTTTCTCTACCACGTTGTAACTGCATTTTTTCAAGTGGTCAGCCATGCTTAGGATGTCAGCAAATTTCCATTCATCAACAGAACAAAATGCAGTACTGAATCGCCATACCTAGAAGAAAAATCTATTTCAGAATTAAACAGGTCAATTTACAGAAAACCAAAATTAATTAATTACATATATATATTTCTACTGTTAAGGGAAATACCTAGTATAAAGTTTCAAGTAGTTAGCTACTTGAATATTTGGATATAAGTGTTGATCAAATGTTTATGACAAGCCCAGCCAGTGGGTCACACCTGAAATCCTAGCCTAGGGCAGGAAAGTCTGAGAGACTCTTATCTCTAATTAACAGAGAACCAGAAGTAGTACCATAGCTTCAGCCTTGAGCTGAAGAGCTCAGGGGCAGAGGCTAGGCCCAGAGTTCAAGACCTCCGCACGCCTCCCTACCAAAAAATGTTTATGACACTTTTATAGGATAGTGATGACAATAAATCTAATACATAAAAAATAAAAGCCAACATTAAAACTCATACCCAATCTGGCTTATTTAGCACAAAACAAATGTATGTATACATGAATGTAGAGCTACTTTCTAAAACAGTATACACTGCATACTATTATTTTTATGTGAAAGTAATCATATTCATAACTTGGAGATACTGACAAGTATTCTTTTTTCTCCCCAGATTTATTCATTGTTGTCATTCCATACAAAGTATTCTAAAAGATGTTTAGCTTATCTAAACACAATTCACAAGTACTAAAACTACTAAATATAAATATATATATATACACACATATATATGTGTGTGTGTGTGTGTGTGTGTGTATATATATTTATTTATTTATTTATTTATTTATTGCCAGTCCTGGGCTTAAAAGTTCAGGGCCTGAGCTTTGTCCTTGGACTTTCTCAAGACTAGAGCTCTACCACTTGAGCCTCAGCACCACTTCTGACTTTTTTTTTCTATGTAATTATGTGGTACCAAGGAACTGAACCTGGGTCTTCATGCATGCTAGGCAAGCATTCTACCACTAGGCCAAACTTCCAGCCCCTAAAAATATTTTTTAATCCACAAAGTTGCTTCAATTTATTAAAGATGTTCCTAAAAGTTTAGATTCAAAGAGTAAAATTATGCAACAAATGGATCTTACTGTAGTCTATACAATGAAATGTGGTTTTAGGCAAAAGACTCATCTATCATCCCTGTTCATGTCTACTGAAAAAATATGAGCTACTTCCCCCTTTGATGAGTCAGCAACCCTTTGCTGAGTTCAGCAATGGCTATTGCCCCATATCATCTTTATATATGGAAACTTAATAAACGTAAGTAACAAGCATGAATGCAGACTAAGAAAACCCTGTGTAAGAGCCTTGAGTGTGGCCTAGTGGTAACAGTGCTTGCCTAGATGCATGAAGCTTTGGGTTCCCTTCCTGATACCACATACAAAGAAAAAGCCAGAAGTAGCACTGTGGCTCAAGTGGCAGAGGGCTAGTCTTGAGAAAGTTCAAGGACAGTGTTCAGGCCCTGAGTTCAAGCCCTAGAATTGGCAATAAACAAACACAAAAGCTAACCCTAGGTAACAGGAGAAGCCAGGGAACCCTGAATACGATCATCCCTTGGTGTCCAGGGAGGACTGTATGTATGTTATAGCTGTTGAAATGTGAGTGCCACGGAAAGCACATTCAGAAGCTGAGAAAGAAGAAGGAAAACATGAACAAGTCAATGTGGCAGGGAGTCAAAGTGAAAGGAAAAAAAGCAGAAGATTAAGTACGGATGAGATTATGAAAAGTTGCACATGCTTTTGCTAAAGTGACAGCCTCTTTTCCAAAAGGGCAATGGACAAATACTAACAAAGTTCTAAACATTACACTAATATTGCAAGAAGTATATTTAAGAAAACGTATGCATAATGATAATTTTTGTACAGAGTTGGAGAGAAGCCCACTGGAACTAGAGCCTGAACAGGGAACTGTGGTAGTACTCCAGAAGAGAAAGATGAGAGCCAGAACTAGGGAAAGTGTACAGAGACAAACAGGCAAATCTGGCAGGTATGCAAACAGAGAGAATAAAAGGATTTAATTACCTAGATATAGAAAGAAAACAGGTAAAAAGCAATCAGTTCTAACTCACAGACCATTGGTGTGGACAGCTTACTAGACAAAAACATCCTTTCCTGAGATAAAGTGGGTAGAGGAATAAATTGGACATTCTGAGATTGAGAAAACTGGGATAATCAACTAGGGATATCCAGTAGATGCTTGTCTATTTTGTTGACAAAATGACCAGAGTATAAGGTCTAGTAATTTGTGTAACTGATAGCAATTTAAACTTAAAGGCTAGATGAGATTATTATAAATGCCCAGAAAAATATTTCATTCCAAGCTAATACTAGTGAATAAGAACTGAGGTCATAGTGTTTCATCCCCAAAAGGGAAAAACCAACCATCTTTTAAAACAAAACTTCTACCACCAGATGCCCTTTTGGGAGGAAAAAAAAAGCATAAAATAACACGTGTTCATTCACTGATCAAGGCCTCAAAGAGAAGAAAAATAGTAGTACTGTCCCTAAGCTGGTTTTGCTCAGTGCTAGTGCTCTACCACTTGAGCCACAGCTCTACTTCTGCCATTTTAGAGGTTAATTGGAGATAAGAGTCTCATGGACTTTCTTGCCTAAAGTGGCTTTGAACTATGATCCTCAGATCTCAGTGAGCCACTGGGCTTGGCTGCAATTCTTTTTACTTTTTATTGAAGAGGGCTTCAAACAGAAGCTAAGCAAACATATCTCAAGAAGGAACTGATAGAGCCAGCTCTGCCTAGATTTGTAGTAGGCATCACTCCTTTGAACTGTAGCAAGCCTAGCTATCCACAATATAATTTGACATACACAACTGCTAACAGAGGTAATTGCAATCAAGAAAAAGTCTCCTGGTGGTCTCTATTGCCATACAATGAAACTGTTTCAGACATTAGAAGACTGCAACACAGATGTAAAGGAAGCTGTTAACAGAGTGAAGTGCAGCACTGCTCCTCTGAAGACAAGTGTCCCTTCCCAGGTCAGAGTCTAGAGCTGAGAAATTTGCAATCTGTGATTATGGCAAACAATCCTACTCTAGTTCTTTGTTTCATTTTAAAAATGCCCCATGCTGTTGACTTTATAGGATAACCAATTTCTCAGCAAGGTATTCACTATGTTAATTCAGTAGTACTACTGCATACTCCTTAAATTCGTAGATCTGGTGAGGATTGAACTAACCTTTTCCTTTATCTGCCATGATGAATTTCCTTCTGGATACTTCTTTTTCCCCCACTGTAGTATAACCATTCCTCGAGACTGAAGCAGACTGCCACACACATCCCTCATTAGCCTGGATACACACGACAGCTGGCATAAACTGAAGCCATCAAGAAAGCCTGCAATATGTTGCAGGACCTCAAAAGGAAGACTACTTAGATGGTCACTATGTAATCCCAATACACAGTTTCTAGAAGGCTCTGCTAATACCGTAGATATAGATGGCTGAACTCCAAATGACCTCAAATGGCGGTCATGTATGATCTTTGCTCCTAGTGTTGATGGACAAAATCTACGCTGGGAATAGGTACAACCATAGTAAGCTAAAGGACACCTCTGTTCCATCCATCCATTGAGTCCAGCATGAATGTCACCATGCACATTCTTAAAATGTGAAGAAAACTCCTTTCTTCTAAATAACTGTCCACACACAAAGGTAAACATTGAACGCTGCTTAGGCTGGTATCTAGCAACACATTCTAACACCAAATCCAGCCCAAGTGTCTGAAAAGGGCTTGGATTTGACAGTTGTGGATTGGCGTGATCACAAGCTGAAGCTGAAGCTATTTCCCCAACCATTGTATTTGTAGCTAATATTGCAGATGGAAGTGAAAAAGTCTGTGTCCCAAAGTCAATGTGGTATACATCAACCATGCGACTATCTGATATTCCTCTTCCTCCTGGCGAATCTCCTAGACAAAAGAGTAATGCTGCTGTAATCAGATCGATTCCTTGGAGGCCCATGGGATCTTCTCCAACTTCCAAGTCAGATGTATCTACAGCCTTATCTTCCTTTGCTTTAGACCAACATGAATTAGAGAGAAATTTGAATGAAGGAGTATGATTTAAAGATAAAACATCCATATTTCTCAAGTCCCCCAGGTCTACTTTTTTCCAATACAATTCTCCTTCATCTTCACCATCTGGCATGAGGATATGCTGAACTGTGCCATTAGGCAAAGCACTGGATGGAAGTATTTCCCTAAGTTGTGCTCCTACTGAAAGTGAATCGGAAGGCTCTGAAGTACCATCTGATGCTATGCATTCTCCATTTGTTAAGTTACTTTGAACTGAGTCACCACGAAAATTCTGATCATCGTCTTTGACCTGTGTGCATATGTTTTCCAAAGAAAACCCGTTACAAAGAGTAGAAGTGCCATAAGAACTTGAGTTCAGGTCACATAATAGATCACTTGAACCATTTTGTTCTGACGGGGCATTCTGACTTGTGCCATTATAGTCAATTCCACCTACTGCCCCTATCTCATCGTCTCGAAGACCATCCTGGTCTTTTAAGTTTCTATCTTGTGGGCTTTCTCTGGCATTTTGTCCTTCATCCACTTCATTTGTAGTGGCATGGGGACTTGTATTTAACATGCCAAGGTCTCTTGTGGCAGTGTTTAGGATATCTAATGCAGCAGCCAAACTTCGGGTCGTCTCTACAGTAGCTTGATAAAGTGCACCATAAGATTCTTCATCAACAGACACCAAACCATTAGCATGTGGAATTTCTTGGACACTTGATTTAACAGAGATTTGCTCTCTAGGTTCAGATACTTTATCAGTTGCTTTTGACATCATGGTGGCTACTTTGAGTGATTCTAAGAGCATCCTTTGATCTTGAAGGGCCAAGGCCATATCTAGTTGTGCCACTTCATCAACATCTCTGCTTAGATTTTCATAGGATTTCCGGTCTGCATAACTAACTGGCCATCGGTTCCACTCCATAGTACAGCACACTACACTTGCAGGACACATTTCTAGATGTTCAGCAACTTTATTACGGGCCAGAGTAAATGGACATCCAAAGTCACTATTTAAGCAAGGCACTCGCTCAAAAGGACATAAAAGTCGATGCTCATCAGCTTTACAAGAGTGGAAAACTGCTCCACAAACCAATGGACAACCAATCAAGTCACAGGAAATCCCAGGCTCAGGTCTGGTCATACAGCGCCTACTGACACAATTCACACAGTGTGAATGCTGCAGTTCCTCCTCCATACTGGCCAATCCAGCTCTAGTTTTTGAAATAGAAAAAATAAAAGAAACCAAGTTAGTTAAGAAGTAGTCCATTTTTGAAAAATTTTAATAATATAAACCAAATGAATGCCTTTATTCTTGAGAACTAATAAAAAAGAAAGAAGATAACTATTCTAAAAAAAGGTAACAATTCTAAGTTAAATGCAAAAAAGAGCAAACAACTTTCAAAGGCAGAAGCTGAGTAATGAGCTCTCAAGGATTTAAATAAAAGAGCTTTTTCCATAGCATCCTTTCTCTGAATGTTTCAAAAAACAGTAAAACTCATAACATATCTAGAATACTTACTTGTTATTCTGAAGTTGAGTCTGAAGAAACTTACTTTTATCCTTTTTAACATATATTAAGTCACTTAAATCCCAGAGTAATTTGAGGTTCCAAAATGATTAAGTACGCCAAGAGTCATCTGCCTAGCTAAGTGGCAAAAGATGAACTTAAATCTGTATCTGACCAATGTAAAAAGAGAAGCAGACATGTTTACATACTGATGTTCAAGAAAATAACACAGCTCTTCAGTAACTGGCGATTCAATTTTAAGATGTTATTTGAGGAATGGAGATTACACAACTTTGCTTGTAGTTTATTCCAACCCTTAATCACCCTGTGGTCACAAAAGTCTTTTTGCTCCTTTCTAATTATAAGAACGTATTACTTTACTATGAAGATGCATGTTTAAAACTTCTACATAATATGCATTGATAGTGCCCCACATAAACATAACATATATATATATATATATATATATATTCACCAATTCTCAAAATAGCCACAAAAAGAAGAATCAAGTTCAATTCCATTGCACAGGTCAACATATAAAGAGATAAGAACATGGAGCATTCTGAAATGTGCCTGGAGAGAGCGAGTCTTCAGCTTCTCACAATATAAAACTCTTCCAGATGTATTGTCTTTCAGATTAAGATCACAATTAGCAAATTTAAAATGTTTTAGCAAAGCAATCCACAGTTACTCACAAATCTTGTGAAATGGATTTTAAACTGAACAGCCCCAATTTCATCTGTTGAACAGCGACAGAAGGACTGGTAAAAAAACATGTTACTACACTGAGGCTTCAATCAAGATGGACTTAACTTAAAACTCAATGTTTCTTTTAACTCTGTGGAAGCACAGTTAAAGAGCATGGCAAATAATATCTATCTTAACTTACACTTTAATAAGAATTTCGGGAAAAAGTTTTATTAAAAACTTTACAATAGTTTCAACTTTCTCTACAGAAGTACCTTGCCAACACATACTCTGTGGTTGACAAACTATTTTTAAAAATAGTTTTAAGGGCCGGGAATTTGGCCTAGTGGTAGAGTGCTTGCCTAGCATGTACAAAGACCTGGGTTTGATTCCTCGGTACCACATACACAGAAAAAAGCCAAAAGTTGTGCTGAGGCTCAAGTGGTAGAGCTTTAGCCTTGAGAAAGTCCAAGGACAGTGCTCAGGCCCTGAGCTCAAGCCCAGGACTGGCAAAAAAAAAAAAAAAAAGTCTCATGGACTTTAGTGACTGGGCTGGCTTTGAACTGTGATCCTCAGGTGTCAGCCTCCTGATTAGCTAGGATTACAGGTGTAAGCCACTGCGCTCAGCTAAATATTACTTTTTCATGTATTGCAAATAAAGTTTCTTATGTCTAGTTATCAAATAGTATATTTTCCTTGGTAGTACTAAAACAACTCAAAGTGAATAATAATTTTAATATCTAGCCTAAAGGAAAACTTCAAGTTCCAGACATCACAGCCATCTTGATCTCACTATTGTAGCCCCAGTGTTCAAAATTCAGCCTTAATCAGATTTGTGCAAATAACAAGACCTGCAATAAAATAACAAAATAGATTCCAAAAAACTGAGATTTTTGATTTCAACTATATACTCCATGAAAAGATATGGAGTTATGGATATACCTTACGGCAACCAATATGAGTCAAAGTTAGAGCATTATGTTGGCTTGAATGTCAATGGTGGAGGAGAGAGGGGGAGGGGTTGGAGACTTGACTCTACCAACAAATTTATCAAGTATGGAGTTGAGTTTCTGTCTCAGACAAAAAAGAAAAAGAAAAGAGAAAGTCAGTGGTGTTCATATATTAATTAAGTACCTAGATAGTGAGCTAACAGGTGTTATATTTGGATTAGAGATAGCTATAACATCTATTTTAAAAGTACATCAATGGGAAAGGTAAATCCAATGAAGGAAACATCAATCTTTCATGGTTTAAAAAAAAAAAAACTTAAGAAATAACACTGATTAAAAAAAGAGAGGAAACATTTACTTTGATGCTGCTCCATTATTTTAATTGCTAATCAACTCTGCAGGCTAGTTAATGAGAAAAACTAAATGAAAAGGCATCAATAAAAAAAAAAAAAGACAAGGATTGGGGGCTGGGAGCGTAGCCTAGTGGTAGAGTGTTTGCCTAGGATGCATGAAGCTTTGGGTTCAATTTCTCCCTACCACATACACAGAAAAGGCCTCAAGTGGTGCTATGGCTCAAGTGGTAGAGCACAGCCTTGAGAAAGCCCAAGGACAGTGGTCAGCCCCAGGACTAGGGAGGCTGGTGTTGGGACTTGACAGGTGCTCAAGGATACAGGATGAGGAGAAGCTTTACACAGGGAGTGGCACTAGCCTATTGCTTAATATTATAACATGGCATTAGACAAAAGAGAATCCTACTTAATATAATAGCATGTTGTCCTAAAGTATGGCTGATGTGGAACTCAACAGACTTGTTTAATTGATTAACCATTGTTACAAATAAGTCTATTAGTGCAATGTTGCCAGAAGCATCTCAGCGCAAATATCACCCTTCATATAGTCAAAGATACTAGTATGTGGTAAATGCTAACGTGTTGATTACTGATTGGGTGCCTTGCGTTTTAATCATCCTAATAAAACTATGGACATTTTGTCTATTCTCACGCGCGTGCGCACATGTGCTAGTCCGGGGGTCTGAATTCAGGACCAAGGCACTGTCTCTGTTTTTTTGCTCAATGTTGGCACTCTACTACATGAGCCACAGTTTCACTTCTGGCATTTTGGTAGTTATTTAAAGACGAGAGTCTCACAGACTTTCCTGTGTAGGCTGGCTATCAACCATGACACTTATATCTCAGACTGTTGAAGATTACAGACCTGAGCCACTGCCACCCAGTTCGCCTTAGTTTTTAAAAGGGTATATGGGGCAGAGATTTGGAGGTGTAACTCAGTGGTAGAGCCCTTGTCTAGAATATGTATGGGCCTAGGTTCAATCCTCAGCACTGAAAATAAACAAACATAACAATAAAAAGTTAAAAAATTTAAAAAAGAGGGTGGGGGGTAGGGAAATGGGGACCAAGACATGAGAAAGGGTATCAATCTTTGTGAAGTAATACACCTTCTATCTGGTGAATATAACGTAACCCTTCTATTAATTACAATAAAAAATATATAAAAAAGAAAAAAAATTAAAAAGAGGGGAGTGAAGATGGCTCAACAAGGCAATATATATACTCTATCACGAGACTGCCAACTCATGCAACACATGTCCCTGTCCAAATGGGTCAGTGAGTTACAACATATAATTGTTTTTACTAAACTTCTGCTCTTGGATTTGTTTATAAGATGAATAAATTACATGAAAAAAATTCAAGTACATACCCTTCCAGATGTGATATAATAGAAAAAATACATTTTCTACTTCTAAATATGGTCATGGTGACAGCTGGTTTCAAAGTGAAAGTTGTGACTTGAAAGTTCTCCACTAAGCAAACAAATTAAGTTATCATAGCTCTACATCAGGAATGGGAGCGGTATTAGTAAATACACTAAGAACCTGTGTGAACTGATGCTCTGTTCCAGTCGTCCCACCAGAGCCCCAGAGCTGCAGACCTCAGTGCAGAGTGTAGGTGTCTTGGCCTTACTGAGTGGCCTGCCAAGGACACTCAGCGTTTGGCCTTGAGGCAGTTACTGTACTCTGAAGTCAATCTACATCTCTGAAGGATGTTTATAATTCTGTGTCCAATAAGACATGAACATGTAGTTCTCAGAAAATGCCACATTTATACATAAAACTTCATGGACAATTGTTTTTATATCTGGTTAAATTTACGAAGCTCCTTAAATGCAGCGATCTAGTGTATCTAGTGCTAACATTATTCTTTAAAAATAAAAGACATACTTCTTGTTAAAAGGAAGTTTGATGTATGCTCTTGTGTAACGCCAAAACATCAAGTTTACAAATACATCAAATTTACAAATCTAAAATACGATGCCCAGTGTTCATTAACTCCCTTTATCAAAATAGTCTTAGCAGATCCCTTCGAATATCTCAATAGTCACATGTCTTAGAGACCTGGCTTAGAGATCAAATACTAAACACATTAACCAATGCTTATTTTGGTGACTTTAAAATACCTCTCTGACTACATACATTGTTAAAAAATGTTAGCAACTATGTATGCAGTATTTTATTTTAATGGAACATTTTATTAGAATACTCTGTACTTAAAAAAAAAAAAAAAAAAAAAGCAAGTCTCCCAATCCTAGAAACCTAGGTTCAGGCTAAACATTTTGGTCAACTTGAACAAACTTCAGTTGCATTTCTAGAATCACCCATGGTGGGGGGAGGGAGGGGAAAGTTTATGTCAATTAAAACACCAAGTAAAAACAAACTGGCAATTTACAGAGTTAGCAAGACACCACGCTGTCCCCAATTAAACTTCCACAGTGAGAAACAGTGACTAAGCATAAAGAAGAGTGATTCAACGAAAACCATATACTGAAATCTAATCCTTGAGGAAAAAAAAAAAAAAAAACTCCTAAAGGTGCATTTTACGGTGTTCTTCCTTTTGCCAAGACAACTGAACTATTTAAAAAAAAAAACAAAAAACTTTCAAACAAACCAAGGTAAAAACCTGTTCATTTTCTATCTAGAAAGTTGGGGGGGCGGGAGGGGGTTGTATTAAGAGTTTTTAACCTAACCTACATTGGTATCAGGATGCCCATAAATAACTTTTATCTTGGCTGGGAGTCAAAAAAAAAAAGTTAGCTCAAGAAATTTAAAAAAAAAGAAAACAGGGTCAATTCCGTTGCCAAGCGTCTTCTAGCCAGGATTTAACTGCGGGGGGGCTCAAGAAGTGAAAGGCCGGAGCGGCTGGGGAGGGGAGCGGACGGCGCTCCCGGTCGGTCGGCCGCCACGGCGTCACGTTCGTAGGTCCCCCGCGGAGCGCAGGGCCGGCGCCCCGAGACCCCGGGCGCCCCGTCCCGCCACCCCCCGCAGGTCCGCCGGGCCCCGCGGGGCGCCGGGGAACCGGGGCTGCGGCCCAGCCGAGCCGACTCGCTTCCATGAATGGAAAAGTTACCAACTTCGCTCATCCCGCCCAGACTTTCCAGGCCGCCCCGAGTCTTCCTTTAACCCGTTGGTCCCCAGCGAATCCCGACTCGCTCTGGACGCCCGGGAGGCGCGGCTTCCCGGGATCCCGGGGTTCCCTGAAACTTTGACAACTCCTGCCCCCTTCCCCAGCGCACCCGCACCGCCCCAGACAGGGGGTCTCGGGAGGGGGGGGGGCTCGGTGCCTCGGGTCGCCATTTGCTGACCGCCGCAACCGCTGACCACGGAGGCGGCGGGAGTGGGGGGGCGGACCCCGGGGACACTGACCGCCCCGGCCCCGCGTGCCCCGGACGGCGACCCCGCCCGGTCCCGAGCCGCACAGACCCGGCTCCTCCCCGGCCCGGCCAGGGCCGCCGTCCCCGCGGCCGCCGGAGCCCCAGGTCCGCGCCCCGCTCGGCCGCAGCCTGCCCGGCGCTCCGCGGCCCGAGCGCCGGCCTCCCCGCGGGCGGGGCCTCCCGGACACTCACCGGCCGGTGCGGCCGAACCGCGGCCCTGGCCCCGGGTTGCCGTGGCCGCCGTGCCCCGCGAAGCTCCGCGCCCCAACGCTCCGGTGCGGTCCGCCTCCTCCTCCTCCTCCGCGCCCGCTCTCCACACACGGGGCCGCCGCCTTTTCTCTCCTCCGCGGCCTCTTCCAAAGGCGGCCGCCCTCTCCGCGCGCCCCGCCCCGCTCGGCCCCGCCCACCGGCGGCGCGCACGCAGAAGCAGGCCGGGTGGCGCGCACGCCGGGCTCGGCGGGGACGCGCACGCCGCCTTCTGACCTTCCTCCTCTCACTCTCCGGCGCCCATGGGGCTGGGCCGGGGGGTGGGGTGGGTGGGGACCGTGGCGCTCGGGGGTGGTGGGAGCTGGGGACGCCCCGCTGCTCCCGACGCTCGGTGTCGCGGCACTGTCAGAGCCGGTTCGATTTTAGAATCTTGCTTTCTTGGAACGAATGGTGGACCCTCGGCCGTGGGCTCCGGGACGAGGTCAGCGTCCGCCGAGCCCCGGGGGCCCCGCGGGCCGGGGGCAGCGGCGCCCGGGGCGCCCCGCGATCCCGCGGCCCTCGGGGAGTGCTGCGTGGAGGGGGGAGTCCCCCCTCATCCCGTGGACCTCCCGCTTTCCCCTCTCGAAGGTTATTCCTTAGAAAAAAAGACTTGGCAGTGAAGAATTCAGGTCAGTCTCGAGGCCAACGTCCCGTTCTTGAAGTGGGGGGGGGGGTGGGGAAGAAGAAGAAAAAATTAGGGTTTCCTTTTTTAAATAAAAAAAAAATCGAATTTGGCTGTAGATGGGCCCGCCCGGATCTTCAAGCGGGAGGAGCAGGCAGGTGACCCCGCGGGAGACTGAGTCACACAGGCTTCCTTGGCCTTTGGTTTGGTGGTTGGTTGGTTTGTTTTCAGCATTTCAGGGTCCTTCCCGGCTTTCAAGTTCTCTGATGGCACTTACTGGGACTAAGTCCCCTCGCTGACGACGTGTCACCTTGTCCCACCTCAAGCTGACTCATTCAGGCTGGACACCTCAGGGTCCTCTTCGCCCAGCGGAATACTTCTTCAGTCCAGACAATCTTCCCATACCTCTCAGCCTGAATAAATAATAAATAAGCAAACAAACCTTTTTTTTTTTTTGTCTTTCACACTCACCTCTTGTTAGTATTGCCTTAGGCAGCTTTGGACTCCTGCTGTGGCCTACTTACTGTCTTCTTCCCCTGACGTTTCCTCCCTCAGACCTACTTTTAAGAACACCACGAATCTCTGGACATCCATTTTATCTAGGTATTTCTTTGGTTTAGGCATCTGCAATGCCTATCTAGTACTCATTGGAAAAAGTCTCAACTCCTGTCCCTGGTTCCTCAAAGTGTATCTTTCAGCCTAGACTGTTTGGGTTCCTCCACCACACACGATGCACCCCCTCCTTGCTCATATAAAAGACCCGATTTGATGCCAGTCTTCAGCGCGAATCCCACAGTCTGTGCCAGAGGCTTTTGTAGCATCTTCTATCTATTATCAGCACTTGGTGTGCGAAAAGAGCAGGGCACCGTTATCTGTTTCATAAGGCTATTTCAGGTCATAGATTATCTCCCAAAACCACGGAAGTAGGTTTTCTGTTGCTTTTCCATCTCCCTCGTGTAATCTGACTGTCATGTACATTTGTAGTTGCTAAAGTATCCTTGACATATAAATTATAATTTATTCTCTTGTTTTCATTTTCCATCATGGTTCATTTGACAATCCCCCCCAAAAAAATCTGTCAGTGCCTCTATACGATAATTTAGTTCTAACCAGTAGCAACATCTTTCTTCATCTACATGGATTATTTGCTGTATCATCCATGGTTTAGCCACCAAGGGAAGAAATAGAAGCTTAGGCAATTTGAGAGGAGGGGGAAAAGCAGTACCATATTTGATGTGCCTACTCCCTTAAAGAGAGTTTTTCCTGTTTCTCAAATTGCATCCTACAGCTGATTTCACAATATAGATCCTAGTGACCAGAATCTAGACCCTCTAGAAATTTTTGAGAGGTCATACTCCTCTTAGTGAACCACAGAACTAAAAGTAACACCATGTGTAAAAAGCCTAGTTGCTACTTGATTCTGAGAGTCAGAAGTTACCAGAGAAAAACAAATTCACTTGATACTAAAAGCAAATTCAGCAACCAAACTGTTCTTCCTTTTATTCAAAATCAGGAGCAAATAGCATCTGTGTTCAAGTAGATTTTCTTTCCCAATTAGACCAGCCTGTACTTTCGGTTGTCCAGGGGCTAAGCACCTGATAAGTTAGGACTGAAGTTTAAGTCATGTACTAATTAAGGAAGGCACCACTGGCCAGAGACAAATGTGAGTGAGTGGGGGCTGATTTGCAGCTGTGAAGTTGTGAGACAGAATTACCATCTGAAATAGCTGTGGGAAGCACTATTTCTCTTATGTTCTGATCTTAAGAACCTGCAAGGGAGAATGGTTACTTGAACCACCTACTAGCCAGAGTATAGAATCTAATGGTTATAATTATACTTCCTATGCAAGTTCATTTGCAGTATGAAGAATATGACAATACTTAAGTAAATGATAAATTTGAAGACAGTAACGTAGGATAATGTTTATAACCTTGGCTCAGCCCTGCAGTTTTATACAATCTAAAGGATTTGAACCAAGGCAGCCTGGAATGGTAGAAAAGTGAAAGACCAGGTTTTGATGCTGTATACCTGATAAGATGTTGAAATTATTTGCATTTCTGTGTTTCCCCAGTTGAAGTTATTACAATCACATTTATTAATATAGTACCTAGCACACAGAATGAACAAATGAATACTTCTCTTCTCTGAGATGTAGTGCTTGAAGATGTGGTATTTGCATTTCAGGTGATAAGGTTGAGCTGTTAGACACTATGAGCAGAGAAGGAAGTGGCCTTTTCAGCCTGTGTGTGTGTGTGTGTGTGTGTGTGTGTGTGTGGCTAATTGAAAATCTCATGGACTTCTCTTCCTGAACTAGCTTTGAACCGTGATTGTCAGAACTCAGCCTTCTGAGTAGCTAGGATTTTAGGTATGACCCACTGATGTCTGGCTTCAGCATCCAGTCACTAGTTAGACAATGACGTATGTAACTTAGATAAACAGCACTATAGAAGTTGGTAGGTGATGTTTTATTTCTGTATAGGATAATTCAGATAAATTACTGGAGTGTGAACTGACAGCTTTGCACTTGGCCTTGAACCACATCTCCATCATTAGGAACCAGTTTTACTGTATAGATGGTCTCATATCAGTTCTCAGCCCTACTAAAGATTGCAATATTAGCAGACAAATGCCACCAGCTAATGCCTTGTTAGGAAGAAGTGGGCTCAGAGAGAGTTGTTGGCAGCAGACAAGCACACTGTCACTATATTGTTAATTTTGTTCTAGTCAACAGCTGTTGCCATATGACAAGAGAGGAAACAGTAGTATCATGTCTTCTGATTCCTCTTTCTAAAAGCTTCTGCAAACCTAAACAATGACATGAAAGCCGTACGATTTTTTTTGTTGCTGTTGTTGTTTTGTGCTGGTCCTGGGGCTTGAATTCCAAGTGTGAACTATTTAGTTCAAGGCTAACACTTTACTTCTTGAGCCATACCTCTGCTATTGAGTCTCATTTTCCTCAGGAAGTAGATTTCTTGCACGAAAATGCTGATTTCGTTGTTAGTTCACAATTCCCCACCCTCTGAGTAACAGACCCCAAGATGACCTCAGGAACCTATTTCATGTTCTGTTTATACATTTATCTTTTCTCTTTACAAGGACAGTAGTTGAAACTTGCTTCTAACCAATAGAATATGTTACAGGTACTGAGATATTGCTGGCATAATTACAAGATTGTGACTTTGTGTTGCTAGCAGTTTCTTCCTTGCTGACTTCTATGAAACAAGTTGTTACATTAAGGAAGTCTATGTGACCTGAAACTGACAGATTCTCTTAGACTATAAACAGCCAGCTAGAAATGCAGACTGTGAGTTCAACACCCTAAGGAGCCAAATGCAGCCAGTGAGCAGCATGTACATGATGTGAAAGCTGATGCTCTCATGGTTGATCCTTCTGATGAGACCCCAGCCCCGATCATGCCATCAGTTGAGGCCCCCCATTATGCTTTCATCCCCAAGAAATGTCACAGAGTGGATGTCTGTAGTTTTAAACAACTAGGAGAATTAATATGGCTTATCTACATAGGAAAGAAAAGTACTCTCAGTCTACCCTCCTAATTTTGCTATTTTTTTGAAGATTGATGAGTTAATAGCAAAGTACTGGAAAAGTATCTCAAACAGATCCTAGACAACAAGGAAGGGTGGTAGACAGAAGCCAAGACAAATAGTCCAGGACTGCCTCAAGCCTAAGTGACGCATCGTGTGGTACCAGCCCAGATATGGAGAAGTGTTCTCCCATTTATTCCTGCAGAAGAGCAGCTTGACTGCACAGTCTGATGGAGCTACAGGAGCATCTTCAAAGGCCAGGCGGGCCTATCGCCACAGGGCCACTGCTTGACCCCATGCTCAGTGTTGTGAGATAAAGAAGAAGCTTGAACTCAAGATCATCAGTAGGTTTATTCTTGAATACTTTTGGCAGACTTTCTGGGAAAACCCAGACAATTTAGTGTGCTCAGTGATCTGGGGGCAGTGAGTTCTCACAGTGGATTTGTAGCCTGTGTTATGCCTTACAGTTCAAATCTGGCAACCCCATCAACAGAGTTCCTGACTTGTCTTTCTAGTTTATTCCTATATCCACAGCACCTACTATTAAATTGTTGGTATTAAATAAATGTTGGTTAAATGACATATGTATTCCACTAATAATTATAACTTGTTGTTACCTCATAAGTTGAGATGGTAACACACTTTTAAACAGACTTTTCTCTTGCTTTTTTCTTAAACTGACAAGGGAAAGCAGATACATAGTGACACTGGTTTACAAGCTCACCTGACCACAGCTACCTTGGTACATGTCAAGCTAATCCTCAAGGTGGTGAATTGTTTTCTATAAATGGACATATCAAAGGTGACACATTACCTTTCTTTCTGAAGCAATATTTCCTCAATGAATCAACCAGCATTATGTCTGTTACTCTTGATTTCTATAAATGATTCAGAATATATTCAAAGTTTGGAAGGGCTGGAGAGAAAAAATGTATGTAAGTAGTCAATAATAATGAGACGGTACTAATGACCACTCAAGTCATTATGGTAGCATAGACTCATCATGTAAGTCTTAAAAACAAAATGTAGACTTTGGAGGACTTTTTCCATCAGAAGAATACATTTCTTCTAATGGTACGAATTGTAACACCTAGAAAGAAATAATGGGCCTTTCTAATTTGGTTCTTCACAATGCAAAAGGTAAAGGATAAGCATGCCCTCTGTTTAGATCAGCTTAAAAGCTCAAGCTGGTACCTGGAAAGTATCATCTGATTCTCATGGGATTGGCATTCCCTTGATAAAAAGCCTTGGGGCTTATTGTCTTCTTGTTTTCCTCAAAGTCAGCAGCAAGTCCAAAGTCTCCCAGAATTGGGAAGGTGAACTCCTCTGAGTGGCGTAGCACATTATTACTTTGCTTCTTCCTACCTATGATGTCCTTTTGACTCAACTGTTTAGACAGACAGTGTTGTAAAGGACAGTATTTCATTGAGAACAATTATAGACATTTGTTGGAAGAGGATCTGAAACACGGGAATGGGTCACAGGAGTCAAACTTGCAAGTGTTCCACAAACACTTCTGAGTCTATCTGCCTTTTCTGGACTGAATCACCAGCTAAAATGTGATGTAACCATCCCTTCACAGGCAGCCCTGGAATCATCCTATTTGCTTTGACATTCTGTAGACATTGTGCTTTTCCATTCAGTTATGAGCACAAAGGGAAAACTGAAGTACTTGCCCTTACTTAGCATCCTTTCTCAGAAGTCCAGATGCATTTTATGGACCCTGCAGCACAGTGACTGTTCTTACCACCCATAATTTGCAAATAAGAAGAGCTATAAAATCCATTTCTGTGTCAGACCCATAGTCTAAAGACCTGTTAGGCACACATAATGTGATTTATCTAACATGATACTGAAAACAAGCACACTCAAACATAAATTAGATTAACCCTAAACTGACTTGCAGTTCAATGATCAGATGTTTAATTTCCAACCCCAAAGGGAAAGCTCTGAAGCAAGCCTATGTGAGTTATACAGGGAAGCTATACCATACAACAACCTAAATGCCCAGTCATTTTCAGTGCTTTAACTGTCTCCAAGTCTCTCTCAGAGCAGTGAGCTGGCCACACCCTGTGTCTGCCCACCCACTTGTGAGTATGTCTTATGCAGAGTGATAGTATAAACAACATATGTTTATATTTCTTCCTATCCTCAGGGAGGTCACACAATCTTTTCCTTACAAAAATAAAAGGAAAGGATGCCCACACACTAAAATAACTCCAGCTTCCTGTCACAGTTGGTTACATGCTTGCAATATTTATAACAGAACACAAGCATTTGTGAAATAGAGGAAAGAAGGCTTCCAAAAGAAACAGCACTTAGCAGCAGATCTGGCCTGAATGCAGAGTACATCAAATTATTTCAGACTATCTTGATAGCCAATTATTTTATCTGATTGAATCACTGTGGAAGCTAATGGTTTAGAGAACCCTGATTTGGCACTATATGAACAGCAACATCATAGCTGTTCTAGGATGTCTGAAAAGTTGGGAGCTTCTGGGATGATAGACCGGAGGGGGGCTGTGATAATGGAACCAACTGAGGGGAGTTCTGGTTGAGAATCTTCTTCATTGTCTTTTATGACTTATTCCAGGCATAAGCAAGCCCTCCATAACAGCCAGCGTCCCCCATCTTTATTTCCATAAGAACAGAGAAGGCTTTGCCTGTCACCATGTACCTAGTCTGAACACTTGTAAAAGATCACAAATGATCACATTCTTTTCCTTTGCTATTTTCATAGTCATGCAGATTCTTCCCCCAGAAGTCATGTGAATCAATTTTGATAAACATAATGACACCCAGCTAATTTTGATAAAAACTGACATTTCTATAATACATTTACAATACAAAAGGAATGGACAATTTTAGTTAAAGTGGACTGTGGTGCTGAGGAGGTTAACTGCTATTATAATGAATTACTCACACTTTACTATTGTTTTTTCAGAGCTACTCAAGTTATTAACAGCTTAGCCTTGGGAATATTTGGGGTTTCTCACAAAGTGAAGAATTGTAAGAAGAAGTCTCACAGCCCAGAACTAGAGGGGGAGCTCGAATGTCCTGACTGTTCAGATCTGAGTTCTAAAACAACAAAATTTTGGCAAATTTATTGGGCCTTATGGATTATTAACCCCATCATTTTAGGAATATTGGCATCAAATGCCTCTCTAGGGCACTGGCGTATTAATCATTGGCAACAACACAACAGCTAGAATCAGGCAAATGACTGTGTTGATCATCCACAAAAATGTGACATGTTCAATGGCCCTTGACTTTTTGAGTAGTTGAATGTTGGCAATATTTTCCTTCTGAAATTTGATAGCTCATATGTAAACCCCTTCATGGTTTATTTCTGTATTGTTGCTAACATTTAGGAAGGAACCTGTTAAACAATCAAGCCTGCTAGTAAAAGTCTCCACTCTCTGGCAGGTAGTAAAATCATTTAAAACTGTCTCTGAACAGGGAAAGAAGAGGAACCAGAATGGAGAACCTTAGTTAAAGGAGATTTTGGTGATGAAGAACTAGGGCTGGAACCTATCCTAATGGTACCTGAGATTTGTGGGCCAAGACAAGGAGTTCAGTGAAATGAGAGAGACACCTGCAATAGCCAGTGGGAACAAGCAGATCTCAGAGACAACAAACAACAAGACTCTCTTCACATGTTTCTAGTACTCAGAGGAGGATTAACACGGTTATTTCTAATGTTACATTGCAAGGAACCTCTACATCTCATCTTCATTCTCAGATTATTTTGCTAGATTTATGATTTAGGGAACAAAGGTTTTACAGGTCCCAGCTTATGTACAATTCTGTATCAATAATAAACCATGCTATCACAAGGTTCTGTTACAAACCAAGGCACAATTTTGAGATCGTATCTGGAAATAAAGCTTGAAAAAAGAATCCATGTCAGATTGGGATGTAGCTCGGTGGCAATGTGCTGGCCTAGCAAGTGCAATATCCTGGGATCAATCCCCAGTACCAAAAAAGAAAAGACAACAACAACAACAAAAATGCAGTTTAGCAAAAAAAAAAAATCCCAAACCAAAAATAATCCACCAGGCATCAATGGCTCACACCTATAATCATAGCTACTCAGGAGGCTGAGATCTGAGGATTGTAGGCCAGCCTAGAGAAAAAAGTCCCCAAGAGACCCCCTTCCTTTTTTTTGGCAGTCATGGGGCTTGGACTCTGGTCCTGGGTGCTGTCCCTGAGCTCTTCAGTTCAAGGCTACTGCCCTACTTCTTGAGCTCCAGGGCCACTTGCGGTTTTCTAGCAGTTAACTGGGGATAGAGTCTTGTGGTCTTTAGTGCTTGGACTGACTTTGAACTGCGATCCTCAGATCCTCAGATCTCCTGAGTAGCTGGGATTATAGGCATGAGCCACCATGCCTGGCCCCAAGAGACTCTTATCCCCAGATAAGAGATATAATATTAATTGGTATTGATACCATAAAAACTGGGCATGACGCTGTGGCTCATGTGGTGGCACGCTAGCCTTAAGCACAAAGAGACTCAGAGACAGTGCCCAGGCTCTGAGTTCAAGCCCATCCAACTAACTAAATCAATAAATAATTCCATGTCTCCCACAGAAGTCACTCTAAGATGTTTACTCAGATGTTTATCAAGTTATTTATTCAGGCGTTTATCCAGATGAATATTCATTACTAGATTAATATATATCAACATTAGATTTACGAGGAGCTGTGAAAGAGGCAACAATTAAGGAATTTGCTGTAATTCAGAGGTGTTGGGACACAGAAACAATGCAGTTAGAGCCAGCATCTGAAATACAACTGCTTTAAAATGTTCAGTCATTCCAGGTGGTAGTAGCTCATGCCTGTACTTGTAGCTACTGTGGAGGCTGAGATCTGAGGATCATGGTTCAAAGCCAGTCTGGATGGGAAAGTCTGTGAGACTCTTATCTCACAGACCTAAAATCCAGAAGTAGATTTGTGGCTCAGGTGGTAGCACTTGCCTTGAGCACGAAATATTAGGGAAAGTACCCAGGCCCTGAGTACCCACACACATGCGCACACACAGAACAGTGGGTCTAAACCTTCTGTCCTGTAGACTCACTCTGCTTTGACCTCTCTCAGCCTGTTTGCCTCTGGCTATGTGACCCATGTTCTTGTCCCAGCTCTTTTTTGGCTTGCTGCTGCTGGCTGTCTTCCACCATGGTTGGTCAGAGCCAGGCTGGCGCTGATCCACGGTGACAGTCCTCACCCTGTGTGTCCCAGCCCTGGCTTTCTTGGGAATGAAGAAGAGAGGCATGCTAGAAGGCTGCAGACTATATCTACCTAAAGGATGATTATTTTAATAGATAAAAGTGACTGAATCTTAAAGCATACAATTATTACATGATCCAGAGTGACAGCTTATATAGCTATCTACTATCTTCCCCTTCAAATAGATTTGTATTTTAAAAAGTACAGAGCAAGATGACATAAAATTCGCACAATAGATAAATGTAACAGAAGAGGAAAGAAATGACAAAAATTTACAAATGTCTGTTTGTACCAATGTTTAGGCCAAACTTAATTTTTTTAGGTTAGTATTAGGTCTATTTTGTTGTTGTTGTTGGTATTGTTGTTATTTTGGTGAATTCAAGTCAACAGTGGCTGAGGTGCTCAGCCTAGAACCAACTTAGCAACTGTGAAGTGGTGCTATTCCTGATGAGAGATGTGCCCCATATTCTCCTGGGATTGAACAAACAGCTCTTCTGAGTTTTCATATTTGCATTGGTTCCTCCAATCAAGTGTATCTTTTGTATTTTCTTTTGTTATTTTTTTTCATAGAATAAAGAAAGTGTGTTTTTCAGAACCACCACACATTCAAGAAAAAATTCTAACAGTCTTGGGGCTTGAATTCAGGGCTTGGGTGCTGTTCCTGAAGTTATTTTACTCAAGGCCAGTACTTTACAACTTTAGCCACAGCTCCATTTCTGGCTTTTTATTTCAAGGTAATTAATTGGAGATAAGAGTCTTGTGGACTTTACTGCCTGGCTTTGAACTGTCATCTTCATCCCCAGATAGATACTAGCCACTGGTGCCTGGTTTTACTTGGCTTTTTGCTCAAGTAGGCACTCTACTTCTTGAGTCATATCTTCACTTTCAGCTGGCTTTGAACTATGATTCTCAGACTTCGGCCTCTAGGCTAGCTAGGCTTATTTGCTTTGAAAAATGCTCTGTTAGAGAAGATCTCAGGCACATTAACGAATCAAGAGATTAGTTTGTCACACTCTTCAATGTTCATCCCTAAGCCTTAGTAATTAAGACTTCATTGGCAGTCTTGCTCCATCTGAACACCCCAGACTATTATATTTTTAAGAGTCAATTCTAGGTATATATCATCTCCCTATGTATTTCTAGAAAATATAGACTATTTCTATAAATATATTCATGATATTAATCACAATGATTTAAAAGTGACAACTTACTGTCATATAGGAGATCAACATTCATATACTACCAGTTGTTGTATAAAACTTTCCAAAGATGTTTTGAAATCAGAAAGAAAATGATCCATGCTGTAACAGATTGATGTGTGTCATAAATTTGTCTTTTGGAAATGAAACTAATTCACTTAAAGTTCAATCCACCATTTAGCATTCTAGTTTTTATCTATAGCATGTACAGCCTTGAACTTACCTCCCAAACTAAGATATAGAATAGGTCACCCCAGAAATTTTCCTTGTAGTCTTTTCTTGTCCTGTAGGTTTGCCTCTGTTCTGAGATCATACCACTGGATCCACGTTGCATAGCATAGCCCTCATTCACTTAGCCTATGCATTTTGACAAGATATTAAGGTTGAAATTCTGCCTGTGCAAATCCCCTCACTTAACTCCAAGAAGTAATAGGATGGTTTCAGGAAGACTTTTGCATGTTCTACTTTTCACAAATAACCCATCCCAGAAGGAACCATGTAACTGTGTCCTTAGTTGGGCACATAGACATACTGCTAGTTACTTGCCAGTAAGGACATTCTTGCCTCCTTTGTCACTCAAGTATCTATTAAAAGCTCATCTAAGGACAACAATGGCCAACAGCAATTTCAGAAAAACAAATACTTTATTCTTCCCTTTATATACTATTTCTGGTGATGCATCCCTCAGAATGTGTCAAGCAAGTTCATTAATGAATTGTTAAGAGTGCTAGAAGTACTTTCAGCATCTATTGCTTTTGGGGTCCTGCAGAATTGTTGCTCCTGAACTGTGTTTGGCATGATACCGGGGCTTGTCCAATCCTCACTTTCTGTTGCCCTATAGAATTCATGTTTGTATATTCTACATTCTTTATGAAGAGGCACCACAGTGTTTCCCTTCTCATGCTAGTAGAGAAGTAATTTGCTTATCTTGAGTAACAGATATGTTTTTTAAAAAATCATGAATTAGATTCGAATTACTAGTTAGATTTCAATGATCTCATTGGTTGTCATGGTAAAATTCATAGTTCAACTGATTTAATTTTTTTTTGCCAGTCTTGGGCCATGAACTCAGGGCCTGAGCACTGTTCTTGGGCTTTCTCAAGGCTAGAGCCACAGCACCACTTCTGGCTTTTTTCTATGTATGTGGTATCAAGGAATTGAACGTGGGTCCTTGTGCATGCTAGGCAAGCACACTACCAATTTAATTTTTTATTTGACTAATTTCTACTTCCAGATTTTGGAGGGTGAAGGGGTCTTATTATGTAGCCCAAGCTACCCTCAGTCTCATGATCATCTAACTTCAATTTCCTAAGGGCTAGGATTATAGGCATACACCATCATACTCAGCTCTTCCTCTAGTTTTTGCCCCTCTCCCTTTTTCTGTTTTTCCCTTTTTAATCTTAGGCCATCTGCTGTTTTTGATTTATTGGAAAACTTTATTAGCAGCTTATCATTGTAAATATGATTCCCTTTAGTGATCTTAACTCTCTTTTGAAAAGCTATTTTTACTCTACCAATGAAATAAATATTAAATATTGTGTAGAACAATTAATTTCTACTTTTTATAGGAGAGGCTGAGCCAAGACTATAATGTAGAGTGTATTTATTATTCTTTCTGAAGAAAAATACTCATTTTTTTGGAACCTTTTCTCTGTTCATTAAAATTCTGCCTCCAAGAAAGGGTAGAGTATGCCATGGATGGGTAACAGACCCAACTGTTCTGACCACTATGTCTGGAGACATTCTTGTGTCTGTGGCTGTAGCATACAGCATGTGAGGAAGTCCCAAGTTATGGTGGGATTGAGATGTGAATGTGAGATATCAGTGATCCTGGCTCAGTGGGAGAAAAAAATTGGCACAGAACAAAGAGTGGGAGAGTGGGTAATGGAGGGAGGGAGGGAGAAAGAGAGAGAGCTGACACCATACAGGTTTCTAGCAGCTAGCAATAATAGGGAAATGCAAAGAGAACCTTAACTGATGAGTTCACAAGATCCCTGAGAGAAAATACTGTGATTAGACTTACTGAGTCCCAGATGACCTCAATCCTGGTGACTGGACCTAGGGATAAGTATTTCTCATAGGCACCCTTCTATGAATCACAATAAAAATTATTTTAAAAAAAGAATTTCTCATAGGCATTCTCTGATTTCAGAGGCAAATATATTGTTCCCTCTGTAGAGTCAGTCCACTTGTAGTCTGTTGAAAGCATATTTATAACAGATACTTAAAACTGTCCCCTCCTGGGGCCGGGAGTTTGGCCTAGTGGTTAAAGTGCTTGCCTAGCATGCATGAAGACCCAGGTTCGATTCCTTGGTACCACATACATAGAAAAAAGCCGGAAGTGGTGCTGAGGCTCAAGTGGTAGAGCTCTAGCCTTGAGAAAGTCCAAGGACAGTGCTCAGGCCCTGAGCCCAAGCCCAGGACTGGCAAAAACAAAAAACAAAAAACTGTCCCCTCCCATCCCCAGAACCCCTGCCTTTATTTTGTGTTTGTTATTGTTGTAGGTCCTTCTCTCCACAGTCAGTTTGCAATCACCTTGGGCTCCAGGAAGAACAAGGACTGACCAATAACATCTTTATGACTGGAGACTGAAGCTGCCTCCAATATGAACAGAGCCTTGCAGAACTTATCACCCCCAAATGAGAACCATTTTTTCTTTAATGATCAGAATGCATCCTGGAGCCCAGGCGTCATCTCCTGAGAACATAATGCTCCCTCAAGGGATGACAGCATAAACACTGGGGGAGCCAGAACTGAGATGATGATTGATCAAACCACACTGGCAACTGGAACTCTTCCTCTGCCTGCCTTTATTTAAACCCAACACTCATGTCGGTTCCTGGAAGATGACTGAAGATGACTAGAGCACCATCTTCCTATGGGATTGGCCAAATAAAAATCTCCTTTTTCTGTCGTATTTCTTTCCTGCCACTTTCACTATGTGTTGGAAATTGCCTGAATTCTTGTCTCACTGGACACTGGGACAGAGGTGAAGGGAGAGCTGCACTGACTTCCTGCTAACACTGCTACTGCCAGTTCTTCTTGTTTTTTCTTTCCTAGATTATCATTAGTTTCATTCTGATGTGTCCTTATATGCATACTTCTCTCTCCTTCCCACTCTACATCAGCCCCCTTCCCCATTCCCAAACCACTCCCAACAAACCTCACAGCTTCGTCTTCACACATGACAAGCTTCATGACTATTTTCAGAATCCAGTATTTTGAAACTATTGACCCTCCTTCCCTCCCCAATTCCACGATACCCACATCCCAGTTGTTTCTTTGTTACTATTGTTGGTGGTGGTCATGGAGCTGGAATGCAAGGCTTAGCCACTGTCCCTGAGCTCTCTGGCTCAAAGCTAGCACATTACCACCATGAACCAGCATGCCACTTCTGGTTTTCTGGTGGTTTATTGGAAATAAAGAGTCTCATGGATTTTCGTGCTTGGGTTGACTTTGAACCAATTTCTTCAGACCTCAGCCTCCTGAATAGCTAGAATAGCTAGAACCATTAGCACCTGGTTCATTTCCTTCCTTCCTTCCTTCCTTCCTTCCTTCCTTCCTTCCTTCCTTCCTTCCTTCCTTCCTTCCTTCCTTCCTCTCCTTCCTTCCTTCCTTCCTCTCCTTCCTTCCTTTCTTCCTCTCCTTCCTTCCTCTCCTTCCTTCCTTCCTTCCTTCCTCCCTCCCTTCCTCTCTTCCTCCCTCCCTCCCTCCCTTCTTGACTTCCTTTCCTTTTTAATTTTTTCTTTGGCAGAGCTGAGGACTGAACTTAGTAGGGCTTTGCACTTGCCAGGCACATGCTTTTCCACAGGAGCTAAATCCCCCAACCCCTCCACTCCAAGTTGTTTCTTAAGACCTATTTGCCCATCATATGGTTTAGATATTCATTCCATCTATATTTTATGATTAACATATTTTTCCTTTTTCACTTGGGCCTCTGTCAGTTTCCTATAAGACACTTCCATGAGTTATGTTCTTGTTAATCCTTAATAGTAGAGAATGGAGTACTGCCTAACTTTCTTAGGAAATCTTGGGCCTCAAGATTTCCTCATCAACCCATAGCTAATATTTGTACAAAGATATTATAGATCTGCTTTCATGTTTACTTAAAATCATCTTTACCTCAAAGACCTGATGTAGAGACTAAAATACTTCATTCAATGTACAAAACTGCAAACGTTTGGCAAGGACCACAAACACACCATGTCTGCTCTCCTGTTGGGCCAAAAGCTGGGCCTAGATAATGGTTTTGGGCACTTGATAAGTTACAGTTTCCACATGGTGCTCTCTCGGTCTCTGGGTCAACAGAAAGTCTCATGTTCATGTGCGGAATGGTAAGAACAAGGGGCCAGGCCAGGCAGCCTCAGACCCTGTTCTTAGCTCTGCAACTTGGTCCAGGTACCTCAGCTTTTCACAGCTCCTTCCTAGGTAAGGAACAAGGGCATCTGCCTCACGATGTTTCAGGACATATGTGGAAAGTGCAGAGGCCATGTCAGCACATACAGGTCAATCACTGGTAAGGAGAAAAATCCCAAATCTGAAATACTCTAAAATCAGAAAGTTTCTGAGTGCTGGCAAAAGTGAAGAGAGCCATACTTTATCTCCTGAGATAGGCCCCAGTCAAAATGCAGGTGCAGTGAAAGCAAGCTATAAAAGTCCCCTCAAGCTATTGCTGGGCGACATGTCCCCGGTCACCCTTCAGTGGCTGGCTCCACATGGGCTGCTCCTGTTTTCAGGTCTAGTTGAAGTTGCACAGTGTACCTGTCTCTCAGGCGTCACTGCACTCGGACCTCATTGGACTCAGTTCACTGTGTCTGATGCCTGTGATCTAAGACCAGGAGCCATGAAATGCAATTCTTTAGCTCAAGACAAGACATAGAGTTCTGAGAGTAACAGTAGACCTGAGGAGGGCTGGCGCTGGTGAAGGACTCATGGCGGATATTTTGAGGATTTGCATCTTATAGCTTCCTCCCTCTGAAGAAGGCTTGGTATGTCTTTGTCTTTGTGTCTTCTGTATTGTTTATTCTGTCTCAGGCGGTGTGCAAAGCTATAGTGAAACACTACAGACGGGGGGGGGGGGGATTTATAAGAACCAAGCAATTAACGTGCGCATAGTTCTAGAGGGCGGGAAGTTCATGATCAAGGCATGACAGGATAGGCTCCTCATGAAGGTTGCTCTTAGCTTTCAAGGTGATACTCTGCTGATGTATCACCAGGAAGGAAAGACGATTGAACCCTTTCTTCCAGAAGGGATGGATGGAGCACAAAAAGGGTGACCTCCCCTCTTTTCCCCTTTAATAAAGGAAGCAATCCTGCTGAAGCAGGCAGCACCCTCGCCTCCTAAGGACCACACCTCTTAAAACTATAGCATCTGACAAAACATTGAAATCACAACACTTCCTACCTCCCCAAGGAGAACAGGAATTTAAATGGAAAGCTGTGTCTTAACTCCTCCCAGCATCTCTAGCCTGGCCCACAAACTGGTACTTAATCTTCAAAATACGTCAAAGGAATAGACAAGAATCTTTACTTTTTATGTTCAGGATAGCAAGATGAAATAATCATTAAATATTTCTACCATGGCATTAAATAACTCTACAATGTGTTTCATTGACCTAAACTCTAAGAAGCAAAACAATAGAAAGAACTATTTGCCACCAGAAATAAAATAGAAATCGCTCATTACAATGTTTTTTTTTTTTTAATTCTGATTTCCAGAAATCAGATGTTTTACAAAGAACACTGAGACTCAGGATAAAGTTGTGTATTTAAAGGGAAATAAGGTGTGCAAGAATATTTTGTGCAAGATATTCTGGTCCGTAGAGAATCCTGGACAGTTGCTATTTGGTGACCACCCCACCCCAGCTGCCCTCAGAGTTAGCTACAGTCATGCTGCTGAGCTGTGGGGAACTATTGGAGTACATTCTAGAGATGAGAGATGCTTTTATCCCTTTTCAAGTGAGATTTAATAAAACCTTTTATATTTCCTAACTCCAGAAACTTGCCCAGACAATTTTCTGAGGTAAGTATTTTCTTATTTAGATCAATAGCTGGAAGTTTGAGTCTCCTTTTCTTTCTCCCTCCCTCCCTCTCCCTCTCCCTCCCCCCCTCTCTCTCTCACTCTCTCTCTCTCTCTCTCTTTCTCTTCTCTTTCCCTTCTCTCTTCCTTCCCTTCCCCCTCCTTTCCTCCCCCCTTTCTTTGTAAAATAAACTATTGGCTGTTTACTCTCACGACAGCTTCTTCTCACTTCTGCCTTCATTTTCCTAACTTCCATTTGCAAACTTGGTTATAAAAATTATAACTAAACATTTGTTTCTTGCTCAGTAATGGAGTTACACTTTTTATCCTGTAGGTTGAGTATAATGACAAATTTGTTAATGGTATCTGACATTCTGAAAATTTTGGAAGTTTCAGCAACAAGCTTAAGAGTTATAAATTTTCATATAGCATCATTTTAAGTTTCTGGAACAGGAACTTCCCTGTTAATTTAGTTCTCTAAATGCCATTTGTATATCTGATTTGTATATCCAACATTCTTCAAATGTATTACATTATTAAACTGGTTTTTAGAGATACTTACATGTTTGGGCCATCCATAGAGGACTTTTGGGGTGTTGGGAGTATGACTCAAATGCTAATGGATCTACCTAACAATTTCAAGGCCCCAAGTTTAATCCCTAGCACCACACCCACCCACCCACACACACACACACACACACACACTTAAAAATCCAAAGTTTTAAGTAAAGTTTTAAAATTATTTATCTGTGGCCAGGATATCTCCAGCTTATTTATCCCTGTTTACTGATTGATTTATTTTTATTCACTCTGTACTTTTTCCTTCTGAAAAACTAATTCCCTTTCCTTATGCCCACATCAACCAAGACCAGAGTAGGAGACAGGCCCATTCAGTCAAGAGTCTGTTATTCTGCTGCAAGACTGATCCAGGGTAGGCCACAGGTTAAACCTATTCGGTGGCTATCATAATATTTAGGAATTTAGGAATGGTGGTGTCTGCAACCAGAAGGGTAACGGTGCCTGGAGCCCAGGCACCATCTTTGCCAGGACTTAGAAAGTTCAAGGTTGGAGAACAAATAGAACAGCCGATCAGGAGACAGAGAAGACAGATAGTCTGATGGCATTGAAAATTCTCCTCTATCTGTTCCTCCTGACCAGGCAGGAATGCATCCTCCAGTTTCCTAAGATGATTCTTTCTCTTATATTTTTGCCTCAGGTAATTATATACTTACAGTGTGATTCAGAAATTTCTAATATACCCATTAATCTTCCATTGAAATATACTGTGTCACATAGTCAAATTTAAGAGAATTTGTGATTTGTATTCATTTTTGTACCCCAAAATTTCTCTAGAGAAGAAACTTATTATTTGTTTACCTAATATCACTGTAATGTTCTGGACCACGCTAAAGAGTACAGGCACTATGAAAATCTCAATGGAGTTGTGAATATATGGGTATGGATCTGTGTTTTAAATTTTTTTTTGTCATTCATTATTTACAATTGTGTCCATTTCCCACCTAAAAAGCACCTAAAAAGAATTGTGAAAACATAAACACATGGACTTTACCTGACCAGAAAGAAAGAATCCTGTTATCAGCACATTCTGACTTTAAATGCCATGGGCCTTATATTATCTAATGGAAGCAAGATTCTTGGATAAATGAACAATAAACGGAAAGATCCTGTCCAAATTCAGGTATTACTCTTATGTCACTCAAATGCCTGTTATGCCCCAATTGAGCTTAGCATATGTCTCATCTAGTGACTGGCTGCTCACTGGGAGAGAGGGGACAGCTGGTCGACCACATTATGCAGCTGTTGTACAACCTTTGATCCTAACCTTGCCAAATTTTTGTGCAATTTATGCTTTGGGGAAATTTTTGTTCGTCATTCTTACTTGGTTAACTTACCCATGAGGTTTGTCATTAATAACTCAAATTCTCTAGATCTAATACCATTAAAAATAGAAACAAAAAAAATTCCAAGATCCTAATTCTGGCAAATGAGTCACTTTTTATTTCTGCCCACAACCCCCTGAAGACCAACCTAAGACTTAAATCCTCTAAGAGCAAGGGATGCGCTTCCTAATGGATGATGCAGGAGGGTGTGGAAGCCTGTGGCTTAGAGCAGCCTGTGAGGCGCAGAGGGAAAGGGCAAGTCAACATCTGCCACCACCATTTTTCCCCGACCACCTGACACCATGTAAACCCCAAAGGGTCCGTCTCATGGGCCTTGTGCTTGCTAGGCAGGAGTTCTACTACTTGAGCCATGCCTCCAGTCATGGGGGGTGGTTATTATTATTATTATTATTATTATTGCTGTTGTTTTTAGGTGTTCCCCCTCCACTGGTTATTCTAGAGATGGAGTCTAGCAAGCCTTCCTGTGCAACCTGGCCTCAAAACAGTCCTCCAGATCTCAGCCCCCTAAGTAGCTAGAAGTATAGTATGAGCCACAGTTTCCCAGCTCATCCTAGAACTTTTTCCTGAACACAACTGTACAAAAAGCAAAGAACTCTGACAAGGTAAGTCAAAGAGGAAATACTCAGTTTTACTTGGTATATAAACACTTGTGCCAAAAGGAAAGGTTCAAAGAATAGTGTCACATCTGAACACAACCAAATTTGTGTGTGACTGCACAAAGCCCTCTTAATCTTTTATGCTCGTTATTCTAGTTGTAAAATGAATATAGCACTAGCATTTTCAAGAAACTACTAGCAAATCTATTTTAAGAATTCTACTGTTGTCCAGCACATAATACATGCTTTGGTATTAATTACTATTATTAGTAATTGGCTCCTTTTTCTGTCAAATGGACACCATATGATACAAATCTGAAAGGAGATATTAGGCCAAGTTGGCTTTATATGTCTAAATTACTTTCTCACACAGTAGGCACTCAATCAACAGATTATTATCATTGCTGTCATCCCCCAAGTGGCAATAATGCCAGAAAGCAATTAACAATATTCCCACACAGCTGGTGAAGCCGTTTATGGAATGCATTGTTTTGATGCAGAGACGGGTGGTGCTGGAATTTATAAGTTTACAATCGCCTTATTCTTCAATATACCCAGCACTGAACTGTGTGGTATTCTTTGATTTTATTTTCTCTTCACAAACCTTTAGCAACCAGATTTCAGAAGGAAAATCAGCTGTTTACCACAGTGCTAAGGACAAGCCTGTATCCACAGAGGTCATGTGCAATCACCTTCTGTCCCCTGAGAGAGGCTGGAACCTGACTGGTATGGTGCTTCTTTTGAGTCACTGTAAAAACACATGCTATGTGTAAGAACAACATGTGTTCAGGACTGCTCAGCTTATTATAAAAAATATTATATGCTGCCATGATGAGTAATATCTTTCTCATAGTGACCACAGGGATAACGCTAGAGATCATTATGCAAAGAGAAATAAGCCAGATGGTTAGAGAAAAGGATAGCTTGATTTTACTTACACACAAAATCTAAAATCACCTGACACATAGAAATAGAGCAGGATGGTTGTCATCAGAGGATGTAAAGTAGGAAGGATGGGGTATTGTTAATAAAGGGGTACAGGATTTCAATTATGCAGGATGTGTAAATTCTGAAATCTACTGTATAACAACAGAAAAACAGTACAGAAAGACATTCTTGGACTGGGTGCGGTGGCTCACGCCTGTAATCCTAGCTACTCAGGTGGCTGAGATCTGAGGATTGCAATTCGAAGCCAGCTTGGGCACTAAACAGTCTGTGAGACTCTTATCTCCAATTAACCACCAGAAAACTGGAAGTGGCTAGGCTCTACCATTGTGAGCCACAGTAACACTTCCGATTTTCTGGTGGTTAGAGATAAGAGTCTCGTGGACTTTTCTGCCTGGGCTCACTTTGAACTGTGATCTTCATTTCTCAGTCTCCTGAGTAGGCACAGGAGACTGCTCATGGCTGGCAGACCTTGGTATGCTGTCTGCTCCCCACGAACCAGCTCATCTACCCTTCCTTATCTTGCAGCACCAAGGGGAGTGCACAGGAGGAAACTCTTAGAGCCTGTAAGGGCCAAGAAAGCTGTTTATGTAACCAGTAAACATGGGTGTAAGCCAGGGGTGTATGCTAACCTAAAATGCCTTGTCATTTTGCTATGTCATTTTGCACAGGCCTTCTTGGTATGCCAGTTGTCATGGGTTAGGGAAGCAGCTCCTCGCTGACCTGTCTGAGGATGTCTGCAAAGTGGATGGAGACATCTGGAACAGCTGTAGTCAGGGTTACCTGAAGTCACTGGAGGTTACCACGGCAGAAGTAGTGTCTCCATGCTCCCTCCCAGGTATCTGCAGGCCATCCTGACTGAAGTAGAGTCTTCTCTAATGGAAGCTGTTAAAGTGATGGCTTCTGGAACGTGAGGAAGCCCCAGTTTTGTTCCTGCCATCACAGTTGTGTCTGTTTCTGCCAGTGAAAGTTAATCTCCCTGAGCAGTGAGGCCTATAAAGCCATGTGATAGCCAGGATGATGGCTGTCCAGATTACGTCCTGCCAGGCTGAAGGCCCTGTAGTTTCCAGGAGAGCAGGGGTCTGAAGTTGTGATACCACCTCCTCTGATGGGACTCACAGCTCCTCCAGACTTGGAGCTGCAGTAGACAATACACAGATCACCCTTCTTCCTTACCCAGCCTGGAGTAGTGGCAAATGTACTTTCTGGCATTCACTGCTGCAGCTGGACATAGGGGAGGGCCTACCTGCTGTCAATCAACCAGCCAACCTGCTAAGACCTGACAGCTTCAGTGATATAAATGAGGGACATTAAGGAGCATGAACAAATATGTAACAAGATTAATATTCTTTTTCTGTAAACTTTGGTTAATATTCAACCTTTAGTTTGATACCCTTGTGAAGGAAAAATAAATAGCTTTCAACTCAAAAAACAAATCCTGCAGGGTTCCTGTCTTTTAGCTTATCTCCTGATTTCTTTCCTCTTTTTATATGGTTTAAGCTCTAATTTGGGAGGGGGGGGTCAAACATTTGTTTACATGTTTATTATCGGAAAAACTCCATTATTTTTTCTTTATTATTTCATTTATTGATGATGCGAGGGTTCAAAATCAACTTCACCTTTACTAGGCAAGTGCCCTACACTTGAGCTACATTCCCAGACCCTACTATTCTTATTTGTGCCAAACATCTTTTTTTATTAAATAATTTATTAACATTGATTTTTTACATCATATTTCAAATGTCATGTTTAACAAACAAGTATTCAAGAGGGGAATCTCTGTATTGTGCCAAACATCTTTAAAACTGAAAAAGGTTCTGAAAATGAAATGGAAGATTTTTTTTTTTAAAAAGAAAGCAACAGCAATAGCAATACAAGTGATAAGTGATGTGTGTGTGTGTGTGTGTGTGTGTTTAAAGATTGTGTTTAATAATATGGTACAAATCTGGGAGTAGTTTTATTTTAAAGTAATTTAGCTTACAAATAAGATATAGCTCATGAGCAAACTTATAAAAGGTTTGGAGAATAATAGCAAGTTAAAAAAAGGAAGAAAGAACATTACACTCTTTCCAAGCGAAAAGCCCAGAGGGACCAAGACTTGATGATGTCCTAGATTTCTGAGCCATGCTACCTGCATGATGATTTGTTTCTTTGAGTTGCCACATTTTTAGGTCATTGTGGTAGCTAGATTTGTTAATACCCCTTTTAATGCCCTTTGTTCAGCCAACTAAATCCAAACTATTAAAATTTGAACCGCACATATACTGAAACTGTAGTGCCTTTCTATTTATTTCTGGGACAGAATACACACATCATAAGTTGTCATCTTTTTTTGGCAACTGCTGTAATCTTATTCTGACTTACTATTTTCTTCCCAATGTTTGTGACCATCTTGTGTCCTTGGTTTAGGTGCTCATTTGAGTTCATAATTGGCACTGCTGTAAACTGAATTGTGCCTCCTCAAAATTCATAGATTATAGCCTGAACCCAAGGCACTGGTATCTGCAAATGGGGGTGTTGAGATAATTTGGTTTGGAGGAGATCATGAAGATAGAGTCGTCAAGATGGCATTAGAGCTCCTCTAAGAGATTTGAAAGGACTCTGTTTCTCATTGAAGACACCCTGAGCAGGTGTCAGTCTATAAGCCAGGCAAAGATTTCGCACCAGAAGTCAACCATGTTGAGTCTGGACATTTAAGCTCTAGAGTACAAGAAAATAATTTCTAATAATGCCACAGTCTATGGCATTTTGTTATGGCAGCCTGAGCTAGGTCTTTTGAGCTCGCTTATATGATTACTGTCAGGATTTAGAAGTAGGCTGTCACCTTTCTTTCTGATTCAAGCTGTCATTCCAGCTGCAGGGAGAAGCCAGGTGCATTTGAGATCTGAGGCTGGCTTCAATTTGGAGTTCAGTTCAGCTACATCTTGGTTTCCTGACTGTTTCAGGGAGCATTTCAAGAAGATCAAGCAGGGCTTGAATAGCACTTCACTTTTTATGTTTTCTTTCTTTCTTTCTTTTTTGATAACAGTTTGACTTAACTTGACAAAGGAAGACCTATTTCAGAAGCTAGGATATTGAATGCAGTACACACTTTGTGTGGGGTACACACTGGTAATTTGCTGCTAAAGTCTTAGGTTCATATCCAAGCCTTCTATAGAAATCAATGCTTTCTGGATAACCTTTCTCGGATTACGCAGTTCCTTGCCAGGTATCTGATAGCCCAGGACAAATCTTGTCCTATCTGCTATAGACTCTATTGACTTCAACTCTCCTACCTTCTTTCCTATATGGCATTAATTTCATATGCCATTAATTTTAGCATCCATTAACATTCTTTCAATCATGCTTCTTGACTTCTTTCCTGAAACTGTTAGGCTTTCCCTCATGAAATGAGTTTCAAATCAGCATTGTGTGTTATTTTTTTATATCTGTATGCAAGTCAACTTTGATTTTTTCCCTGAAAATCATCATTTGGCATTCAAGTTCCTTCCTTAAAAATGGACCTCGTGACCCATTTACCTCTTCCCTTCCTTCCTTGCTTTTTAGAATTACATGTGATATAATTAACTGGATTAATATTTTTTTTTTTGCCAGTCCTGGGCTTGAGCTCAGGGCCTGAGCATTGTCCTTGGACTTTCTCAAGATTAGAGCTCTACCACTTGAGCCTCAGCACCACTTCCGGCTTTTTTCTATTTATGTGGTACCAAGGAATTGAACCCGGGCCTTCGTGCATGCTAGGCAAGCACTTTAATCATAGGCCAAACTCCCAGCCCCAACTGGATTAATTTTTAAAGGATGTAAATATAGCACATCAACTTTTCTATTTCTAATACAAGTGCCTTTTATTTTAATATAGTCTCATCAGGGCTGTTGTTACTAGCATCAAGCATTAGAGGCAGTACAGGAACCAGCAGCCTCTACATCTTTTTGAGTGTGGCCTGAGAGTTCATTTTAGGTAGCCTTTAAAGAGGCGAAGGTGCAGAAGTCACCTGCTGGGAGAATGGGGACATGGCCTCTGGGTCATGGTTTACAGTTCCAGTAAGGAGGCCCTGTGGAAGAGAGGGTAAAAGAAACTTCACAGGATGCTTCTTTCTACCTGGGCTCTGAGCCTCTAGGGATTCAGAGGTCAAAGTGCTTTCTCCACACAAACTTTAGCTTGTCCCTTGGTCTTTTATTTGTGCCAAGGTGGCAAGAGTAGACAGGTGGGTGGAGAGTACAACTGATGCTATGAAAAATATTACAAAGAATACAAAGGTTTGCTAGAACACTTCGAAACATGTGAATCCGGATGGGCTGAATCTGTATTGTTTTATATTTAAAAGATTTAGTTCAGTTCCAAAATATAAAGCTTAACGCTCCCTCCTTCCTTTCTTTTCCATTGGGGATAGAACCCAAGGTCTCAAACATGTTAGACAGGCGACCTGCTATTGAGTTTTATCCTCCCTGCCACATCATCCACATCTGTGTTTTAGAATGGAAGCTAGAGCTCAAAGTTGATGTCACTATACAAACCTTCCATGAAGGGTTTTCACAGTCTTTGCATGCTCAGCATAACTTGTCTACCCTTCAGCTTTCCCCACTGCCAAACTGAACAGACAAACTAAACAGAAAACAGTATTAACTGAATGTTTACAAGAAGGCAATTTGAGCTCAGGCAGTAAGAAACATCCATCCATGACAGCATCACAATGAAAACCAGGACCACAGATATTAGCTTTCCATTGATAGGACAAATACTTGAGATAAATAATCCTGTGAGAAGAGATTAGCTTTGGCTTACATTTTTGGAGATCTCAGTCCATGGCTGGTTGGTCCCATTTTTCTTGGGCTGTAATGAGGTGGCACATTTGGAGAAACATGGCTTGGTAGAGTAGACAGTTCATTTCATGTCTGCCAGGCAGCAAAAACAGAGGACGGCAGGAAGAAACTGGATTGCATCATCTACCCTAAACCAAAGCTTCTAACCCAGCCCCATTTCTTAAAGATTCCACTGCCTTCCAATAGAACCGAGATGCTCTATCCCGAGAACTAAGTTTTCTGTTCCTTCTTCACTCAAGAAGAGGTTGTTTCAGGTAATAATTATACCCAAATTTGCTTGTCATAATACTTATTAACTCCCAAAAGGAGGACAATTCTCTTCACTTTATTTTCCACAGGTTAATTAAAAAACTACTAGCCAACAAGGCAAACAGTTAATTTGGGAGATTTATATTAAGATCATACATGTGCCTATTATCTGTTTTCCAAGCCATTCATTAAACTCTTTTTTTAATTTTTCTTTTTTACATTTTAACTTTGAAAATCACAATGTCTTCAGCTGGATGACCAGAACAGTTATGAATCTTTAGAGGTTGTCATGGATCTACTTTTTTTTTGTTAGTCCTGGGACTTGAACTCAGGGCTTGGGCAGTGTCCCTGAACTTTTTGCTCAAGCTAGAGATCTACCACTTGAGCCACAGTGCCACTTCTGGCATTTTCTGTTTAAGTGGTGCTGAGGAATTGAACCCAGGGCTTCATGTATGCTAGGCAGGCACTCTACTACTAAGCCACATTCTTGGCCTCTGGATCCATTTCTTTTCTTTTTTTTTTTTTTGCCAGTCCTGGGCCTTGAACTCAGCATCTGGGCACTGTCCTTGAGCTTTCTCAAGGCTAGAACTCTACCACTTGAGCCACAGCACCATTTCTGGCTTTTCTCTATGTATGTGGTACTGAGGAATCAAACCTGGGTCTTTGTGCATGCTAGGCAAGCACTCTAGCACTAGACTAAACTTCTGGCCCCTTTTAGATCCACTTTTAAGATGACAAAGTCTACCATCTGAGCTGGGTGCTGGTGGCTCACACCTGTAATCCTAGCTACTCAGGATGCAGAGATCTGAGAATTGCAAAGTCCATGAGATTTTTATCTCCAAGTAATCACCAGAAAACCACAAATGGTGCTGTGGCTCAACATGGTAGAGCAGTAGCCTTGAGCTGAAGAGCTTAAGGACAGTGCCCAGGCCCAGAGTTCAAGCTCTGAGAATGCTGTTCCCTCAGTGAGGAATGTCTAACCATTGAAAAGATGCACATGTATGTATTTCAGACAAATCTACACTAAAAATTGAACGTTTTTGTTGCTATAAAATCAAACCTCTGTATTTTCCACTTGAATAAAAGCTTTCAAACATACTGTAATTTCACTTATTTCTAGGTAAGGATGTATACAATACATGCATATATAGTATTATATATAAAAATAACATGCTATATAATATATAGTGTTATCTACAACCAATAGCAATTTTTCATTACTATCTTTATTTTGTGTTACTGTATTAGAACTTTAGTTCTACTATGAGCCTTCTGACTGAACCAACAACACTTTGCTAGAAACTGGCAAGTGAGCTGCTGGATTATGGTTTTATCTAAATATTGAGGGTTAATGAGAGTTTAAAATAACAGCCACGTCAGAATTGAGAACTATAATGGATGGGGCAGGTGGACGTGAGAGAAGATGTTGAAGTGATGACACAGATCAAGGTGCATTGTGCTCATAAACTGCTCTGTTAAGTGGCACCCCCTCACACTACAGACCCTAAAATGAACATATGGGAAAGGGTGGGTTAGGAGGAGTGGTTGAGGATGTTGAAAGGGGTGACAGTGACGAATGAAGATGCACTGTATTCACAAACTGCCTTGGTGAGTGGCATCTCCTCTGTACAACGACTTAAAGAGATTGAAAACTATAATAGCCAACTTTGTTTCACATCTAAGTACATCATCGATGAATTGCTTGCTTATTGCTGTTTTATGGCAAACGAGTCAGTCAATTACAGTCAGCAATTCCAGATGTGACACTATTTCTGCTGTGCCCTCCAGATATAACTAGGGCTCAAAGACTCATGGAACAAGATTGCATGCAATATGTGCCTCCTAATTTGAGGACCATCTGTCTCCTTTTCTCCAACAATTGGTTAGGCCAAAATGTTTGCATGCCTGAGGAATTTTTATAAAAAGCTTTGAGCTACATTAAAAAAAAAAGACTTCAAAAATACCTTTTTAAGAGATGTAACTCATGCCCCATAGAATCCAGCCATTTATAGTGTACAAGTCAACAGTTCCTGGTATATTCATAACTAGCTAGTCTACCAGAGTTTGGACTTGGTTAATCCCCATAATTGCAGAAAGTCAGTCTTACAAAACATCTCTTAATATTTATCTGCTGTTTCTTTTGTTTCCCTGATAAACTCTGATACACCGTCCTTAGGGAAAAATGTCCAAATAAGTAAAAATATACCAGGGGTGGAGGTTAGAACGTCAACATATGCACTGTGGGTGCAGGAAGGACGTATGTTAGTCCCTAACAGCAATGGATACAAATGAAAACATATGTTCAAATATAAATTTGTACAGAAATGTTTATGAAAATATGAATCAGAAAAGGCTGGCTGGGCCTCACAGGCATGAGTTGAGGCTGTTAACAGTGATGCTTCTCCCCAAAATCCTTCAACTGAATGAGTCAAGTCCACCCAGGTAATCTAGGATTAGCTTGCCTGCCTGCCTGCCTGCCTGCCTGCCTGCCTGCCTGCCTGCCTGCCTGCCTGCCTGCCTGCCTGCCTTCCTTCCTTCCTTCCTTCCTTCCTTCCTTCCTTCCTTCCTTCCTTCCTTCCTTCCTTCCTTCCTTCTTCTTTGCCAGTCCTGTGCTTGAGCCCAGGGCCTGAGCACTGTCCTTGGACTTTTTCAAGGCTAGAGCTCTACCTCTTGAGCCTCAGCACCACTTCTGGCTTTTTTCTATGTATGTGGTACCAAAGAATGGAACCCAGGTCTTTGTGCATGCTAGTCAAGCACTTAGCTTTATTATGTAAATAGGCTGATTATGGAATTTAATCACAAGTAAAATTATTTCACAAAACTAGAACCACAGCCTGGTCAATTAACACACAAAACTGACCATCAAAAGCCACGCGCCTAGATACTCAGGAGGCTGAAATCTGAAGATCATGGTTTGAAGCCTGTCTGGGCAGGAAAGTTCGTGAGACTCATCTTCAATAAACTACTGAATAAACTACCCTTGGTAAGGGTCAACGAGAAAGGCAAGTGGAAGAAAAATGACGGAGGGGGCAACAATGACAAGAAATGTATTCACTACCTTATGGATGTAACGGTAATCCCTCTGTACATTAGCCTGACAATAAAATTGAATTTAAAAAAATGTGGAGTGGTGGCTCAAGTGGTAGAGTACTAGCTTTGAGCACAAAGAGGCTCAGAGACAGCACTCAAGCAGAGTTCAGGACCAGCAAGAAACACCCCCCCCCAAAACCCCCCCAAAACCCAAATTGACTATCACAGTGTTAACTAAGTTTTGTAATCACAGAACATCACTACTGCTTTCCAGCCTCAGCCTCTGCCCCGAAGCCTCGGCCCAAGAAGAACCAGAGTGCTATTTATGAACTCCTTTTTAAGGAGGGGGTTATGGAGGCCATGTGCTCATACACCCTGAGCTAGACAAAAATGTGCACATCTTCACATCATGAAGGCCATGCAGTCTCTCAAGTCTCAAGGCTATGTGAAGGACGTTAGCCCAGAGGCACTTTTATTGACACCTAAGCAACAAGGATATCCAGTGTCTCCATGATTACTTCTACCTGCCTCCTGAGACTGGGCATGCTACCTTGCCCTGCAGGTAACCTGAGACTGGCAGGTTTTGGCCAAAAGGTCTGGAGGGTGAGCAGCCTGCAAGAGTCGGGCTGACAGAGACAGCACTGGTGCTGACAGAGGTGGCTGTAGTTGTGGACTTGGTCAGCTGCCCCAGGAAAGATGGAGAGCATCATTTTGTGTTGAATAAATAAACTTTAGCCAGAAAAAAAAAATCACTATTTGACATGTCTTGAGATAGGCTTTGATTTCCAAAGCTATTCTATGCAAATGCAACCGCCACCTCCTCCCCTCAAATAGACCTCAGTGCAAAACTAACTGGAATTCCTTATACCAAGTTCACAAAACATGATGTGTGGGTAATTTCTGTCTACATTAGGTCTAACTACCTATTGTCATTTTCAGTATGTTTATTGGTATGTACTGAACCTTAACAGCAAGGTTCTGTTTGCTGTTACAAATGAAAAGGATCCTTTCTCTTTTAGGTGCTTAGGGACTGAATTCAGAGCATTTTTCATGCTACTACATACTCTACCAATGAGTAGTTCCTATCACTCCAAAGGACCCAGTTTCTAAAAATAAATGTGCAAGACTCACCATGCTAAGATGATACACAAAGAGTTGAAGTTGCAATGAACATGATAAAGCTATCTGACCTTAAAAGATGATGCGATTTTGTAACAGGTACATCACAAGTCACACAAATGAATCTTTCCTGCTGGGGGTCTTCCGTCTGGTCCCTCTCAATTAGCAGGAGAGCGAGGAGAGGGGGCACACTGACCGTTCGCTTGCACCCAGCCCTCCTTCTCTAGAGCACACACAGATGCGTCAGACCGGCTCGTCAAGGCAGGAATTTCTATTCTTCCTAATATCAGGTGCCGGAGCCTATCAGCACAAAGGTGGGCAGGACAGGGAGGTCTACTATAGGACTCAGCAGAGAGTGATAAAGCAACAACACATTCGTAACCAATGGTAATCAAGTCTTGCGCCTCGCCTCGTGTGCCTTGCCTCATGCGCCTTGCCTTGTTGCCCCCTGCCTCAAAGCAGTAACACTTGCATGTAGCCTTGCTTCTCAGCAGAAAGTAATTACCAACGATATAGCTCAAAGTTACTCCGGGTGTTACTCGGCCCCCGGCACTTTCCCATTTCAATAAACTTGTAAGAGGTGCTTTAGAATCTGCTTTTGCTAGGCCCACCAATTATCTAAAAGCGTGTGTGTGGGAAAGTCTGACATATGTATCTCTCCATTTTGTCTTCTTTGTGCAGTACTTTGCAATCAGGACTGTTTAAAAGGGATGGCTATCTCTGTCCCTTTCCCCACTCACTGTCTATAAAAACCTAAAGCTCATGTGTGTACCACAGTGAGTGAAGATGTAGTAAAATGCTGTCTTCCCATGGCTGTCATTGAACTCTCCTGTGGTCTTCCCATCATCATGTTTCTTTAATAAGGGTGAGTGGCTAGACTTGTTTTGTAGACTCCTGGACTTTGGGCATGACGTTTGGTTTCAAATCCTTTTGGAGATATTTAACAGAAACATACTTAGGCAAGGGTTGGGATTAATTAGCTTACTTTTTCTCAGTGGTTTGTTAATATAATGTCTACTTATTAGTAGAGTAGTATTCCAGAGAAGATAAAATAATAAGAGGAAAATAAAAAATCCTGTTGCTAACTTATGGGGAATACAGGTTTTGAACAACTGGAAGAGCTGTTAACTATTTTGAATAACAAATGTGCAGGTGACACCATTTGAGAAACAAAAAAAGGATCAAAACAATACATATGGTCTGATTCTTGTAAATTAAACAATTATACAATTTCTACTTTCACTAAAATATTTATTTCATTGCTATGTTACAGAGATAAATAAGCGCAATTATGAGCAAATACAGATAAGTGTCAGTTAATTACAAGTATTTATATATAATTTTTTTATACCAAAATTGAAGTATATCAAACTTGTTTGCCCGAAAGCATAGCACAAAAAAGGAATGCTAGGAAATAAAAAGAAATACTGAGGCCATGTCATTACTAAATGATAGCTAAGGGCCTTCTGAGTGTCAGCCTGGCATGTGACTTATTGGAAGTATGTGACATTTATTGAGTCAGGGTTCTGGGCTCCATTGTTTATCTGCTACATGTCGATGCAAGTTTTTCAGATTTTTGAACCTTAGTTCATTATCTGTCTTAACAGGAATGATAGTAACTACCTGTACCTCATAGGATTGTTGGGAAAATCAAACACATAAATGAACAGGAAAGCTCTTTATATAATATGTCAAGAGCTATAAAAATAATTATGTTTAATTTCATATAAAACAATAGATACATATTTACTATCAACTGAAGAGTAAGCACCCAATACTGTGTTTGCTTCAGTTGAATTATATCACCTATAGACCTGGAAGAAAGGTAAGAAAATGCACCTCAGCTAAGCACCACAGCCTCTTGAAGGAGGGAGATCCAGGGCCAAACCAATTACAGGTTTTTGGGCAAGTAAGGAGGAGTTAATGAGTCCTGAGGGTTATTTAAAACTGAAAGCTCATAAGAAATAAGAACATCTATATCACATCATACAGAATACAACAGCTACTTCATTATCAATTTCAAAGTCCATTCATTCTTCACAGAAGAACAATTGGTTTTTAAAAAATGTTTTATAATCATTTGCTGATAAAACACAACTTTCTCTTGTTTTAAAAATCAAATTCTGGTTATTAAGCAAGGACTGACAGAAATGAACCAACAACTTAACATAAATATGGGTATTAGTGGAAAAATGTCTAGCTACACAGAATGTGAGAAAGTATACAATCCAAGACATCAGTACAATAATACTAAAAGCAACCCCTGCCATATGCCTAAGATCAAAACCATAAAAATAACATTATTTACAAATATATCAACCTTGAATCATATAAAATAAAATTGAGAGCAGTTAGACAACTGTAAGATTAAATGTTTATACACTTTAAAATGCAAATATTTTAAGCTAATAGAAAAGTAAAAAGTTTCAGTGTTTCTATTTTTACTAGGATTGCTGAGAAAATAAATGTGACTAACATTCACTTCGTGTTAGCAGCAGTATCCTGCAAGGTTACTATGCATGGTGATGTGGCTTAAACTTATTATAGTTCATCATTTACTTAAAAGTATTACTGACATATTATAGTGTCATCTGTTAGAGATACTAATATCCTTCCATAATGATATTCATATTCATCATATAAAACTAGTTTAGTTTTTCTCATTCCAACTCTTTTTACAAGTAATCTTTTCAAAACAAAAGTATCCAAAGACCCATGACCTCTTTTCATTACCTTGTTCTATCAGACAGATGTTTGTTGGAACAAAAATAAATGTTTTACTAGGAGTATAAGTTAAAAATCATTATAGATCTTTTGGAAACAGTATATTAAGAGGGGCTCAAAAGTACTAGGCCAGTGTATAACCAAAAAAAAAAAAAGGAACAGTGTTTACTGGATTTATTTATTTAGACTGTAGCTCTGCTATACAGTTATGACAAGTCAGTACTATATCCATGTCTGTGGCAGGATTCCCGAGGCATTCACTCGAGCTCTTCGGTGTCTCTAGTAAACAGGTCTGCCAGATCAGCTACGGTTAGCACAGAGGCCTCGGAATGCTTCCCTGATGAGTTCGTGTGACTGCAGGGTTTCCCAAGTGGGAATAAAGAAATGCCAAGGAATCAGTGATTATATTAAATAAAAGACACGATACATACTTGCTCTTACGATTTGTTGTAATTGGGCCATAAGAAACTCCAAAAGAAAGCAGCTGATGAGACTATTACTTTTCATCAAATCCATTGAAGACCACTGAAGGCCTTGTCATAAAATGCTTTTCTCTTAACAATTAAAGAAAATAAGGAAAAAGAAAAAAACCCTGCTAAGGCTCTAATTTTACAGTAATTTATTTTCTTCCCATCTAAAGCTGAAGGCTCAAGAGAAGTACAATAGCTTTCCTGCAATTTCATTTATGCAGATTAAATAAAAATTACTGAGATCTTTTCCAGGTGGCAACAAGCACACAATGCTTTTGTTTCATTTAGGTGGAAAGTGAGGGTAGTTGCCTCTTTTCCTTCTAGAAGAAACATTCTGTTTTCTCATGGCAACTCTGCTATGGACACCACTTCTGGGATCCAATCCCTTCTAAAAGACAACCATCTCTTCCAGGCATCTTTCTAATCCTACCTCAAAAGTCACATTTTTAAAGTTAAGACTGCTTGGTCTCTACTTGTGCTCTGCCTTTGTAACTGGCATCATAATCATCAGAAAAGTGTGAGAACTCAGGTATTCCTCTTTGCACATGACTAGCCAGTGTGAGGTAATAGAAGCTTTAGTTTTACACATCAGGCTTAGGTTTCTATAAAGCATAATGTATGTGATACTTAAGTAACTCAAAGTGGAAAAGGGTCAGAGAGTTAAAATATTCTTATGTAATATACCCTATTAACAGAGTTAAACACAGACGGTCCAAAACATTAATGGGGCAACATGGCAACATGTTACTTCTGGTGTTAAAAAAAAAAAAGTATCTGGGTTCACCCCTTTTGGTTGTCATCTAAGTGAAGAAACTCCAAACACACACTGAACCCATAGGAGTAGAGCACTACCTACCTCCTCTCCGCTGTTTTCAGCATTGTCTGCATTCGCTCTTCTATTGTGGCTTTAATTAAGAATCTGTGTACAATCGTAGGTCTGGAATGTACAGAAGAATTAGAAGTTTGAGAGCGTCAAATAAGTAGAACTGACGACTCAGTCACTGCTCATTCACGGTCAGCTGGTGCCCACTTGTGGTGGTGAATGTGGTACGTGGAGAGACAGTTTAGCAGCAAATAAAGCTACTGCTCTCTTGGCCAGGAATTTGGCCTAGTGGTAGAGTGCTTGCCTAGCATGCACAAAGACCTGGGTTCGATTCCTTAGTACCACATACATTGAAAAAAGCCAGAAGTGGTGCTGAGGCTCAAGTTGTAGAGCTCTAGCCTTGAGGAAGGTCCAAGGACAGAACTCAGGCCCTGAGTTCTTGCCCAGGACTGGCAAAAAAAAAAAAAAAAAAAAAAGCAAGCTACAAATCATTTTATGTATGATAAGGCCACAAGGAATCAAAACAGAGGCAATGGGAATGGGATCAATAAGCTAAGATCAGGACCAGCATCCCAAATAAAAAAACCAGTGTGTGCAGCCGGGAAGAGAACATGCTGGCAAAGCTTAGAATGTTCAAGCGGCTGGCTGAAGGCTAGTGCAGCAGAAGTGTGCTGTAAAAAAGGGACAGAGGAGGAAATGAGCTCGGAGAGGAAGGCTAAACAGACACCACCAGGAACAGGATTTTCCTATAGTTATAAAGGAAAATATTCAAGGATTAATGTATGACTGACTTGATGTAACACTGTGCTTCAGAAATGTCTTTGGCTGCCGAGAAGGTAGAGGCCTTCCTATTTATTATTAAAGGTGACGTAGGCCTGCTCCTACCTAAAACCAGCCTTTACACTTCAGGGCTAGGTCTTGTATCTTTTGCCCATATCAACACTGACCCAGCATTTTCCCGTGCCCATTTCTTAGTTTATTTCTAATGGATCATTCGCTATTTTTCCCATTTAAAAAGGGGAAAATTCCCTTCCTTGGTTTGGCTCATCTGTACAAGAACACTTCTTTTTTTACTCCTGTCACTGTGAACACGGTACCCAGTGTCTGCTATATATGTGTTTTAACATTTAACAAATGCATAAAGTTCCATTCTTTCTTACAGGCATTTGGTATTCATACTGCTACAGCAAGTCCTAATCTTCTTTAACAATCCTGCAGCAGACAGCATGGTCAGTCATGCTATGCATGCTGGTTTCCTTGGCTTGACCTTTACTGGTCACCTTTGCTTGTGTTCTCCTTTCTCTCAGGGCCTTTTGACTTTGGTATAACCCAGAGTTCAATTTTTGGCTTTCTTCTCTATGTATACTCACTCCCTAGGTAGTCCCATTAAAATGCATGACACACACATTGCTGTTGTGTGCCTCTTGCCCAGACTTCTCTTCCAACACTGGACTTGTACATGAAAGCACAGAATAGAAACTTCTTAAACCTGTGTGTAAAGTAAACCTTGGTAATTTCATATGGAATAATAAAAGACCCCATATATAGCAAAAACACTTCTTAGCAGAAAGAACAGAGCAGGAAGAATTTCAATACCAAACTTTAGACTCTATTTCACAGCTATAATAATCAAAACAGCTTGGCACTGGCATAAGAACAGGCCTGAAGACCAATGGAATAGAACTGAGGACCCAGATATTAAACCACAGATCTATGGCCACCTAATCTTGATAAGGGAGCCAAAAAAATAGAATGGAAGAAAGACAGCCTCTTCAACAAATGATGCTTGCAGAACTGGTTAAGCATGTGCAGAAAACTAAAGTTGGATCCTTCTTTGTCACCCTGCACTAGAATTAACTCCAAACGGATCAAAGACCTTGAGGTAAAAACCGACACACTGAAAACTTTACAAGAAGGAATAGGAGATACACTAGGCCTCCTTGGCACAAGTCGAAACTTTCTTAATAAGGAGCAAGAAACACAACAAATCAGAGAAAGGCTGGATAAGTGGGAACTGCATTAAACTGCAGAGCTTCTGTATGGCAAAGGACATAGCTAGTAAATTAATTAGGAAGCCTACAGAGTGGGAGAAGATCTTCACCAACCAAACAACGGACAAAGGCCTCATATCTAAAATATATCAACAGCTCAAAAAATTGAATCACTCCAAAACTAATCTCCAAGGAAACAACCATCTCATTAAAAGATGGGCCAAAGACTTAAAGAGAGTCTTCTCTGAAGAAGAAATAAGAATGGCCTATAGACAAATGAAGAAATGCTCAACATCTCTGGTCATAAAAGAAATGCAAATCAAAATAACTCTAAGATTCCACCTCACGCCAGTTAGAATGGCCAGGATTAAGAAATCTAATAACAACAGATGCTGGAGGGGATGTGGCCAGGAGGGATCACTATTACACTGTTGGTGGGAGTGGAAACTTGTTCAACCACTATGGAGAGCAGTATGGCAGTTCCTCAAAAGACTAAACATAGACCTCCCCTATGACCCAGCAATTTCACTACTTGGCATTTACCCAATTGTCCAGAAACAAGGACATACTAAATCCACTAGCAGAATGATGTTCATTGCAGCACTATTTACCATAGCAAAGATATGGAACCAACCCAGATGCCCCTCAGTTGATGACTGGATCAACAAGATGTGGTATTTACACACAATGGAATTCTATGCTGCTGTCAGAAAGAACAACATGGCCCCATTTGTAAGGAAATGGAAAGATTTAGAAAAAATCATATTAAGTGAAGTAAGCCAGACTCAAAGGAACATAGGCCCAATGGTCTCCCTCATTTGTCATAATCAGTAGAAACCTTGGGCTCTACTAGCAGAGATTTACAATAGAACAAAATCTAGAGACATAGGCCAAATAGTATGACATTAAATGTAAGGACCTCCAGGATAAGGAAACAAAAGCCATATAATGAGTGATTGTTGTCCTTAATGTACTATGTTATCTCTCATCTCTTTTGCTATCCCTTGGTTATCTCATATTGTTACAATATTTCACCTTATTATCTGATATATTTTATATGTGCTTAATTGGTTATTTGAAATTGGATAAGGAAGGGGGAAATCAAGATGAGCGGGGGAGAGGGTGGGAGGGAAATGGGGACCATGTCATGAGAAAGGGTATCAATGTTTGTGAAGTAATGCACCTTCCATCTGCCGAATATCATGTAACCCTTCTATTAATTACAATAAAAAATAGGATTGCATTAAAAAAAAAGGAGACCTTGGTTCTTCCTCCCCAAACCTAGTCTTCCTCGTGGTCTTCTTTGGAGAAAGCTCTTCCTCTTCTAGTCATCTAGGCCAAAGCTAATGTGTCATCTTTGACTGTCTCACATGTAATTTCAGGGATCTAGCAGTAAAATATATCTAGAATCTGCTGCTTTTCACCAGGTGCCATCAGTCGTATCATCCGCTCTCACTATTGCTCTCTTTTTTACACTCTCCTTTGCTCTTTTTCACTCCTAGCACAAACACAACTCCCAGAATGTTTCTTTGAAATCTTATACTCGATGGCAACATTCCTCTGCTCAGAGCCTTCCAGGGCTCCCTATCTCATCCCTGGCAAATACAATGTCCTCAGGTGGCCTCCTGGGAACAAAGTAATCACCCTTACCCTAAACTCTTGGGTTCATTCTCACTTTCTCCTGGCTCTCTTAAACAACTCTGGTTCTGTGCTATTACACTACATACCTGGCAAGCTCCTTATCGCCTTCACAGTGAGTGCAGTGTCTACCTGGTGGTCCTTCCCAAGATTTCCTCTTGACTAGCCTTCATATTTATCTTAAGCTTTTGTTCAGATGGGACCTCAATATGACCTTCTAGCCCAGCCACTTCATTTGTTTTCCTCTTCACTACCTTTCACACTCCTAACATCCTGTATTTTATTCTGTTTATTGCTTATCAGTTTAACTAGAATATAAGTTCCCTGAGGGCATCTCTAGGGTCTATAGTAAGTATTGGGGTATGGTGTAAACAGGATGTTTAAGGTGATGATGGCTAGATGAGGTACTACCTGTTCTGATTTATAAGTTTGCCCTATATGAGGCAAGATCTGCATGCATGGTGAGAAGATATAGAAGACAGAGACAGGCCCTTCACAGAAGAGAAAAAAAGTTACCCACTAAAGAAAAATGGATAAGATTTTTGGACAGGCTGGGCATGGTGGCTCATGCCTGTAATCCTAATTACTCAGGAGGCTGAGATCTGAGGATTGTGGTTCAACGCCAGCCCAGGCACAAAAGTCCATGAGACTCTTAACTCTAATTAATCGACTTGAAAACTGGAAGTGACACTGTAGCTCCAAAGGGAAGGGCAGTAGCCTTGAGATGAAGAGCTCAGGGACAGCTCCCAGGCCGAGAGTTCAAGCCCAATGACCCACCAAAAAAAAAATTGTTGGACAGTACTAATGGTTTTTGAGTCTTGGAGCTTTACATGTGATTGAGTCATTTTGTTTTAGTAAAACACTAGAAAATAAAGAAGTCAGTGGTTGAAAGCACATCACAAGTGAACAACAGCCATAGAATTTAAAACACAACTGCATTTTAAGCGACACTTGGTGATACTTTAGAACGAGCTTGCATTTATTAGGCTGTTTTACTGTGTTTGGTAAGGGTTGTTTGATAAACATCTCTCTTTAATGCTTTATTTGCTCTGCATAGTTAGCAGTCTGTATTTCTGAGCATGACATGACATGAAAGAGCTTACTTCTGCCATTTATTTCCTCACAATCTACCTAATAAATCCAAACTCTTTACATTGTCTGGAAACTTTATGCTGCAATCACCCATGTTCTTGCATATTGTATGTATCTTTCTGTGGCTATCTGAATACCTATTCCTAATCCTACCTTGAAATAATTACCCCTTCAAGCCTCAATGAGGGTGGAGGTATGGATTGAAGTGGTAGCGCAAACACCTAGCAAGTGCAGGGACCTGAGTTCCAACTCCAGCCAAAAAGCAAAGTACAGGTTGATTATCTCTAACGCAAAAAGTTGAACCTTTCTGAGTACAGACCTGGTGCTCCAAGTAATTTCTACACCTTACTTGCTGCCCTGAAGAATAATGTATACCATTACCTTCAGGCTGTATATACTTGGAACATAAACACTATGCTTATACTTGGGCTTCATCTCTAAGGTATCGTATTATCTGCATGCAAATGTTTTAAAATCTAAAACACTGCTGGTTCCAAACATTATGGATAAGAGACATTCAACCTGCAGAGAGGTTAAATGCTAATTTTTTTCTAAAACCTAAGCCAATGGCACTGCTTACTTGGTCTGTCCAATCCGGTGTACCCTCCCGATGGCCTGAAGCTCATGGGCAGGGTTCAGTATGGGTTCCACCAAGAGAACGTGAGTTGCTTCGATGATAGTTAATCCATTAGAACCTGTGTGCAGGGGCAGCAGCAAAATATTGATTTGGGGGTCATATTTGAATGCTGACAGGTTCTCCTAAAAGACAAAGATACATTTTGATTTCAGCTGGAATGGATCAGATAAAATAAGAACAGTGTACTGTAGTTCACTTTAAAGACACCAATGGTAACAATAAGGTCACCAGGACGGCCACAATGATGACTAGAGGTAAAACAGCCAATTCCAGAAAATGGAAATTTGAGGCTTGTCTTTATTATGAAAAGTACTACATAAGCTCCCTTGGTCTTGTAATAGATAATAGAATTACAAAATAGATACATGTAATGAATAAAAATATACATGAGCTTAGAAGGAGAAAAAATGCTACAGGTCTATCCAGAGTGTGAGTGTGAGTTTGTGTGTGTGTAAGAAAAATGCTACAGTGTTCTTTAAGTACTATGTTATTTTCTCTTCTCCTTGGTTGCCCTTTCGTTAATCTCATATTGTTACCGTATCTGACTTTGTTACCTGGTATATTGTATATAAATTTATTTTTCTATTTGAAATAGGAAAGGGAAGGGAGAAAACAAGATGTTTGGGAGGGGGCTCGGGGGAGGAAAATAGGGACAAAAACATAAGAAGGGGTTATCAATGTGTGAGAAGTAATACACCTACTATTTGGTGACTGTAACTGTAACCCTTCTATATATTATTACCTCGATAATAGAAAATAAAATGAGAAGAAAAAAAAAAAAGAAAAATGCTACAGGTCTATCTGGAATGTGTGTGTGTGTGTGTGTGTGTGTGTGTGTGTGTGTGTGTCTCTCTCTCTCTCTCCTGAGGAATGCATCACTATGCTGAGTGAGTTTGGCATAAAGGAAATTTTGACAATGCATAGTTTTTCCTGATACAGGAAAATCCTAGGGGTAAAAGTACCTCCTCAAAAGGCAAATCACACATAATTTCTTTCTATATTTAAGGAAGGGCAATATCTCTGGTGATAAGAATTCTTAAAAAAAAAAGATGATCTTTAAGAGGTATAATTAGTTCAAAAAGATCCTATTTTCATACTTTACTTTAAAATGCCAATTTTATACTTAAAACAACTCAAATCCTGACTATTGGGCTCATGATACAAGATGGCCATTATTAAGTAAGGAAGCAACAGTAGTTGCAGTTTGCAGCTGAATCCACAAGAAATCACAAGAGTCAAGTCTTGACATACCTGAAATGTCTTAACCCGGCCAATCTGTGCAAATTCCATGTTGTTGTCAGTGAGAGCTTTTGAGATAATATCTAACACATCTTGCCACTAGAACATATAAAACACAATAAAACTGTCTTTACTTAACAAAGATTCTGTCCAAAGACAAACACCAAGAGAAGACACCAAGTCACAATTTTTATACCTAAAAGTTAAATAATAAAAACAAAAATAAAAACTTTTTTTATCTGTCCTGGGGCTTGAACTCAGGGCTGGGTGCTGTCTCTGAGCCTCTTTGTGCTCAAGGCTAGTACTCTACCATGTGAGCCACAACATCCCTTCTGGCTTTTTCTGAATAGTTTATTGGAAATGAGTCTCAAGGACTTTTCTGCCCTGTAATCTCAGCCTCTTGAGTAGCAAGGATTGTAGATGTGAACCACTGGTACCCAGGTTTAAAAAAAAAAAAAAAAAACCAAAAAACCTTCACATGAAGAATCATCATAATCCTATTATAAAACAGTATTTTTTTCTTTTTGCATCAAATTATGGTTGAAAGAGTAAAATTTAAGCTTTCTTTTGGGGTCAGTCGTGGGGTTTGCGCTCTTCAGCTCAAGGCTAGTACTCTGCCCCTTAACCCACAGAGCCACTTCCAATTTTCTGGTAGTGAACTAGAGATAAGAGTTTCAGGGACTTTCAGACTTGTGCCTGAGATGCCTCTGAACAATGATCCTCAGATCTCAGCCTCCTGAGTAACTAGGATTACAGCCACTGGTACCCGGCTTAAATTGAGCATTTTTAACAAGTGGGTTAAGAGAAATATTAGAAAACAAAGAGTCAACTGTTTAATGGATGTAGTTATCTTTCTATACTTAAAAACTACAGTATTACTTGATACTTTATTATTTTTCTTAAACAACTAAATTCATTTTTTAAAGAGACTTTTAAGGCCATTAATTCCATCTTTTCAAATATTAAGAAAATCCCTAAGTGAAATATAACTATAAGGGTTACCCTTGACAAGTATCATTACACTTTTCTAGAAACAATTTTACCTCAAGGTAAAGATACCTAGCAATAATACTAAATCTTAACTATAATAGTAAGCAGTATAAACTGGCTTTCCGCTATGAACTAGTTAGACAGAAAACTAGTCTGAGTTAGAAGCAAGGTGAAACATTGATCATACCGTTGAGAAAACAAGTGCTTTGGCTCCTGGGTCTTGGAGCTGTATTTTCATCAGAGTTCTGATTACTGCTTCTACTTTGGTTGAATGGCTGCCCTTTGAACACACAGAGAAAACTACTTCAGTATCAAGTAAAAACCAGCTATGAATAGAAAGAAAACCACTGCATAAGTCACTTTTTATCATCAAAACTAATCTATATTAAAAACAATGAGCAGGTACATAAGTTTTTACACTTTGCTATTTTGTTCATTTGCGGCGAATTTTCTTTAGCCTTGATTTCAGATGGTAAGGAACCTATACCCATAAAATGGAATATGGTACATATCAAAAGAGCCACACAGTCATAACTTACTAAAGGTGTTTTAGTTAAAGTTGCTGGGTTTTCCAGCTACAGAAATATGTTGTATTAGAGAAGCAGAATGTCTTTAAAACCTCCATTTACTGTTACTTGCATCAGATATTATAAAATTAGAACAGTTAAGGATACAATGACCCGAAACTTGGAACACTGTGCAAACAGTGAAGGATCCAACCAGTGAAAAACATCTGCTTGTTAACGGCATGACCAAAGAAAACAAAGGAAGTACAAATGATATCCATTTAAACCACAGCAGATTGACACAAAGCTAGCTACTTCAAAGAAATGTTGTTTGTATTCACCTTTCACAAATATTCTGCTACCAGATTACGAACACAAGAAAGTGTTTGAAAAGTGGAGAAAGTGATATAGACTCATATGTACCAAAGGCTAACAGAAATTTGGCTCAGAAGTCATATAGTATATAGTTCAGGGTCATCAAAGCGATGTAGGTTCTTATTTGCTCTCACAAGGGCAGCTGATTTCATCACAGAGCTAAATTTGACTGGAATAGTGTAGATGCAAGTTCTTGTTGCAAAATTCTAAGCATCTAAACTCTTGAGTTACCAAATTGTTGAATATGTTTAGAAGACAGAAAAACTGTCCCATGCCCCATACATATTAGTGATAATGCAATTAATTAGTATCTGATTAATATTTGGTAATCTTCTCCCCTTCAGGATAAAAACTATATTCCAATGCAATGGTAGAACAAGGAGATGTATTTTATTCCCTGGAGTAGTCTTATTGGGGGGAGGGGATGTAGGACAATGAGAATAGAAGTCTTTGTGTATGTGGTAGAAATATTTGCTGGCTTCACCCTGTTCTGTTATATCCAATCCTCTCTGCTGAGATTCCTTGTCTAGAGAAGAAGGCAAAGAGGGGAGGACAGATTAGAGATGTCCTTCCAGTAGCATCAAAGGGCTACCTGCACTTTGTTAACAGAAATAAAACAAAAGCTGTGCTCATTGACTAGAAAGATAACATGGCTTTGTATTTTTTCTTTGGTGACTTCTAAAAATCAATACTGGGACACAATTTGAAAGAAGGCATGCCAATCCATAACATGGAACCAGGATTGGGTTGCCTATTGTATTCCTTTGTCTCCAGCTTAGTTCTTATGTCACCTTGTAATTTATGTATGTCCATATAATATACATAATATATATGCTTATGTATGTGTGTATATATATTTATATCTTTTAGTCTTTGTAGTGCACACTGTGCAGCATTCCCATGGTCCTGTCTAGCTTCATTCATAAAACTGAGGAAGGGGTGGAATGGTGGCTGGGTTTTAAAGACCTTCAGACTAAAGTAACCAAATAAAGTTGACATTGAAATGAAACTAGCTTAAAAAAAAAGTTTCATTTGACTGGGGTACTTGAAATGTTCTCCTGTGAAAGGCCAGACTTAATGGCAGAACTGGGATTACATTCCTTTCTCTAGGATTTCAATCATTCAACTTGTTAGATTATCTATGGTAAATGGTATTTCTATTTTTTTTTTTTTTGCCAGTCCCAGGCTTGAGCTCAGGGGTTGCTCTACCACTTGAGCCTTGGCACCATTTCTGGCTTTTTTCTATGTATGTGGTACTGAGGAATCAAACCCGGGTCTTCATGCATGCGAGGCAAGCACTCTACCACTAAGCCAAACTTCCAGCCCAATATTTCTATTTTTACGCTATATATACTACGTATTTTTTCTGGATATAGATGATATGTCTATAATTAAATAACAAATTTATTTGGATCTGAAAGCTCTTTGGATGCTTAGTAAAATACTACTGAATTATCTGCTGTTCGTCATCCATTTAGATGTGTACTAAATGTCTAATACAACAGGCATTGATCCACATGTTCAGGAGACAGAAATGAGTAAATACAGACCCATCTAACACCTTCAGATTTTGATAGTTTAAACTTTATAATAATTTCATAAATACATTTACAGTTTGTTTTTGAAGTCTCTACTATGTTCAGTTTATTGTAAATTATGGTCATTTTTAGTACAAGTCTACTAATAGTTAATTAGTTGCAGCATTATTTACCATTGCTAAGATATGGAACCAATCCAGATGCCCCTCAGTAGGTACATGGATCAAGAAGATGTGGTACTTCTACACAATGAAATTCTATGCTGCCATTAGAAAGAATGACATTGCCTCATTAGTAAAGAAATGAAAAGACTTGGAAAAAAATTATATTAAGTGAAGACCCAAAGGAACACAGGCTTTATGGTTTCCCTCATTTGTAATAATTAGTATATGTCCAGGATTCTCCTAGTAGAGGATCACAATAACTCAAAAGCTCATATGGCCATTAGGATGAGACTAAGTAAAATGAACTCCAGGATATGGAAAAGAGGTTTACTTTTATGATTGTGATTGTTGTTCTTAATGTACTATGTGAAGTTAATTTTCTTTTCCCTTTATGGTTTATCTCATATCTGACTTTGGTACCTGGAATATTGTATAGTTTTATTTGTTTATTTGAAATAGGGAAGGGAAGGGGAAAAACAAGATGATTGGTGGGGGAACAGGAAAGGGAAAGTGGGAGAAAAACATGGGAAGAGCTATGAAGGTTCAAGAAGTAATGCTCCCACTACGTGACAAATGTAACTGTAACCCCTATATACATCACCCTGACAATAAAATACTATTAAAAAAAAGAATTATAAAGGTTAATGTGGCTAGTGAACAGAACTATTTTTTCAGTGATAACTTATATGAAGTTATGATGTATTTAAAGAAAATACATTGCATTCTAAATTTACCAGTTAATGTTTATGCATAACTCAAATACAAAATCGAATATCTTATATGTTTAGATACAATCACTTGCAGATTTACTATTTTATGCCTACTTTAAACTTAAGAGTGTGGTGTTTTTCTGCCCAGATATATTAAAAGCATAAATATTCCACTGAATGTTTCACCCATTTCCCAAACAAGTCTTATCACTTCCTCTAATTTTTCTCATTGTTTCCTCTCATATTTGTGTGAGATGTCTTATGCAGACCCTTTCTGTCAGTAGGCTTGTTTATTGAAAATAAGACCTCTCTACTGTCAGTAGGCTTTTTGTTAGAAACAGGTTCTTGGATCATACTTACATACAATGAAGTCTAAATTCATGGGAGTGGGTCTGAAAGACAAGCCACTTCTTATGAGACATTCAAACCTTCTGTGTGGTGCTATAGCTATGTAGAATATTTGTCCTGGACAGAAAGTTCTTAGACCTAAGAATCTTGTCCACTGTAGCATCAGACTTTCTACTGTCAAAAGGCATTTGATGAAATCTAGCCAGACACAAGACACAGGGAACATGCCACGTGGGACCTATGTTCTGCCAGGGGATCTACTTCACCTTCCAAAATGCCTGGCAGTTGTCAGGACTTGCAAGGGGAATTTTGTTTACTTTATGAAATGCTCAGAAAGTTCCAGAGTTCACTTGGGAACACTGTCACACCACTAAGGAAGATTTGATTGTTAAGTGGATTTACCAAAAGGTATTTTTTAATTTCTGCAATCAATCAGTAGGATTCCTTGCATTATGAAATGTATAACCTACAAAAACTACAAAAAGCCACTGAAGAACACTTAGTACTATATTCTTCAAATAGCTTTTATTTGACATTAGTTATATGCTTAGGCATAATGTATGATATGTTGTCTGTTTTGTATAACAATCATTTTTTTTTCCCATTCTGAGGAATGAACTGAGGACCTGGGCACTGCCTCTGAACTTTTGTGCTCAAGGCTAGTACTCTAACATTGGAACCACAGTTCTACTTCTGGTCTTTTCTGGTTAACTGGAGATAAGAAGCTCATGGACTTTCCTGCCTAGGCTGACTTTGAACTACAATTCTCAGATCTCAGCCTCCTGTGTAGCTAGGTTGACAGGCACGAGCCAATGGCGTCTGGCCAATGTATAAGAATTTTGATAGAAATGTAACAAGAAAATTTCAAATAAAAACTAAAAATTACTTCTCAATATAATCTACTAAGTATCAAGGATTTGACAACTAACAACAACGTGAAAAGGTTAAGAGTTGTGGAAACCAGTATCTCTAAAATCTCGAAGGAACCCCTTTGTCATTTATTTAGATCTATATTTATTTACTATCCGATCACTTCTCCATCCTAATATAAGTGAAGGAATCATGTAATGAAGAAGTTCCATTTAGAAGAATGAGGTGAAATCTAAAAACAAGATGCTTTAAGAAGAAAGTGACAGACAGTGGGAAGAAATGTGACAGAAGTCAGAGGAGGTAACAGGAAGCAAGAGACAAAAGTAGCAACTACAAATGTGAGAACAAGCATAGAAAAATCAGAAGACTGATAAGGCTTGTTTGGGATATGGATGAAACATTCTGTTAAATGTATAACAAATGGGATATATATCTATATATAGTAAAAAGGAATTAGTAACTTCAGAAGTCTATAACCTCTAATTTTTAAAAATAAGATGCTTCAAATCACATATGTGTTCATCAATAACCATGACAGGCAAGAAGGAGTGAGAGCAAAATAAAGTGTTTCAATACTGACATCCCTGTCTCAATAGGGCAGTGACTGTAACTGTCCTGTGTGTGTAGGAAAGCTGCCATAAAATGAGCAGGTGTTTGGGTTTCATGGGCTCAGTGACTCAGTTTCACAGAGGCTGTGCTGTTTACTAAGAGCTAGCTAGCATAATCCCTTCCTCAACCTCACTGCCTGAAGCCTGACACAGCAGTTCTGTCTCATGGCTGGTTCCTTGTAATGTGAAGAATGCTTTCACCATTTAAGGCTTAGCTCCCCCTTTTCCTAGCAATGAATGCTACCTTGTGGCTCCTAGGAAACCTACTGCTAGGGGAAGAGACAGAGACATCGGAGAGCTAAAAAAGATCATCTATTTGGGAAGGGAAAGGAAGAGATCTAGAGGACTGGGAAACAAGTAGGAGGGGGGCTGGGTAATGACAACCTAAGTGAGGAAAAGACTATCAAAACTCAAGAAGAAAAAGGGATTCATGAAGAAGATTCTCCTTCTTCCATGGGCTAGGTAGGGGCTCTACCACTTGAAATTCTCCACACTTGAAACTAATCCTTCAGTGAAGTAATGCACCTTCTATCTGGTAAATATAATGTAACCTTTCTATTAATTACAATAAAAAACAAACTAATTCTTCAGGCCATAACCATCACTATATTATATTTGACCTTTGTAAATCTGGTAAGAAAAATTGAAAAGTAAATTTAAAAAAGACAAAGGAACTAGGGCTGGGAATGTGGCCTAGAGGTAAGAGTGCTTGCCTAGCATGTAGAAAGCCCAGGTTTGATTCCTCAGTACCAAATAAACAGAAAAAGCTCAAAGTAGCGCTGTGGCTCAAGTGATAGAGTACTAGCCTTGAGCACAAAGAGGCTCAGGAACAGCGCCTAGGCCCCAAGTTCAAGTCCCAGGGCTGGCAAAATAAGAAAAAAGACATGGAACAAAATTGACTAGTAAAAGATTTTCATTGAATTAATATTCTTCGACAGAAAGTCCAGTTGTGGATAGTGTTATATTTCCATTTAGAGAATTAGGATTCTGAATGAAGGAGAAAATAAAGGAAGTAAACTGAAATATTCCTCTGAACTCTCAGTCTGGAATTTCTTTTAGCAGTCTTCATTTAATGTTAGCAACTGGCTATTTTTTCCTTCAATTTTATTGGAAACATCCTTTAAGGTTGAACTGAGAATGAAATCTTTGAGTAAATGCCTAATTTAATCACGATCTAATTTAAACAGAAGAGATGATAGGGAAGGGGAATTTCTTTTCACCGAGGGGTATGGATGGCTATCTCCAACCACTTAGGAGAAAGCACGGGCTGGGCTCCTCCCACAAAGGAAAAGCCAATAGGGAAGCTGAAAGGCCAGCATATTGCTTCTCACACATGCCTTTCAGGGCACTAGTGATGGGTCCACGCTACCTTCACTGGGATGTCCTCCTCCTGGCTTGCTCTCTCAGAGGTGAAGACATAGGAGATTTCTTTGTGCGATGTGGTCTGGCGGCAGATGGCACACTTGATAGAGCTTTTGTGAGACCCCACGCTATACTGCTCGATAATGATAGACGTACACTCATTACAGAAGCAGTGCCCACAGGTCAGCACTGCCCACTACAAATGAAAACAGAGAGGAGAAACAAGGAGAAATGACTCATTCTCACTTTATCAGTAAATTTACATGTAAATTTCTATAATTATGTTAATCTGGAAAAGTTACTTGAAAACAAACTTGTACCTGGAAATATGTGCAAAATTATTTTATTTTTAATGAAAAAAATAGAATCATTCTAAAATTCCTTTCTTACCCATTACCCAAGAACTTGAGCCAAGTCCCCTGTCCCTTTTGCTTTTTAGTTATTGTTCAGGTTGGGTCTTGTGCTTTTTTAGATAATGGTCTGAACCGGGATCTCTGTGCAGATCGGATTGCAGACATGCAACATCATTCCTAGCTTATTAGTTGTGATAAAGTATCAGGGTGGCTGAGAACTATGATTCTCCTGACCTATGCCAAATAGCTGGCACGACGGGCATCTGGTACCAAGTCCCCCTTTTAAGATAGAAGGAAATACTTGTTATTCATGCACAGTTATGAGAGAAGTGAGGGAGAGAAAGAGGTCAGTAGAAAGAAAGGAGCGAGTGAGTGAGAGAAGAGATTTACCTGTTTTCCCAGCTGTCGAGCACAGATTGGACATGGTTCTGGATTAATACCTCCTGATGTTTTGTCTTGAGACTAGGCAAAAAAAACCCCAAAACATGTATGTATATATATATATATATATGTTACATTTCTACAGTTAAAATCTGATACATGCCTTATAACATTAATAAAAGTAACTGTTGGCAGTTCCTATATAAATAACCTAATTATTGAAATAAAATATACTTTATATATCACCTAATACTATTATTCCTGAGATTTACATAGGAATCTATGGAAGGTATGGACAAAACCTAGAAAAGGGATATTCTGCTATTGTTGGGTATCTGTTTAATTAGGTCATGTTTGTTTAAATGAGTGATATTTGGCTACTTCTCTGACGTATGAAAAAATACTATTCAAGTTTATCTGTTTAACTCCTTCATGCTGCTATCACAAATTTTAGTTCTGTATATATTGTATATGTCATTTAACAGTATATTTTATTTTACTTTTTTTTTAACTTGAAAAGAATTAGGATAGGTGTTTTTTTTCTTTAACTAGTTCTAATAAGGTACTCTATCAACTGAAAAAAATATACAAATTCTTTACTAAAATGGAATCATATTTGTCACTAATCCATTAACTTACTAATATGTTTGCAAAAATACATCAATTCAGAAAATACACTGTTAATTAGTGTATAATCAAACTAGTTTTTTAATCATATTTTTTGATTCTGATTTATTAGCCTTACAAACATATTCCAATTTCTAATAGCAAATTTAAAAATATATTCTGTATGGTATGTGATGCAATTTTCCCTTGAAGGTATGTGATAATACATCTTACTCAAATCTTTATTTTATTTATCTATTTATTTATTTAATTTATTTTTTTTGCTAGACCTGGCGACTGAACTCAGGGCCTGAGCACTGACCTTGGGCTTTCCTCAAGGTTAGTGTTCTACCACTTGAGCCACAGAACCAGTTCTGGCCTTTTCTATGTATGTGGTACCGAGGAATTGAACCCAGGTCTTCGTGCATGCTAGGCCAAACTCCTGGACTCTACCGCTAGGCCAAACTCCTGGACTCAAATCTTTAGTTTGTAATGTGTCTCTTTAAAGTCACTTTGTAGAAGTTATAATTTCTGCAGATTATTATCTTTTGTGATCTTTGTAGCTACTATAGACATGGCTAGTGTTCTTATAACTAATGCAACCAAGTATGTATAGTATTAACCTATGAATTATATATATAGGGCTGATATTTTCAATGGAAGAAATTATTAAGATAGTTTATGATAACAGTATGAAAAACATTACCTTCTCCAAATTAGTTAGATAAAGAAGCTGCCCAAGTTTTTTCTGAAGCTGTGATGTAGCAACAGCTTTATCATTTAATAGTTTTATACGATTTTGTTCTACCTAAAAACAAATAACAAAGACATTTTTAATTCTCAGATAGATGATTCAACTATATTACACATACACAATGTCTTATTTTAAGAAAATCCACTTGTACACTAAACTGCAAATTTGCAATTGCTATTAGCGAGTATACTTTTGTAGGACTTCTTTTTTGCTTTAAAGATAAAATTTAATGTAGAGTATTTCTGAAGGAAATATCCCAATATAACTGAAGTCAGATAAAAATCAACCCAAATTCTAATTATGTGCCATTTTCCAGTAACATATTTATGTTATATAGATAAACTAAATGATATGGTCATTTGGTCAGTGATTTTAGGAAACTCAGAGAACAATGCCCTTACTCTCCTCTCCTGACAACTAGAACATGCAGACAAAGGAAGGACTGGCTGGGGATTAAACATGGAATTTATTTTTAAAACAAAAAACTTACTGAAGTGAGAAGAATGATACCTTATTTTTTTTCTAAATTACAGTCTCTAAACTTTATAGAATGAAAGAAATTTTGTGGCAGAACACAAAATGAAAATTGGGTAAGAATGTCTATAATTTTAGCTACTTGGTGGTGTAAGATGAGGAGGAGCACAATTTGAGGCAAGGGGGCAGAAAAGTCTGTAAGATTCTATCTCAACAGAAGAGGCTGGGTGTGGTGGTTTGTGTGCATTCCAGGTACTGAGGGAAAAAAAAAATAGGATGGTGGTCCAGACACATATGCAGGCAGGTGTGGGTGTGCCACAGTAGTAAGCCAAGCAAGGCAAGGTCTTGAGTTTTAAATATTTGTATAATATATAGAGATACACTGTGTGTGTGTGTGTGTGTGTGTGTGTGTGTGTATATATATGGAGGTACCTTGTATATATAGATATATACTGTATATGTGTATATATACACATGTACTTATATATAATATACATACACACATCCTCAGTAAAAATATATACACAGTATATATCAAAAAGTTCTCTTGGGTTTGGCACACAGATGTACTCAAAAATACAACTTGGAGAGAAACAAAATACACCAAAACAGCTGAAAGCAAGCAATGGATTACATAGGAAATTGTTTATTTTTGATCACTTAAACAAACAAAAACAATTTCAGAAATTTACAGAGCCCTGGCTCTGTATCTTCTGTGGGTCTTGGATGTCTCTGACATCAATTTATGTGCCCTGAAATTCACTGGAGATTTACCTCACAGGGTTCAATGATGTGATGAACGGGTGGATTTGGCTTTGGCTCTCTGGGATGTCGCACTCTCAGTCGTTCTGTAGCCATTGCAAGTTCATCAACAGCAGACACACGGTTCCTCAGTGTCATCCAATATTCATGAAGGAACTGATGGAAGAGAAAAAGACAGTGGTAGCCAACAAGATTAAAACTGCTCAAACGATTATGATTACCATGACCAAAAAGCCTCGATAAGCTCTTCAGGTTTTCATTAGGTGGCGAACAAATAAGCAGTTCTTCAGGTCATATTTAGAATAAAGAAGTGTGACTGAATCATCTCCATCAGATACATCCCCTTCAGATTCTCAAAAGAGATGAAGAACCTAAAGATTTCTTAGTGAGCCAAAAATCTATAAATTAACTGTGTTCTGTTTAAAAATATTTGTTAACATTTCACATATTAAAAATAGATAATATTAAATATGGTAACGAAGATGATGAAACCATAAAGTTCAAGAAAGAAAACAAAGCTTTCCCTGGAAAGCTTTCATTATATTATTAATTACAATAATTAATATAATTAATTGCTCTTCTGCATTCTCCTCTGCAATTCCAACAATGGAGAAAATCACAACCCTTTATTTATTCTTCCAGACCTATCACTGGAGAATACAGGTGGATATCTTTAACAATTTGGTCATATAAATTTTAGAACTTAAAAATTATACCAATTAATATATGACATGCTTGCTTCCTTTGCATCACATTTTGAGATATATCCTGGCAGGTGTGTACGAGCTGCTCATTTGTTTTCTTTTCTGTGAAAAGGGTTCAGTTTGCAAAATGCACAAATGTCTGGGAGAACTGCATAAGGAGCATCAGCTAAACATGGAACAGGTGGCCAAACTGGGCCAGAAGGAAGACGATAGGTGCAGGTAAACATTACATAGTACCACCTTCTTCTGTTGGGTTTCTGCAACTTGCTGTGTTAGTGTACTTTGCATTCATAGTAATTTGCAAGGACAGAATTGACATGCTGGATGATTTCAACTTCACAAATGTATCATTCTCCTTATCCAATGTACAAAGTGATACTTCCGATAATATTCTGTTTGGAATGAAAATTGTAATCTTGCTTTAAATTGCAAGAATTTAAGATTAAAAAAGCATATATAGAAATAAAACAAAACACTTTTTCCTTCCCTTAACTATCTTACATAAAAGTTGGGTAATAAGAAATTCAAGATAAAGAAGAATTTCAAAGTAATATGTTCTGGAATACCATATCAAGTGAAGAATTACAATGCACTTCAATAATTAAATTGTAAAAATAAAGGATAACTTGCCCTCTATTTATGGAAATGGTTTTCAGCCTCGCTGCTTTCCAATCCATTTATTTGGTTTTTGGTTTAATTATCCCAGGCTATATTCACTATATCCAAGTTGGCCTCAAAACCTTAGTCTTCCTTCCTCATCTTCTGAGTACTGGGATTACAGGTATGAAATACCATACCTGTTCTTTAATCTTCAAGTTGATATTTGGTTGTTATTTATGAGAACATAAGCAGAACACAAGATTGCAACTCTAGTTTCATCAAACAGCAGGGTAAGATCAAGTAAAGAACTGAATGAAGCAGACAGACTTCATTAAGTACCAGTTTAATAATGATCAGCTTTTATGAAATAAATAGAATTTGTTAAATAATATTATATTTACTAGTCTTTACTATAAGAAATAGTTTAGGGGAAAAAATTATAACTGTTCAAGTCTCTAAAGCAGCTTTAGGAAAACTTGGGAAAAAGAAAAAGGGAAGTGGCACTTAAAGTTAATGTAAAGGAGAACTTTTAATATGGGGAGGTTTAAAATATCCTACCTTATACTCCTTCTTCCATGCTTCAAACAGATCCATTGAAGCACTTCCTTCATCAATGAATTCAACATCAAACCTATGGGATCTTGCAAATGACAATATCGCTTTCATGGATCGCTCTGTCTCACTAACAGCCCACAGGCCCCGAGTGGTAGTAGGGGCTCGATCATCTACCAGTCCTTCTTCGTCTTCTATCATCTCTTCAAATATGGCAGTCTGACCTTTGACCCTAAAAACATACCAGAACAAAAGAGGTACTAGTGTCACTGGGTAGCAAGCAGGGTCTGTGAGTAATCTGGCAGAACAAATGCAAGGTCATTACAACTTTCAATGTCATGACTAGAAGATCATGGCTGTGGTGCTTTGGAAAAATAACACCAAATCTAAAAATGGATAAATCAATGTGTCCAATGGTTCTTGAGAGTAATCTGAGATAAAAATTATACCTATAAATTCCAGGCTATAAGTCTCAATCTGAGAATTAAAACATAACTGCCACTGTTACTAAATCATGAAAAAAAGAAGAGAAGAAAAGTGAAAGAACCATAGTATGATTTCAAAGTTGTATTTGTCATATATTGTCAATTCTTCCTTTCAGGAAGTTGGAATTTAGTCTGTTCTTCATTTCCATGTCTGTTCATCGAGGACAGTGGTGTTAATGCATGGTTATATGCATGCACTAACTACATTAATCTCAGTAAAAGGATGAGTGAAGGTTCAAGAAAGGGTATTAATAAATAGAAATAAGGAGGGCTAACATTTTTTCTAGGATACTATATTTTAAGTCCCTCCCCCCTTTTTTTGGCCAGTCCTGGGCCTTGAGCTCAGGGCCTGAGCACTGTCCTTGAGCTTTCTCAAGGCTAGAACACTACCACTTGAGCCACAGCACCACTTCTGGCTTTTTTTTCTATGTATGTGGTACCGAGCAATCAAATCCGAGTTTCCGTGCATGCTAGGCAAGGATTCTACCACTAGGCCAAACTCCCGGCCCAATGTTAAGTCCTTTATAAACACCTATGTGTATTTTTTATCTAATATTGGTAAAATCTCAATGAAGGAATAAGTATTAGTCAGGTAATTTAATTTACTCGTATCAGTGCATAAAGAATTGGAATCTTATTTTCAAATTATTCTCAAACAATACTTAAGAGGTAATTTCTCCATAGGAAACCTGACTGTGTTAAAAGATCAAATGCCAAGTGTTTAATGAATTGAATAAAAGAAAACATGTAAGCATCACCACAGGGAAAAATATAGTCCTAGAATCAAACAGGAAGTCTTATAAAATTTTCCTGATGGACAATAATCAAATAGAGAACTTACGTGTTAGAAAATAGCTTTGATTCATACTCTGTGAACAATTCATCTGCTTTACAAAAGACACAGCTGAAAAAGATACAAAAATATTCATAAACAAAAAGCAACCTTAGGATTTCTGAAAAAGGCTCAGTGTTTTGCCCTTCATTTTTTTCTTTATGATAAGCCATTTTAGAAAAAATAATTACATGGTTTACAAATAGAAGGTTCTTGAATTGTGTTGCTGCTTTGTTTACATACCAGTTGAGAGGAAGTCTGACTGGTCGAAGGTGGCAGATTGTTGCAGACTCAATAACTTCACGAGATGGAGGTTTCTCCAGGTTTTTTACAGCTTCTCTTACAAGCTTCTGGCATTTATTTAGCTCTTCCATTTGTGTTGCAAGTAAGAACTGAAGACCTCTGCAGTCACGGAACCTGATTCCCACCATCAGCACCACACACAACACAAAAGACAAGCATTATAAGGTCAATTCCTCAAACTAGGAAAAGGATTGCCAACTGAAAAAATGAACCTATGAGCTACATTCACCCAAAGCTCATATCTGGGTGAGCTTTACTTCAAAGTGGACTCAATGACTACTAGTAATAGAGGTACAGCAAATCTCAGCTGGCTGTTAAGAGTAGATACCAAAAATGCTTGATAGTTCTATGCTCAAGAACTAAAAACAGTATGCAAACAGAATATCCCTCAGTTATTGTTGAAGAAATCTTCCTTTATAAGGCTGAATGACCAAAGATAGTTCCTTAGACATTCTTGCTCTATATGGAGAGATGACTATAGGACTGAAAATAAAAGCAAAACACTAAGAGAAATGGTCAAGAATCATATTTCTAATGAGAGCAATTAATTTTAATTGAGAATTTATTATATACCAGGTACTTCTGCCAAGCATGTCTCTTGTGTAGTTTCAATTGCTATTGTACTTTTGTATATGAAATTAAGATTTTATAAATGTACTCACTACCTTATGTATGTCACTGTAACTCCTCTGTTACTTTGCTAATAAAATTAAATAAAAAGATACATAAGGTAAAAAATTATATGCTATGAGGTAGAAATAGGAGGTAAACTCCAACATGGTCTGAGGAAAGTGTTACAGATATGTACTCATGGGCTCATAAAGGAAACTGTAGAAAAATGAAAAAGTAGAACTTATAAAGATGATTTGTTATATACATCTCCTTATTGAAATATAAAACTAAAACTAAATGACCTGAACATGAGGGTGGGGTGATTATTCATCTAGCTTATTCTATTTTGAATAGTTTCCTTACTTTTCTGACATAGAAAGCTTATCAGTTTGTTGTTTATAGTTGCTGGTTATTTCATTTCGTACTCGCTGCACAAGTTCTTCATCAATGGAAAATTCTGTTGCTCTGTGGATTACATTCAGCCACCAAGGAGAATTAGAACGAATCTGTTAAGGACAATAGTTTATTAATGATTATTATTTTGTTTCAGTATTCACTATGATTGCAATACTGGGAGAAGTGATGTGAAAAATTTCAAGTAGCCAATAAATGCTATTCTCCAAGGGATGATAGAACAGAATATATAATATACATAATCTGCATATATTGATGAAATACTCATTTGCATACATAATTAAAGGTAGCTTTTTTTTGCAATCCTACATGAATGAGAATTTACATAATGGCAAAGGAAAGCTGTATTAAAAACATAGTTCACAAAAATGACCGCTACTTACTCTGCATGTGATAGTAGGGTCATGGGCTATTTTTCGGAAGGCAAAAGAAAACCTGAGGCAATGAAACTATATCCCATTAAATGAATAAATAAAATTCTATGCCTATGTAAGTTAATAAATGAGGGAGAGTAAAAATGTGGGAAAACTGATAAAAAATTTAAAAATCACATTTGTGTAGTCTTTTCTTTAGACTTTTCTACAATGTCATAACAGAGGAATTTAAGAAAGGACTAATGAATGGTACATAGTGCATTAATATGCTAACAACTGAAAAGATTTTGGAAACATATACATTTAAAACAATGGGATATAGAAGTCTTTATATTCGCCAAAAGAATCTGCTATATACCCAAGGTAACAGCAAACCAACTATAGCATAACAGAAATGAAACAGAACCTCAACACAGTATATAATGTATGTATTTGATTCTTCACCAGTAAACACTTCTAATTATAAATAAGCTTACAATAAGTGACAGACAGTGTACAAGGTGAGTAAGAACTGCAGTGGCTGTGCAGACAAGCACTGCATGGTGGGATGGGGATGTACCTTTCTTTGGAGCTCCCGGATGGTCTGCTGCACCGGCTGTAAGGCTTGCTGGGCTTCGGCAACTTCTGAATTGCACTTGCTCATGTAGTGCTCTCGCAGCTGTTTGGCCTGTGTTGAGACAGAAAATAAAGATTAACTTCTACTCTAGGTCTAGATGGGTAAGGAACCATGTGATTGTTACAGGTATTTAAAGTTACTTGAATTAAATACTTGCAATAACACAGGTGAGCCTTGAAGGTTTCATACTAAATAAAACAAGTCAAGTGCAGAAAGACAAATATTGTGTGATCTCACTAATATGTGGAATCTAAAAAAGTAAGTCACAGAAATAGAATAGAATGGTTGCTATCAGATGCTGGAGAGACTGAAGATGAGTCAAAAGATACAATTTCATCATGACAGAGTTACTAACAATTTACTGCTGAGAATAGATTTTAAGTGTTCATATTAAAAAATCAAGTATGCAAGGTAATGGGGACAGGTTATTTTGCCTTATTAAGTCATCCAGGTTTAGCTTTATCAAAATACATTGTAACTAGTTGTATATGGACACAGCTTGCAGGCAGGAGTATCTTGAGTTCAAGGACACTTTGGGCTAAACAGTAATAACTTCAAGGTCAGTTTGTACTACATAGTGAGACCATCTCACTGGGAAAAATCATGAAAAATGAAAACTCATGAAAAATCATGTTGTGTACTATAAACATATGCACTTTTGCTAATTAAAATAAATATTTGATTTAAATACAGTGCAGTCAAAGGTTATGCGTACTTATGTGCTCTTAGTTTAACTTGTTGATTCAAAAATGCTCTACTTCTAGGTACAATATATTTCAACCACATTTACACTCAAATTTAGCTGTGCTCTCCTATAATCTTTAAAAAAGGCAAAAATTTCAATTTATAATAACACTTTTGCAATAAGAAACACTTATTGTAGAGGAAAAGTTTTGAAAGAAATACTTGAGAAAATTTGAGTTTCTTTACTAGCTTAAATAATATATAGAACTGTGGAGAAAATACAGCCCTTCATAGATTTACTAAATTGAATCTCCTGTAGATCTGCCATGAGATTAACAAAATCTTTTACTTTGTTACCATTGCTATATGTACAACAAATAATTATCATGTAACATGCTTATAAGCAGATCCTCTACAAGGAAAATAATACAGAGTAGGCCATAACATGGAGTAGATATTCTCTATATCCAAAATCACCATAGCAAAGTTTGGATCACAAAGAAAAACATGGTTGCATTTATTTAAATGTTGTATACTCTATAGTTGAAATATCAACTATGTAGGGTATATTGTTTGAAAAAACAAACTTACAAACAGAATGAAAAAGTAATTACCTCTTCCTCAAGTCTGCCATCTCTCAAGGTAGGCGGTATCCCTGGGTGTTTGGCCATTAACAGTTCCATCAAGTTATGTGTAGCATGAAGTCTCTACCAATACACAAAAGGTGAAACTTATGAACAGTGCAGTGGACTCAGAACAAAATATGGCACAAGGAACATTAATCCCACACGAAAATCATATCACCAAATGCTTTGCCTCTGTATTGATTACTTGGGACATGCTGAGCCTAAAGTTTGCAAAGGGAATGGCTGGAATTGAAGACTTCAGAGGAATAGAGAAAAAAGCCTCTATTTTATATTTCTGTTACATTTTCCCAACTCTCTATGATCCCACATATTTCTCCAAATACCTACTGTATTGTACGTGATCGTGTAAGTCAGTCTACTCCGCTGAGTTAAGTAAGCATGGGTGGCTCACACTGATAATCCTAGTAACTCAGGAGGCTGAGGTCTGAGGAATATGATTCAAAGCCAACTTGGAAAAGGAAAAACCTGTGAGAGTCTTATGTCTAAAACACCACTCAGAAAAAGCTGGAAGCAGTGCTTGGCTCAAGTGGTAGACCACTAGCCTTGGGCAAAAGAAACTCAGGGACAATGAACAAGCCCAAGGACTGGCCAAAAAAAAAAAAAAAAAAAGTCAACCAACCCAAACTTGCCAAGATGAATAAAGCAGCCTCTACATTCCACGAGACTAAAAGATCACTGGATAAGCCTTTTCTTGGTTATATTGCCGAGTGCAACTTATTTTCTTTTACTTTTGTTAAAAATCATGTGAACACTGTTATGCTCAAATGTGAAAGTGACAAAACTAGCACATTCTTTGAATCACAAATAACTATAGCTATATTTCTGATGTAAACTGTAGATTTACTTCATTAGACTTCTGGCTCAAACTCATTTGAGCAGATGGAATAGTAATTCTCAAACTTTACTATACACATTAGTGTTTTTTTGGGTGCTTAGTAAAAAGAATAAAACCCAGGCTACAAGGCAGTGATCATGTCTCAATCTATTAATCAGCCTTTATTGTCGTTAACATTCAGAAAAATTACTTTGTAGAAAACAAACAGAATACAAAACTGAATCACATTAGCTATTACTCACCTGAAGTGAATCAGTTTTGAGTTTTTCCTTGTGCTCCTCGGATGAGCGCAATACTTCCCTGTACAACTCTGCTGCTAAGGCATGCTCACCTAAAAGATTACAGGTGTTTGAAGCACATGAATAATAACTCCCCATTATCATCTATCTATCATCTAAGATGCCCTAGGATATAACTCTATTTTGAGGAGATGGGTGTTGAGGGTTAAGATAAAGCCAGGGCCATGCACAAGATAGGCAAGCAATTTACCCCTGGCCTACTGCCCCATTCTTTTTGAAGAAAAGGGATTTGGCTTAGTTGTCTCAGTTTAAAGATAAAGAACCTGATTATAGTTCCTTTTTGTAATTTTACTGAACCTACCATTGTTTATTGTACATTTTCAAATTACAGATAGTTATAAAAATATATTTAAGATATTTTAAAATTTATACTAAAACATAAAGTTTCTGATGTGGATTCTCATAATATTTTTAGCACTAGTTTGCTAGTACTCCATGCACAGAGACCAGGCAGTACACTGGCAATGCAGTGGCAAACATCTGGAAAGAGCAGTGGGTGTTTCCGTAACGCATCACCGGAGTCTACTACACGCTATCAATGCTGGGCTGAAAGTATCTGGAAATGATCAGCTTAGGAACTTTTCTTTCCCCACCTAATTTCACTGCAGGGAAAGAGAACAATAAATCTGCAACAGAGACAAAGGAGAGACCAAGAATGGAAATTCATTCACTGTCAAAGCTGTTGAATTATAATTACCTACAATGAAATGTGGATTGAAATTTTAAAATCAAGATGGAAAGGTGAAATTTAGTTTTCTTATTATGACAATCTATAACTACTCTATCAATCACATTTCAGAAAATTGTCTAAGTTTCCAACCCACTGCAGATGACATAATAAAGTTTATAAATGTCTGTTTTATAAAGCAGTCACAGTATAATAAAAAATACTTGATTGGAAATCAATGATTCAGAGTACATTCTGTGACTTCCTAGCAGTAATCTTTGTTTTAGTGTGTGTGTGTGTGTGTGTGTGTGTGTGAGACAGGCGGGGGGGGGGGGGGGGGGAAGGAGAGGACTGGCAGCTGGACTCTGGGCCTGGGCACTGTCCCTGAGTTCTTCAGCTCAAGGATACTGCCCTAACCCTTGAGCCACAGCCCCACTTCCCCATTTTCTAGTGATTAATTGAAGATAAAGTCTCCTAGTCTTTAGTGCATGAGCTAGCTACTCAGCCTTCTGAGTAGCTAGGATTACAGGCGCGAGCCACTGTGCTCAGCTCATAAACTTCAAATTTCTATATGTCAACATATAACTGTTTTTCTAATGTTCACTTGGTGGCTGTTGTTCATATGCAAAGACTGAGATTGGCATTGTCAAGACAAATCTTTATTTCTACCTAATTTTACTTAATTATCCACACACATTTCCCACACTGGAGAAGTATGGACAAAGCGCAAGGAGCAGGAAAGTTTTGTGATGCTGTGAACCACCGTTCTCTACTTCAATAACAGATAGGACTGGGTGAGCACATTTGTGTTAGATGATGCTGATTTGGACTATGATCAGCCTTCTTCAAAACCACTCTGCAGAATCAGAGCTATGAAGCAATCACCTTCTACCTTTAATGATGTGGATGCCCGCTAAGCCATTGAGGGCGCACACTAGTTGTCGATGTGCTTCTTCACACTCGGTTCCGCATTTCTTCTGCAAAGATGTCAGTAGCTCCTCCATTGTCATGGTGCTGAAAGTAAAGGAAAACTATTTACGTCTGGAAAGAAAATCCATAAGTGGGAATGCTGTACTGTACAAAATAAACAGCACAGGATCTTTTATTTGTGTGTGTGCCAGTACTGGGGCTTGAACTGAGGGTCTTGGTGCAGTTCCTAGCTTTTTTGCTCAAGGCTGGCATTCCACCACTTGAGCCACAACTCCACTTCTCACATTTTTTTTCCTCCTAATTGTCTACAATCTAGGCAAAAACCTAGTCTTCTTGATAACTTTTAGGGAACTTCAATTCTTCTTTTAATACCAAGTTTCAAAAGTAGGCCAGCCTAATTCATTAAAAAAAATTCTAAGATAACAGTATTATGGACAAATGTTCCATAAGGCTTTTGGAAAGCAAAGCCAAAAGATGGCTAACATAATTATAAAGAAAATCTTTAGAGGTCATCTAATTCCCTGAGATAAGAATTAAGACGTACAACAAAAGCTTTTCATTCTAAAGCACAGCTAATAAAAACTTTTCAAAATCAAAAAGGCAATAAAATTCACCACAATAAACTTAAGACAACAGTACTAACTATAAAGGATTATGTTCAGAGCTGGAATGTGGCCTAGTGGTAGAGTGCTTGTCTAGCATGCATGAAGCCCTGGGTTAGATTCTATATACATAGAAAAAGCTGGAAGTGGTGCTATAGCTCAAGTGGTAGAGTGCTAGTCTTGAGCAAAAGTGCTCAGGGACAGTGGCCGGGCCTTGAGTTCAAGCCCCAGGACTGGCAAGGACAGAAACAAAGATGTTGAAAACAAAAATAATTTTGATATGTCTTCCACAAAAGAGATTTCATACAAAAATTAAAACGTATCACTATAACAACGAACACTCAGATATGTCTCTGAGTAGAGCTATATGCTTTAACTTTGTCTATTTACCATGATCTTTCAAGCGTACAGGGTAAGGACATGGTACAAAACCTTTTCTGGAGAGGCAAGAACTCCCCGCGAACAGCCTGTGGGTGACAGCAGGCCTGTCTCAGCCTCAGCAGTGGATACAGGATGGATGTGACAGTCCTCCGGTCCAGGCTGCTGAGCTTCAGAGCCCAGTCAGAAATCTTCCTGAGTTTCACCACTGCATCCTGGCAGCACACCTCATGCTGACGGTGGTAGAAATGTCTCTCCACTGGGGAAAAGTGGAGCCAGTGGGTTTCCTCAGTCTGAGGAGGTATCTGGATCTGTAATGAAGGGTTTGGAAATAAAAAGATTGCTTTCACTTGGCAACTCCCCTTTTTCCCCAATTTTCTTTCTTCTTATAATAGCCTTAATAAAATTTAGCATACTGACTTGATCAATCACATCTTTCTTTGCAGACCTCCACAGTATCTTGGCAATAAAACTGTATAGGAGCTGAGGGTTTTTCTTGCAGTAAGGGCGATAGAGAAGTCGAACCCACCAATGTCTAATGCAGTAAGGTTCAATGCCAAGGAAAACCACAAGGCCAAAGAGATCTGAAAAGATAAAACAGCCACAGCATACTGAGAATAACTTTCTGTACTTCTTTGCTATCATTTTGACTAAATACTTTCACAGATATAATGAACACAGTACTCTCTATAAACTAAAATGCAGACTTAGTATCTTTAATCTGAAATTTAATCTTAATGCAGTTTACATTTATTAAGAATCTATTCTGCTCTACATTTTTCCTAAATACTGAAATGGAAAGTTTATAGAACAGTTAAACTAAACTTGCAACTTACGGAAAATTCTGAAGTTGCTTCTAGAGAAAACCAGGAAAAAGTAGTTCAGTATGCTTCACTAAGAGATACTAAGAAACAGCACACACCAGGGCCAGGAGTTTAGCCGAGTGATAGAGTGCTTGCCTAGCATGCACAAAGACGGGTTCAATTCCTTGGCACCCCATACATAGAAAAAAGCCAGAAGTGGTTCTGTGGCTCAAGTGGTAGAGCTTTAGCCTTGGGAAAGCCGATGGACAGTGCTCAGGCCCTGAGCTCAAGACAGGACTGGCAAAAAAAAAAAAAAAAAGAGATAGCACACATCAGCTGGGTGCTGGTGGCTCATGCCTATGATCCTAGCTACTTAGAAGGCTGAGATATGAGGATGGTGGTCTGAAGCCAGCCCAGGGAAGGAAAGTCTGTGAGAAACTTGTCACCAATTAAGGACCAGAAAACTGGAAGCCAAGTTGTAGTTCAAGTAGTAGAGTGCTAGCCTTCAGCACAAAGAGGTTCAGGGACAACGCCCAAGCCCTCAGTTCAAGCTCTAGGCCCATCAAAAACACAACAACAATCCCCCCCCCCCCCCCGCAAAAATAAAAAAAAAAAAACAAAAACCCCAAACCAAAATTCAAATATCATACACCAATGCAAGACTTACTGGACTAGACAAAAAAATTTCTAATCACATACGGAGAATCACTGATGACATTTTCTGAGCTAGTCTTCCTCATGACCTTTAGTTTAGTAATTTTACATCTAAAAAACATATAGAAAAGATTTCCTCATAACAACAACATATAGCATAAAAATGACTCAAAAATAAAGTATGGTATTCTGTCAGAAACAGTATTATTTTCCTTTTCCGTTCTGGCAAATATCCTGTGATTGGTTTTACAGCATGGTGCTCTCCACATATTTTCTTGATTGAACACCCTCAATTTTATATTCCATTTTCTTCCACTCAATATATCCAAGGCAATTTTCCATACGTAATTATTTGTGCTGAGTTTCTTAACATAAAGAAAACTGTTGATATACTCCCCTAAATTACGCATACAATTGGGCTGAAACATAAAATATTTTTATAGAAAGTGTACTTTTTGGCTTTTTTTCAGTACTGGGGTTCACTCAAGATGCATATGCTAAGCAGATGCTCTACCACAAACCACAATCCCCACCTACATGAGTTTTATCTTTAAAGTGTAATTGTCACTATTAAAATTTTACAAAGTTTGAAAAAAGGTATTTTTTCAGGCAACCTGGAGCACGAGTAATTTTAAGGCATTTTTACTCTGGAGATAGATTCACAGATGTACACATATGCCAAAACTTGTCAAATTTCACATTTTAAGTAGTTACAATTATTATATGGCAGTTATACCTATAAGAAGCTCAAACAGCTCAATGATGCTAGAAAAAACGAAAACAAAAAAACAAAAAAAACAGTGTTCAGTAATTCTGTAGTGGTGACAAGTGCCCAAAAGTCTTGCCGACATATGTGAAATAAACTACCCAGGAAGTGAGTATTCATTTGAATATATAAATGCTAGCTCTACTGTAATGACTCAAGTTTGTAATTCTAGCTACTCACAAGGCTGAGGATTATGGTTCAAAACCACCCTGGGCAGAAAATATCTGAGATTCTAGCTTCAAAAACACTAGCAAAAAAACTGGCCTGGAGGTGTGGCTCATGTGGTAGAGATGCTAGTCAAGCAAACAAGAGGAGCAAGCCCAGTAGTGACAGGAAAAAAAAAAAAAAGACAAGAAAAAGGCAAGTGCTTGAAACTATTAGGCATGGATTTACAAATACACATTCACATGAATAAGGGCTTTGGTAAGAATTTAACATATAGTAATACACACACACACACACACACACACACACACACACACACACACATAGAGAGAGAGAGAGAGAAAGAAAGAGAGAATTTCCTTCAGAATAATAGGCTCTTGAAATACATTCCATATGTACAGAAGTTCTACATTACCTTCTAGTCCTCGCTGTACTGGAGTGCCGCTGACGCACCACCGATTAATCCCAGTTAAGCGCTGAGCCATTTCGGCAGCCTGATGAGAAAGAAATAAGACATCTAAGTTATCCAAGCACTGCCAGCTCACAGCTTTAATCTTAGCTACATAGAAGGCTGAGAATTGAAGAAGCATAATCTGAGGCCAGTCCAAGCAGCAAAGTTGGTGAAACATTACCTTTTATTTTCCAAATTATCTTTAAGTAGTTGTAAAAAGGGGTTTCAGATCAGATTATAAGTATAATGCACCTTGATTGATATCATCCCCATCTCTCACTACCTCCCCACCGACTGGTACTATGTTTTAAGAAGTAAGCCGGGCGCAGTGGCTCACACATGTAATGGTAGCTACTCAGGAGGCTGAGATTTGAGGATCAAGGTTCAAAGCCAGCCCAGGCACAAAAGGACTTGAGACTCTTATTTCCAATTAACCTCTAGAAAATGGGAAGTGGGGTTTAGCTCAAGGGTACAGCACTAGCCTTGAGCTGAAGAGCTCAGGGACAACGCCCAAGTGGAGTTCAAGCCCCATGACCCACCAAAAAAAAAAAAAAAAAAAAAAGTTAAAAAGTCACTGGAAGCAGGCAAAAGTCAACCAGAGATTTACTCAATGCAAACAGTCTATAAATCTCTATACTTTCAATGAGAAATCGTATCCTGCTTTATTTAGTAGTTGCCACATTAATTGATGAATATCACATTCAGCATTCCCATTACAGAGCTCTCACCACTGCCATGTTCCACTCTGAAATAACAAAGCAGTTCAAACAAAGTGAAAAATCTCCTTGCACCACTAAAACATTTCCAACACCACTTCATACTAATGTAAACCTATGCTAGTAGATTTAAATCATAAGTTCAGCTCATGTTATAGACTGGACAAAGAAGGTTAAATCATTTTGTTTTCTTTTTTTTTTTTTGCCAGACCTGGGCTTGAGCTCAGGGCCTGATCCCTGTCCTTGGACTTTCTCAAGGCTAGCACTCTACCACTTGAGCCTCGGCACCATTTCTGGCTTTTGTCTATGTATGTGGTACCAAGGAATCGAACCCGGGTCTTCGTGCATGCTAGGCAAGCACTTTAACCACTAGGCCAAACTCCCGGCCCAATCATTTTGTTTTCATCTGTTACCATTATATCTCTCAGAGAGAATAAACTACTCACATCAACCTTTGTCAAAAACTACCAGAGCCTACATGGTGAGCTTTCCAGTGTTTCCAGTGAGCAGTTCTTTTAGAAGTCCCTAAATAGCTGGACGCTGGTGGCTCACACCTGTAATCCTACCTATTCAGAAGGCTAAGATCTGAGGATGGCAGTTCAAAGCCAACCATGGCATTGAATTTCATGAGACTCTTAGCTCCAATTAACTACCAGAAGACAGGAAGTAGGGCTGTGGCTCAAGGGGTAGGGTGGTAGCCTTGAGCTGAAGAGCTCAGGGACAGTGCCCAGGCGCAGAGTTCAAGTCCCATGACCAACCAAAACCAAAACCAAAACCAAAACCAAAACCCAAAAGTCCTTCAATAGTTTCCTTTGATCTGCATCACACACATACTGACATATTTATCCAAGAGCATGTGAGCACCAAATCCAGAGCAATGATCTACAGGTATCAAAATCTAATGGGGCTATTAAATTCACAGCTTAAGAAAAAAGGAAATGTGATGTTTCACAATAAGCTAACATCGATAGTGTGAGAAAACCAGTCTCCAATGATTAAATTGTTGATATTTCCTCTTTCTTCCCCATTCTGATATTTTTAAGACTCTAACCTTTACTGTCGGACACTCAACCATCTGAGCTTCATCGAGGCAGATCCTCCACCATTCCACAGCAACTAGAGGGCTGGGAATGGCCATATAGCGCTTCTGGTTCCTTAGACGACGCCCATCCTCACTATTGCTATGTGGGATATCGACGTAGTTCAGTTCGGAACGGAGGACATCATAAGTAATGATAACTATGTCCTGTTCTGCCAAAAAATGAGGCTGTAAGAAGCCATCTTTCTTCACTCCTTGATACACCTAGAAGTAACAGCACCAACAGAGTTATTACAGACAGTCTTGTCAAAGACAAACACTCATTTATACCCTCACTGAGTCCTTCATATTGGTGTAGGACACCATATACACTATGAGTCTTTAGACACCTGTCTAGAGAAAGACTTGCTTTAATGTGAGAGACACATAACAAGATTAGGGCCGAGAGTTTGGCCTTGTGGTAGAGTGCTTGCCTAGCATGTATGAAGACCAGGTTCAATTCCTTGGTACCACATACATACAAAAAAAGCTGGAAGTGGTGCTGTGGCTCAAGTGTCAGGCCGCTAGCCTTGAGAAAGCCCATGGATAGTGCTCAGGCCCTGAAGCCCCATGACTGGCAAAAACAAAAACAAAAAACAAACAAAAAACAAGATTATTCTGAAAGGTCCTGTTATAAAAGTAAATCAGATGGCATCATGGTGGAAAGACCAATTCCATGCCTGAGGGGAATTCAGGATTTAAATGTGAGATATGTCTGGAAGAATACAGGCATTCCAGAGGTGGGATAAAAGGAAAATGAGGACAGGTGGATGGACTTTACAGCTGGGTCAGAGCACAATGGCATGCACAAGTAGCATAAGGGTTATCATTCAAGAAATAATGTGCATGTTTAAGGTCTTGTGCTAAAGCATTATCTTTAGAATTCAATAATTCTGTTAGTGGTCATTATTTTTATCCTTGATATAAGAAGTAACAAGGACTTGCCCCAAACTTTAAGAACTAAGATTCAAGTTCCAGTTCGGGACAGAGTCCCTCCCTGACAACAGCTGTGTTTTATTACTGTATTTCCTATGACTATGATACTGGCAGAAATTATAAAAGTCTGCAACAATAATAGCTAGGAGAGAAAAAAGAACAAAGGCAGTAAACAGTAACACTGACTACTTAGTGGGCCAGCATTTCTATCAAATCATCTAATTTTCACAGTAAATCTGTGACAGGATATTCTTCATCAATCTGAGCCCAGGTATGGCACACATAATACGTGCTAAATAAATATGTCCTGAGTAAATTTTTATTTCTCTAATGAGGTTGCTAGCATTTGAAAGAAAAAAAATCTCAAGCTCAGCTGTGAGAAGTCAAGAGAACAGCTAAATTATACAATGTTGCCTTTGGCTGGTTTTCTCTTTGAAAGAACCAGCAATAACCAGTTCTTTCCCATTGACATGTTCAAGAATGGTTGAAAAAGTTGTTATATCTATCTACTTTCAACCATCTGAAATCAGAAAAGAATCCATTCTACTGCTCAACTTATTAATTTTAATTTTCCCTTCAGGCTCTGATTTAATGTTAGTATTCTATCAGTAATTTAATTTGGGTGGATGATAAAACAAAAAGGACATTAAATTATAATAACTCCTGAAGAAGCAGAATTTTTCCATGTTTCTACCCTTCTTTAATCCCCCAATGACTTTACCAAGACTCGAAGAGATGAGGACTTGACATGACGGTTGATCTCATCTACCCACTGGTGACAGATGGAACTTGGAGAGATGATCAGAGTGGCTCTTGTTGATACTGGTTCCATTGCAACAAGGCAGTGGGGGCAATAGAATGGTTTAATCTTCAGATTCTTCTCTTCATAGTTGACACACTTGGCATGTTGCCAGAGATGGCACTTTAGGCACTGAACTCGAGGTTTGCAGTCTACCTGGCCAACTTCACCACATATGCACTCAAAGCGATAATCAGAGGTATTGCAGGGAGTCTCAGGAGGAGAATGTGGCACCTGATCACCAGCAGCATTCTGAGACTGAGCATGGTCCTTTGATTCCTGCTCTTGTTTGACTTCAGATACACATGCACTCCCAGACATAGTACCATCAGTGATCCCAGAGTCATTTGTGCCTGGACAGTGACCTTGCGAGTCAGGAGTGCTAGCAGGCTGGCTTTTCCCTTTGTTTGTGGGTGGCTTTCTCCTTGGTCTACTACGACTTCTCCTAGCCTTGTAATAATAGTAGTAAGGGTCATCATCGTCATCCGAAGTGTTGGAGGGCAAGTATTCAGAATCTGTGTCCTTGGTCCCTAAGTTTCTGGAATCTTTCTGAATTCTCCTTAGGCTTCCTATTACCTATGGAAAAAATCATATTTAATTCACTTTTATTAATATAGTTGTATTTCTGAAACTCAATTCCCAACTTTATGTACATGCCTTATAAAAACTCCTCTAAGCTACTCTGTTCCCTTTTCTCTTAGGAGACTCACTCCTGACAGAAATCTTCTAACCTATCCTCTGTTATAACTCTCTCATCTGCAGAGAAGATTCTATTCCATACAAGTATTATCTGGAGAGCGGAGAGATTAGAAAGAAAAAGGAAGCTATTGACATTTTGGTACTAACTTGTTACTGACTTATAGTCTACTTAAATCAATGCAAGAGTACAAGATTATACTACAGCAATACATAAGCTAAAGCACTAACAAAAGTACTAAAAAATAAAAAGCAAGTTAGTTTACTATGAACTATGACCCCTTCCTTTTCTATCCATGTGCCTTTGGCCTTTCATTCAATTGTATCTTGAATAATCAAGAGGCTGCAGACACAAACATGAGCAGTATTTGATTCCTGGTCACAATATATCTCAGAAGAATATTAAGTAAAAGGATGCTCCAGGAAAGTCTAACAGGAACACACAGTACAGGTGGAAGATAGGGAACAGAAATAGTTTTTAACAAATGGACAGCACCCAGGCTGAGTTCAAGCCCTATGACCCACAAAAGAAAGAAAAAAGAAGTAGAGCACTAAATGAGTGAAAAACAAGTGGTAATTATAATAATATGCAAAAATTTTATAAGCACTAACATTGGGAAAATGAGAATTTTTATATGAAAGGTTAGAAATGCATATTATGTAAATTTAAGGGTATTCTTAATATTTCTAAAATGTAGATGCAACTTCTTAACTGTTACCAGCACATGATGAGATTAAGGACATTACCTGAAACTCAATAATGTTTAAATTAATTTTATAATTCACCAAATGGAGGAGGCCTAGTTATGGCCATATACTTTTCAATCAGCCTAAAATTAAATTTCCCCTGGATTTTATATTTAGAAAGTAGAAAGCGGCCATTTCCACATGTACTTTTCTTAATAAGAATTAAAAAAATTCAGTCTGTAAGAACTGAAGTGTTATGGGAGGGTGTTGTCAACTTATTCTAGGAGATATCACATGTAGGTTAGAGTAGTTGGCGAGTGCTCTCATACCTGCTTTTTTGTTTTATCACATATATCCTCTTCTTTATAGTTTTTCCCCAATGTAAAAGTCCCAGAGAAGCCATGGCCTTTGATCTGTTTCACAAGACCTTCAAAAATTAAGCATTTCAGCATCCGTTTCAGAAGACTTCTGTTCCGCTGCACATCATATCTATACATAGAACTGAGGTACTTGTAGATGGAAAGGATAGAAACACCTTTTTTCCCACTCATTTCTTTCACAGCTGTCAGGATCATCACACGTGTTGCTAAATGCAAAAGGGTAGGCCAATTCAGTCAAAAATGATTACGATGAAATTGAACTAAAACTCAGTTAAGCTTAACTTGCACTGAGGATTGGTTAAGAAAAAATAATTAAAATATTTATTGAAGTATACTACAATTTGAAGAATAGGTGAGAAAATATATATCAACATATTAATTAATAAAAGAAAGGCCTCAGAATTATCCTTAGTATATGCTACTATGATTAGTGAGAGCAAATATAAAGTTAAAGAAATTAAAGTCAATAGACCCAACAAGAAGTGCTTGTGTCAAGTCAACAAAAAATGATTAAAGTTATTATGAATTGCAGTTAAGTATATTTATTCAAAGAATAAACTGTGAGAAATATGATTCATAAGAATCACAAGACATCTCTAAGGACTGATAAATAACCAGAAGGATTACTGTAAGGAGGTATTTCCTTTAAAGGTGTCATACTTACGAGGACAATGAACTTTTTCTTTAGGCTCTAGTTCTACAGTCTGTACTTTTGTCTCTTTTGCCTTTCCTCCAAAACAAGTTGATGGGATGAAATAATTGACCACTTCTCCCTAATATAACAACATTCCATAGTCACATATTTGCTTCAGAACTGTTTTTTATTAACATTAATTATCCTTTCACTAAGCCAATACCAAAGTTTTATATAATATGAAAGAAAAGGTCTATTATGCCTTCCCCATATAAAAACTTTATTTTTATTTCAGAGCTCACAACTAAATTTGCCCTCTGAAATTTTTATCTTAAATTATCTACATGTTGTGTGGAATTGCCCACATTAACTTTTAAGACATATTTTGAAAGAGTTAACAAATTGAGTTTATAACAATATTGAAAATAAGTTGGAGTTAACATAAGTAAGCATGTATTAAGTCTCAGAGAGAGGTTATTAATATTTAAAACAACATATTGAGCTTTTTTAACAAAAGAAATATTGTTTTCTCTCTTATTACTCAGATCTGAATGGCTAATTTTGCAAATGGGATCACAATGCCACATTACAAATAACTAAGGCTGTGTATGTAAGGTGGGCCCTGAAGGGAATCAACGTTAATCCCTGTTCAGTGGTTTCATTTGGGCTGACTTCAGATTCTATGACTAGAACATATGATCTACTACGACATTTGCCCCAGTGAAGTTACTGTTTTGTCAGATCTAAAATTTCTATTTGTAAACACAACTATGTATTTCAGGATGGAAAGCTAGGAGCTTGTTTGATTCAAACAATCTATTTAAGTTACCTGTCCTTATTAACACAGGCTTAAATTTAAAGTCTAAGACTTGTACTAGAGATTTGTAAAACTTTGAAAAATAGTTCTTAAGAAAAATAGCGGTGAGCTGGGTACTGGTGCTCACATCTTGAATCCTAGCTAATCAGCTGAGATCTGAGGACTATGGTTTGAAGCCAGTCTGGGCAGGAAAGTCTGTGAGTCTTAACTCCACTTAGCTAACCCAAAACTGGAAGTAGAGAGGTGGCTCAAAGTAGCAGAGTCTTGAGGAAAACAAGAAAGCTCAGGGACATTGCTCAGCCCCTGAATTCAAACAAATAACCACCACTACCACCACAACAGAAGTAGTAACATAAAATAAACGTTAGCAGTGGTGACCAAATAGATGAAGTGAACAGAACTTTTGTAAAGGGGCTTCTCCTCTACCAATTAGTTGGAAGGTGGGAGGTGATTGCATATTCCCTTCCTCCATAGCCAATATCATCAGAGTAAAATCTTCTAGGTTGTAAAAATCCCATTCTGTGGGAAGCTAACCATCCATTCACACAGACCATCAGCCAGAGCGAACAGAAAGTGATGGCTTGTGTGCCAAGCAAATGTTCATGACACGATGCTTTCTGAGAACATATGTGCCCTGCTTCCCTAAACACCACAGTACTGCTCCCTACCTCAGGAAGAGTGAGAGCATCTTGTTTGACATCTTGTCGAGTATGTGTTAGGATCAGAGCCAAAACCTCCACTGTCTTTCCAAGACCCATTTCATCTGCTAAGATTCCACCAAGCACCTGGGGCCCAGAATGCGGGTACTCACGAATGATGCTAAAGAAAAACAAACAGGAGTATATGAAATGTTATACTGTTCCTAAAAAGAAAGAAAATGAACTGCATGAAAGACTAAGTTTATTGAAACTGTTATCTTAGAATGAAACAACTGCAATCTGATCATCAACAATTGCTTGAGTGGACAATTAAAGTCTTCAGAAACAAAAATAGATTGGCAAATATTTGTGTCATTTTATTCCTCTTTGACACATGAAAAAAATGTGAATCTTAAAAGAATCTTTATAAATCTGTGAAAAAAACTAACATGGAGAAAGACATCAAATTGCCTGTAATCCTATCTACTCAGGAGGCTGAGATTTGAGGATCAGGGTTCAAAGCCAGTCCAGGCACGAAGGTCTATGAGACTCTTATCTCCAATTAACCATCTGAAAACCAGAAGGCACTGTGGCTCAAGTAGTAGAGCACTAGCCTTGAGCTGAAGAGCTCAGGGACAGCGCTCTGGCCCGGAGTTCAAGCCCCAGCACCAACAAAAGAAAAAACAATGGCTTAACAACTCCTAAAACTCCTCTGTAAAACAAATTGTCAAGTTTAATTATAAAAGTATAAAAACTGGCCAACTAACATGACATTTTTTTACTATAGATAAAAATTTGTCTGTAAATTTTGATAACTAAACTCCTTATGTCCTTAGGATGCTTTTATTTACTGAAAAACAAATACTTTTATTTCCTGAAAAACAAGTGCTAAATAGTTCTAAGTCTGTCCTAGCCATGTGTTTAGTAAGAGTAGTTTACTATTCTTTTTCAAGAGACTAGCAAAATTAAGACCAAAAGTTATAATGCCATATAGGTTTTCATTATTATACTTTTCACATTAATGACAAATAAAATTTTGCCTTACCAGCCTGTGTATGGATTATAGTAGAGTTTCTGCCCCTCAGATGTAACAATTTCTCGCCATAAACAATGTAGGGAATTTTCTAAAGCAAAATATAACCATAACAATAAAATTTTACATGTTTTCTGTCAAATAGTCACATTAACGATTCCTGGGATTTTGATTCATAGCCTTAAGAATATGGGAAAATGCATACCATTGACTTAACACATGGGTAACCAGCTAAGAATCCCTTCAAATTTTTTCTTCTTATATGGTCTAAAACAATAGATCTAGCTAACATTGAGCTGAGACCAATAACACTTTAAACAAATACCTTAGATTCCAATCAGGGCCAAACTTGGCAAACTTTTGGATTTAAGAGAAGACAGTTTTGCTCACAGAAACTTCCATTCTATCCTCTCTTTGAGGTGCTTTGTTTAATGATTATTCTGTGCCCCTTTCTCCCCTGCCCATTGCCATCTCCTCATGTGACCCTCTAACCCATGTGCCTTTCTCCTAGCATTGTATACTTGCCACCAGCAGGTGTGCTTCTGAGATGCTCTTGCTGAAGCATCCAGTTGACAGCATCTCTCTGGTAGGGTCTCAACACAGGAGTCAATGCAGGATGTTGGACATCCACTTGGATGGGCTGTGTCTCTTGTTTATGTGTTTGCTTCACAAAGTGATAGAGTTCATCAATATCCTGGCCCTCAGGTTCGCTGTCCTCATCTTCCTCATCTTCCAGTGTATCTGCACAATTGACAACAATGTACCATGTACAGCCACAAGCAATTCGCAACTTTGGGGTATTGATTGCTCAGTGTTTCATGACTGGAAATTCCTATCCACCCTCTCCCATTCCTCCCAAAAAATCCACTATCTGCTCAACTACTACTGGCTTTCAATTGCTATCATGTTTCAATGTTTGGACTTTTTTTTTCAATTTTTCTTAAGCTGGAATTAATGTTCTCTGTGTTCACACAATGCTGTGTACTTCAATTTAGTAGACCACAGTAATCTATTTGGTATCATAATCATTTGCCCACTGAGGGCAAGCTTAGAGAAGCTGACATACAGCTTGCCTTTGTGGGTATTAATAATCACCCAGGGAAGTGAAAGATAATTTCACTTTTATATACCATCACAGAAACTTATATGCGTGTGTGTGTGTGTGTATTAGTTGCCTGAAATGGGATCTAGATATTTAGTCAGACTGGCTTACAATTTGTAATCCTCCTGCCTTAGCCTCCTACACACCAAGATTCACAGGCACTATGTCCATCCAGGTAATTGTTCATATTTATTTCTTCAATCAAAAAAAAAGAAAGGAAAAAAAAAGAAAAAAAGACAGGGTTCTGGCAGGCTTCAGGCAACATTGGTAGTAAAAAATGAGTCCTTAACTAATAATTTTGTAAGAATATTAAAAATCTCATATCTATAATCTGCTTAAGCTGATTCTTTATTAAAAACATCATTCTCAAAGGGACGAAGTGAACTATTTCTGAACTTCTTTTTAAAGAGTTTTACCCAACATATCCGATGTTTTAGAACTGAAAGATTATACCAATAAAACACAAATCTTTCTATTATAAAATGCCGTGATTTTCAAAATCATGCAATTAAGGTACAGTTATATAGTGAATTATTTCATACCATTATGAAATTTAGTATTAATATTTTAATTTGAGGTTTTCCTTAGAAATAATGTATTTAAAATTCAAATTACAACATTTATCATTTTGTTGCTGTTATTGTTATTGTTATTCTTATTAACATCAATGGGGTTTGAACACCAGGCCTCAGCTTACTAAGTACTTGTCAATTACTTGAGCCATGCTCCTAACCCTTTTTGAATTATCTTTAAAAGACAAAATGTTGGAATTTGCCTTATAACTTTAAAAAACTCTGCATGTATTTTTGAGAGCACTCAAACTCATGGTTTTCTTAGTAATAATATTTAAAACAATATGCAAAAACATCAACTTAACAATCATGTTTAGAAATTGACTTCCAAAGTATTTTGTATAGACTGAACCTGAAATAACTCAACCGGACGGTGGAGGATCTGAACTGTTTCCCCAGTAAAGCTGGCTGGACCAAGTATCTACTTACTCACTTGGACACCAGAGGCTGACAATTCCTAAAGGTTTAGCCAGGGATGGTCTTCATAGAAACCAGGCTTTTAAGGTTATTTGTCAGACTGGAAAGGATGGGTGGAACAAAGGCCAGCCAATGACCTGGACCTGACTAATGAAATTTTACACACATAGGAGTAAAAATAAATAGATAAAATAAAATAAAAGCGAAGTACTGGTGGCTCAATCTGAGGATTGTGGTTCAAAGCTAACCCAGGGAGGAATGTCTATGAGACTCTTATCTCCATTTAAACACCAGAAAACCGGAAGTGGTGCTATAGCTTAAAGTGGTAGAGTGCTAGCCTTGAGTGAAAACAGCTCAGGAACAGTACCCAGGCCCTGAGTTCAAGCCCATGATTGCCAAAAATAAAAAATAAATAACATTGAAAAAATCAAAGAGCCCAAATCCATCTCAACTGTGCTTTTTTACTGATATATTTTCTCTGAAGACATTTTTTGAATGTTTACTATAAACTAAGCAAATAAGAAATAAGGAAATATATTAATAATATTTATACAAGTAAAATTTTGCCATAAAGTAGTTGAGGTCTTTTGATTTTATCATTTTAATTGTCCGTTTTCCCCCTACTTATTTGTAAGAGTTAAGAGAGTACTCACATGTCCAAAATAATAACGACTTTAAAGTTTACCTTAAAAATTACCTGGGATAATAAAATGGTATAACTTTTCCATCACTCTTTTCATGAGTTGATTGAACTTTTTCATTCGTGAATTTGCATCACTGAAAAAATCTAATTTTGACAGACCAGCTTCCAGGATATAAATTCCAATCTACAAAGAATCAACATAACAATAGTTTCAATTGGAATATACCATTCTTTCTTTCTTTTTTTTATTTTGTTTTTATTTAGTAGTTAAAATGTTGCCCAGTGTCTAGAAGATATTTAATTTGGTGCAATCCTCTCTATCAAATTGTGCTATTATTTCCTGAAGCCCTTGGACTCCAAGTCAGAGGGTTGTTCCCTATGCCTGGATCTCAGTATATTTCCTGTATTTCTGTCCAGTATGTCAAAAGTATACTTCTTTATAAAGACGTAAGAAAAAGTGCCCTTTGGCATCATCATTTTTAAAGGTATACACACTTTCTCCACATAAATTCACTTTCAGTAATGAACTCACTCTGAAAATTCATGTGTCTACCACTGAAGTGAAAAATACTTCCCTAACTAGAACCAAAACATTCAGTTCTCCATACCAAATCAACAATACCTAAACCCGATAAATATCAGATTAGAGAAGAGTGTTGAAATGAACATTTCCTGAAAAAATTTTAATGCCCCGAGTAGGATTCTTATGCATTGTTAGGTTTTAGAATTGCTATGAGTAGACATGTACAGAAAAATAGAATTTTATTAAGTACCTTGACTAGTGAAACGACGTATTTGAAATTAAGCAGTTGAAATGCCTAATTTGAATACTGGCAGTCAGTGTTAGGAGCTAAATAAGCTTTCAAAATATTTACTTAGACTCAAAGCTATCAAGCAAAATGGAAAGCAGTGCATATAAGAGCGCCTAGATAATTATAGGTTTTTTGTTTTTTGTTTTTTTTTGCCAGTCCTGGGCTTGAGCTCAGGGCCTGAGCACTGTCCTTGGACTTTCTCAAGGCTAGAGCTCTACCACTTGAGCCTCAGCACCACTTCTGGCTTTTTTCTATGTATGTGGTACCGAGGAATCGAACCCGGGTCTTCGTGCATGCTAGGCAAGCTCTTTAACCACTAGGCCAAACTCCCGGCCCCTTATAGAAGTTTTTAATGGTGGACAGTAAGTGTTAAGTTTCTTTCATCTCTCCAGACTATTTTGATTCCCCAATCACTGAGATTCTCGATTCTTTTACTAAAAAAACAAGAATCTACCAGCACCCACAGGAATGTGTGACAAAGACTGAGTTTCATTATTGTTTTACCTGGAGATGGCTTAGTACAATGATGACAAATATTTAAACCTTTGCAGAAATATTGGTTTTTCAGGGGGGATGGATTCTTACAACTCTGTGTTACTGAGTTACAATTCTGGCACTTATACTCAGTAAATATAGTTGGTTATACAGTTACATTGTCTAGGAAGAATTAATGGCAATTTAATGCCTCTAAATTTTCTCCTTTTCTCTGGTCAGTTCTGAAACTATAAGTCTACTGAGTAATTTCCCTTTAAAACTAGCAAGAAACAAAGATTAACTGGTGTTTTAAATTCTGTTTTCTTTAAGGTTAGCATGATGGTATATTATCTCTTTACAAAGTACACCTACTTACATTATTTTATTTTTGAATACAATTCTTTAAGAAAAGAACAAGTATTACAATTTCACATGGTAGAAAAAAAAGCTGAAATTAGAGCATTTAAATGGCTTAAACCAAAGTTTAAGCCAAGATTTGCAACATAGCTGGCTGGTAGGTAATAAATGGCAGAACCTAAAAGAAATAACAAATCTATCTACTTATTTACTGAAAATCTTTTAGGTACAGTACTTCTCTAGGTTGTGGAGATTAAAAAAAATCTGCAGTTTACAAGGGGGGATATATCTGAAATGTTAATATACTATTAAGTGACCAAAACAAAAATCAAAATATATATTAGGTATTCTGGTAAAGATGCATAGCATGAACCAGGCGTCTAGTAAAAGGTCTTCATGGGACAAATAATCTCTGAAGAGAATGTTAAAGAATGGCCAGGAGGTAGTATGGGAAGGGAGGGGAAGAATCCAAGCAGAAGGATCTGTGAAGGCAAATGAAAAGAAGCAGAAATATAAAAGAAGCAGCAGGATATATGCAGAAGACAAATCAATGTAGGTTTTCAGGGACAAAACATTAATAGAATAACAAAAGGAGTTTCCAGAATTCATCAAAGAAGCCCCCCCCCCCGCCCCATGTCAGATTAGAAAGATCCCATTAGTTTGGGAGGGGTGGGAAGAGTGGCATTCATATCTTCCTGTTCCTAAAATAGAGTAGATAAGGCAATTGAAAATGAAAGACAGCAAATAAAAAAGGGACAAATGATTCACACTAAGAGGAAGAGACGGTAAGGACCAAAACAAATCATGTAGAATAGACAGAAAAGAAGCCTAGCTATAATACATAGTTTTTATAGTTTCAGAAGCCCAAAATAAAATGTACTTTGAAGCTTAACGAGGACAGGCTTACTGCTGGGTCTTCAGATTTACCTTCTTAACTACTTTCAAAATGAACTGCCAGTAAAGAACCATAAGACACCACAGAAATTGGCTACCTTGATCATGTAATTTCCTTCCGGTTTTTGGTAAAGTTTTATTCTTCTCTTCTTTTGCAGCCATCCCAAATCTTCTAATATCTCACCACTGAAGGACGATTCCACTGGAATTCCCTTGTCACAAAATCTGATTGATTCTTTAAGTCTCTTTTCCTGCTTCTCTACATCTTCACCTTCTGAATGAACATAGATCAGGAACTGATTAACTGACTCAGAACTCATCAATGTAAAACTCATTCCAGAAAAATCTTCAATTAAATTGTGTTCAGGAAGAAGCTGAAGGGTGAATTCTCCCAAAAGTGCCTTCCAAGAAGTATCACAGTGATAGGGAGAAATCACAACATTCAATTTTACAGACAAGGAGGAAACAGTATCAATAATTTCTTCTTTCTCGGTTGCTTTAGAGCTCAGCATTTCTGGACACCTCCTCTTAACTCTATGAGCCGTTTCTTCTGGGGGACTGTCATCTAGGCTGATACTCCTGGCAGGAGAGAAGGCAGCAGGTAGGCAGGGATGCTCATCATCAGTCAAGGTGAGTGGCTCATTCCTCCTGTCCTCCAGCATGTTCCAACGAAGCTGCTGCTGCTTCTCCTCATCCACCTTCACTGGAGGAGCACGTTTCCGCCGGCTGCTCATCTTCACGTTTGTAGTTGATAAATGTTAATGCTAGAAGACAAATGGGCATCTGATAGTGGGCACTGAGAGGGACTTTTTAACACATATGCATGCTTACACAAGAGATGCAGCATAAATCACAAAATCTTCAGGTATTTTTTTTTGTAGACACTGACAAGCTAGTTCTGAAATTTATGCTGAAAATGTGTACAATTTATAAGACATATCAATTTCACAAAAGAGGGGAAAAGGTGAATGAATTACACAATTCTAAGACTTACATAAACAATAATCAAACCTGTGTGGCAACAGTGCAATGATAGGCTTACTGACTAATAAAGATGGTGTCATGGTGTCCAGTAACAGAATCACATGTACAACCAATTGATTTTTTTTTTCTGTGCTAGGGAATGAAGCCTGGGCATTTGTGTGTTAGACAAGTGTTCTACAACTAAGTGACATCACAGCTCTAGGGAATTGACTTTTGAAATGAAATCTTAACTTTTACTTCGTAACACAGTAAGAATTATTTCAAGAGTCAGATGCCAGTGGTTCACATCTGTAATCCTAGCTGCTCAGGAGGATGAGATCTGAAGACTGAGGTTCAAAGCTAGCCTGGGTAGAAAGTCTCTGATCTCTAATTACCACGAAAAAGCCAGAAATGAAGCCATGGCTCAAGTAGTAGAACACTAGTCTTGAGAAAGAAAGTTTTGACAAAGCCCAAACCCTGAGTTCAACCTCCAAAGCCAGGACACACACACACACATGCATGTACATGCGAATTAGAACACGCACACACTCCAACAACAATAACCCTTCAAAATAGATCATAAACAAAAATACAAAAGCTAAAAGGATAAAAAATGTAAGTGACATTGGATTAGGAGAGGGCATGTAAAACTGTAAAACAAGATTCAAAACTAGAGAGTAAGAAAATGAGAAATGAAGCTTTCTCAAAATTAAATACTTTTTTGCCTTCTTATCAGTATAATACTGTTATGGAAATAAGAATGTAAGCCACAGATGGGTAATACTAGCAAAATAAATATCTGATCAAGGATCTGTTTACAGAATATAAAAAGAACTTTTAATAAAAGTTTCCATAAGACAGATAACCAACCTTACTTTAAAACTGAGTAAAAATTATTAGTACATTTTTATCAAAAATGATCTATAAATGGCATATAAGCACATGAGAATATCCTCACCAGTCATACTACTGAAAAACCAACCCACAAACCACACACACTAGAATGGTTAAAATTTAAAACACTGAGGGTGTGCAGCATCTGGACTCAAACTCTCAAATATCCTTCACAGTAGTCACTTTAGAAAACCTGTCACTTTCTAATAAAATACCTTCAACTGGTAAATAAATATATTGTGGTATATGCATTCCATGAATTATTGTTCGATTATAAAAAGACACAAACAAGCCAGGTGCAGTGGCTCACACGTGTAATCCTAGCTACTCAGGAGGCTTAGATCTGAGGATCAAGGCTCAAAGCCAGCCCAGGCACAAAAGGACCTGAGACTTATCTCTAATTAACCTCTAGAAAATGGGAACTGGGAATAATTTCAGTGTTTCTGAATCTGCACAGGTTTGCTTTATACTCACTAACCAAACAACAGACTAAGGCCTCACATCTAAAATATATCAACAGCTCAAAAAATGGAATCACTCCAAAACTAATCTCCAAAGAAACAACCATCCCATTAAAAGATAGGCCAAAGGCTTAAAGGAGTCTTCTCTGAAGAAGAAACAAGAATGGCCTATAGACACGAAAAAATGCTCGACATCTTTGGCCACAAAAGAAATGCAAATCAAAACAACTCTAAGATTCCACCTCACTCCAGTTAGAACGGCCATGGTCAAGAAATCTAATAACAACAGATGCTGGAGGGGATGCAGCCAGGAGGGATCACTACTACACTGTTGATGGGAATGCAAACTCATTCAACCACTATGGAAAGCAGTATGGCAGTTCCTCAAAAGACTAAACATAGAGCTCCCCTATGACCCAGCAATTCTACTACTTGGCATTTACCCAATCATCCAGAAACAAGGACATACTAAAGCCAATAGCCCAACCATGTTCATTGCAGCACTATTTACCATAGCAAAGATATGGAACCAACCCAGATGCTCCTCAGTTGATGACTGGATCAACAAGATGTGGTATTTACACACAATGGAATTCTATGCTGCTGTCAGAAAGAACAACATGGCCCCATTTGTAAGGAAATGGAAAGATTTAGAAAAAAATCATATTAAGTGAAGTAAGCCAGACTCAAAGGAACATAGGCTCAATGGTTTCCCTCTTTTGTTATAATCAGTAGAAACCTTGGGCTCTCCTAGCAGAGATTTATAATAGAGCAAAATCTATGAAAGGACCTAAATGAAAGGCCCTCCAGAATATAGAAACAAAAGCAATATAATGAGTGATTGTTGTCCTTAATGTACTATGTTATCTCTCATCTCTTTTGCTGTCCCTTGGTTATCTCATATTGTTACAGTACTTCACCTTGTTATCTGATATACTGGATATATGTACATTTGGTTATTTGAAGTCTGATAGGAAAGGGGGAAAACACGAAGGGGGGTGGGGGTGGGAGGAGGGAAATGGGGACTAAGACATGAGAAAGGATATCAATGTATGTGAAGTAATGCACCCTCTATCTGGTGAATATAATGTAATCCTTCTATTAATTACAATAAAAATATATGAAAAAAAAAAGGAACTGGGGATTGGCTCAAGGGTAAGAGGTGAAGAGCTCAGGGACAGGGCCCAGGCTGAGTTCAAGCCCTATGACCCACAAAAATAAAATAAATAAAAAATAAATAAGTAAATAAATAAATAAAATAAATAAATAAATAGATACAAACTTGATCCACAGAAGGAAATAAAAGGTTACAAGAAGTGGAAAGAGGTAACCGACAGCAAAGGAGTAAGAGGGAAAGATTTGGAAGTACAGAATATCCACGCAGGGTGCTTATGTGACTGCAGACTATACACTGTCAAAACTCAATGAACTATATTGAAGATTGCTGAATTCTATTAAATGTAAGTTATGTATTAATAAAGTTGATTTAAATAGACAAAGACTGGATGCATGAAGGGCTAAACAGATGTAAGAATATACAACAGTGATAATTCTGAAAAAATTGAAAAACCTAGGTAAAATAGAGAATTTCTAAACAAGCTACAAATGAGCAAACCTGACAACAGAAAATCTGAATATCCTAATAACTTACCTAACTGAAATCTGTCTCCCTTCCTTACTGACAGAACTCAGAAACATGGTTGCCTGGACCTAAAAGGAGAGTGGTTGTTCTAAACAGTCTAAGAAGTAGTTTCTACTACTGGTTAAACCCAATCCAGTAAGGTAGTCAAAAGTTCAATGTGAACATTTAACTTTGGATAAGTAAAATGAGATATTACTAAAAACTCAGCTCCTCAGTCTCACTAGTCCCACTTCAGGTGCTTATTATTATATGACTAGAGGGTGCAAATATCTGTAGGAGAGTCCTAGGAGAGCTGTAGGTGTGTACTAATTTTGAATGGCAATTATTTTTTTCTCTTTCTTATTTTATTTTTTTCTCATATGTTTTTTATTGTAATTAATAGAAGGGTTACATTATATTCACCAGATAGAAGGTGCATTACTTCACAAACACTGATACCCTTTCTCATGTCTTGGTCCCCATTTCTGTTCCCCCCACCCCCACCCCTCATCTTATTTTCCTCCCTTCCCTATCCAACTTCAAATAACTAATCAATATACAGATACAGATAACCAGGTGAAATATTGTAACAATATGAGATAACCAAGGGACAGCAAAAGAGATGAGAGATAATATAGTACATCAAAAACAATCATTATATGGCTTTTGTTTCTATTTTCTGAAGGTCCTTTCATTTAGTGTCTTTCTATATGGCTTTAAGTATCTAGGTTTTGTTCTATTGTAAATCTCTGCTAAGAGAGCCCAAGGTTTCTACTGATTATGACAAATGAGGGAAACCATTGAGCCTATGTTCCTTTGAGTCTGGCTTACTTCACTTAATATGATTTTTTCTAAGTCTTTGAATGGAAATTCTTAAATTTAACTGCACATTAGGAGAACTTTCAAAAATCCCAATGTCTAGGTCATATCACAGCCAATTAAATCAGAATGTCTGGAGTGGGCTGGTAATACATTAATTACTTTTCAGGTTTCTTAAAATATTCCAACATAATGCCAAGCTGGAGAAACATTATAGAAAATCAGTCACCTGCTAAGTCTGTTTTCCTGTGGAGTGCAGTGGCTCACGTCTGTAATCCCAGCTACTCAGCAGGCTGAGATCTGAGGATCAAGGTTCAAAGGCAGCCTGGGCACAAAGGACCTGAGACTCTTATCTCCAATTAACCTCTAGAAGACAGAGAAGTGAGAAGTGTGGAAGGGGAGCTTGGCTCAAGAGTAGGGTGGTAGCCTTGACCTGAAGAGCTCAGGGAAAATACCCAGATCCAGGGGTAGCGCGCTAGCCTAGAGCTGAAGAGCTCAGGGACAGCGCCCAGGCCAGTTCAAGCCCCATGACCCACCAAACAAACAAAGGCTGTTTTCCTTCCTAAGTGCAGAGTACTTGTAGTCTCATGACTAGTTCCAGCCAATGGAATGTGAGTCCAAGTAATAAATGCCACACGTCTTAGTATTAAATTTGAACAGATCTTTCAACACATTCCTTCCACACTTTATGCTGTTCACTAGTAAATTATGCTACCACGATTTGCACATCTCTTCTGCTGCTTGCTTTCCCTCTCCATTCGTCTACTGGAGCCTGCAGGTATTTGCCAATACTAGTAAGTTGGACAATAGTAAATACAAGGATTTCAATTGAGCAAGCCTTCACAGAAACAAAACAAAATACCTGGTTGATTCTTTCCCTAAGGGATCTCTACCTAGGAATAACCTCTCAAGTCTTGGCAACTGATATTCCTGTTAACTGTATGTTCTACAAACATCCCACATCCTCCATGTCTTTCTATCTATGGATCATATTTTGATGGCACTTTCTCACTTAGTATCAGTGTTTGGATGAAAGATACTATGAGAAGTTTTCTACTGCTCAGTATCAGTGTTTGGATGAAATGATAGTATGTGAATTGAAGTTTTCTACTTAGACCACATTTCCACTGTCCTGCATTTTGATGCATAAGGCTTTAAGGCTTTGCTTTCTTTCTTTTTTTTGGGGGGGGGGGGTTTGAACTCAGCCTGGGTGCTGTCCAGGCACTCTTCAGCTCAAGGCTATCACCCTACCCTTGAATCAAGCCCCACTTACCATTTTCTAGACATTAACTAGAGGTAAGAGTCTCAGATCCCTTTGTGCCTGGGCCAGCTTTGAACTATGATCCTCGGATCTCAGCCTCCTGAGTAGCTAGGATTACAGGCGTGAGCCACAAGCCCAGCTGTAAGCCCCTCCCCACTTTTTTTTTGTGCCAGTGCTTGAGCTCAGGGCCTGATCACTATCCTTGGACTTTCTCAAGGCTAGAGCACTCCCACTTGAGCCTTAGCACAACTTCCGGCTTTTTTTTTTTTTTTGTATGTATGTGGTACCCAGGAATTGAACCCAGGTCTTCGTGCATGCTGGGCAAGCAATCTACCACTAGGCCAAACTCTTGGCCCCAATAAGGCCCTTTTTTGTAAAGTGCCTTTTCATACCTTTCTGCCAGTCACTTTCCCCAGTCTTCTTGGAAAAATCTTCCATGGCACACTGTTCTACATTAATACCAAGTGCTACAGCTGTTAACTCAGGACAGTCTGAAAGCTGAATGAGAATACTGTAGAAGGACTAGAACTCTATTTAGTATTACATTCCCCAAAGGCAGATGAGTGGCATGATGCAAATGATACACAAAATACTACAAAACAAAGATCTCTAAATCCCTGAGTATCTCCTCTCACCTTAAGAACACTTTACTGACATCTCTTTTTGTAGAAGTCTTTTATCCACATTCTAGAAGACTAGACAACAGGAAAATGTTCTTTAGTATTCCTGACTCAGAACACAGAAAAAAAAAAAAACCTGAACAAATGTATCTTTCACAGAAAATAATTAAAGATTGCTAAAAAAGCAAATACAAAATGTGAAGCTATTGAAAAAATACTAAAAATGCATATCCATTAAACTTAAATTCAGTTTTTTCTTCCTGGTCTGGTCTGGATCTGAATGGTCCCAGGGAAACTCATGTGCTGAAAGCTTGGTTTCTGTCGCAGCAGTGTTCAGGGGTAGGTGATTGAATCATGAGTCCCCTGACTTCACCAATGGATTAACACTCTGGTGAACTGATTAACAGTTAGGAGCTAATTGGACGGAGCACATCAGGGGTGTCAGGCCCTGCAAGGATATACCTTGTTCACTCTCTACAGTTTTGTTTCCTAGATGCCACCAGGCGAGTAGTATCCTCTGTAACATGGGCTGGCCACTAGGATATTTTGTGTCAACATGATCCCAAAAGCACTGAAGTCAGTCAACCAGAGACTGAAACCTCTGAAGTCATGATCCAAATAAACATGGTTTTCCTCAAGTATCTTGCCATAATGTCCAACATATCCTAGATTACTGTCTCTTTATGAAAAGATCTACCCAAGTCTAGAATCATAACCTAGTGCTAGACCAGGATTTACACATCTGCAAATCTACCTAAGGCACTGGCTTCAGCAAACAAGTCCAGTCATTACCAGGGACTGAAAGACCCTGAATGACCTGGCATTACCACAGTTCCCCCTTTCCCATAGAGAAAACTCTGGCAAGGTGAAGTGTTTTCTTCTATTGAACTTCAAATTACATGAAACTGAAAAGCAGCCTTTTCAGTACTAGACAACAGTTTGCTATTTCCTCCAAATCTCTGTAGCCTAAGTTTTTTTTTTATTGTAATGTATAAGAGGGGTTACAGTTATATTTGCCAGATAGTAGGTGCATTACTTCGCACACATTGATATACCCCTTCTCATGCTTTTGTCCCCATTTCCCTCCCTACACCCCCTTCCAATCATCTTGTCTCCCTCTTCCCTTTCCCATTTCAAATAAACAAACACATATACAATATGCCAGGTAACAAAGTCAGATACTGTAACAATGAGATTAACCAAAGGGCAACAAAAGAGAAGAGAAGTAACATAGTACATTAAGAACAACAATTACACGAGATAAAGCTCTTGTTTCCATATCCTGGAGATCCTCTCATTTAGCCTCATCCTATAAGGCCTTGTGTATCTAAGTTTTGCACTATTGTAATCCTCTGCTAGAATAGACCTAGGTGTGTACTAATTATTAACAATGAGGGAAACCATTGAGCCTATGTTCCTTAGGGTCTGTCTAGCCTAAGTTCTTAATAAAAGGTTTGTTATTTTGGATTGGGCAAAACAGCATTCTTTATTTTTATTTTTTGTCGGTCATGGGGCTTGAACTCTGGGCCTGGGCACTGTCCCTGAGCTCTTCAGCTCAAAGCTATTGCCCTACCCCTTGTGCCACAGCACCACTTCCAAAAACAGCATTCTCTAAAAGTTATTTTCAGCCATCACTTAGCTGGTGTTTCAAAGTTACAGGAAGTGTAGGTTATCGAGTACAGACACAATTTTGCAATATTGCTCAGACAGCACTGCTTCTGGCAGGAATAGGTCTTTGTGATGAAAGGATGGATATAATGGATCATTTCTATTCAAGGGAGTATCATCACTCCTGCTATCGCCCACTGGGAAGATTAAAAATAGCAGTGATGACTTAAAAATCAGTGTTCTTTTTGTTCAAGGTAAGACTCAAGCGCATTTAAGTACAAGTAGTAAAACATCAAACATTTAGAAATCTTACTTGCTAATGTCAAGCCTCTCGACTAAAATAAAAAGGCACAAAGCTTAACGGCTATCATTTGATCCACAGGGCTATCTGACAGGAGTGGAGGGGGCGTAAATCGTCAGATAAAAAAGCACATCGTCACATTCGTGCATGCATGAATCTCGCCTTCCGGCAGAGTCAAGATGCACACACAACCTGGCAGGGTGGATGTGGATGTGCATGCAATTTTAATCCGACTCCAACGGTAAGGGCGAACTTTCAGGGAGATTAAATGAGAAGCGTCGGCCTTTTCGCAGAGGGCACCCAGCCAGCACCAGGGCGGCCGTCCAGTCTCCAGGCTCCGGGGGCGTCTTGGTTTTCTTCTGAAATAATTCCAGAATGATTCGGCGAGGCAGGGCAGAGCCGGGCCGGGCCGGGCCGAGCACCCAGGCCAGCCAGCCCCAGGACGAGGCTCGGCGGGCTCCGAGGGCCCCGTGGGCCTCGCAGGCCTCTCCGGCCCCAGGCCCCGCGGGGCGGGCGGCGGGGCTCGGCCCTGGTCCCCGGAAAGCCGCGGCGCTCCAGAGGCCCGCACGTCTGAGCTGGGGAAGCCGTCCCCGAGACTCCCTGTCATACTTGGGTTTCCCGGGCTCCCCGAAGACTCCAAGTCCCGTCGCCAGGGTCCTGGGGGAGGCCCGAGACATCTTCCTTCCTCAACCTTTGACCTCCGACCTCCCCATCACCCAAACGCCTACCTGGCTGGCTCGAGTCTCTCTCTCTCTTTCTCTTCGCCGTCCTCTGAAAAACCCCTGCAAAGCCCGAGAGGGAACTTGCCGCCGTCCGAACGTCCGACTGAGGTGGGCACGCGCGCCCGGGGCAGGCTGAGCTGGGTTTCCCCGGGTGCCAGGAAACCACAGCGCCCAAGCAACCGCGTGCGCGCCGGAGCGTGGGGTCACGGTGAACGCGCACGTAAGGCAGCCCCACCCACCTCCTCCGTGGGTGCTTCACGACGCTCCCCTGCGCAAGTCCATTCTGCGGAAGAATACCTTTGGAATCTCGCGATAGCTGGGCTTCTCACACTCACTATTAGCAAAGACAGGATTGGCTGATACTCCGGAGGAGGCGGGACACTAAACAAACATACGGACGTGCCTCTCCCCCCCCCCATGAGGGGGCGGGGCTCCGGGGGGCGGGGCTCCGGGGGCGGGGCTTCCCTGGAGAAGACGGAGTTTGGTTAAATCTGACTTTAATGAACAGGTAGATCAGACGATTCTCCAAAAGCTTCTATTTTTGTTGCTTTCAGAAATCAATCATGCAGTACAAATGAGCCTCACTCTCTCAAAAAAAAAACACTCAAAGTTTTAAAGGAGAATGTCAGTAAATATTTTAAGATTAGGGAAAAGCTCCCTGTTTTATGATAAAGCTGGACCTTCAATATCTCAGGCTATTTTCCTCCTCTACCTCTCTCTCTTCTATTCACTTCCCCTTGCTTGTTCTCTCATTTCAATCATACTGATGCAAACTTGTCCAAGATGGCACATGATTTTCGATTCCCTTGCAACCATCCTGTCTTGGGGACTGCCTTTCAATCTCCAGATAAGAAATGAAGATAGCCTGGAGCTGAAGAGCTCTGGGACAGCGCCCAGGCCAAGTTCAAGCCCCAAGCCCCACCAAAAAAAAAAAAAAATTGTTCCAGAATGAATTACAGTGCCCAAGTATACTATTAAAATTGTGTAGTGTTACCACAGAGTGCAATGAAGAAATATGAGTATAGAAAATCATACCAGCAGGGGTTATAAGCCTTGCCGAAACAACTGTTATCAGGTCAAGCAAACAACAAAAATAATAAATGGGGTCAGAAATAGTCTGTAGAATCAGGAGCATGATCTATTATGGGGCAAAAGGTGTAAAATCTGAACACCAATCGTTATGTGAAATGTTCACTGTTTTTCTTCAGGCTAGCACATAATAAACTTAACCATTAACTTTCAGTTTTATTTTATTTTTCTGGGTGATGTTTCAGGTTGGATTTATTTCAAATATAGAACAAAGTTTGGTCTGTCTCCCTTGGTACAAGATCAACCTACAAACTGAAAACTAAGGCCCTTCTGCCTTTCATCACTCCTAAAATAAAATTTGTAACCTATGTTCAAATTGTTGTACTGGGCAGAGGTGTGGGGCGGGGTGGGGGGGGGCTTGGCCTAGTTTTTGACTAGCATGCATGAAGACCTGGGTTTGATTTCTTGGTACCACATATTCAGAAAAAGCCAGAAATGGTGCTGTGGCTCAAGTGATAAAGCTATAGCCATGATAAAGCCCAAGGACAATGCTCAGGTCCTGAGTTCAAGCCCCAGGACTGGCAAAAAAAATGCTGAACTGGATAAGAATTTATGGCATATGTGGAAGGTAGGAGTGAGGTTAAGTTTGCTGTGGAAAGAAAAAAAATTATATTCAGTGTTCATCAATGAAGGCAATATCCTCTGAAATATTCTCCTCCATTTGCTCTCATTCTCCTAACCCAGATAATACATTTCTCCACAAACAATATTTTTTATTCAGTTTTGTCAATAAAGCTTCAGGACTTCAAAGCATAAGAATATTGTAGATGAATCTTTTGATACTTATGATTTTGAGTAACTATTTTTATGCCATTTTAAGACCTACATGTTAAATACCATTTTAAGCCAAAATACAAGGACATCATACTTTCATTATGAACTTCACACCTTAAAACAAGCTGAATTACAGTGGTGTTAGAGTTGAATGAGGCTTAGCAGGGAAGGTGGCATGTTTCCAAGGCTTCAGTCCTCTAGAAGGACAGCACTCCACAGGTTTCAGCACTGGTTTAGGTCAGTTCTTGGAACAATAGCAAAATCAGACCTGAGTACCATTTTCATTCAACCCTGCTGAATTTCCCAACTGTTCCTGGTTCTTTTACATGAAAATTAAATACCTAAAACTCTCGATTGATATAATCATAGCATCTGATGGCTGGTTGTGTCTATATGTCATAACAATGCCACTTTTAAAATTATTGTTCACTTTTAAAATTGCAACTAAAACTATCTCTTTGGATCTCAATATTGAAAGGGCAATAGAAATGCAGACACCTGTCTCAAGGGTATCATGCACTGGAATACACTCTTCAATCACATAAGAAACAGCTTTTTTGTAATATACAGAGGGGGAAATTGAAGGTAATAGAGAATAGAAAAGAAAATATTTTCTTCTTAAAAAAAAGAAAATATGGCCAATGTCCTCAACTTCAGTGTCATTGGCATTTAAGGTCAGACAGTTTGTTTTAAGGTATCCAGTGCATTGTAGATTTTTTAGAAGTATCTCTGCTCTCTACTCTGGTCAGTAACATCTCTTTCCACAGTTGGGACAATCAAAAAATCTCCTCACATACCACCAAATGTCCTTATTGGTCACAAAATCATCTATGAAAGAAAATGACCGAGATAGATATTACATTATACCTTTGAACTTTAGTACCCATCAAATTAGATGTTTAATAAGTATTTGTGGTAATTTAAGTATTTGCAACTGGGTTTTTGTACACTCTTTAATATTAGCACTGAAAGCCACATGTATTTCCAATCTCTCATCTCTGGGAAGAATATACAGTCTTCATTTAAATAAATTTGTCTATCTTGGACTTGATTTTGTATAGAAAAGGATTCACATAATGTAGATAAATGAGATTACTCTATTTTATATGCTTCTTGCATATTTTGAAATGTTTCATATTTATTGACTAAAGTATATGACAAATGTCATCATTGTGGCATCACTTTCTTCACTTTATAGCAGCCAATGACAACAATAATCAATATATTAGATTGGTCATAATTTTACTTGCATGGCATGACCTTATTTATACCTTTCCTTTCTATAACTTATTTAACTTTTTATCTTGCTTCGAAGCATTTATAAACTTGGAAGCTTATGAAAGGTCTCAGGCAATTAAATTACAGTTGCTTTATGCTTTAATTTATTTTCACATCAACAGAGAAGACAGTATGAGAGTTTATTCAGGCTAAAAAGCATTTTAAAACAATACAAAGAATTAGAATCATAAATAAGTTGTGCTAACCTGAATCCTTGGAGGGGAATCGCAAATATTTATAGTGTAGTTGAGTACCCAAAACTGTCATTTTAATATATCATCACTTTAAAAATCATTAGCTAGGAGCTAGGAGTGGTTGTAATCCCAACTAAGTGAGAGGCAGAGGAGGATAGTGGGATTTCAGTTTGAGGCCAGCCATGAGAAAAGAAAATGCACAAGACCCTATATGAAAATTAAATGACAGAAAAAGGTGTTGGAGATTGTAGCTCAATGTCATCTTTCACATGTGGATACAGCGTAGTTTACTTAGCATTTTTATTGCTAAAAGATATTTAAATCATTTCAGATTTTGCTTTTATAAGCTCCGCCAGTTTGAACAACCCTCATCAAACATTCCCCCAAACAATCTGTTTGTGGTAAAAGAGCCATCATATATATTTTACTATACTTTGAAAAGAAATTAGCTATGCAGAATAACTTCTTAGCCAAACAATATATAAAGAATCTGAGTGTTTTGCCTCTTTCAAATATTTGAACCAATAGAAATTTTATTTTGTCTTATAAAGGATGATATCTTCCTATTTTTTCTATATATTTTTATTGTAATTAATAGAAGAGTTACATTGTATTCACCAGATAGAAGGTGCCCTGTTTTGTTTTTTTATTTTTTACCAGAAATGGATTTAATGCCCATTTTCTGCTGTGTAGAATAGTTATTCAATTTCTTTTCCACTTGAATATGTTATATTAAAATCAATCTGCAAAGCATAAATTTGTCTCATTACTGGGGATAATTCATAGTGGATATATTGGCAGTAATGAAATATTTAATAATCAACTAAAATAAACCCAAGTCTTTGATGATAATTACACTGATTACAAAGGAAGCATTTCCTTATGTAAAAGATAATATTTAGAATGTGTGTTTTCAGTCATTTCAAAAACACTTTAGATTGATTTAATTTTTCTATCATAAATGCTCAGATTTTGTTATTAAGTTCCTCATTATCTTATTTCTGTAATGATGCAAGTTTAAAGCACACAAAATAGAATGTTTCCATAGTAACAACCAGCTATGAAAAATTACTGGAAAATTAAAATATTTGAAGTGGATGTTGTAAAAAAAAGTTCTTCTGTTTGTATCTGTAAATAAATGTTGCTTTTAGATCCTCTGAAGCATATGGCTTATTTTCTAACAATTAGAGATGCGTTTAATTACATGAAAGTGAAATGTTTTTACCGCTAAGACACTTGTCTTAGCATTCTCTTTGCTCTTTCAATTATTTTAAACATTTTATTTTATTGTCAGGGAGATATACAGAGGCATTACAATTACATTTGTAAGGTAATGAGTACATTTCTTGTTGGACATTGTTACCTCCTCCCATGCTTTTCTCCCATTTTCCTACCAGACAAATTGTAGAGCTCATTTACAACATATTGCCTTGTGTGTATTACATTGGTTTACCCTTTGAATCATTTGTAGTAACATACCAAAATGCCAATGTAGAGAGGTATCCTAACGTAATCTAAGTTTGTATCTATAATTTAATATCTTTGAACATCTTGGAGAAACATGATGATTTGCTCTTGTGAGATCAATTCTCCTGGAGAAAGGATTGCTACCTAAATTTTAAAGAAAAATATAGCTAGGTAAGGAGACTGGGCCTGAAAATTACATTAGGCTTTGTTGGGATGAGATTTTACATAATGAATAGAAGATATAAACATCTACATGACCAAATCTTGTGCAGAGCTGAACTCTCTGCTGCTTGGTCATTAATATAATGCCAAGAAAAAAAATCTGAATCCCTTCCAGCAGTTCAACAGGCAGGTAAAACAGGAGCATCAATAATTTGACAGTTATTTAAGGTAAAAATGCATCTTATCACTGAAATAATCCCTCATAGGCTTTGCTGTGCTGTTTGAAAATGTAGTAAGCTATTGGGATTGTATTCCATTATCAAGAGGGGGGGGGCATAGAAATTCCAGTCAAGCAAAGATAGGCTCAGATCTGTATCGTAGATAATTCTAGTCATTTTATGGGAGATAGAATACATGAGCTGGTGAGCTCAGTGAAGGGAAGCAATGGCACCGAGGCATCAGCAGGAAGGATAGCCAGCCTGGGAGCAATCTGAGCGTTGAGTGTCGTTTATAGATGTGAGGGATACATCAGTAGGTACATTGTGGAGACAAAGATGATTTCATCTGGCCATGTCCAAGCCCAGAGGCTTATGAATGTCAGAACACAAAAGGACACTTGATTTAGGTGACCTGAAATGAGAAATGGTCCAGGAAGGCTCTCTGGGCTTAAGTCTTGGCACATTGTTGATAACTGAAGTCAAGAGGAAAAAACTCCCTAAACCAAGTGGTAAAGCAGGAAGACGTGAAGATCAAGAACACTAGAGAAAGAGGAGGACGTGGAGGAAATTTGGCTTTAGTAGTTAAGACAGAAAGTCTAGGAAGCATGGAGACACAGAAATCAAGTGGGGATGAATTTTAATGATGGAAATCAAGTACACAGAATCTTTTAGAGGGGATCATTGATGACTTGTTTGAGAAGTTTAAGAATGGGGAAACCTCTTTCTAGTAGGTCAAGGAGTGAAGCTGGTGGATAATAAGACAACTAATGAGGAGTATTTTCCTAGATGGTTGGTATTGAGTAGCAATGAGAAATACAGTAAGGACTGAAAGAATTGATAAAAATAACTTTTGTTTTTACTTCCATTGTAGGAGGTCTTGAGGTTGACTCTTGGAAGAGGTTCCAGGGAAATAAAGCATGAATGTGAGACAACAAATAATAATAATAAAAAAAAAGACTTGGCGCTGTTAGATAAGAAAGCACCCCAAGGTGGGGCTAGTTTAAATAGAACTTGTCTATGGTCATTCTTTGTCTGTTTCTGTCTGCATCATCACTGTTGTGCTAACTAGGGACCTGCTCTAAACTAACCATTTGATTCTGTGAGCAAATCACAAATCTACTTAAAAGAAACACTAAATGAGAAATGAGAACACATGCATTTTAGCCTCACCCTGTCCCACTGAGTTTCAACATCCTGGACAATAATTTAACCTTTGTAACTGTCAGGCTGTTTATTTATTTTGTATCTTGATTAGCATATGTTAATTGTCCAAAGGGGATTTTATTGTGACATTTCCAGTCATACAAACAATGCATCCAGATTAAACACATTCTCACTTATTTTTGAAGTACAGAAGTGCTAAACAAGAAACATAATAAACACATCTGTTAACTCCTATAGCTTAAATGACATTGGTTTTTTTCATATATTTTTTATTGTAATTAATGGAAGGGTTACATTATATTCACCAGATAGAAGGTGCATTACTTCATAAACATTGATGCCCTTTCTCATGTTTTGGTCCCCATTTCCCTCTCCCCACCCCACCACTCATCTTGTTTTACCCCATTCCCTATTCTATTTCAAATAACCAAATACACATATGTACAATATATCAGATAACAAGGTGAAATACTGTAACAATATGAGATAACCAAGGGACAGAAAAGGGATGAGAGATAACATAGTTCATTAAGGACAACAATCACTCATTAAATCACTTTTGTTTCTATATCCTGGAGGTCCTTTCATTTAGCATCATACTATATAGCCTATGTATCTAGGTTTTGTTCTATTGTAAATCTCTGCTAGGAGAGCCCTAGGTTTCTACTGAAAATGACAAATGAGGGAAACCATTGAACCTATGTTCCTTTAAGTCTGGCTTACTTCACTTAACAAATGTCATCGGTTTTCAGAGCCATTTGTATTGTAATGCTGTCTAGAATCTTGAAGAAAAATTCTAATGATTCAGATTCCAGATACAAACAGCAGATGGCAGATTTGGGAGAGGTTTGTATCTTCTGATATCAGGTATATTATGCCACATAAATTACCTTCTTTTAAAAATGTGTGCAAAATACAATCTGCCTTCTTATGCTGTTCAACATGAAAAGCAAGCTCAAGAAAAATAGTTAAAATCTGTTTTATCTACTGATGGTTACAGGTGGTCACGATTCCATTCCTGCGAATATTCCTTGCTGAGCCAAAAATATTGAAATCACCCCAATCCTTCTCCTTCCTTCCTTCCTCCCTCCCTCCCTCCCTCCCTTCCTCCCTTCCTTCCTTCTTTCCTTCCTTCCTTCCTTTTTTCCTCTCTCTGTCTCTGTCTCTCTGCCTCTGTCTCTGTCTCTGTCCCTCTCTTTCTTTTTATTGGTCATGTGGCTTGAACTCTGGACCTGTACTCTGTCCTTGAGCTCTTCAACTTAAGGATAGCGCTCTACCACTTGAGGCACAGTGCCACTTTCTGTTTTCTGGTAGTTAATCGGAGTCTCAGGAACAACAATTACACATTATATGGCTTATTTCTCATCTCTTTTGTTGTCCCTTGGTTATTCTCATTTTGTTACTGTATTTTACCTTGTTAGCTGGTATATTGTATAAATGATTATCTATTGTAATAGGAAAGGATTGGGAAAACAAGATGGGGGAGGCGATGGGGGGAGGGAAATGGGGACAAAAAATGAGATGGGGTATCAATGTGTGTGCAGTTATGCGCCTTCTATCTGACAAATATTACTGTAACCTTTTTATTAATTACAATAAAAATAAATTACAAAAAGAAGAATCTCAGGACTTTCGTGCTCAGGCTGGCTTTGAACTGTGATCCTCAGATTTCCACCTCCTGAGAGGCTAGGATTACAGGTGTGAATCACCAGTGCCTGGCTTTGTTATTATTTCTTAAGCCTTTATACCACATTCATTCCTTTGGAAAATCCTGTTGGCTCTACTCATAATCCAGATAATCTACACATCCAGATAATGAACCTTCATTATTATCTTTGCTGCTACCTGGTCTAAGAAAGATGCTTTGTCCAGGTTATGCCACAGATTCTTGATTGGCATCACTGCTTTCATGACTGCATTTCCAAGCAGCCACAGTGGCCTCTCAGTTAGAAATCAGATCTGTGGCTCTGCTGTGCAGAATTGTTCAGTAGCCTTTTAAAAATATTAGTATAAATTAACTGTAAAAGGTTTAATTGTGGCACTTATATATAAACACATAGACTATACTTCGATTAAATTCAAGCTGGCCTATATTACTTTCTTAGTCTTCTCTCCTACCCTACTTTGAACATTTTTCATTGTTTTTTTAATAATCCTATCATATTTTATGATAATTTTAGGTTCTACATATGAGAATAAATGCAATATATACCTTTCTGAATTTGGTTTACCCATTCAACATGATACTCTATAGTTCCACCCATTTTCCTGCTCAATAATGCTTCATTTCATGTAGAATAAAATAAATTAGTGTCCTTCATGACTGTATACCAATTAGCTTCCCATTTAGTTTTTCTGCTCCCATCCTCAACTACTCTTCCCTCAGTGTTCCAGACACAACGATGTCCTGGTGCATGTATGGTTACGCTCAATACTCTTGAACAGTGTTATTAGTTCTTCACTTTGTGTATTCCAGCATGGAATGCTCTTCATGAACATGTTCCTTCCCTTCCTTCAAATCTTCATTCCTGTGTCTCTCTCTCAACAAAGCCTGTTTATCTGACGCTCCATCTTACCCTCCAGTCTCTGCCCACGTGTAACATATTATATAATTTACTTTCTTCTTAGCTCTAGTGTTTTGTTTTTCTGTCTGAAGGAAAGGAACTGGGTATTTTTGTCTAGTTTGTTTACTGATCCTATCCCACTTCCTTAGAAAAATGCCTGGCAACACTACATACTGAATAAATATTAACTGTTACTACATTAATGGTCATCATAATAGCACCTACAATATCAACCACTACTTATATTTGTGTAGTTACTCACAGTTAATATTCTATTACTTTTTAAAGAGGTTTTAGTAAATATGGAAATGATTGAGGAAGGCTTACTTAGTTAGAGTTGTCAGGAAGACCAGAGTCCAAGGGACTAGGGTAGAGAAATCTCCATTGAATAAAATAATGAACTTGAAAATATCCAGCACATACAGGTCTATGTGAAAAGCAGGCAGTTGGGTTGAACATTTGCTAGTCAAAGCTAGAGCAAATAGAACGAATGTTTTAGGAGATGAGGTAAAGAAGGCATCAAAATTAAACATTGTCCGATCCACAATTTCACTTATATCTGTCACATTATAATCAGCGAATATTGTGTCTAGTTGGTTAAGATTCCAGTTAAGAAACAAAAATTGGTTTGCAGTTTTATGTCATGTCCAGATTCAAATATATGTGGCTTATGTTTTGTTTGCATTCAAAAGGAAAACAATGCTGTGAAAACAATTTGAGAATAACAATAATATGGTAATGGATATGCTGGAAGATTGGTGCTTTTGTTTTTTCAGGAGCTCATTTGGTCTGTGATATATAACCGCATGATTCTTTAGTGGCAACTAGAAGAAAATTGAAAACCAATTATACTTTTGAAATACTGGCACATTTACCCTGAGAACAATAGCATTGAAAATATCTGTCTCTAAATACTTATGGGAAATTAAGTTGCTTGAACTAGCATCAGCAAACAGATATTTTATTTCTCCTCCAAAAGATAAAATTTCCAGCTAGAAAATAACAATTTACTTTCAACTGCAATCACTTCATAGAGTGTGAAGCAACCAGATAGCTGGGATCACTCTCATGGATGAAAAAGAGAGGGATATTGTGCTTTATAAATTTTGCCTGTGGTTATTGATCATACTTAATCAGCTTCATAAGAAGTAAATAAAATCTGATTTTTAACTTAAATTTGTATTGTGGACAGAAGACTAAATACAAAAGATGAGAATTCAAGGTAGAATATTTTTCATTTTTTAACTCAATAAATCTGGAAAGAAAAGGCTTAAAATTTTCTAGAAAGATATTAATTATATATTTAAATTTTCAGTTGGAATATTTGAAATGACATAAGCTGAAAATATGTCATTAAAATAATGAATTAATAACTTAATTGTTCTCAGAATTATACTAGACTAAATTTAATTTTTAAAATACTTTTCCTTGAAAAATATGCATGATATAAAACTGTATTTAAAAGCTATTCAAAAAGACTTTTTTGTAATTACCTACCTGCTCAGCAAATGTTAAAAAGTAGGAGTTAGAGAAACAGAATGGTTTTTCCCAACTTTAACTATCGGTACCTCTGCAAAGACAGGTGTTTAAATGATAAGATTAAAAAATGTTTCTTTTAGCTCTAACTCTGAAGGCCAATATATCTCCAACTGTTTGATATCTACCACCGTTTATAACTTCATCTCATTCTTAAAATTTAATTCCTGTTCCCAAATAGATATTCAATAAATAAACTTTTTATTTTATTTTATTTTTATTTTTTTAATTATATATATTTTTATTGTAATTAATAAAAGGGTTACATGATATTTGCCAGATAGGAGGTGCATTAATTCACATACATTGACACCCTTTCACGTGTCTTGGTACCCATTACCCTCCCCCCACCCCCCACCCACTCCCCGTATTGGTTTTCCCCCCTTCCCTATCAAGTTTCAGATAACCAAATACAAATAAATTCAATATATCAGATAACAAAGTGAGATACTGTAACAATATGCCATGCTTTTTATTTTAAAAATACATTTTAAGAATTTTATTTTCGATCTCTTGAAATCACATCTACTCAAGATAAAAAATTATACCTAAAAACATAAGCTCTCATAACGGTTGAGATTTGGGTATTTTTCTCATGTCCTAAAACGTAGGAAGGAATTATGGGGATGTATGTACAATTTTTAAGTGAAAGAGACATAGAAATTAATAAAAGAACTGTGAATTTTTTTCATATATTTTTCATTGTAATTAATAGAAGGGTTACATTATATTCACCACATAGAAGGTACATTACTTCACATATATTGATACCCTTTCTCATGTCTTGGTCCCCATTTCCCTCCCCTCACCCCGCCCCTCATCTTGTTTTCCTCCTTTCCCTATCCTATTTCAAATAACCAAATACACATATATACAATATATAAGATAACAAGGTGAAATACTGTAACAATATAAAATAACCAAGGGACAGCAAAAAAGATGAGAGATAACATAGTGCATTAAGGACAACAATCCCTCATTATATGGCTTTTGTTTCTATATCCTGGAGGTCCTTTCATTTAGCATCATACTATATGGCCTCAAGTACATAGGTTTTGTTCTATTGTACATCTCTGCTAGGAGAGCCCAAGGTTTCTACTGATTATGACAAATGAGGGAAATCATTGAGCCTATGTTCCTTGGAGTCTGGCTTCACTTAAAATGATTTTTCCTGTCTTTCCATTTTCTTACAAATGGGATGATATCTGAACTGTGAATTTTAAAGAATAATTATTTCCTCAGTTAGGAAAGGTTTATATACATTTAACAGAATTCCTGATGAATTTTGTTTTTAATAATAATAATGGCAATGATCCTGGGGAAAAGAGTTATTATACTTTACCATAGCAACTGGACTATATCATTTCATTTTGCTTCATTTTCAGTTTTCCCTTGACCTTTTCTTTATAACCCCAGCTCTAAGAAGCAACACCACACAACATTATGCAAAGAAGAAAAGAATGGATAACTATGATTTTTTTTTCTTCCATGGTCCCTCCTGTTAACACAGAACAAACAACAAAAAGAATTGCAAATGCCTTTTGTCTTAAGTCTCATTGATTATAACTTGAGTGGCTACCTTCACTTTAAGGAATATGGAAAAAAGTATTTGATGAAAAGAAATAAGACAATGAGATTTCTTTTGGATTCATTTCCATTAATTAGGAGTCATTCTCTTGTGCTAGTATAATCTAAGGTGGTTACACAATGCAATGGTGATTCTGATAGAGAACTTTTTTTTTTTGAGCTTTACAGACCGAATTTTATTTTAGCACAGGACTAATCATTTGATGACTTGGACAAATTTTTCCATCTTTACTGGTCATACAGAAAATCACATTGTCCTTTATGATAGATTCTGATAAGCAATAAGGTTTATAAAGCTGCTGCTTTCCAAACACAAATTTTCATTCAACTAACTTATTTTGAGTGTATCTTACATTGCACAACAGGTCTTATTTATGTTTTACCCACTGCTTTGGATGCTGTCACAGAAAGAAATGCAACCCTATTGCCATGTCTGAGATACCAGTATCTTCCATGCTTATATATGGATAAGGCTGAATGCCCAGAAAGTAGAATGATGAGATGTGGACTTACATGATTCAAAACTCAGCTCCATAACAATGTTCATTGAAGCACTATTTACCACAGCAAAGATATGGAACCAACCCAGATGCCCCTCAGTTGATGAGTGGATCAACAAGATGTAGTATTTATATACAATGGAATTCTATGCTGCTGTCAGAAAGAATGACATTGCCGCATTTGTAAGGAAATGGAAAGACTTAGAAAACATTATATTAAGTGAAGTAAGCCAGACTCAAAGGAACATAGGTTCAATGGTTTCCCTCATTTGTCATAATCAGTAGAAACCTTGGGCTCTCCTAGCAGAGATGTACAATAGAACAAAACCTAGGTACTTAAGGCCATATAGTATGATGCTAAATGAAAGGACCTCCAGGATATAGAAACAAAAGCCATATAATGAGTGATTGTTGTCCTTAATGTACCATGTTATCTCCCATCTCTTTTGCTGTCCCTTGGTTATCTCATATGTTACAGTATTTCACCTTGTTATCTGATACATTGTATATATGCTCGATGGGTTATTTGAGATTGGATAGGGAAGGGGGAAAAACAATATGAGCGGGGTGAGGGTGGGGGGGTTGGAGGGTGGGGGGGTGGGTGAGAGGGAAATGGGGACCATGATATGAGAAAGGGTATTAATGTATGTGAAGTAATGTACCTTCTACGTGGTGAATATAATGTAACCCTTCTATTAATTAGAATAAAAAATACATGAAAAAAAACCTCAGCTCCAATGTTTATCCACATGCTACTTGACCATTTTCTAAAGGCGTGGACTGGTAATAGAACTACTTGTGAGAATGATGGGGAGTGAGCAAAAAAAATACTAAGACAAGTTCATCCTTACTCCAGTGTCAGTGAACTGCAGTCAACTGTTATGAGGACAGTAGAGTGAAATGCTAAGAGAAAATAAGGCATCATTTCTATAGGATGTGGTGTTGACTGGTCTGCTTTACTGTTTGTTATTGCTGTTCATCCCTTCTGTGCCTAACTCTGATAGAGAATTGATTAGAGACTTGATAAAACAATGATTTTCTTGCTGTCCTAGAATTATGGTTAAGACCCAAAGATGGCAATCAAACCAAATTGCATTTCATGTTTTACATTTGAAGACAGCCAGAGTTAGAGCTGACCATTGTCCTGTAGGGCTTACTGAGGGGTTCCAGTTCAGAGATGAGGCTCTGGTGTCATTTGTGTTCTATTCACACATGACTATTGTTTTGGTAGTAAAAGGGGATGTAGAGTGAGGAAAAGCTGCTCCATCCTATTCTCAAGTTCAATGCCAGAGAAGATCCTAAGAGAAGAACTTGAAGATTGTACTGCTTGTGAAAGAGCATTAAGAGCACTGACACTTTGTTTCTTTAATTTTTTTTTTTTTTTTACCAGTCATGGGGCCTGAGTTCAGGGCTTGAGCACTGTCCTTGGGCTTTCTCAAGGCCGAAGCTCTACCACATGAGCCACAGTACCACTTCCAGCCTTTTCTATGTATGTGGTACGAGGAATCAAACCAGGGCATTTGTGCATGCTAGGCAAGCACTCTACCACTAGGCCAAACTCCCCGCCTGGCACTTTGTTTCTTAATAACTACTCACTCTCTGAGTTCTTGGTTTCTTTGGCCTATTGAACTCAAAGAATTTTCTTTTGTTGTTGTTATTGTTTTTGTAGTTGTTGTTGGTTGTGAGTCTTGAACTCTGGGCCTGGGTGTTGTCCCTGAGCTCTTCAGCTCAAGGTCACCACCCTGCCCCTTGAGCCACAGCACCACTTCCAGTTTTCTAGTGCTTAATTGGAGATAAAAGTCTCCTGGACTTTAGTGCCAGGGCTGTGTTTGAATTGAAATCCTCAGAGTTCAGTCTCCTGAGTAGCTAGGATTACAAGTGTGAGCCACTGCACCTGGCAGAAATGCTTTCTTTATTGTTACTGTAAAAATGAGTGTTCTCCTCTCCTTCCCCAAACAGATAATCTTACATAGAAGACATAAGGTACAGAAAGCAAAAACAGTGACAAAACAGAGAGAGAGAGAGAGAGAGAGAGAGAGAGAGAGAGAGAGAGAGAGAGAGAGAGAGAGAGAGAGAGAGAGCAAAAACAAATAAAAAAAACAAGAAGCAAAATAACAACAAACCTCGTTTCCATATCTTGGAGATCAATAAACATCATTTTGCACTTATGCTCATAACTATTGAATCTTTGTGATCCTCTCTTAAGGATATTTACCTTGAGTCTCACTGTGTGAATGTCTAGAATCCTGTATAATTTATCATGTCCATGTGTGTGTATGCATATATGTACACACATATTTGTCTTTTACCATCCAGTGTGTTGTACATTTATAAGAACTTTCGAGTTTTTCTAGTTGAGGGAAATCATGCAACCTATGTTTCTCTGGGTCTGTCTTATTTTGCTTAATATTTTTTTCAAGTCTTTCCATTTCCTTACAAATGGTTCAATATTGTTCTTTCTGACAGAAGTATAGAATTACATGGTGTACATATACCACATTTTCTTGATTTATTTGACTGCTGAGGGCATCTGGGTTGACTCCATATCTTGGCTATAGTAAACAGTGCTGCAATGAACATGATTGTGCTAGTAGCTTTAGTGTGGCCTTATTTGTTGTCTATTGGATAAAGGCTCAGGATTGGAATTTCTGGGTCACAGGGAAGCTCCGTGTTTAGTCTTTTTTTTTTTTTTTGTCAGTCCTGGGGCTTGAACTGGGGGCCTGGGTGCGGTTCTTAAGCTCTTCTGCTCAAGGCCAGCATGCTACAACTTGAGCCACAGTACCACTTTCAGTTTTCTAGTGATTTACTGGAGAGAGTTTCACAAACTTTCATGCCTGGGCTGGCTTTGAACCATAATCTTCAAATATCAGCCTCCTGAGTAGCTAGGATTATTGGCCTGAGCCACTGCTACCCAGCTTCATGTGTAGTCTTTTGAGGAACCTTCATACTGCTTTTCAGAGTGGTTGAACAAATTTACATTCTCACCATCAGTGTAGTAGAATTCCCTTTTGGCCACATCTCCAACAGCATCTTTTGTTAGTTATCTTGATAATGGTGTTATTCTAACTGGGCTAAGGTAGAATCTCAATGTTTTTATTTGCACAGAAATGATTTTTATGTTATAAAGTTCTCTGTTCTTTCAGAATAGATGCTTTCTTTGTTTCTACCCTTTCTCTGTTTCTTTATTCCTTCCTCCCTCCCTTCCTTCCTTCTTTCCTTCCTTCCTTCCTTCCTTCCTTCCTTCCTTCCTTCCTTCCTTCTTTCTTTCCTTCCTTCCTTCCTTTTCTCTTTTTAAGCTTTCTGTCTTTCTTTCCTCTTTTTTCTTACCCTCTCTTTCTTTCTTTCCTTCTCTCTCTCCCTTTTCTCTGTCTCCCTCCCTTCCCCCTTCCTCCCATCCCTCTTTCTTTCTTTCCTTCTATGCTTGTCCTGCTATTTGAACTTAGGGCCTGGGCACTGTCCTTGAACTTTTGTTTTACCTAATGTTACCACTTGAGCCACAGCTCTACTTCCAGATATTGGGTTGTTAATTGGAGAGAAGAATTTCATAGACTTTTCCTACCAAGTCTGGCTTTGACTGAAATTGTCAGATCCTAGCTTCCTGAGTAATTAGGATTAGAAGCATGAGCCACCAGTGCCTGGCATCACCAAAGAAACTTTTTTTTTTCTCTAAATTTCTGGTTAGGGTGATGTATAGAGGGGTTACATTCATCAGGTAGTGGACACATTACTTCTTGAACATTGTTACCCCTTCCCATGTTTTTCTCCCACTTTCTCTCCACAACTCTCCCCCAGTCATCTTGATTTTCCCTTACCTTCCCCTTTTTAAATAAACGTTTATGCAATATGCCAGATACTACATTTAGATACAGTAACAACGTGAGATAAACCATAAGGGGAAAAGAAAAGGAAAGACATAGGTCCACATAGTGCATTAAGAACAACAATCACAAAACTAAATCTCTTGTTTCCATATCCTGGAGTTCATTTCACTTAGCCTCATCCTATATGGCTTATGTACATAGCTATTATGAGCCTCTTTTAGGAGAATCCTAAACATATACTAATTGTTACAAATGAGGGGACCCATGATGCCTATGTTTCTTTGGTCTGGCTTACTTCACTTAATATGATTTTTTCCAAGTCTTACCATTTCCTTACAAATGGGCAATGTTATTCTTTCTGATGGCAGCACAGAATTCCATGGCATATAAATACCACATCTTCATGATCGATCATCTACTGCGTGGCACCTGGGTCGGTTCCACATTCCAGCTATGTGAATAGTGCTGCAATGAACATGGTCAACATAGATGCTCTTGGTGTGTATGGTTCTGCTGATTCTTTTTTTTTTGTTGCCAGTCCTGGGACTTGAACTCAGGGCCTCAAGGTTAGAGCTCTACCACTTGAGCCACAGCTCCACTTCTGGCTTTTTCTCTCTGTGTTATACCAATGAATCAAACCCTGCATCTTCGTGTATGCTAGGCAAGCACTCTACCACTAGGCCAAACTCCTGGCCCAGGTTCTACTGATTCTAGTGCCAAGTAACTTTGAAAAGTTACATGAGGCAAGCTAGTAATGATACAATTTGATACCATTTTGTTAATCTTTTGGTATTTATTTTGATAAATTTTCAGTCAGGATAAAGGAATATAGAAATGGTCTCTCTTCTTTCTAAGGTTTCTACACAAATCACGCATCTCATTAACAATGACTGAATGGGTATGTACGAACTACATTATCAATTCTCATGAAAGATTCCAATAACCTGCTGATAACATGGACCTGGGCCATGGATGTTAGACTCAAGTCCTAAGCAGAGATCCTGTTGAATCTGCCCCTATTATTCAGATTTTTTTCCAGGCATAATAATGCAAGAATCAACAGAGGAATCCAAAAGCAGAATAATTAGTATCATAATCAAGTATCTCTGTCTCTAGATTTATCCCTCTAGTTTCAATTAGAATGAGAATATAAAGAGGCCTTTAAACCCAGAAATAAAGATTTAAAATTAATAAGTGTCTAACAAAATGAAAATAATTGGTTAGAGTAGCTAAAATGGTCCTGAATTATATAATATTACTACATATATAGTAGATATCATTATACATCTATTACTACATATGTGATAGAAAGATAGCAGTTTCTCAAAAAGAAATTATTTAATGGAAGAAATTTAGCATAGTTTATGGGAAAAACTATTTTATATTTGTGACTCAATGGATTTTCCGATATGTCATCATTACAGGTGTGAATATTGTGTTATTTGTATGTCAAGACAATGATTGTCATATCTCTGCTGTAGTATTGTATGTTGGTACCAGTAATGGGCATTCAAAATCTAAAAAAACTGGTATTGAAGGATGACAACTTATTAAATAAGTTGATGCCAATAGTAAAAGCCAGGTAGTAAGAAATATACATGAGGCAGTAACTGGTAATGTTAGTGAGATGCAATAGTTATGGAAAACTCCAAGGAAATCTCTCCTGGAATAACCATTATTCATTAGCTTGTGTGTTATGAGTTAACCATAGTGTTAGCTTTGAGCTCTCTGGAAGTTAATACAAAGAAGCATGTCTTTGAGATGGGTGTCCAACTGTCATGAGAAACAAACATTAAAATTTGTTCGTTGCTAGTAACATGACCAGAAGGAGATATTTCCTGAGTGTCTCCAAGTAAATTCTATATTATAAACAACAATACTGTCATCATTATACTATGCTATTTGGTTGGAAGCAAAAGGAATCCTATGTGACTATTTTTTATGGCTGATAATTTTGTATTTGAAAGTCAGGATCATTTGAAATTAATGAAATCACAAGTGAACTGACATCTCCTTTCTGTTACAATTTCTTCTCATGAGGGGAAATAATTTGTACTGTTTAAATGATGTGCAATCTAACTTAAAAAGGAATAGAGATTAAATTGCATTTATTTAAGAATTAAAGGCTAACTTATTATTTCTAGTTCTTTAAATTCAGCTGACTAAAAAGCATGTAGATTGATAGTCATTGATTTTATGTGCATATATTACATAGTTTTATATATGCTATAAAATGAAGGACTTTGAATAATGAATAATGAATATATAGTTTTTGTATGCTATAAAATGAAGGACTTTAATGAATAAATATTTGTTGAATAAGCAAATGGGAGTTTGTCTTTGCTCAATCAGTGGACTGATGCCTCAGATTTCTCTTATTATACCTTCCTTTGTCTGACATAGAATTTGAATTCTTCTGTTTAAAACAGGCACTATTAACTGACTGCTTAAAATGGTTTATCAAGTAGCACATTTTTAATAAATGTAGATGCAGCACAGATATGTGAGTGAATAGCAACTCTTATTTTTAAGCTACATTGTGAAATCAATAATTACAATAAGGACCTGACCCCATATTAAGACCTGAAAATGCTTAGTAACTAACTAGTCATTAAGGAGAATATATGTCCCAGAGGCTCATTTCTTTGGCAAGTTGTTTCTATGTCGAAATCTGTAATTGGCAAAAACAAATCAGAATGAAATTACAGCACAAGGAAAATAGTCAGCCGGTTGCAATTCTTTTGTCTCTTAGAGACTTTTACTCCCTTTGTTTGCTTTACAGATCCTGGAATAGGATATCATGTCTTGGTAAAATTTCTAACTTCAAAATCACACAAAAAAGCAAACAACAGAGAAAGCCTGATTATACTGCTTTAGAGATGGATATTTTGGTAAACAGTAAACATTACATAAGACGATCCTAGGTTACATGTCAATGCTTGACTTGACTTGATTCTCAATATGAGTCTTACTTTTCCTCAGGTTCATTATTTCTCCCCCCTGTGAGTCCTGTTTTGCCCTCAACTATAACGTTTCCTTGTTTACACTCTTCCTTGTATCTTTTTGTTAAATCATATTCCTTTTTGACTTAGTTATTTTTATTTATTTATTTTGCCAGTCCTGGGTTTGAGCTCAGGGCCTGAGTACTGTCCTTGGACTTTTTCAAGGCTAGAGCTCTCCACTTCACCACTTCAGCTTCAGCACCACTTCTGGCTTTTTTTTTTTTTCTATGTATGTGGCACCAAGGAACAAAACCAGGGTCTTCATGCATGCTAGGCAAACCCTCTACCACTAGGCCAAACTCCCAGCCCTTCCCCCCTCCTTTTTTTTTTTTTTTTTTGCCAGTCCTGGGCTTGGGCTCAGGGCCTGAGCACTGTCCCTGGATTTTCTCAAGGCCAGGGCTCTACCACTTGAGCCACAGCACCACTTCTGGCTTTTTGCTACGTATGTGGTACCAAGGAATAGAACCTGGGTCTTCGTGCATGCTAGGCAAGCACTCTACCACTAGGCCAAACTCCTGGTCCCCAGCACCCCTTTTTGACTGAATTTTATTTTTACCTCAAATCTTCAATGAGGTCTCACTTCAGTTCTTAGGGGGTCTCATGAAACATTATTCATTATTATTATTTCTCAGTTAAAAAAATTCTTACCTAACTTTTTACATTTGGGATAGAAAACTTTACCCATTTTGAACAGAAAACTTCTATATTCACTTCACATTACTAGCAAAATAATAAATAAGAAAGAGAGAAATTGAAAAAGCAAAAAGGTTCATGGTTTTGGAGATTCCATTCTATAATTTTAGAAGGACTGCAGTTGAGTTCTGCAGTAAGTTTTGTTTTTGGGACTAACAAGGCATGAAAATATCTATTTATTCTGCCAATAACTATAATGCTCACTTATCATGCTCACTTTGCTTTTATTTATCTCATCAATTCCTTTTTTAAAAACTATACGTAAGGAATGCAGAGATTTGATTCATCATGTCAGTTTCTAGAGTATAATGTGTCTTGAACAATGTCACCCCTTCCATTGTTCTCTCTTCCATCTATCCTGACCACATATACCCTCAAGTTATCTGCTTCTGTCAAATGATCATTTCTCAAGGAATATTTCCAGCTCATGCCTAGTTCAACTGTGTTTGGTATATGAAGTGATTTTTTAATCTTTCTCTTTGGCCTTTTTTGTGTGTGCTTTTAAATAATGATTCTAATTTTTGTGTTCATTTTGCCATATAATTGTTCTTTTTATATTTATTGACAATTGATATAAGTTTTATAGAGCATGTATTTAACTTATAGATTATTCAACTTTATGTTTGAAGCTCTTCAAATAAAGCATAAGGACTTGACAAAAAAATACCCTTGCATGTTTATTTCCATTTTCCCACTCCTATTCCTTATCTTATTGTCACATATTTAACTTCTACATTGATTTTAAATTACAGAGTACTTAACTCTATTTGTATTTTAGAAATTGCCTTCTTTCAAAATTTTATTGTAAAGTGATATACTGAGAGGTTACAGTTACATTTCAGGTAATGGATGAGTACTTTTTTTTAAGTGTCACGCTGTCTCCCATTTTATCCCAGTTTTTTCTTCCTGCCTCCCTACCCCAAGTTGTATGCAATATAGTGTTTAGTGGGTATCACTACTGAATTAGTTCACTCTTTGTATCTTTTTCTATGCTTCCTTTTCCCCTCCCCAAATCAGTCAAACTTACACACAGAAATAAAAAAACAAAAGGGATAAAACAGAAAAAAATGAACCACAAATAGTACAATAAGAAACTTCTTGTTTTCCCTTCTTGGAGTTCATTTAAATGAGTCATTGCATATGAACATAAATGTTTAATCCTTCTGACACTCTCCTAAGAATATCTTCCTTTAGTCTCACTACTGGTAGGAAAATAAGTACTACTATTTCTGGGTATTACTTTAGTCTATTTTATATAGAACATCATATATGCAATTTTTAAAAATGCTAAGCATACACAAAATGCAAATAAAACAATTACTCTATGTCAAATGGCAGGTAGCATTTCAAGATTCAGAAGTATCTCACATGTAAAATCAATTACACAAGTATTTATTGTAACTATGATTAGCATATTAAAGGATCTTGTCAAGAGATTGGAAAAATACGCATGGAAAGATGGGAAACAGTGAGACTAAATGAAAGGATCTCTGGAATATGGAAACAAGAGCTTTATCTTGTGTGATTGTAGTTCTTAATGTACTATCTTATTTCTCTTCTCTTTTTTGCCATTTGGTTAATCTCATATTGTTACTGTATCTGACTTTGTTACCTGGTATATTGTATATACATTTGTTTGTTTATTTGAAATAGGATGGCAGCATAGAATTCCATTGTGTGTATGTTCCACATCTTCTTGATCCAAGCAGCTACTGAGGGGCAAAGAGTTTGATTTCTTTATAAGGTTTTTTCTTAGTATTTTTAATATCTCCTTATTTTTAAATCATCTTTTAATTATATCAAAACATGAATAATGTCTTTTGACTTGTGTAGACTTTTACCATTTATGAAATCTTTTAGTACTTTGCATTGATCTGAATTTTCATTTAGCATCATGTTCTCTACTTGACGAGTTTTTGTAAACCCTATTTATCATGAATGTTTGTTAAGGTGAATTATCTCAGCATTTGTTTCTGTTAAAAATCTTGAGCTCTATCTTCATTTTTGCAAGATATTTTCCCTTGTCAAGAATTTTGGTTTGGCATTATTTTAGTTTATTTAATTTTGCTTCAGAGATATTTCGCTAAATTTTGGCTTCCATACTTTTTGGTAAATACATTATCATTTATCTGTTTCCCTATCATGTTGCACTTGTCCTTTGGTTAGCATTAACACTTTTCTCTTTATCTCTGGTTTCAGTGTACATACATATATTATTTGTGTTTATATTCTTTCTGTTCTCTGAACTTTAGGGAACTATTAGTTGATTTTCGTTAATTTATAATTCTTGGCCATTATCATTTCAAGTACATCCATGGCTCCATTGTATCTGTGCAAGATATTGTTTCAAAGCACTAGGAGGCCAGGTTATATTTTTCTCCATGTTTCAGTTAGGACTTGGGCTACTTTCTTTGGTTTAATTTCAAGATTGCTGTTAGATTTTGTGTGATTTTGTCTAGTCTTTGTTAAACACAGAAAGGAACTTTGAATGCTTTTCTTTCTAAATTTTCCATTACGTTTTGAATTTTCCTTTCTTTCCGTTGAAGTTTCCCATCTTTCCATGGGTATTTTTCCAATCCCCTGACAAGATCCTTTAATATGCTAATCCATAGTTACAATAAATATTTGTGTAATTGTTTTTACATATGAAATACTTTTGAATCTTGAAATGCTATCTGCTGTTAGACATTGAGTAATTGTTTTATTTGCATTTTGTGTATGCCTAGCATTTTTAAAAATTGCATATATGATGTTTTATATAAAACACTGATAGACTGAAGGAATATTTGTTTTCCTACCAACAGAACTGCAGTAGTATAAAGAATTGAAGCAGATTTGGGTTTCACTGTGGCTCCAGTTAGCTTTAGCTCACTCTATCTAGCCTTCCTATTAGTTAATAAGGATGGCTTGTGATTAATGTGACTAATTAATCGTTAACTAATTAATTGATTGTGATTGTCTTGTGATTAATGTAAAGCTTGGAGCAAGGGAGCATTTTTCTCTAAGTTCTTGCTGCACAACCAGCTTTCAGGCACACTACACTAATTACACTCTAAATGGTTCTCTCTCCATGTTCACTATGTTTTTTTATTATTACCTGATATGAGATTCATGGTAGTAACCTGTCACTTCAGTTCTCCTGGATCAGCTTCAGACTTAGATGGGTACTATATGCACATCCAAGCTGTAGGGTTGGCATCTTTTCTATGTCTTTTTTGTTTATTGTTGGGGTAATGTATAGAGGGGTTGCAGTTATATTCGCTAGGTACTAGGTGCATTACTTCTCACACCTTGATACCTTTTTTTCATGTTTTTGTCCTCATTTCCAGCCCTTCACCCCCTCCCAACCATCTTGTCTTCCTCCCTTCCCTTTCCTGTTTCAAATAAACTAATAAACATATATACAACATACAAATTCAGATACAGTAACAATATGAGATTAACCAAAAGGCAAAAAAGACAAGAGGAATAACATAGTACATTAAGAACAACAATCACACAAGATAAAGCTCTTGTTTCCATATCCTAGAGATCCTTTGATTTAGTCTCATTCTTTATGGCCTTATGTATCTAGGTTTTGAGCTATTGTAGTCCTCTGCTAGGACAGTCCTAGATGTATACTAATTATTACCAATGAAGAAAACCATTGACCCTGTTTCTTAGGGTCTGGTTTACTTTACTTAATATGATTTTTTCCCCAAGTCTTTCCATTTCCTTACGAATAGGGTGATGTCATTCTTTCTGATGGCAGCATAGAATTCCATTGTGTATAAATACCACATCTTGATCCAATCATCTACTGAGGGGCATCTATTGAGTTTGATTTTTTATAAGGTCTTTTTTCCTTATTTTTGTTTTAAGTATATAAGTAATCATGGACAACAATTTGCCTGTGCTTCACATTTTCATCTTTGCTAAGGAGTCATTTCTATTTTTCTTTTATTTTGTAGTTTTATTTTATTTTTATTATCATATTAATGTATAGAGGGGTTACAGTTACATTCTCCAGGTAGTGGGTGCATTACTTCTCACACATTGATACCCCTTCTCACGTTTTTTCCCCATATCCCTCCCCCCTCATTTCTATTTTTCTGAGAGATTTCAGTACTTTGAGATCTCAGGTACTTTGACTAAGCCTATTCCTGCACCTGTTTCATATTTTGTCTGGTTTCAGCTGCCTTTCTTAACATTTTCTTTTCAGTACCTTAACTTGGATTGCAGACAAATAATGAAAAAAAATCCAGATGGATTGATGTCACAAATTTTATAAATTCCACTCTGAACTGAATTTTCATTATGTCTCAAGGTTTCTACAGGCCTTTCTTTCTCCCTAGTATTTCTACTTACTTGTGTCTTACTTTGCCAGTACCGCCCAGGCATTCTATTAGGAATTAAGGATTTGATTGGGTACAACCATTGACATCACAATGTGTTATGCTCCCTGATGGCTAGGACTTGTCAGGCCTAGGTATAACACCTTTTATTTCCATCCCTGGTTTCAAAATATCATCTTCTGTTCTTCTCCCTGATCCCATATTTTCTTATCATCTACTAAGTCTTCTTCCAGTTCAAAACTTTTGTGCTCATCATTTTTCTCATCTGGTATTTTATTTGCTTGCTTTATCCTCCCATATACCAATATTAGGATAATAGAGAACAATGGGATAACTACGATCAAAGTTTATTATACAGGTGTGTGAAAATGAGACCCATTGTTTATTAATCTGTAAAAATAACAAGAATAGCTGCAGTCAATTCTGTAATTTAAATTGCAGGAAAGAGAAAGAGAAAGAGAGAGAACACTTAAGCATGCATTTGCTAAAGAACTGCCTGTCAAGAAGGGAGAAGGTACATTTTGTTCAAGAAGAATTTTTTGGGAAAAGGAGGAGTCACAATCTAGGCCATAGCAGAAAAGTCATCTTAAATAGAAGAGTGACATAATATACCTTTGGGAAAAATAGAAAGGGCAAACAAATAAAGTTGTAGATGAATGAGTGATATGAACAATTTCCTGTTTGGTAATATTTACATCATTGTGGACCAGAGTCAATTGACATTGAAAGAATGTTATGGATTATAAAGGATTCCAGACAAAGTAATGAATGTTAGTTTTTAGTTTTGAAAGTAGGAGACCATTTGGAGCCAAACAAAAAGAATACTGATCACTATCAAGGGACTGGCTAGAGTTGGAGACCATGATATTTAGTAGCATTAATTAATTTCATATTTTTTAACTAAATCTCTATATCCATATATCCATCACTTTGCTACATATACACATGAACACACATGAATTCCCACATAGCATTCATTATTGAATGAACAAATGATAGTATAGGAGGAAACGATACAGCAAGCATTGCCTTGATTTCGTGTGGTAGCATTCTTCACTGGATTCCTCCACTTAAGAGCTAGAGTGTATGTAGTTTTGAACTTTGTTTCATTTTTGGTATATACTATAGTATAACTTAATCCCATGTTTACTATAGAACTTTCCCAACTGTAAACAATAAGATATATTATTTATTCTGAAAGATTTCCTTCACATCAGTGTCTCTTTTTTTTTGAAATTGCATATGGGGAATAATATCGTTTAGATATTCTACTTCTGTACATGTTTTTCTAGGCATTAAGAATTCTTTCCTTTATTGTGATGCAAGACTGGAAGTAATACCACTGAGGTATGTGAAAGAATTTTTACTGATACTTGTCTACAGTAAACACGTTTTGTGGGTTTCTATTTTAGCTCATATTACTTGATAACGAATTTAGTAGTTCTTAGTCATTTGAAATATCCATACTAATATTTCAAAAATAGATACATGTCAAATTTTAATTTATTAGAAACAAGGCAAGCTCAACTGTAATGTTTCTAAACAATCCATTCTTTGTAACAGAGCCTGAAATGTTTCCTTTTAATATGGATTTGAAATTAACAGGCTTTTTCATGTTTTAATATTTTGTCTGCTTTTAATATTTTTGTTGTGATGAAATGCACAGTGCAACTACATGCACCTGTGTATCCACATTAGGAAAGCAAGTTAGAAGCCAATGAAACATATTATTTGTGGATTATTTGCATCAATGAAGATGCACCTTTATATAGGCCCTTCTTCCAAGTGCTATTAAAACTTTGACTCATCAAACCACTTGCAAGGTAATTCTCCCCACAAGGAGATAAGAAAATAGAAATGTTGGTACAGTTACAGAATCAAGGATAAAAGTAAAACTGGCAGAAGTACAGAAAACAATTTCCCAGTAGCCCAATGTTATTTTGTAAGAAATTAAGAATCTTTATAAAAGCTCCTTAAATTGGGAAGCTCTTAACACACACACACACACACATACACACACACACACACACACACACACACACACACACACACACACACACACAAGTTGTTTGAAATGCAAAGAAACCTAGGAAGTCCCCTGGATTTTGGATTGATTTCTTTTATTTCCTTTATGTGGTTCTCAGAGTACTCTTTTATCTTTTGCAGTACAACACATTTTAGTTAAGATTCTATAAGGTTCTGGGTTTTGTACCATTGGTTAAAAAAAATTAAACCCTTTAGTAGTTGAAAGAACTTCATGGTTCTTTGAAGTGTAAAAATCTACTTTTGAAAATTAAGCCCTAGATTTATAGGATTTGGGAAATGAATTTGTGTACAGATTTAGTCTATGGAAAGTGTACCTTGCAGGTAGGTTTTAAGATAATTACATACTACATTGGACTGAAAACCTCATTTGTGCATTTATTAATATTTGTTTTTATATCTGCTGCTCCTTCTCAGTTGGTTTTGTAGACTCTAATTTCTCTGTTTTGTTCATATGTGGGATAATTTTCTTTTTGTCATATATTTTTATTGTAATTAATAGGATTACATTATATTCACCACATAGAAGGTGCCTTACTTCACAAACATTGATACACTTTCTCATGTCTTGGTCCCCATTTCTGCCCCCCACACCCCGCCCCTCATCTTGTTTTTTCCCCCTTCCCTATCCTATTTCAAATAACCAAATAAGCATATATACACTATATCAGATAATAAGGTAAAATACTGTGACAATATGAGATAACCAAGGGACAGCAAAAGAGATGAGAGAAAAATCTTAACTTTTTTTTTTTTTTGCCAATTCTGGGGCTTGAACTCAGGGCCTGAGCATTGTCCTTGGGCTTTCTCAAGGCTAGAGATCTACCACTTGAGCCATAGCACCACTTCCAGCTTTTTTCTATGTATGTGGTACTGAGGAATTGAACCCAGGTCTTTGTGTATGCTAGGCAAGCACTCTGCTACTAGGCCAAACTCAGAATATTCCCTGGGTCTCATCAACTTTTGTAATATAATTTGTGCTCAATTGCCCTACAGTGATTTCTTTGATATGTAGACATCTCATTTGTAATCCCCAACCTTGCATACAGCTGCTTATAGGCTATGTCAAAGATATTTTAAAAAGTCTCAAGTGGACTTCATCATTTCCCCCTACATTGCAACTCTCCCTCTACTTGTGTTTTAAACTTCAGTAAATAGCATCACTCTCTGCTAAGTTGTGCAGTATTGCAAAGTGGGAACACATCTTAAATTGCCTTTTGCGGTTTGATTTTTCACAGCTTCTAGTTTCCCTTGCTGACTTTCCAGTTTTTGCATGATGATCTATTTTCACTGGGAATGTTTCACTTTAGCTCATTGTCTCCTTCTTTGGTTACTTTCAATTTGTTTTCACTTAATTTTATTAAGTTGTAATTTGCAGTTGTATAAAATATACAATTCTTAAGCATACAATTCTCAGAATTTTGAAAAAATGTGCGCACTTGGGTAAATGCTTCAAGCAAAGTAGGGGATATTTCTATCATCCAAAAAAAAAAAGTCTCCACTTACTCCTATTGTAGTTGATCTTCCCAAATTCACCCAAAGCAATCATTCTTCCAGTTTCTTTTTTTAAAATATTTTTTATTGTAATTAATAAAAGGGTTACATGATATTTGCCAGATAGAAGGTGCATTAATTCACATACATTGATACCCTTTCACATGTCTTGGTACCCATTACCCTCCCCTCCACCCCCTCCCACCCATCTTGGTTTTTCCCCCCTTCCCTATCAAATTTCAAATAACCAAATACAAATAAATTCAATTTATCAGATAACAAAGTGAGATACTGTAACAATATGAGATACCCAAGGGACAGCAAAGGAGATGAGATATAACATAGTACATTAAGGACAACAATCATTTGTTATATGGCTTTTGTTTCAATATCCTGGAGGTCATTCTTCCAGTTTCTATTCATGCAGACAAGTGTTACTCTCCTGAAATTCATCTAAATGAAACCAAGCACTCAAAAAATGCTTATGACATTTATCCATGTTTCTTTTTGTTTTTGGTGTGTCATGGGGCTTGAATTCGGCCTGGGCACTGTACCCAAGCTCTTCAGCTCAAGGCTACTTCCCTACCCTTGAGCCAAGCCACACTTCCAGTTTTCTAGAGGTTAATTGGAGATAAGACTCTCAGGTCCTTTTGAGCTCAGGCTGGCTTTGAACCGTGATCCTCAGATCTCAGCATCCTTGTTAGCTAGGAGTGAGCCAACAGCGCCCAGCTTCTGTTGTTATTCTTTAATCTGTATTTTCCTGTGAAGTATTGGTCTATGGAGACACCACAGTTTGCCTACTCATTCTTAATTTTGAATTAAACTGCTATGAATTTTTTTTATAAAATTTTTTTTTGTGGACATAGATTTTCCTTTCACTAGGAAGGAAATTGTTGATTGTAGCTCAGATTTAAATTTAGGAGAAATGGTCAAAGATTTTTCTAAATTTCTTGGACTATTTAATACTTCTTCCAGTAATTTATGACGCTTCCCTCATATCTTTGTCATTACTTAGTTTTTCAGTCTAAGAAATCTCTGTAATTTTACCATGTTCATTGTGTTAAGTGGCATCTCATTGCGGTTTTGCTTTGTCTTTCACTGATGCTCAGCATTCTTGAACATCATTTCATATACTGACTATTTGTATGTCTTTTTTTAAAGTAAAGTGGTTGTTCAAGCCCTTTAACATTTGGAAGAACCAGGCTATTAGTCATTTTATCATTAATTTGTGGTAGAGTCAAAAGGAGTCTCTATAAAGCTCTTTATCATGTATATCCTTATGACAATATCAGTCACATACTGACAATGTATGTGGTTCACATTTTTATTTTCTCAGTGGTACCATTTTGAAGGACAGAAGCTTTTAAGTTCTACCAAGTCCACTCGATCTCCCTTTTTTGTGGTGATTGCTCTTTGTGTGTTCAAACATCTTTTCACATCTCAAGGATACTATGCTACTCTTCTGATTTTTTCCTTAAAAGCTTTATAGTTCAATAGCTTATTAACTGTTCTTACCTCTCAAGATGTTAAAATACACAATTTCTCTTCAGTAAAGTCATTTTAGTTTTGAAAAATCTTAAAAATAACAAGGCCAATTATTTTCGTACCACCAAATTCAGCCTTCTTAATGATTGCTGCTAACCTTCTAAACTCCTTCATATGGTTTCTAAGCCCCTTCCTCAATTCATGTCTTTCTCAAAGGAATTTCCTCGTGTCTACCACCATCCAGTGCTAGTCTGTGGATTTTCATTGCTAAATTACTCATAATATGCCATACTTCTGGATGAATACAGTTTCTGGAAAAACTAGACTATCTTTCATCTACTTGTTTCATTCTCTAGGTAATCCTTGTCTTTCAGTTTTGGTTTCATTGACACTTTTCCTGGGAAGCTATTCTAGGCATTTGAAGAGAGATGACCCTTTCCACATGGTCCCACAGTGTTCCGGGCTTTCCCCTATGGTGGCAGTTACAATTCTGTAGTGGTTGTGAACCAGTAGTGTGGTTCAATCATTGTGAACCTTTCTGGATTCCAGCTTTCCAAGTCTTATCTGATTCCAAGACAAGAGCAAAATGGTGGTTGTTATGGCGTCTCTGCTATGGCAGAGTACTTTCTCTATAAAAAAGTGCACTGGACTATGTATGTAGATGGTTGATGGGATAGCATCAATGACCTGGTGAACTTCATTTTTTTAATCTATCACTGCTAATAGAAGATGTTTATTTCTCATATACCATAACATTTTTTAACAAATTAATCTATGTTGATGATATATATTTTCGAGAAGAGAATCTTACAGCTGAGGTCTATTACAGGTTTGGAGGCATGTAATTGAAGAGAAAAAGACCATATTTTAGATAGCTCAATATTTTAGTGGTGTCCAAGATGAATAACAACCATGTTGTATACATTTTATTACAATATAGTATAAACAATAGATTGCTATAAACAGAAACATCATTTTGTTTGTTGTAGAGATTAAATTATAGTATGGGAAAGACTTTTATAAAGAAGGCTTTTTCAAAAATTGGATCTGAAAATATAGACATTTCTTGCTTAATTGTTCAAAAGCGGCTGTGAGACTGTGCAAGTAGGTTACTGCCTTTATTAGAACTGTTATAAAAGATGGCTATTTTAAGCAAATGGAACAATCACCTGTAATGTTTATGCCCTCAACACATGAAAGGCCCAAAGGAAAGAAATTTAAATTCATTTTCTTTATTACTTAAGCTTTGTATGAGACAAGATCATCAGTTCCAGGCTTCAGAAAAATATGAAAATAGGCAATACTTATGGTTGGTTTTTATTATCTTATACTTATGAATCTGGAATGAAAGTAAAGCCATGTAGTGCTACTTCTAATTTGCTCTCTAAGCTCACATGGTGTTTCAATTTTCCCATTTCCAGGACTTACATGATAGTTCTGAGATTTCAAATGGCTATTTTCAATTAGAATTTACATTAGCTTAAGTTATGTGCATTTTTTTCTATTGTCCTTCAGTGTTTTTTTTTCTATGGTGTTTCTAAGCTTCACTTCTTAAAGGTTAATGCATGTAGCACAAAGAAAAATGTTTTCATTGAATTTGATATACACTTCAGTATTCAGATGTTGGGAAATTTGCAGTACAATCAGATATACAAATAACTAATGGATTCTACTAGCTATTTACACTTGAGAAAGAGGCAAAAAATTACTCTTTATTACCCCTCCTATATGATATGAGCTGGCCCTGATCTTCTTCAGGAAAGACACTAACACAGATGGTATTATGAGGTTTAGGAAGAATATATCCCTTTATGTATTCAGTTATTATTTGGGTATCCATTATGAGCCAGACATTGTTGGAGGCTATAGGATTACAGTGGGGAATGAAACAGACAATAATTGCAGTCTTCATTTGCTTTTGGAATATTTGTGTTTCCTTTATTCTTCTCAATTACACTTTAATGCTTGGAGAATAAGTATTTGGAGTATTTCAGGAGAACAATATATGACCAAATGCCAACTTACTTGCACAATTCTGCAGTGTTGTTAATCCTAATTGCTCAGAGAAGCTGATTCTTTTGGTCTTTCCTCTAGCTGTTTTCCTAGCTAATTAATCAGACCAATAAAACATTGAAACATAAAGGACTATATATATACATTCATCTATAGAAATTTAGCTCATATCTCTTATTTTCAAAATAATTCATGAACTTTGCTAATCAGCTAGGATTTATAAGAACATTTCCTATTTCTGAATGCATGGAGATTTATCATATCTATGTGATAATATATATGATAAAAGTTACCTGGCTTCAAGCTGGTCACGGTGGCTCATGCCTGTAATCCTAGCTACTCAGGAGGCTGAGATCTGAGGATCAAGGTTCAAAGCCAGCCCATGCACAAAAGAACCCAAGACTCATCCCAAATTAACCTCTAGACAATGGGAAGTGTGGCTTGGCTCAAGGGTAGGGCAGTAGCCTTGAGCTGAAGAGCTCAGGAGCTCAGGGACAGTGCCCAGGCTGAGTTCAAGCCCCATGACTCCTCCCTCACACACAAGTTACCTGGCTCCATTTTCACATATGTACATTTCATATCATTACTTCATTCAGTCATTCTCTTTTCTTCATTCACTGGTCTCCCATCCCATCACTTTGACCTACCTGCTCCTGGTAGAACATGCTTTGGCTTCCTGGTATTCATTTTGCTAAGTAATAAGTTAGTTGTTCAAAGGAGTTACACTATCACAATCTCATCTTGTATTCTCATTGCCTTTGGTTCAAAGCAAAGTCTAGTGATGCTATTATACTTTTTCTCTTGATTTAATCAATATAGATAGCCAACTGAGATAAATAAGCTGAAAATTTCCACTGGGTCTTGAATTATATTGCTCAACCCATGAAATGAGTGCAGGAATATAAGGAATGTTACACCTGATTAAGCCTATTGTCTGTGGAGCATGTTAGTTCACAGGAAAGCATGATATTCACTCAACGCGACATTGATCTACCTTGAACGTCAATTTTATTTCCCTAAGTAATACTTTGCATATCAATTTTCACAAATCAATTTTCTACAAAGACCTTCCTTGATCCCATTTCTATTTTCAGTCCGTGCTACCTCTTTAGTAATGAGTTTATTATCTCTTGTGGATACTTCACTTCCATACTTCAATGGCTATGTAAACTTTAATTTTCAAAATATCCACTGGAAAGTACACTATAATTTGAAATACATGCTTAATTCATCCATTTTCCTTTTTTTTTCTAATGGCTACCTTTCTTGTGGGAAGGATTTGAATTTTCAGCTTGGTTTAATACCCTTTCCTCATTCGTAACCTGGATTTATTTCTCTATGCCGTTCTTTAGGATGGAAAGCAAATAAGAACAATCTGTGTACATATGTATAAAAAGAGAGATAGTAATTTTGTTTATGGACAACATACGCTTCATTACCACATCCACATGATGAATATTATGTTGCACTTATTGTCACAGTATCATATGAACTCTTTGTACAGAGATAGTGTATCAGATATTCATTTGCTTGATTTCCACTACATTTTATAATAAATAGGTTTCCTACATGAAAATACTGACAATTTGTACCCCCCAAATCACATACCAGGGGGAACAGTCCTGCCCAACATGCTAACAGTATTTTTGCATGCATACCTCTTCAACATTCTCTGAACTTAGTGCTTTAACTTGGTTTTGTTAATATGTGAGTCATTCCCTAGGCAAATCTTTCCTTCCAATAGTTCTTATAATCGACATAATAGTCCAATCACTTGAATATCTGCAAGAAAACAAAAAGGATTTTTATTTTACAGAAAGGGAAAGGATATTTTATAGAAGGACAATGGATATTGTCCTTGATTTTGTCTTATCCAGTTTTGAGTGATTTCTTTTTTCTTCTTTTCATTCAGTGCTTCCCAAAGTTCCATCTTAAATAACTGAACACAATTTTAACATTAATTTCAAATTTATACATTTGAAAATAATTTGTCTTTAACTCCTGTAGTATGATTTGTACATCTGCATACTTCTAGCATGTTTAGATTCCTACATTCATTGTCTTTAAGGTGATTTAAGAGGAATGTTGAGCTTTCACTTAGATTATAAAATGAATTTAAGAAAGAAGCACTGTGAATGTTAATTATTTCTTAAGTAGTATAGCTGTTTCTAAAGTGTAAGAACATGATACATTAAAACTAGCTGCTGGCTTCCATACATTTTTATTACCATAAATAATGGATAAGAAGGTTTTATTTTGAAATAAAATGTCTTTCAATTAACATCTCTCCCCATTACTCCCCTGCAACCCTTCTCCTTTCTAAAACAATTCCAGTAAGTTTTATTGTTCCACTTTCACACACATACATGCGTATAAAATATTTTGAAAATATTCATCTTTCTTTACCCTCTCTGTTTATCCTGCATCTTCCATCAGGACTTATATCTTAACAGGGTCTGTTTTACATTCTTGTCATTTGCTGTATTTTTGGCATATGCTAATTATTCAAGGTGATGTCATCACAGTATTTCACATGCTCAGTTCTTTCAACAGATTGACCTCTACATGGATTTATATGAAGTCAATATATCCAATGATACCACTCTTGAGCATTCATTTGAAGAAATGCAAACAGGAATACAATAGAGACATTTCTATACTCCTGTTTATTGCAGTGCTATGCACAGCAGCTAAGTCTTGGAAACAGCTGAGCCGTGGAAATAGACTCAATGCCTACAAATAATGGATAGAGCAAACAAATATTATCTATCTATCTATCTATATCTTAAAGAAGGGTGAAATTATGGCATTTACAGGGAAATGGATGGATCTAAAATTTTTATATTAAGGAAAGTCAGGTTCAGAAGACAAAGATCACATGTTTTTTTCATCTATGGATAAAGACATAGAAGATGTCTACCACTAAAGAGATAGCAACTGTCCTTAGACTGAAGGTAACAATCTTTTTACTTCTAGCATATACATATGAATACTTGTAGCTTGCTCTTCATACAACACTTTTATTTTCCCTTTAGGGCACAGAAGCAACAGTTTTGCCCTATATATCTAGATACAGGCTTACCTCCTCAGAACTTCAGACCATTTAATGTAAAAGGTATGTACCTGGTTCAGTGCATTATTGGTGTAAACAAAATAAAACCAGCCTACGCTCTTTAGGTTGCAAAATATTTATAACTTGGGAGAAAATAACAACTAGAAAATGATCACCCTTTGTTTTTGATGAGAGGCATACATAGTTTCCCTTCCCAAGTTTCACAGAACACACAGAACTGTGTGTGAAACTTCCTGATATGACAAGGACATGAACAAATAACGATGAAGGGCTTTACATGGGCTGATGTCTACTCTGCAGATGATGTGACTGGAAAGCTTCAAGCAAAAGTGGAAAGGAATGGTGTCACCTGTCTGTCCCCTCCGAGAAAGCCAAGATATAGTCTTCTTGGCCATGATGCTTCTAAAGCAAAGTGATTTATTTTCCACTTTCCATGTAGTAAGAACTGTGGGGAAGGCGCTGGCAGCCTGGGAGGCATTTGGATATGTGATTCTCTTTCCAGTGTTCTCATGTGACCCGGCTCGCATTCTCAATTTAGTTACATTTTGACCTGGAAAAGGCTGGCATGGGTTGCCTCTCTTTCTTTAGCTTACCTTGTTCATGATGTACTCGCCTCTCCTTCCTCTGCTCCTAGCTCTTGCAGCCTCTTCTTCCTTTTCCTTGCAGCCTAATACTAGTGACTTTCCGTAGTTGTCAATTCACCCTCTGATTTTGGGAGCATGGACTGTACTTCCAGAAAGAAAAACGCTATTTGAGTCCTTGAAATATATAGAAAGATACACACCCCAAGGCAGCCAAGGCGACCTTTCTGTCTCTTGTCCTGATAGGACTGATTATTCAAAGCCTTGCATCTTCTGTAAGAATCCTCCAGTAGGCAACACAGGAAAGTCTAGTCTCCACATCGCTCTAGTTTTTTCTCCACTCTCTCTCTATCAAACATAATTTGAAAGCATGAAACAGTAAGACAAGCCTTGGGTGACCTGTTTTATAATTTTTTTTCCTTTCCATGCCTCCCTCCCCCTTCTTTTTCCCTTGCGGTAGAATAGTGCTGAAGAAAGAGGGCACTAGTGTACAGCCCAGATCGCATCCTTGCACGGTCTGTCTGGGAACTGAAGGCGGCTGCAGTCCCCTGACCTGGGGACCACAGCTCTGTCTCTCTGGACTCAGGTATGTCTCAGCTCCATCTTTCCCAACTGACTCAGGTGAGCGGACACCTTCTGGCTGGTTATGACACTTATTCTCCATAGCAGCCGGTTCTAACCTCTGGGATTTTCCTCCTGGACTGGGGAACATCTTTGCTTATTTATTTATTTAAACCTGCATGCCCAGAAAGCCTTAGGAGCGGTGGGTTGCCTGAGTTGACTTCCTTCTTTTTCCTTCGTGGACTCTGATGCTCTCACTGTTTCCTTGCTCTGGGTAACCTCTTCCTTGCCTTGCCTCTCACCTTGAGAAAGGAATCTGTGGAGGGACGGGAGAGGAAGCCAACTTCAGCCCCAGGAGGGAGTGGGGCGGCTAAGACTTGGCACCCCTGCCCTTGAAGCGATTGCGTTGGAATTACATTCCTCCAGATTAACTGCCAGGCAGAAGACAGTACGTGGGGAGGGAGAGAAAAAAGGTGGGAAGGTGAGGGGAGGGTGTGTGGGGGAATGCATGTACACGTGTGTGTGTGTGTGGGGTAAAGAACCACAGTGAGGAAGGTTGAAAGAGGGAATGGGGAGGGGGTGGGTCACGGAATTGTAATGCTGGGGTGACAACCTGGGGTGGGGGTGAGGGGCAGGCCCTGCGTGGTGTCTGGGAAGCCTGGCGGGAGCGCTCTCCAGGGTCCTGAGCGCCCGGAGTCTCAGCAGCAGTCTGTGAAAGCTGCCCCAAAGCTCCCTCCCGCTCCCTTCCCAGCATCCAAGCAAAGATCGAAAAATCCCCGAACACAGACCTCATCTCCTTCACCCCCTCAGACACAAGTTACCTGATTTTCACCTCTTCCCCTCGAACCCCTACAGCAAGACCTCTGAATTCTTGAGGGGGGAATATATCAAACTCCGACACACACAGAGACCGAGATTTCCTTCTTTCTTTCTGTTATTCTTTCTTTTTAAACCAGGCGTTGCCTTAGTAACTAATATGGATATTTCACAAGCTGGCAGATTTATATTTACTACTTGGATTGCATGTCAGGGTCTCCTTAGCCTCTCAAAGTTAAAGTAAATGTGGCATGTCTTTTGTTCTCATTCATTTTAAAGTACTGCTTCTTTCCAAACCTTAGGATGGAGTTTCTTTTGGGTGCGGGGTGGTGGTGGTGGTGTGTGGAGTGGGTTGATTTTTTTTTTTAAATCCGGAAAGTTGTCTTAAGGTTGAAGGACATAGCTCCTCCCCTCCTCCGATCTTCTTCCCTTCCCCCCCACCCCCTCCTCCAAGTCAAAAATCTTGGCAGGACAGGAAAGAGATTGGGGGCTGGAGGAGGGAGCAGGTCGCTGCCTGGCTAAGAGAGTGCTGGGAACAGGAATGGCTCACCCCACTTTCCTCACTGACCAGAGCGTTCCCCTGTTTCTGCGTTGATATCTGGAAGTGTCGAAGTAAAATAGAGCAACACTTAGCATAGTTTGAACACAGGTTCTGTGATGACCAGACTTGATTTTCTCCTTCTTTTTTTTTTTTTTCTTATTATCAGCAACATCCAGCTCACTGAAGCCAACACACAACATCTATGGTACACTTGATGCATCCTTGAAGAACCAGGACTTGAATTCCTCTTAAAGTCAATCAATCAATCAATCAATCAATCAAACAAACAAACACACCTCCAGGGTGTGGGAAGCGTGGTGGAGGACCAGGAGGTGGAGGTGGAGGGGAAAGAAGAGGAAAGGAGAATCAAGCTGCAAGAGGCAGAATCCTTGTGCTTCTTGGTGGTGCACGCCCAGAGCCTGCAGGCAGGACTGGACCAGCTCGGGAACGCAGCTGGCAGGCTGTGAACTCGTCCTCACCACAATGGTCTGGCTCCTCCTGTTTTTCTTCCCTGCCATCTTTTTAGAGATGACTCTTTTCCCTAGGAGTCCGGACAAGAAAGTATTGCTGGCAGGTGCTTCCTCTCAGAGATCTGTGGCCAGGATGGACGGAGATGTCATCATTGGAGCCCTCTTCTCCGTCCATCACCAGCCTCCTGCAGACAAGGTGCCTGAAAGGAAGTGTGGAGAGATCAGGGAGCAATATGGCATTCAGAGAGTGGAGGCGATGTTCCACACGTTGGATAAGATCAACGCAGACCCTGTCCTCCTGCCCAACATCACTCTGGGCAGTGAGATCCGAGATTCCTGCTGGCATTCGTCCGTGGCTCTGGAGCAAAGCATTGAGTTCATCAGAGATTCTCTGATTTCCATTAGAGATGAGAAGGATGGGCTCAACCGCTGCCTGCCCGACGGCCAGACGCTGCCTCCAGGCAGGACTAAGAAACCTATTGCTGGAGTGATCGGCCCAGGCTCCAGCTCTGTAGCCATCCAAGTCCAGAACCTTCTCCAACTGTTCGACATCCCCCAGATTGCTTATTCGGCCACAAGCATCGACCTGAGCGACAAGACTTTGTATAAATACTTCCTGAGGGTTGTCCCATCTGACACTTTGCAGGCGAGGGCCATGCTTGACATAGTCAAGCGTTACAATTGGACCTATGTCTCTGCAGTCCACACGGAAGGTAGGCCTTGTATCCGGGAAAGAAAAGGTCCCAGGAAGCCAGGGCATGGCATGGTGTACTTCTGGGTTCATAGTAGTAGAGTTTCTGTTCATTCCTAGCACTGCGGGGAACACATCTTTTTCCTTGTCGGTATCCACCCATCCAGGCAGAGCTTTTTTTTTTTTTTTAAATCTTTATTCCCATATAATTACTGGTTAGGAAGTCTGGTATTTCTGGGAGTAGGAGGAGCTGAAAAGATACTGAAATCTCCTTGCCTTGTGTCTGCTGTAGATGGGACTGACATGATACTAACCTTCATAGTCTGAGTTGTGTTCACAGGTTTAGTGGCTCAAGCTATGCTACTTCCCTTCAGTGACTGATCAGGATAATCCAAGTTTAATTTCCTAATCCAGGCTGAGTGATTAAAAGAAGAAACAAGAACCACTGGTCTTAATATGTACTTGAAAGTTGAGCTTAAAAGCTTTGCCTTGCCTTGAACATTGGAGGTGTGTTTTGCCCTCTAGTGCCTGCCTCTTGTTGCTTATTTAAAATTTCCCTAGGAATTTGGGATTCCTGTCATCTCCATCATAAGGACAGACATTCATTTTTAATTTCAGGGTGCCTTAGATACAAGAGTAATCACTTATCCTATTTATTTTTTTCTCAGCTTATATGCTAACATTATCCAAATTTTCTCAGTTTTCCTAAATTATCTTGCTTACTGGGAATGACACTGAGGACTTCTTGGATTTGTCCTTCTTTTTTTAATTTTTTGACTGTTCAGAATTTCAAGTTAAACCAATTATAAATTACCAATAGAAGCACACTGAATGTCAAGTTTAAAATGGCTTTAACAAAGAAAAAGAGGAAGCAGATGGACCCAAGACTGAAAGCTTTGATTTACCCCCCAGATTATCTCAGATGTGAATTCTCAAAGAATTTCTTACATAAAGGTTTGCTTTTATCTCTTCACCTTAGCCTATATGTATTTTTAGATGAATGAAATATTTGAGTGAATTTATTTTTAACTTCTCTAGCAGGTTTATAAGGAAATTGAGATCTTGGTTACAAAGGAACATCTTGGATAATGCATACTTACCTCTTGAGAACAATCCTGAGGGTATTGCTACATTCATGGTGTTTTTCTAAAAAAATCAATGTATTAAAAGAAAGGTCACAAACATGGTGCCATTTACAACTTTTCAAACTGTATTCAGTTATTAGTGTGAAATCTGCTTATAAAAATTAAGAAACATCTTTACTGAAGTGGCTAGGTGGTTTTCATTATTTCACATAGAGAAGAGAGTTTTCAAAGCAAACACAGCACCATAGAATTATATATTATAATTTAAGTCCTTGCTTTGGAGTAACAAAAATCATTCTAATGCAATATTGTGACTTTCAACACCAGATTCTTGTTCCTGAATCTTGAATTTCAGTTATGATTTGGATACTTCTTTCTGAAAACAAACTCATTATTTTTTAGGCACAAATATAGTTCTTTACATTTTAATGTTTAATGTTAATTTGTTACATTTTAATATTTAATACAGTTTCTTCCAGCACTTGGCTGAAACACTCTGGAAGCATGAGTTAAAATGTGTGAAAAACCAACAGTCAACAGAGATCTTGAAAAGGAATGGAAAGATCTGGGTTGAATGTAGTTTAATTACCTATGTCATATTTCTTCCTTTATTTATCTAGGTATTACTGATATTGGCTGTGCTAATTCTTTATTTTAGTATAATATTCTTATCACCCATGTTTTATTATAGAGCATTTTATTTGCTGGAATGGAAGGAATAGTAGATTCCTCTCTCTTAAATCTGTTTGACAATTGTGGTAAACACAATTGATAACAGGGATGGTTTTTTGAGAACAGAATTAGGTTTTTGAAAGTTTAACTGTAGTTGGGCTTACTGATTATAATACAGAAGCACACATGCACACATATGGATTATTTTGTTCCTTTTCTGCCTTCTGACTGCTGTTGAACAGTAGAGACAGGGTCTCTGTGTGTCTCTATACTACTCAGTCAGTGAATCCCAGATTGGATTTTGTTTATAGAATAGCAACATAGCTATTCTTGGGTTTATCTTATCACAGGAGACTACAACATTCATTCTGCCATTTATGTGTTATCTTGTTTCTTTTTTAAAGGCAATTAGTTTCTCTTATTTAACACATCATGTGTGAAATTTAAGTTGCTTTTTCTTCTTTCTATCTGCAAAGGAATTTTGTGTAAGAGTTCCTCTGTGCAAGTTTCAACCCAAATTTTATTTTTCCTGAATCTCTGCCCTCGGCTTCTCTGGGACCCCTGGTATACTGGCCTACAGGCCCTTTCTTGGATCACTTAGTAATTTTTCTGCCTTCACAATGATGGGGTCACCTACTGGTGACAGTTTCCTGTCAAATAGCAGCTGAGAGCACATATCAGTGTTGTCGCTACCATCTGGGCACTCCTCAGACAGGACGACAGTTTGTCTAAAAATTGGTAATTTGGAGAGTGAGAACTCTGCTATCTCCAGTAACCTGCACTTCACCTTTCCAAATCAGCCACTCCCTAGTTTATTTACCATCACCATTTCTTTATTTAGAAACCAGTCTGGTGTGGTTGATATCAAAAGTGAGTTAGTGTGCCCTCATTTTTTATTATTAATTTTTGTGACTTTAAAATCATAGATGTACACCTATTCTTTGAACATCTTAATCATTTTATCTGATGTTATTACTCTGTTTTACATTGGTGTAAGCTTTGAGGTCATTTCTGCTTTTAAAAATGGACAAAATTTTATCATCACATTCTTTTGAATGGTTTATCAGCCTTTGGTCTCTGCCTTTGTACTGCTCCTGTCTTTGACAACATGCCTCATAGTTCACCTGACAGAAGAGAATGAGTGCACATAAAGTTTCTGCAGTAGGTTCTAGAAATAGTTCATGGTTGTTTCCTGAAAGAAAGGTTGAGGGAGGTATGACAAGGGAGAAGGATATGGAAGCAATAGAGCCTTATCTACAAAAAAATTTGACTGTGCTTTGGAAGAAGCTGTTTACCTGCAATGTCTTTCTGCATGCTAAGAATAGGGGACAAACATAGACACTTTGAGGAGATTATCTTTTCCAAGGACATTAATTTTCTGATAAAATGCAAGTTCTCTATCAAAACCCAAGATGATCATTTCAAAAGATTGCTCTAAGTGCCCTGATCATGATCAGAGATTTTAGTGAGAGTGGGGAATTCAGCAGTTAAATTTGGAAGGAGAATTTCACATGACTTAGTCCACTCCTCTGTGAAGTTCAAACTGTCCCTCGCGTTTCCATCAGTTCTATCTCTACTATGAGGAGCCATCAAAGCAGATTCCTCTGGTATGTGATACATTTGTCATCAATGAATCCTGTCATTTTTTTTATATCATTCCTTGTCAGCTCCTTTCCTCAAACATCATTGCATTTTGTTTCCTTCACAGTTATTGCTGATTTTAACTAAACATTAGAATAATTAATATCTCAAAGTCTCTAAAATTATACACTACCATTAAGCCATAGTTGCTTCTTTTAAAACCCCGAGCACCTAATAATATTGGGATTACTATTTGTAGTTTGACAGCCAAGATCGGAAGTCTCATATTTTTATTTTGAATACAAAATTATTTGCTTAACCTTGCCTTCCTTATTTATCTTAGCATGCCAGCATCATGTCCTTGTGTTTTCACTTTGTATATGTAAGATCTGAGTAAGATATAAAATCCTATATTTTTCCACTAGTAAACTATTTCCTGGTGACCTTCAGCTCTCACTAAGCCTATTAGAATCCTCTTGACTGCAGCTTTCCATTGTCAATTATCCTACTTTGAAGAAATATAAATTAAAGGAATTTATATGAAAGGCCATCACAACAGATATTCAACTTAATGGGATATTAACTGCATAGAAACTGCATATACGAAAATAGAAGATTGAGTCTTACTTACTAAATGTTTTACACTCTAAAGAGAGAGTTTAATTTGAATACATGTAAAGAAAATAAGTTAAAATGAGTCACCAAACTACAGATACTTAGAAACATGAATTTATGCATGTTTATGAAACTAAAAGAAATTGTTGGTGATATAATCATCCAGAGAAAAGTTGGAAAAAAAAGGGAACCATGGTTAGTTTTCTTTATTTGGAATGACAAAATTTGTAAAAGTTAGTAGTAATACTGAAAGTATTTTCATGACAAGAAAATCTAAACTCATCCTGTAATATTCCAGCCACTTTGGGTGGCCCTAACCCCAAATAACAGAGTACCAGCACTCAGAGAATTGAGCTAGGAGTCAGTTTAATAGCAGCACAGCAGCTAATCTCCATCTCTTGGCTGAGAGCAGCTCTGACCTTCACTCTGGCTGAGCTTTTAAAGGTAAACACCACACGCAGGTGGAAGTCACCGTGTGACGTCATCTTATGATGCCCACAGTCAATAACCACCAGGATGAAACCACACGCAGGTGATCACAGCCACTCGAAGGTTGCTCGAGTAGGCTAAGCATTTTTTTACAAAAACAAAAACAATTTGGTAGCTAAGCCTGCCAGGCTATTATAATTTATTTAGCTGAAGTAGAGTCTGGATCAGGACTGGACTGTTGGGGGGTCTTTGGGGGTGAAGGAGGTTGTATGTCTTTCTGATCTGCGATTCCATGAGTCTTTGTGGACATGAAAAACAAGCAATATGTGTGTGTGTGTGTGTGTGTGTGTGTGTGTGTGTGTGTGTGTGTGTGTGTGTGTGTGTGTGTGTTTGCCAGTACTGGGGTTTGAACTATGGGCCTAGATGCTGTCCTTGAGCTTCTTTTGCTCAAGGCTGATGCTGTATCACTTAAGCCACAGCTACACTTCCAGTTTTTCCTGAGTTTTATTAGAAATAAGTCTCACAGAGTTTCCTGTGAGACTTTCCGGGTTGGCTTCAAGGGTGAGCCACCTGTGCCCAACTCCTAATATATAACCTTGAAGTATGAGCAAAGAGCTACGGTTTCAAAAATATATATACATTAAAGCACAACCTGTCATGTCAAAAATAAAAATGTAATTGGAGAGCCCTTGGATATGAAGGTAATGTGATCAATAGTGGAAATTTAGTTATTGTGGAATTCTAGTTACTTTGCTTTAAAGATAATTGACAAGTATAGAAAGCATGTGCTGATGAATACTATATGGGAGATTTGTTACAGCAAAGAGAGAAATCAGAGATTTCTTCAGTTTTTTAATGCAGGATATTTAAAAATAATCAACAATCATATGATAAGTATTTGAAGCTAAACATTCTTTCAGTTTAAACAGAACACCCTTATATTTAATATGTGCAACTTTGCTCTAGAAAATTTTTTCAGTGAAAGAGGGGGAGTGGGAAGAGTGAAAAATCAGGACCAGTTATGAGGTACTCAACATGTGATTTTCTAAAAAGACTTGTACTCTTTATGATTCCTCTGACATACTATCATTTGTGTCCATATTTGTTGTTTTTCTTTAGCTTATTTTATTTTTATTGTCACCAGAGAGGTGATATACAGAGGGGTTATAGTTGTGTGAGTTAGGTAATGAGAGCAATTCAAACTGAGCCAAGACTCCCCCCTCCCTCTGTCTTTGTCTCTCCCAGTTTTTCTCTTCTGTCTTCACTCACAAGTTGTAAAGTTCATTTCCCACAGTGTCTAATATGTACCACTGCCGTATTTGTTTACCCTTTGTTCTATATTTTCTGTGCTCCACTTTAACCTTCCAAATACAAACAAACAAGACAGAAGAAAAAGAAAACAAAAGCAGAAACAATTTCATCTAAAAATATCTATATTTCCTTTTCTTGGAGTTCATTTCATGGAATATTATTTTATATGCTCATATGCACATAGAGGCTTGGTGGTGGTTTGGTGTTCTTATCTTGCTCTTGGCATTGCCATTCTTCTAAGGCACTATACTTTTCTGAGTGATATATGTGCCTAATATATACAACTGCTTTATGGAGTCTTGATTGCCTGCTGGGAAGTGACTGTAATGATAATTATAAGAGCCATATACTTTAGTACTTGGCAGAGGGTTGGGGAACAAGCCTTGAGGACAAACTATTTTGATGAGCACCTGCAACCACTGAAAAACAACTTGTAGTATATGCCATTCTGATATTAGGTTAATAGCAACATCATAGTCAGAGAAGGTTGTCAGTTTTCATAGAAACTGTAACTGAAAATCATATTCAAGGAAAGACATGAAACCTTGTCAGGAAGATCTCGCTGTCTTATCCATCAAAGAAACACTATCATTAGTCTGAATTTGTATAGAAATATTTACTTATTTCTAATACTTATTAATTCACTAGGAATGTCTACATCTTAAATCTCAACTTACATGAAAAATTATAATCTTTGTGTTTTTTCAATTGTACAGAAAAGTTACCCTTCTTAACCTGATGGCACTAAATGCCACATATAAAATTAATATTCAATGTAGATAATTCGTTATTCAAGCAGAAACTTTAGGGTCCCAATTCCCACTTATTGATTTTAAGCTTTTTCTCCTTTACTCACTTCATAGACAATATATTTCAGATTTAAGACAATGTGAATTATTAAATAATTTGATAAAAGCCTTACTTGACAAATAAGGTATGAGATTTTAGGGAGCAGAAATTCTTTAGTTACTAATGTAATTGCTTTCTAATGAAGAAGTTCATGACAATTTGAATACCTGGAGCTCACTAATGAAGGTGAACACCTGTGCATACGACAGATCCCGCACCTTTTTGAGTACTAGGAACATGTAAATTAAAATAATAACAGTGTTACTAATAATAACAACTATTATTGTTACTACTGCTGCTGTTAGCCCCAAGAATACCATATATCATCTTTAATCACAATTTAAAAAGAAATTCAGGGCCTGCAGTTTGGCCTAGTGGTAAGAGTGCTTGCCTAGCATGCACAAAGACCCGGGTTCAATTCTGTGGTACCACATATACAGAAAAAGACTGGAAATGGTGTGTTGCTCCAGTGGTAGAACGCTAGCCTTGAGAAAGCCCAAGGACAGTGTTCAGGCCCTGGGTTCAAGGCCCAGGACTGGCAAAAAAAAGAGGAAATTCACAGGGGATTATGGGAAATACTATAAGCATCTTGGTTTTATTTGAAAAAAATAACAGTGATGCATATAGTCATATTACCTCTTCATGAAAGAACAAAAAGTTGGTACCTTCCTTTCACTGGCTTTTGTTAAATTGCCTTTTGAAGATTCTTCTCAGCCGATGAACACTGGGGATGTGTAAGAGATCACTTAATGAAGTTTGTCTGATTCCAAAAATGAAATTCACAGAAAAAACTTTATAACTTCCACCGTAGATTTAAAACAACTATTCATGTTATAACTGAGAAAACTAACATACAAGAACATAAAATAATGTGATACACCGAAGACCATAAAAATTCAATAAATGTCAGAGGTAGGAGTGATTTTTATTAGATACGGTTAGATAGAGTGAGGGCTTTGTTTGTTTTTAAATTCATCTGGCCCATCACATGAAGGTTCTTACCGTTTGGCTTCACTACATTCTTCCCCAATGTTTGCGCTTCATCAGTTTCTAAAACACCCTTATTGGTCCCTAAAAAGCCCTTCTCCCAGGTGATGGTCTTTTCATCATCAACACTTGCCTTAGTTTTAGGTGATTCCAGCCTCCTTTGATAGGAAACTTACCTTCATTTCTGCTTGTTTATTTATTTACTTTTTGTCAGTCCTGAGCTTGGGTTTTCTCAAGCCTAGAGCTCTACCACTTGAGCCACAGCACCACTTCTGGCTTTTTTTTTTTTTTTTTTGGCCCCCTTCTCGCTCTGGCCCCGCTCGCTCCAGCCTCGCTGGCTCTGGCTCGGCTCGCTCCCGCTCCCTCCGGCCCTGCTCGCTCTGGCCACCACTCGGTTGGGCTCCCCTTGCTTGCTTTCGCTCTCTGTCGCTTGTTGCAGTCTCGTCTCTGCCACTTCCGGCTTGGTTGTGTATGTGGGATACCGAGGAATCGAACCCGGGTCTTTGTGCATGCTAGGCAAGCACTTTAACCGCTAGGCCAAACTCCCGGGCCCCACTTCTGGCTTTTTTACATATGTGGTACCAAGGGATCAAACCTCGGTCTTCATGCATGCTAGGCAAGCACTCTATCCACTAGGCCAAACTCTTGGCCCTCTGCTTGTTGATCTCAACTCTGTGTCCTCTGCCTTTGCTTCAGCAGTGTTTACCTGGCAAAAGTGTGTGGCACTTTACGTTGCCAAGAACTGCTTTGCCTACAGATTTGTAATACCAGGAAGTCTGAAAGATCCAATGTGTTCTCTTCAAAGTTTTCCCCAAGTTACCTGCTCTTCCTATTGCCCTGGTAAGACTGAGTCTCATCATGCTTGCCTGATTGGACTGTCCTGAGTCAAAGCTCCTCCCTGGTGTCTGTGCTTCTGACCTCTGCTTAGTAAAGCTATTTTCTTTGTTTTACAGACAGTGTCTTATAGTTTGTCTGGGGTCAACCTCAATTCCCAGCCTTTCTACTGATGCCTCGCACAAAGATGGTGTCAGCATGTTTGGCTTACTGATTGACATGGAATGTTGATTGCACAGATCTCACCTGATTTCTATTTCTCAAGGAGCTTAGATGATAGGGATGAGCCACTGGGGCTGGATTATGTTTTTTTATCATGTAAATCAAGATGTTTTTGTCTCAAGATGAGCCTGTATGGTCTATATGACATGAGTACAGGAAGATGAGGATGTGAAAGCAGTTGAAGAGAGTATCTTGCTGATTTTCTGACGTGGAGCAGCACATTTATGGCTTCATATTCTTCTCCTTTATAAAACATGTACCTCAGTCTCTGGCTGCAAGTGCAGGTCTTTTGAGTGAGTTGAATGTTCCATAGATATTCCTGGATAATCTCAGTTACTTTTATCTATTGTCTCTTGTTTGTCTGTTTAATTTTGACCTGGGATTTTGCTATGCTGTGCAGGCTAGTTTTAATCTCCTAGGACCAAACTGTTCTCCTGAATTTGTGCCTATATGCATGTGACTATATTTTTATAATTTTAATGTTATAAAGGACAGAAAAGAAGGATCAATAAGCAAATTGCTGATGGTAAATTGAAGAGTAGGAAGTGTTTACAGTAGACTTTAAAAATGTCACAGGGATATTGAAATAGTGGAGAAAGTTTACAATGAACAAATGGTACATATTACTAAATATTACTATATAATATTATAATAACATGTTATTTTCTTGAATCAATATGTATCCTATATTATTTTCATTTTTTTGATCAACAAATACAGCTTTACCAATAAAGAAATCATGTCTACATCTCTATGTTAAATAACTATTTAATGAGCATTTTTTCTGGGCCAGACCTCTGTTATAGTCCTGAAGAGGAAAGATACCTGGATGTTAGTCCTGTTAAAAAGCTCACCATGTAGTGATTGCTATTCTGTTTGCTAAATGCAACTGCAGGTGGAGTTGCACCTAGGTACTCTGAGACAGAATAGGAGAGCTCTGGACTCTCTCCCTCCCTCCCTCCCTCCCTCCCTCCCCCTCCCTCCCTCCCTCCCTCCCCCTCCCTCCCTCCCTCCCTCCCTCCCTCCCTCCCTCCCTCCCTCTCTCTCTCTCTCTCTCTCTCTCTCTCTCTCTCTCTCTCTCTCTCTCTCTCTCTCTCTCTCTCTCTCTCTCTCCAGGAAGGCTCACAGGCTTTCACACTGGAGCCGATATCTGAGGCCAACACCATTAGAGGAAGCAAAGAAATGAATATGAGAAATAATGATGTAGAAACAATGTGAGCTTGAGGCACTTCAGGCATTGTGAATTCCTAAATACATGCTCATGGAAAGAGAAGAGGGAAGGGGTGAGAATATTGTCAAGGAGGAAAATGGTGTAAGCAGTTTCAAAGGCTGGTGGAGGAGGCAAACCAGAAAAGGAAATTCTGGACAATAAAATAAAAAATAAATACAAAAAAAAAGGAAAATTCTGAAAACACTTGACATAGCAAAGCTGCTGAAAATGCCAGAAGGCCTCATGGCACAGCCTGTCTTGAGTAGAAACCTTACTTTGGAGGGGAAGATTGGGAAGAGGAAGGAAAAGGGCTGAAAGTAAAACTAGAATGAAAAAGAAAAAGGGACAGGTCAAATGCAAGGAGAGCTTGCTGAGATTGCAAACCATGTGTTTCTAGTAGTGTAAGTTTAGATTGTTTTGAGACTCTCTCGGGTGGTATACGGTCCCTCAATAAAACACAGAATCTCAGCTTTCATAGCAGTTTATTAACTTGGCTACTTTCTGATCCAATGGCCCAAACATCAGTATCTCTCTCCAGTTAATTATATAGGCTACTAGGTTACCACCAGAGGACATAACCTAGAATTATCCTTTATTCAGCTCCTGTGACAAAGAGAGTAGAGGACACTGATATTTCTTTTTTTTCAAAATATATTTTTATTACAATTAATAGAAGTGTTACATTATATTTGCCAGATGGAAGGTGCACTACTTCACAAATATTGATACAGTTCCTCATGTTTTTACCCCATTTCCCTTACCCACCCTCCCATCTTGTTTTTCCCTTTCTCTATCCTATTTCAAATATACAAATAAACATATATACAATATATCAGATAACAAGGTAAGATATGGTAACAATTTGGGATAACCAAGGGACAACAAAAGAGATGCAGTATGGCGATTTCTCAAAAGACTAAACATAGAGCTCCCCTATGATCCAGCAATTCCACTGCTTGGCATTTACCCAATTGTCCAGAAACAAGGACATACTAAGCCCACTAGCACAAGGATGTTCATTGCTGCGCCATTTACCATAGTGAAAATATGGAACCAGCCCAGATGCCCCTCAATTGATGAGTGGATCAACAAGATGTGGTATTTATACAAAATGGAATTCTATGCTGCATCAGAAAGAACAACATCTCCCCATTTGTAAGGATATGGAAAGACTTAGAAAAAAATCATTAAGTGAAGTAAGCCAGGCTCAAAGGAACATAGGCTCAATGGTTTCCCTATTTTTCATAATTATTATAAACCTTGTATTCTCCAAGCAGAGGTTTACAATAGGGCAAAACCTAGATACATAAGGCCATATAGGATGATGCTAAATGAAAGGACCTCCAGGATATAGGAACAAGACCCATATAAGGTATGATTGTTGTTCTTAATGTACTATGTTATTTCTCATCTCTTCTGCTGTCCCTTGATTATCTCATGTTGTTACAATATCTTACCTTGTTATCTGAGAGAGTTCATTCTTGAATGAAAATCCTCCTATTCCCCCTCCCCCCACTCTGACTGATTCCGTGGTACTGATATTGTTGAGCTTGGACCTAGTTTAGCTAAAAGATAATACTAGTTGCATCTATGGTACTTGGGTTAATTCATTTATAACCACTTGGGTACAATCCAACGCGTTTGCTTATAGATTTATAGGCACATTCCAAATACCAAAAATGCAAGAAACCTTGCAAACCTTTGGTTCTCTGGCCCTAGCTTATTTCACTTAATATAATTTGCCCATGACTTTTCATTTCTTTTTTTAAAATATTTTTTATTGTAATTAATAAAAGGGTTACATGATATTTGCCAGATAGAAGGTGCATTAATTCACACATATTGATACCCTTTCACGTGGCTTGGTCACCATTACCCTCCTCCCCACCCCCCATCTTGGTTTTCCCCCCTTCCCTATCCAATTTCAAATAACCAAATACAAATATATCTAATATATCAGATAACAAAGTGAGATACTGTAACAATATGAGATAACCAAGGGACAGCAAAAGAGATGAGAGATAACATAGTACATTAAGGACAACAATCATTCATTATATGGCTTTTGTTTCAATATCCTAGAGGTCCTTTCACTTAGCTTCATACTATATGGCCTTATGTATCAAGGTTTTGCTCTATTGCTCTATTGCTCTGCAAGTAGAGCCCAAGGTTTCTACTGATTATGACAAATGAGGGAGACCACTGAGCCTAAGTTCCTTTGAGTCTGGCTTACTTCACTTAATGTTTTTTTCTACGTCTTTCCATTTCCTAACAAATGGGGTGATGTCATTTTTTCTGACAGCAGAATAGAATTCCATTGTGTACAAATACCACATCTTGTTGATCCATTCATCAACTGAGGGATGTCTAGGTTGGTTCCATATCTTTGCTATGGTGAATAATTCTGCAATGAACGTTGTTGTGCTAGTGGATTTAGTATGCCCTAGTTTCTGGACAATTGGGTAAATGCCAAGTAGTGGAATTGCTGGGTCATAGGGGAGCTCTATGTTTAGCCTTTTGAGGCACTGCCATCCTGCTTTCCATAGTGGTTGAACGAGTTTGCACTCCCACCAACAGTGTAGTAGTGATCCCTCCTGGCTACATCCCCTCCAGCATCTGTTGTTATTAGTTTTCCTGATCCTGGCCATTCTAACTGGAGTGAGGTGGAATCTTAGCATTGTTTTGATTTACATTTCTTTTATGACCAGAGATGTTGAGCATTTCTTCATGTGTCTATAGGCCATTTTTATTTCTTCTTCAGAGAAGACTCTCTTTAAGTCTTTGGCCCATCTTTTAATGGGATGGTTGTTACTCTGGAGATTAGTTTTGGAGTGATTCAATTTTTTGAGCTGTTGATATATTTTAGATATGAGTCCTTTGTCCGTTGTATGATTGGTGAAGATCTTCTCCCATTCTGCAGGCTTCCTAATTAATTTCCTAGCTATGTCCTTTGCCATACAAAAGCTCTGCAGTTTAATGCAGTCCCACTTATCCAGCCTTTCTCTGATTTGTTGTGATTCTTGGTCCTTATTAAGAAAGTTTCGACCTGTGCCAAGGAGGCCTAGTGTGTCTCCTATTCCTTCTTGTAAAGTTTTCAGTGTGTCAGCTTTTACCTCCAGGTCTTTCATCCACTTGGAGTTAATTCTAGTGCAGGGTGACAAAGAAGGATCCAACTTTAGTTTTCTGCAGGTGCTTAACCAGTTCTGCCAGCACAACTTGTTGAAGAGGCTATCTTTCTTCCATTCTATTTTTTTGGCTCCCTTGTCAAAGATTAGGTGGCCATAGGTCTGTGGTTTAATATCTGAGTCCTCAGTTCTATTCCATTGGTCTTCAGGCCTGTTCTTGTGCCAGTACCAAGCTGTTCTGATAATTATAGCTCTGTAATAGAGTCTGAAGTTTGGTATTGAAATTCCTCCAGCGCTGTTCTTTCTGCTAAGAAGTGTTTTTGCTATACGGGGTCTTTTGTTATTCCATATGAAATTTTGGATTGCCTCTTCTATTTCTTTAAAGAATGACATTGGGATATTGATGGGTATTGCGTTGAATTTGTAGATAGCCCTTGGCAACATTGTCATTTTCACGATGTTGATTCTTCCAATCCAGGAGCATGGGAGGTTTTTCCATTTCCTTAGTTCTGCTTTAATTTCCTTTTTCAGGGTTTTAAAGTTTTCATCAAAAAGGTCCTTTACATTCTTAGTTAAGATAATCCCTAGGTACTTCATTTTCTTTGAGGCTATTGCAAAAGGAGTTGCTCTCCTGATTGTTGCCTTGTTCCTCTCACTGTTGGCGTAGAGGAAGGCAGTTGATTTTTGAGGGTTATTTTTATACCCTGCTACCCTTCCAAAGTTTTGAATCAGCTCAAGGAGCTTGGGAGTAGAGTCTATAGGATTCTTTAAATACAGAATCATGTCATCTGCAAAGAGGGAAAGTTTTACTTCCTCTTTCCCTATTTTGATCCCCTTTATGCTTGCTTCTTGCCTTATTGCACTGGCTAGGAATTCTAATACTATGTTGAAGAGGAGTGGAGAGAGTGAGCATCCTTGTCTCGTTCCTGATTTTAGAGGGAATGGCTTTAGCTTTTTGCCATTAAGTATAATACTAGCTGTGGGTTTGTCGTACACAGCCTTTATTATATTGAGGAATGTTCCATGGATTCCTAGTTTCTCCAGAGCTTTTGGCATAAAAGGGTGTTGGATCTTGTCAAATGCTGTTTCTGCATGTATTGAGACAATCATGTGATTTTTGTCCTTGCTCCTGCTGATGTGTTGAATTATATTAATTGATTTGTGTATGTTGAACCAGCTTTGCCTCCCTGTGATGAATCCTGTTTGATCATAGTGTATAATTTTTTTTGTGAGTTGTTGTAGACGGTTGGCCAGTATTTTGTTGAGAAGTTTTGCATCTATGTTCATAAAAGAAATAGGTCTATATTTTTCTTTGATGAATCTCTGTCTGGTTTGGGGATGAGGGTTATATTGGCTTCATAGAATGAGTTTGGTAAAGAACCTTCATTTTCAATTTCATTGAAGAGCTTGAGGAGTATTGGTGACACTGATATTTCTTATGTTTCAACCCCTCTTTTTAAATTCAGATTTCCAGAATATTACCTATTTTATTTACTTTTACTGAAGAATTGCTTCTTCTAAATTGCATACTAATAGTTTCATATTTTCTTTTTATTTATTTATAAAAGGTTAGTTGAAAGTATAAATGACACCTAAATTTTCATATTTTTTTGTTGAAGATGTTGCTTACTATGCTGTTTAACATATCTTGTATAAAGTGGGTGGTAAACTTTAATTCTATTTGTTTCTCTTAATTGGATCTGAGAATGTTGTGCTGTTTTTCTCTTGTCTACCAGAAAGCTGAAAAATAAATCTAATTCTCACCACAGAAAATGTTCTAGTTAGCATGTGTAGTTATTAACTTCTACTTTAAAAACATTACTCATACTCATTTTGTAATTTTAAAATATCACAACTCTATTTTTTCATTTCTTTTTTGTTGTAATTAATAGAAGGATCACATTATATTCACCAGATAGAAGGTGCATTCACAAACATTGATATCCCTTCTCATGTTTTTGTCCTCATTTCCCTCCCCTACCCCCTCCCCTCATCTTGTTTTACCCCCTTCCCTATCCTATTTCAAATAAACATATATGCAATATACCTGATAACAAAGTAAGATACTGTAACAATATGAGATAACCAAGGGACAACAAAAGAGATGAGAAATAATATAGTACATTAAAAACAACAATCACACATTACATGTCTCTTGTTTCCATATCCTGGAGGTCCTTTCATTTAGCCTCATCCTATACATCCTATATAGCCTTATGTATCTATGGTTTGCCCTATTGTAAATCTCTAATAAGAGAGCCCAAGGTTTATACTAATTATGACAAATGAAGGAAACCATTGAGCCTACGTTCCTTTGAGTCTGGCTTACTTCACTTAATATGATTTTTTCCAAGTCTTTCCAATTCCTTTCACATGGACAACTATTTTTGAAGGAAGTACACTATTAATATTTAATTAAATGAAGTTGACCCTCTGTTGTACAGGAAAATTTTGTATGCTTTAAAGCAGATGGTAATGTCCAGTTGAGACATTTTTTATTATTTGTGGAAAGCAGCGTTATGCCACTCCCATTGCTTAATAAAGTTGGAGAAAAATTACCATGAATTTAATGTGAAGAAGACTTTGGAATGGTGTTCACATTGAAGAAAGAATTGTGTTCCTTCACATTTTCTCTTCCCCTGGTTCAGATGTTCTGCACACTGCCTTTGTCTCCTTCTTCATTGCATTTTGGCACTGGCTCTGTGGCTCTGCTTCAGTGACTTGCCCTGCTTTGGTGGGTATAGATTTGGGGAGATAACTGTCTTCACAGTACCTTCTTCCTAAACTCTACTCACCCCTAAGTGGACACCAATCAGCGAAGAAACTGGGGAGAGGGCTCTTGCTTCTGTCCTTGTCCTGACTTTTCTGGCAGTTTAATGTAGTTTCTGGAAGATAACTTTATTAGTGAACATATGGTTTTGCTGAGCGATGTACGTAGTACCTATATTATCAGCTTCTCCATGCTTCTCTTGTTTTAGGTGATGATAGCACTGACATTTGAATTCAGTATCTTCTACTCTCTAGTTAAGGGCTCCATCATTTGAGCCACGCCTCCAGGCCTTGCATGGTTCTACTTTGAACCAAAGATGATGATATGACTTAATATTGTATAGGCTAAAACACCAAAAAGAGACCCTGTGTCTTAGTTCCATTAATAGATGGTCATAAATTATGAGGTGTACAGAAGCCCCTTTATCTTGTGAGGGTGAATTACCTCTTGGATATGTGTTAGGCTAATGACACATGACAACCTAAAAAGGCAAATTTCTTTTCTTCTATGTCAATAAATGCTGATGGGAAGTTTAACATGTGATATATCCTTGACCTACCATTTTGAATTACTTCTTAAACTTGCAAAAATATGAGGGAGTGACTAATTTTTGAAGTGCTGATGCATTCCCTTCCAGAGAGCTATTTTTTCATATATTTTTTATTGTAATCAATAGAAGGGTTACATTATATTCGTCAGATAGAAGATGAATTAATTCACAGACATTGATACCCTTTCTCATGTCTTGGTCCCCATTTCCCTCCCCTGTACTCCCACTCCTCATCTTGTTTTCCCCCCTTCCCTATCCAATTTCAAATAACCAAATACAAATATATCCAGTATATCAGATAACAAAGTGAGATACTATAACAATATGAGATAACCAAGGGACAGCAAAAGAGATGAGAGATAACATAGTACATTAAGGACAATAATCACTCATTATATGGCTTTTGTTTCTATATCCTAGAGGTTCTTTCATTTAGCGTCATGTAGGTTTTGCTCTATTGCAAATCTCTGCTACGAGAGCCCAAGGTTTCTACTGATTATAACAAATGAGGGAAACCATTGAGCCTATGTTCCTTTGAGTCTGGCTTACTTCACTTAATATGATCTTTTCTAAGTCTTTCCATTTCCTAACAAATGGGGCGATGTCGTTCTTTCTGACAGCAGCATAGAATTCCATTGTGTACAAATACCACATCTTGTTGATCCATTCATCAACTGAGGGACATCTAGGTTCGTTCCATATCTTTGCTATGGTAAATAGTGCTGCAATGAACATCGTTGTGCTAGTGGATTTAGTATGTCCTTGTTTCTGGACAATTGGGTAAATGCCTAGTAGTGGAATTACTGGGGAGCTCTATGTTTAGTTCTTTGAGGAACTGCCATACTGCTTTCCATAGTGGTTGAATGAGTTTGCACTCCCACCAACAGTGTAGTAGTGATCTCTCCTGGCCACATCCGCTCCAGCATCTGTTGTTATTAGTTTTCTTGATCCTGGCCATTCTAACTGGAGTGAGGTGGAATCTTAGAGTTGTTTTGATTTGCATTTCTTTTATGACCAGAGATGTCGAGCATTTCTTCATGTGTCCTTAGGCCATTTTTATTTCTTCTTCAGAGAAGACTCTCTTTAAGTCTTTGGCCCATGTTTTAATGGGATGGTTGTTTCTTTGAAGATTAGTTTTGGAGTGATTCAATTTTTTGAGCTGTTGATATATTTTAGATATGAGGCTTTTGTCTGTTGTACAGTTAGTGAAGATCTCCCATTTGTAGGCTTCCTAACTAAGCTCTCTAGCTACAGAAGTACACACTTGCAGAATCCTCTCAAACCTCAGTGTGCAAAGACACCTCCTGGGGAGGGGGATCTGTTGTCAGGTTTCAGATTGTGACTTGGTAGGCTTGGAGTGTGCCTGAGGTGTGCATTTCTGCCAGGCTCTTTGGTGATGCTGGTCTATAGACAACATACACAAAACTCCTGGAAGTGACTTCTAATCATATGTTTTTTATGGTAGTGTATGGTATATATGTCCACACATGAATATGAACCGTTTTCTTCAGCCATTTGTATGTCTGAAGGTATTGCTGTACGCTCCTAAACTGGTCGGTACATGGCTTTACATGTGCATATTGAGAAAATTGTACTAAACTCATCGATTTATTCATTTTCTTACACTCCTCTTTTTAAAAAGTAAGCATTGGCTAACTTGCATAATTGCTGTCTATAGCACTGAAGTTAATTAACTTTTTGGGTACATGAGTACTTCTCTTGCCAGAATATTCTTTCCCAGTGAAATATCATGCTTGGAAGAGTGTAGCCTGTGGGACAGTGGCACCGAGGCGTGTCCTCCATTGGAACAGTGCTTTCCATGTTGTAGACACCCCACAGACATTTGTTCAAGGGGATGAAGGAAGGAAGCCTTTTGTTTCAAAACCTCTTTTCTGCTTCCCAGCAGGGTTTGAAAATCCAAGAGCTTAGCTACACTTCAGGGCTTATTTCCTCACACTTCCTGTATGTAAAATTCAATGAGATAATTGTTCCCAGAACCAACACTTTTAGAACTATTTGGTTTTATTAAATTCCCCGCAAGTTATGTTCACTTATTCTTTTCTTTCTCATAACAGTGAACTATAGTGAAGAAACATGCCCGAGTGGTTGCATGTTTTGGGGACAGATAAGCTCTTCTTAATAATTCAATTTGCCTTTTTTACCTTTGTAATAATTAGGGGAACTTCACTAGGTTGACTGTCAATTAATCTGTCAGATATTTTGCCATTCTCACTTTCTCTTTTTATATGAAGGTTCAGATCCTGTGCAGTGAAGGTATTTTGTGCAGGAAGACAGGGGTATTTATTTATCAATTTATGTATTTATTGGTAGTAGAGACTGGACTCAACTCACAGGCTTATGCAAGGAGGGGGCGAGTGCATTTCAACTGCATTTACTATCTCCTTCACCACTTACCCCATGAATCTAGACAAGCAGGTGAACTGCTTCTCGCCTTCCTCCTGTCAGTGATGCCTTTCTTCCAGGCTCCTAGGAAGACCAGATGAGCAGTACAGAAGTCTTTTTGAAACTGCATGCCTTTAAAATATAAATACAGTTTGGGGAATGTACTGAATTGTCGCACTTTATGCTATAATTTTCTCATTTTCACTGATAATTGTTCCCTGCATTATTTATTTCCCAGAAAGTTACAAGTGAGCGGCACTTTTCAACATTTATGGGAAAAAAATGATAGATTTCTGAGTGGAAGGAATCATGTTTCTAAGTCTGATTTGAAAAGGAAGCTCTAATATTGAGGAGGCATCCCTGAGGTTTGACATAGCTAGTTAACAAGATGCAACTCCTCTGTTGTGGTCACATTTTCCCATCTGTATCCCCTGGAGCCTTTGCTGATCATGGTCATTTGTCTTCTTCTCTTCTCTTGTTCTCCCTACTCCCTGATTTTCTTCTGCCATTAGTCTTGGCATGCCAGCTTCAAGAACAAGCCTCTTCTTGTCCAATCATCCAACCAACTCAACAATTTATTCCACAAATACAGTCATATATAACCTTAGGCTGTATGCCAGGCACCAGGTATTGATAATGAATTCAAGAGTGCCAATGTCACTAATGTTTAGTAACATAGGAAAGTATCTAATCAATTTTTCATGCATTTTGTTATAATACAAAGATATTATCTGCTTCTAGGTCTCTATATACACCATTCTATATATGAATAGTACCCATAGATAATATTTTTTACTATTTTTAACTTTTCTCTGTAAAAGGTGATGTACAGAGTGGTTATAGTCACATAAGTTAGATAATGAGTACATTTTCTTGTGGACAATCTCTCTCCCAGTTTTTCCCTGCTGTATGTGCTCCCAAATTGTATAGTTCATATTAGTTCATGAATACTATTGCTTATAGTCAAGCAAGAGAGGGAAGGGATAGAAGAAGTGGGGAGAGAAAGGATCATAAATGTAAGAGGGTGGAGAAGCCCAAAGAGAGAGGCTCATTACTCCTATTCCCGTCCTGGGAGGCCTCTTCAAAGAAATGGCAGTATTAGAACTAGGTCTTAGATGTTAGTTAAGCTTGCAAATGCAGTGCTAGATATGAATGGAATCTCTCATGAGTGAAATCATGTGAATAAGCGCTTAGAGCAAAGTGCTAGCAGGTGTACAGGGAATGGAACACATTTTTTTTTTCCTGGAATAAGAAGTACCTAAATGGAATTAGCAGAAGAATTGAACAGAAAAGTGTTGAGGGTGTCAGACTTTAAATTAGCCTTTCATTTGCTACTTAGTCAAAAGAGAGTGGAATTTCTTTTCGGAAATTTACCAGACTAATTAATAGGGACTGGTTTATAACTTTCCCTGCCGCTCTTTTTCTTCTAGTCCAATTTCTCCTCTATGTGTTGGACACCTGACACCCCTTCAAGGAAGCTACCTTCTTAGTTTACCTGGATAAATGTTGTTAATCATACAATCCATTGTGTGGATACAGATGAATCTAGTGTCGTGCTTTGCAGCTCTAGCTGCAGCCTTGCGGACACGTGGCCCGCCTCTTGGTGAATCAAAAGACATATCACAAGCTGGTTTCTCAGCTGTGAAATGCCACTACTTAGGTCACATGCTTTCGATAAAAAACCTGCCAGAAGCAACGCCTTCTCCTTGGCGAAGAGGCGTGCCACCTGTCACCCAAAGCTGCTGTCCCCTCTGCCATTGTGCATGGGGAACTTAGCTTCATTTCTGTATGTGAGGAAGTTGTGCTCTCAGCCTTTTGCAGTGGATTTCTCTGGGGGGGGTATTCATCAGGGATAGAATGTTGTCTGATCATGACTGAATTCGGAATTATTGCCCATATGTACCAGGGCCATATCTTAATTCTGAAATACGGCCATCAATCGAGGAATCACACTGAGGTGCAAATGGGAATTTTCTTTCATGTGAAAGGTGATGTAAGGCAGGTGTAATTCCATCCAACACCAAGCCATGGTGTCACGCTGGGTGACATGGCAAAATCACACCTTATGCCACTCCTTTAGTAGCCTGCAGATTCCTGGAAATAAATCTAAGGACATATCTTTCTGCACCCAGTAGAGAACATACCTCATCCACCTTTATGAAATACTGAAACAATGTGTGTAGCATGCACTGGTTTGCGGTTTCCCCATAGCTCTGTAAGGTCTAACATGGTGTTAAATCACGAAGTGCTTGCTTAATAGTTGTTGAATGAATAAACAAATTCTAGTTCTAAGTAATTGCATAAGCGTTTGCTTTGGCTAGGATATCTGAGTTGTCAGGCTTACTGTTTCTCACAAACGAACCTTCTTAACAAAACAAGGAGATCCTGGTTGATATAATAATGGCATCATGACACAAGAAATGTGGCAATTGAGAGTTTACAGAGTTTCTTTTGCAGTTTGAGGGAAAAACTACATTGAAGTATATCTTTTCACCGAATATTTCAACTATAACTCTTATTTTTGCCATCTGTTTTGTTACAGCTTAAATTTGGTCTCTTAGGAAAGATGCATTGTGCTTCTAATGCCAGGTGTATCTCAGAACGTGTTCTTATTTGGAGAAAAAGGCAGGAATAGTTAGATTAAAAGAAACTCATTAGCTTGGGCACGAATCCAACAGGACTGGAGGCCTTATAAAAGGGGGAAATTTGGATTTAGGAAGACATGCACGGAGAGATGGAGATGAGAGAGAGAGAGAGAGAGAGAGAGAGAGAGAGAGAGAGAGAGAGAGAGAGAGAGAGAGAGAGAGAGAGAGAGAGGGAGGGAGGGAGGGAGGGAGGGAGGGAGAAGGGAGGGAGGGAGGGAGGGAGGGAGGGAGAGAGAAAGGTAGAGGGAGGGAGGGAGGGAGAGAAAGGGAGAAAGAGGGAGGGAGGGAGGGAGAGAAAGGGAGAAAGAGGGAGGGAGGGAGGAGGGAGAGAAAGGGAGAAAGAGGGAGGGAGGGAGAGAGAGAGAAAGGAGAGAGAGAGGGAGGGAAGGAGAGAGAGAGAGAAAGGTAGAGGGAGGGAGGGAGGGAGAGAGAGAGAGAGAGAGAGAGAGAGAGAGAGAGAGAGAGAGAGAAGAGAGAGAGAGAGAGGGGGGGGGAGAGGGGAGAGGGAGAGGGAGAGGGAGAGGGAGAGGGAGAGGGAAGTGAACCCCTAAAGATGAAGGCAAACATTTTGGACAATGTATCCTTAACAACAATTGAATACCAGACAGTGCCAGCGACATCAGATACTAGGAGATAGGCTAGAACATATCTTTCCTTTTAGCCCTAAGAAAGAATCAGCTCTGTTGACATCTTCCTTTTAGGTTTTAGAATTGTCAGGTGACACATTCTATTTGGCAGAAGGCACTGTATTTTGTCATATCAGCCAGAGGAAACAAATACAGATTTGTGATTATTGCATTGTGAAATCTAGTCAGGATTAAACTCCTTGAACATGAAAACATAAAACTGACTTTCTGATGCAATTGTTGTTCATCTCTTGGGGGCTCGTAACTGCTTCACCATAACCCTTCCCCATCAAAATACCTTTCAACTAATACGTGATGACTTATCTGGGAAGCCTCATCCAGAGATGGTCCACTTTCCATGTCAACTCTACAGAGTCGAAAGACAGTCAGATAGCTGGTAAAGCATTAGCTGCAAGGATGTTCCCTAGTGTTTTTCAAAGAGGTCATGGACTGAAATGAGGAAGATTTTCACTCATCCAGTGGAATGACGAAAGGCAAGGGAACTGCTTTCCCTGTCCTCTGTGGCTGGAGTACCCTTCACTTGCTCTTTAATACCAGAGAGAGATTTCCCAGCCTTTGACTCTGACACTTACACCACCCTCTTAGGTTCCTAGACCTTTGATCTCAGTGTGAAATTTATGCTATCTTTTTTTCTTCTGGTTCTGAGGCTTTTGTACTTCAGCTGAGTTACACTATCCACTTCTCAGGCCCTCCAGCTCAGACAGATTATTTTGGTACTTTTAGCCTCCACAATCATGGTGGTGTGAGATTATCTATCTCGTATGTATGTATGTATGTATGTATGTATGTATGTATGTATGTATGTATGTATGTATCTGTGTATTATGTATGTATGTATGTATGTATCATCTATCTATGTATCTATCTATCTATCTATCTATCTGTTTCTTTGACTATCTCTTTGTTTCTGTCCCTGGAAATCTTAGACTAATTATTATTCTTAACTCATGATGCTTTCATCAGTATATTTTTTAAAAATTTACTATGGTCCAGGCACTATGGTGATTGTCCTTTGGACATGACAATTTGCTCTTCTGAATAGCCCTGTGACATATAAATACTAATATTATTTTGAAAACAAATAAAAGTAACTCTATAATTCACATGAAAAGAAAGAGAGGTACAGGGTTCAAACCCAACTAAACCCAAACCCATTCTAATGCTCAACTAATTTTCTGTACTTAATAGAAAATTAACAGGCTTATGTCTTTTAAGCTTGATATTATCAGCATTTTTGGATGTCTGTTTATGAACAAGGAATTATAAATAGTGAGTGCAAAGACCATATTGCTATAAGTCAGGCAAGGTGTTTATTTTTCAAATCAGATCTTGGAGTCATGTTACATTCAATTCATTTGCTCATGTTAACCTGGAAGATTATGTATACCGGCCTATCACCATTTCAAAAAGGATAAAATGAGTAGATTATTAGTCTTCCTACTTGATTTTCTTCATGTTCTGAAACATGTTTTCTAGAAAAGGCAATTTCTCTTGAAATCTCACTCACCTCAGCTGTACACCAACAAACAAGCGAGAGAGGAGGCAATGTCAGAAGGTAAGAGATGGCTGAACATTAATTTGTTTTTCAAACATACTTGATCCTTCTTGGAAACTAGAAGTTGATGATTAAAAACCAAGTTGCACTTACCCAGAATAGTTCTGTAGTAAAAAAAAAAAAGAAAGAGAAACAAGTAGACCCATCTTTCTAAAACAAAGAATATTTTTAGTAGGGGGAAGAAAAGAAAGGCTTTACTTTCTTCTTGGCAATTTGTAGACCTTTCACACTAAAGTTTTTTGCATATCTTGCAGCTATCTCCACAGTGCTCATAACTAACTCATTCTCAAAAGTAGAATGTACGCTCTGTGGCTTGCCTTTCAATGCTTCGTCACGAGCCAGCCTCTCTTAAGTGTTTCTATGTACTCTTAGAGGCACAGGGCTGTGGGAATCTAGCTTTATTTAGGAGTCAAAATGCCCAAAGATCTGAGAACCTATGTTTCTGAATCAAGATACAGAGTCCGTGGCTTTGTGACAGGGAACAAATCTCTTTGTGGAGGGATCTGCCAATGACTGACTCAGCCTTTACCATTTGATTCTTCTGTTTGTAGTGATAGTTCAAGTAGACACCAAACAAAACCTGGAGAGGAATGAAGGAATGGCTAGTGACACAAAGGGAGACCTTTGTTCTTAACCCATCTCTGTCATTTATGATCTGTTGGCAGGTTGTTTAGTATTCCTGCATTGTATTTCCTCCCCCTCCTCCTCCTCCTCCTTCTTCTTCTTTCTTCTTCTTCTACTTCTTCTTCCTCCTCCTCCTTCTTCCTCCTCCTCCTCCCTCCTCCTCCTTCTTCTTCTTTCTTCTTCTTCTACTTCTTCCTCCTCCTCCTCCTCCTCCCTCTTCCTCCTGTTTCCTTCTCCTCCTTCCTCCTCCTTCTTCTTTCTCCTCCTCCTCCTCCTCCTCCTCCTCCTCCTCCTCCTCCTCCTCCTCCTCCTCCTCCTTCTCTTTCCTCCTGCTTCTTTCTCCTCCTCCTCCTTCTTTCTCCTCCTCCTCCTTCTTTCTCCTCTTCCTTCTTTCTTCTCCTTCTTCCTCCTCCTCCTTCTTTCTCCTTCTCCTTCTTTCTCCTCCTCCTTTTTCCTCCTCTTCCCCTCCCCCTCCCCCTCCTCCATCTCCTCCTCTGTTTCCTCCTCCCTCTCCTCCTTTTTCTCTTTTTCCAGTCCTGGGGCTTGAACTCAGAGCCTGGGCAGTCTCCTTGATGTTCTCAAGACTAGCAGTCTACCATTTGGGCCACAGCACCACTTCCAGCCTTTTCTGTGTATGTGGTACAGAGGATAATATTAAAAAATATTAAGGACTAAAAAAACCCCATAAGCATATGTAGACTAATAAGGTTGGTAATAAAGTTGGTTCTAAGGTGCTAAAGTGTGACTTATTCTACTTTGGTTAGATTTAATTGTGACTGAGTTTCCCTCAGTCTGTTTCTATTCTAACTTTAAACCTTTTTGGCACAGAAGTTGGCAAAGAAAGAAAAAGACATTCCATATGGAGAATACTTCCATCTGGAGGAATGTTTATAGAACCTTGCAGGCATTTAACTGCTCCTCTCCATATAAAATTGTTTTCTGTACTGACTTTCATTAGGTGGGAGACTTTTGTGTATTGAATATGCTCCCTTGACAAGGTAATGTCTTTTGGAAATACAGTACTGAAAGCTATTATTTGTTATGTCAGGGTTATTCAGATAAACATTTAGGGTGGTTCCTTCAGGGAAGAAGCAGGCTTGGACAGACTCTTTGAAGGACATTTAAGGTTAGCTGGTTTTAGCAATGAGCATGTGTACAACATTTCCTGAAGGTCTGGGATGATCATCTTTAATCACCATCACTCTTTCTAAGCACCCTTATGTAATCATCTTGGCTTATAGAAAGCAGTGGCTTCTATTACGAACAAGGTTGTCACTTGCTATGGTTGGATAGCATTGGGGAGGGGTGGATTGGAGTTATGTCAGTAAGATCATTTGATTAAACCTAAATATGTGCAGTCCTGGCGTAACTTCCTTGAGGGCAGGATTTAACTTTTACTCAGTTCTTGTAGCATCTGTCACATCTCTTTATACAGTGACTGAAGGTATTAGGTGAGATAAAGGAGAAGTTGCTTTTTAGAGTTGTGATACTGGGAGAGAAAGATGTTCTCTGTCTTAGGAAAGGAGTTAGAGATTTGGGGCTGATTTTCATATCTGAACTTCTGTCAGATGGTTTACTATATTCCCCTCCTTCAGACAAATCCATCCTCCCTTTAGTTTATGTCTTACATTTCCATCCTCTGCTTAACATTTTCACTTTTGGTTGGATATTAGAATCATCCAGAGAGTTTTAAAATTTATAGATGGCTGGCTTCAGAAGTGGGACGTGGTTATCACAGTCCTCTCAGGGAGAAAAGTTTAGAAGCAAATCCTGTGTTACAAATGGAAAAGGGTGAGCCTGCACTGCTATCATCTCATGTCACCTGTTCTCACTGTGTGGCTGAGGGTTTCCTTGCCATCCTTGAGAACATGAGAGAAGCCCCCTCATCTGGCCTTGGAATTCACTGTTTGCATTGGCTGTAATCCACTTCCCTCAGGTCTGCTTGTTGTTAGCTGCTTCTGTTCACTTAGGTCTTAGTTAAAATGGCATTTCTTTAGGAAGTCCTTCTGTATCAAAATGTCACCCTTTCCCTCCTGCTTCATTGACCTGCTTATTTTATGTCATTTACTCTTATCAAAATTATCTCACTGATATGATTATCTATCTGTTGCTAGTCAGTGTTTGCATTGCAGCTGAGTTAGCAAGCATGAACCTTGAATTGGTAGCATAGTTGTGGTCTCTTTTCTCCTGGATTCAGTAGCATAAGCTTTCGAAGACAGTTCTAAATCCTTAGGCTCAAGAGAAAGCCTTTTATTTATCCCTAGTTTCATATGTAAATTTCGGTATATATCATGTTTTTCAGTTGAGAGAATTGAGGCTGAAATAGGTTAAGCAAATTCTATTTTTCACTTGTTTTTTTTATTCATTCACCTGAAAACTTTGAAGACTTGAAAGACTCAGGTTTACATATGTCTTTAGAACTCTGATCGAGTGCATTACTTGGTCATATATGTTGTTCAATGTGTATTTGCTGAAAGTAATCCAATAGAAAGCTTAGGAATGATGAAAGTTACCTTACATAAAGTGATATGTGACAAATGCAGATGCAGTGATTTCAGTGTAGATACTAGGGAAGAATTAGAGGCTGAAGGGATTTCAAATAATCCATAACAGTGATCTTATCTTGCAGATGAGGGACATTGAACTCCAGAGAACCATACTAGTTCATCTTCTATAAATGCTTGTAAGATAAACAAAGGAAGGTCTAGAAACTTGAAGAGTGTTTGAGATCATGTGCATGCTTTAGGCATCACAAATATTAGAACAAAGGTTCCTTCATCCCTATTAGCAGTCCAAATATATATGATCATAATCATCTGAAATAATTTCTACATAGCCTAGACATGGTGTTCTGGCGCTCAAGTTTTTGTCCTCCTCCCCAGTTAATTCTAACGAATAGTTGGTTTTAAAAATCACCGAATAGCTTGTCTTATTAATACATGAGTTTCCCTCACTTGAAATTGCAGAGATGAGGATGTTCTGTATATGATAGAATGAGTATCTTTCATAGGACTTTCAAAATAAAAAGCCTTTAGTTTTTGCTGAGCTGCACAGTATAAAACTTTGAGCTAAATCTCAATAAACTGAAGACTTGCTTCTGACATTTAATTAAATTCAACAGTTATTGAGTGTGAGAGATACAAAATGAGTAGAATATGCTTCTTAATATAGATGCTTTAAATCCTATTTAAATAGAGGGACGATGTTGCAGAATTCTGATATTCCTCTGAATTTGCGATCTTCATGATTTGTTAGGCTGCTAGCAATCTCTTGTATCTAGTAAGGTACATTAGGATGACTGTTAAATGAGGTGATCAGCATTTTCTTGAACTCTGTGGAATCACAATAGGTGATTCTTTTATTATTCTGTGGATGATGCTGTTAGACAGGAATGGTATCCTGCTCATGTTTTTAGACTGAGCAGTAATTTAGACTTAGTACTGTAATAGACATAAATGTGTAACAGACTTAATCATAAGCCCTTTCCATAGAAAGTTTGCCCTTTCTAACGAGTTTTTACTTTCTGTTCCTTATATTTTTCTCCCATGATACCTGTCCACGACTTCCATAGCCATTTCCTATGTGCTGGGAACACAATGTTGGATTTGATCCACTTATTTCAAAACTCATAGAAATCCATTTCTTCTTCATGTAATATAAGAAAAGGAAGGAAAGTCCATAGGGTCTGGCTTTAAAAGAAGGAGGTGCACTGTTCACTGATGCTTGTTAGCTTGGTGTGCACGGAAGTGCAAGCTACAGATGGCCTTTAACTCACATGAGACATCTATGTAAATCAAAAATCTCCTACATGAGTTGAAAAGTGCAATGAATTCACTGCATTGAATTCACCTGTTCTTCCAAGGGTTTTCATTTAGACACATAGTACATTCTTTTTTTTTTTTTTTGGCCAGTCCTGGGCTTGAGTTCAGGGCCTGAGCACTGTCCTTGGACTTTCTCAAGGCTAGCGCTCTACCACTTGAGCCTCAACACCACTTCCAGCTTTTTTCTATGTATATGGTACCAAGGAATCCAACCCCGGTCTTCATGCATGCTAGGCGAGCACTCTACCACTAGGCCAAACTTCCGGCTCCACACAGTACATTCTTAACTTTCCTTCCGTGATCACTTGGCTGATGGAGTTGCTGTGACTCTCTGCCAGTGCTCACCATGTCAAGAGAGGGCTGTACCCCTGTTAGCCAGCTTAGGAATGAATAAATTCAACCCTCAAGCAAACATTTCTATGATAGTGTACATAGTTTTCATACCATCCTAATGTCAAAAGCACCATGAGTTGAATCTTCCACAAATTGGCATCTGTACTTTCTCCTATTCTTTCATTTATTTTTAATTCCACTTTTAATGATGTCCCTAAAGTGTCTCATGGAAAAATTAAATGAAAGATTGAGCTCTTAGAGCATTGTGGATAGGTTTATTTTGTCCGCTGGGACTTGTGATGAGAGAATTAAAGGAAGAGAACGTCTGGCTCATGGTTTGTGTTAGCTTTCCTATTGGTTGTCTTTCTCAGCTGTAGTGGCAAGGTAGTGTGGTAGGGAGTGAGGGGCCGGGGTCCTCACAGGTGTGGGGATTTGAGGGGAGGATGGAGTGCTGGTTCAGTGAGGAGACTGGGGTCAGTAGGAACAGATTTGCCTTGAGCTTGGCTCACTAAATTTTCCCAACTGAGGCAGGAATTTGACCTACAGTTGCTTATTTTATTTTGTATTTCGTGTTTGGAGGTATTCAAGTTTGAACTCACTTTATACTTGCTAGACTGGCGCTCTATATATTTAAGCCATACATTAGCCTTTTCTGTTTTAGTCTAGCTTTCAGGTAGGGTGTCTATTGCTTTTGTTAAGAGGCAGCTTCAGACTGAGATCTTGTACCTGCATCTCCTGAGTAGCTGGGATTGCAGGTATGCAAGACTAGTCCAGCCCTCATATTACCTATTTTCCTGAATGTGTGAAAGGAATGTATATAGGCATGGTTGCTTACAGAATCATGCCAAAGAGCATCTGTGGAAGATTAAGTTTTGAGAAATAGGATTTGTGATGTTTGAGTGAGTTTCTTGATTTAGCACCTTTCCCATAATTGGCACATAAGGGTCTTTTATACCCTGATCCCTAACATGAGCTTGAGGTAACATAAAGATTTCAATTGTTTTCTTTCGTAAGCAAGAGAAGTAATTTTATGGGAAGTTAAACCTAGGTTAATGATTCCTGGTTGTTAGCATGTTAACTAGGTTAATTTTTAGTTCTTCTTTGGTTGAAATTTTGGTGCAAATATGACTCTGTCCCTGAGTGGTATGTGGTGGGGTTTGTGGGGACTGAATTTGAGAGATGGGGTGGTGTGCTTATTTTCTGACAGCATGTGGGCAGCATGTAGAGTGATAAAAATTTCCCCTCAGCAGCTGGAAGAATTGGAAATTTGGTTTTTTTTTTGCATTTGTAAATAAACTGAAATAATGATTGCCAATGAAAATGCAACTTAACTTTAATGAAATAATTTGAGGAAATGGAAGCTAGGTTGGCAGAGAAGTGCATAGCCACTCTTTCTAGTGAGTTGTTGTGACTTGTATTTCTACACAGCCGTTCATTAAATAAAAACGTAAAATAATTGAAATTAGTCAATTACTGAAGTGGTTTAAAGGGAAAAAAAATCAAACACTAAGTAGTGAGAAAAGACTAGGCAGTTGGTTCATGAGTGTGTTATTAACATTTTCATTCTTCATAGAAATTCAGGGTCACAATACACAAATTCTTTCAGAATACTGTCAGATTTGAATTTCTGTTTCTCACCATTCAAGCACGATGAGAAAGTTGTTAGGTTTTCGCTGTCATAACTTTTCAATATGTCTTCTTAAATCTACTTTGCCCTGGACAAGCTAGGCCATAAGAAGCACATACCTGAAGCTACCAGGGTCAGGCAGGCTAAGCTGACAACAGAAATCCTCCCAAAACCAAGGGCCGGCACCGCCTTCTTCTGAATCATGGGGGGCGACTGGCAGGCTATTGTCAAGCCTCTCATATCAAGAAGAGGAAGAAATAGAAAATTTTCATTTCAATTAAGTTGAATTTCTACCCTTAAATTTCAGCAACTCAATATGTATGGATATTGTGTATGCCTTCATTGAGATACCATCTTGTTATATGGTCTATGCAGGCTTGAACTTCTATGTAGCCTAGATGTACTGAAACTCACAATCTTCCTTCTTCCTGCCTCAGCCTCCGAAAGTACTAGGATTATAGGCAAGCCCTGTTATATCATATTTACTATGCATTATTATTTTTTTAAAGCAAAGCTTAGCTGTAATCTGGCTGCTGGCTTGCAAATACTATTTAAGGTAATCGGGTGTTGTGAGGAAGTGGGAAACCTTTAACCCAGAGAGCCTCAGCTTAAAGCCTAAATTGCACATGGAAAGTCACATAAGTCACTCTGATCTATAGTCTTAACATGTTTTGAAATTGGGAATTGGAGTCAAATACCACAGGATTGGGTTTCTTTTCAACTTTCATGACATCACTCATTTTTATATAGACCAATCACTGGTCTTCATATCCATTAAATTCTCCTCTTTGCTATGAACTTGACGATTTGCAATCTCTCTGCCTACTACTGGCCTCTCCCATAGTTGTTTATGAACATTTGTTGAAACTGACCGGAGAAAATACTGTCAACTTGTCTCTGAGCCTAAGTAAATTGTTAGCAGAGTTTGCAGTACTTGGCGATTTCCTGCTGTAGTAAACATATTAATAAGCTCTCACCAGAAGAACTGTGAACAGATGCAGCCCTTGAAAACACAGTGTCCTTGTCACATTTACTTGTCTGTCTCTCCTAGTGAGACAAGACTTGCTTGTGGTATCCTAGTAAACAAGCTCTCTTTTTGTATTACCAGATCATAGCAGGGGGAAAATAATCAGTTCACATAGGAGCTTCAGTCGATGTGGTCCAAGTCACAAAGCAAGATGCATGAAGACATGGAATGACACTTTTTTTCTTTCTTCTTCTTAGTTTATCACACAGCCTCTTTAATTCAATTCCACAATTCTTTGGAGTCAGAAATAAGAATAACGTATTGCCGTTTGCACTCACTTTTCCATGTGAACTATAGATAAGTGAAATACTATAGATGCATTCATCTTTGAAATAAGTATCTATAAGATCTTAGGCAGCAAATTAGAACCCATCCCCAGTGCAAAGGAGCAACACAGGCATTCCACTCGAACACCTCCATCTTCATTGATCATTAGATAGCAAACCTTGAACACTTCATACCTTTCTGAAATTCCATTCAGCATCTATAAGAAGGTTGCTCAGCAAAAAGAAAACCCTCATAGGTTGTTGTATCAGAGGAAAGTGATTAGATATGAAAGTGCTTCATAAAGCATGAAATGCTGTATGTCTGTGAGATAGCATGCTACTCCTTCATTCACATGTGAGGGATGAAAGTACATATTGAATAAAGCCACTTGAAAGAGGGAGCACAGTGTAGCTGTAATTCTCTGAGATTCTTTCTCTTAACATTTCTATTTCATCCATTGTAAACCACAGCTTTCCCCCTTAGCAGATTATTCTGTTTATGTTCCTGGGCACATGTAATTCAACTCAGAATGTTAGAAAAAGAGGCTTTTGTATATTGAAGGACATTTAAAATATTTCCTTGGATTTATTCATTAAAAAGAATTGTATTTGATATTCTTTTTTTTCTCTTTGAAGTACTCAATATTTCTATGTCAGTTTTAGCACAGAGGATTTTGAGTTATTGTCATGACATGTATGAATGGAGAAAATGTGTTATCAGGCTGGAGTCTTTGATAGGAGAACACCAGCCAATAAGCCAAAGACTCAGATACTGAGTTCCAGTTCCAGGCAAACAATGATGCCCTATCATTCTTTCACGAGCAACTTCTACTTTTTTTTTCCAGTCCTGGGCTTGAGCTCAGGGCCTGAGCACTGGCCTTGGACTTTCTCAAGGCTAGAGCTCTACCACTTGAGCCTCTGCACCACTTCCCGCTTTTTTTCTATATATGTGGTACCGAGGAATTGAACCTGGTTCTTTGTGCGTGTTAGGCAAGCACTCTACTGCTAGGCCAAACTCCCGGCCCCAACTTCTACTTCTTTTAACAAGCACCCTCTTCTGTATATACCTGGTCAACTATTTATGACTTAAAGTGGCAGCAGGATATTCAGAACCTGGATTCACTGAAATTCCATTCAGATTAAACATTGAAGATTTGTTTGTTTTACCTGAAATATACCCAGTAATGTATACCAGCTCTTGCTGCAGAAAGAAAGGAGAGAAAGGGATTAAATAAATCATTATTTGTAGCATTCACTTATTTCCATGGTTTAAATTTGTCCCTCCATGGCTGATTTCAAGTTGGTGTTATGGAATGGGGAGCAAGCTCCTGGGGTCTTTTGGGCATAAAATAACCATTCACATTCCTACACAACACCACAAAGAGCATCTTAGTAAGTCTGAAAAAGAATGCACTCTACATATTGCTTCCCTTTTAACTATTGTTTGTGAACCACATCGAATGTTTCCTCAACGTGTTTTCATGCAGGAAATACTCATATATGTACACACATAATACATTTACAATGATTTCTATACTGTTTTTTTTAAATATAGAGATAAAATGAATGTAGTACTCAGTATATTAGTCATCTTTCTATCATGGTCACAAAGTAACATAGAGAATTCATTTATAAAGAGAGGGGGGCCGGGAGTTTGGCCTGGTGGTAAAGTGCTTGCCTAGCATGCATGAAGATCCAAGTTGGATTCCTTGGTACCACATACATAGGAAAAGCTAGAAGTGATGCTGTGGCTCAAGTGGTAGAGCTCTGTCCTTGAGGAAGCCCAAGGACAGTGCTCACGCCCTGAGCACAAGGTCAGGACTGGCAGGAAAAAAAAGAGACAGGAATTATTTTGGCTGACAGTTTTTGAGGTGTTGGTTCATGACTGGGTGGCTATGCCTATGGGCCTCTAAGGTTAGTGGTAACACCGATGGGCGCTGGACCAGGAATCGTGATGGTGGGGCTAGGGTCTCACAGTCCACGCCTCCCAGTTCCTTCTGTTTTTACTTTGTTTTTCAGATAGCACCTCAAGCATTGGCCTAGACCAATACGAGAGTGTGATCTTATCTCTATCTCCCAAGCTACTGGGATTATAAGTGTTCATTCCATGCCTTGCCCCTAACTCTTCATTTACTGTAGCTTCAAAATAGGAAAACTTACAAGTATATACCTGGTGAGCAACATTTTTGTCTATTTTTTTTTCATTCTTAGTGTCCAAGTCATCTGATTCTTGGTTTTGCTTTTGTTTGTGACTGGTGTTGTGGCCCCAGGGTTTCATCTCCTTTGGTGAGATGTATTCTGTTCTGCATATGCCTTTTAACTTTCTTGTTTTACATTGCCATCCTTTTAATTTTTGGCTCTCTATTTAAGTCTGTTCACTGTCCTGCCAATTTAAGTTTCTAGAATTTCTGATTTGCCTCATCTGATGTGATTTTATTTGGGGAATGTTTCTCGATTTAAAAAATTTGATTATGAGCTGTTCTTGTCCTGGTCTGCCAACTTACCTCAGTCTATTTTTGTTTAATAGAAATTGTATCTTTTTTATAGACCTCACTTTAAAACATAAGATACAAGAGATATTTTCTAAACTTGTCTTACATTTCTTAAAAAAAACTATTTTTGAGGCACCACCCCCCAACACTACTATTGTCTTTTTGTCCCCTTTGTTCTTTCCTGGTCCTTTGATTTTCTTTGAGTGAAGCTAAATCTGACCAGGTCAGTTAATCAGCAGTAACCAACAGCTTCCCAGATTCCTGATAGGTACCATTGTCTTCTCCTCTGCCAGCAACCTTCTCTTGCACATCTGAGATCAGAGGGCTGGCTGATTTCAGGCCAAGAGCCATCGTTTCCAGGGCAAAGTACAGACAGAACAACCACATCAGATATTCAGTCTATCCTTTGTGCTGTGAAAGGACTGTTTGGAATTATAGGAGAAAAATGTTTTTGAATTGAGTAACCAGTCTTCTGATTGCCATGTAAATGAATTTGCCTCCTCCCTGTGATAATTTGTAGAAATGCTGGCTTCTAGATCATTTCCATTGTACTACTTGGAGTCCAAGATTTATTAGAAGGTTTCTTCTCAACAAAGACATTTCCTTTGACATTTTTATATGGACTTAAGGAAAGGACCTTTCTTTTGCTTCCACTGTTTTTGTTGCTGCTTATGTAACAATACTCAGTTTCAACACTGGAAAGAAAAATAAAACCCCACTGAATTTCATATGATTTTCTACTTTTGTCATACTTTCGTGTATTTTGAGTTGCATATACATGAGAAAGGCATTTCTGTTTTGGAAGCTTTAGCCTTCTGTTTCAGCACAACAGTCATCATAGCTCACAGGATACATTTTATCATGTGCCAATATGATAGGCCCTTATTGTAATTCTTCTGTTACTTACTGAGGTCAAGGGCAGTCACACCTGCCACACTGCAATCACAGCAGACCCTGCACTAATGGGTGAAGAGTTAATGTTATTTAAATGTATTGCACACTCAAGTACAGTCAACCTATTATCTATGCCAATTAAGAGATGCACTGCCACAGAATTACAAAGCAACCTAGAATCTATTTATGTATTATTTTGGATTCATATGCATTAGGACTATTTCCTTGCTTCATATTTGCATAATTACAAGCTCACCTAAATTTATATGCAAATTAACTTAGATTTTCAAACACATACTAATTGCTTAGAGTAGCAAGTGGATTCACAACCCTGACTCCTATAAAAAAACAAAAAGGCAAATATATAAATTAATAAGTAAATAAGAAAAAGGAGCATAACACTTTAGAATCTAGAGTGTAAAAATGAGTTTAAAACGAATATGTGTGTGTGTGTGTGTGTGTGTGTGTACAGAGAGACACAATTAAATAGGCAAGAATTAGTGCACTTTTTCCAAGAATCAGTAAAATGTCCTAGAATGATGTATATGAAAATGCCTGAGTGAGCATGTGCAGGTCTGTCTATCTGGAAAGTGTGAATAACATGGGAATTGTAGCTATGTTTTCCCTACCATGTTCCTATGGTGTTAAATTGACTGATGAAGTTGTTACAGTGTTGTCACGTAAATCCTTGAAGGCTACTTTTATGGGCTACATAGGCTAATACAAAATGTCTTTGGTCAGTAGATACATTTGGCTATGTGAGTTGGCACTAATTCTTCAATTCTGTTGTATTCTACCCAGGAGTTTCCCATTTCCAGAAACCATATGACAACATTTGTGTCCAATCCACTTGGATTATTATTATTTTTATAGTTATATGATGCTATCCCTGATTGTTAGTATTTGTTCAATTTCCTTAAAGAAGATACTAAATATTTCCTTCTGCAAATCTTTCCTTATTCATGGTGAATATTCAATGAGACTAATACTAAGTTTCATCTTACTATTAAGTCTTAATCTTTAACAAACCATCATTATCTAAGTACTGTATAGCAATCTGCACATGGGTTTTCTTTAGTAAATATAATGTCTTTGCTAAAAATCTTAAGAGCCTTTTTTTGTTTTGTTTTCTTTTCTATTTTTTGGCCATAGGACTTGAATTCAGGGGCCTGGGAACTGTCCTTGAGCATTTTTTTTCTCAAGGCTAATATTCTACTACTGTGAGCCACAATTGATCTTCCAATAACTCCTTATGTAGAGGAGAGAAACATTAAAAATTATCTTTAAGTACCTGTACAATGTGAGCCTCTTAAGAAACACCATTGTATTCTCTATTAATTTTTAGCACTGGATTCTCTACCCTAGATTACATTATCAAATTCAAAGCCAGATAAGATACAGAACAAAGGTACAAACAAGCTAACAACAACAACAACAACAAAAACAAAGATGGCTTATTCTCAAATCATTTCATTACTTTTTGGAGACCATCTTGTTACGTTATTTAAACTGGCCTTGAATTGGCAACTATAGTTATCACCAGCTCTCAATGTTGACTTTCTGCAGAAAATCCAGACTGGACAATGGAGTTCCAGCATACTATTTTTCACGTGTGTTGATAACACAAGGACTTGTTGTTTTTCCATCCTATACAACTAGCAAAATACTGCCATGTCTTACCCTTGTGCTCAGTCTTGAACATTATATTCAATTGTTTTCACCAGGTGGGAAGCTTCTGATCAATAAGTATCACATTGGATCAAAGATAAATTGTTTTTATGGTGTTTTATAATACATCAAACATTTAATGTACTTTTATGAATAGCTGACTAGAGAGGATGTTTTAAATAATGGAAATATGAGGAGGCTATTAGCATTATAACATGCTTGGAATATGTTGTATTTTATTTTTCATTGTTGACACAGATTTCCCAGATGCTTATCCACTGATTTCCTCATAGTATACAATCCATGAAATTCCTTATTCTATCTTTAGCTGTGTTTAAATAGCAGTATATTTGAAGTCAAGTTAACACTTTCATATGATGTAAGATGTCTAATATTGTCTGTGATAGAGAAATCAGTGGGAAATCCATAAGGCCACTGACCCTGTAGCTTAGTCTGTGTTGAATCCTGCCCCTCTCTACCTCTAGAGCATTATGGTCACCATGTTTTACTATGTGTTCAATATCACAACAAGGTTCTTTAAGTACAATATCACTTAATTTCTGTAACAACTTTAAAATGGAGGAACAGATTTAACATTAGGCTTTAAGCTTAGGAAACCATAAAGAGACGAGGATTTAGTGAATCATTGCCAATCTGGTGTGCTCTTCTGCCATAGTAAATTCCCCAAAAGAACAATAAAATGTGTTTATTTGCCATGTGCCAGAATTCCTGTCTGGCCTGGAGGAAACAAAGGTAAATGGACTTGGCTGCTCTGAAGGAGGAATTTAGAAAAATCCATCTTTCCACCACTGCTCCTACAGTTATTTTTTTCTTTGGTAAGTTTATTCTTTCATGAAGGTCACAAGAACAAATGTTTAATGCTATTTAAACATATCCAAGAAAGCTGTCATAAAGCCAAAAAGTATAAAAGCATAAGGGAAAGAATCCATTAGGGAGGAAATCATTGTGAGTACCTTGTGAGTACTTCATACACCTAATTTCATTTAATACTTAGAACCATCTTATAGTATGCATGTCATATAAGATGTGTGAAGGAGAAATGTGAAAGTCATAAAGGCTGAAAGATCTGGCTAAGTCATCTTGTGACCTTAACTGGAAATATCCAAGACCTTTGCATTTATGCTAGGTTCACGTGATTTTGGCAGCAGATTTCTAGTCTGGAAGCTTTGAAAATGGTGTATTCTTCCAGAAAAGTTTTACTATTGTAACTAAGTAGACTAAGGGAGTCTATAAATCTTTATTATATGAAGATATGAAAGTATTAAGTAGTAAAGACCACATTTAAACTATGACACCTATCTACTAAAATTTCTGTTTCACTTATTCCATCAGTGATTGGCAATGAAATTTCTGCTTTATAACCATTTCGGACCCAAAGAAATTTAAATTATTTATTAGTTTGGAACATTATGATAAAAATGTTACTTACAAATGATCAAACTCATTGCATATAATTAGATCTATAAACATTTAACTCAAGCATGGAGATAGGTAGCAGTTCTAAGTCCTATAGGCAGGGTTTGATATAGATTTTCAAATGACTAGGACTATTGAAATATTTAGCTTTATGGGCCAGAGCAATCAACTGCTTCTGCTTCTGGATTTTTCTCTCCTAATTATGCAAGTCACTGTCTTGTTTATTCTGTTCTTTCTCTTACCCTGGGCTTGCTTCTTTATATCAAGGTTATGATTACATTGACAGGAAATTCTTGGGCTCTGTCCATGTGATTATTATTCAAAGGTCATTTAAGTGTACAATCTTTGTCTACTCAGTTCCATGGGATTCTTCTTTTAATATACTTTCTGTTGGGTAGCTTCCATAGAAGTTCTCTTCTTCCTTCTTTGAATGTCCTTAGCCTAGCCTTGAACTGTTAACTCCTTGGTTGCAGATTACTCTATTTAAACATTTTATATTCCTTTAAGTAGTTGTAGAAAGGTGTTACCCTTCAAGTAATCAGGACATAAATACAATGCATGTTGGCTGAAGTCACCTCTTATGTCATTCTGCATCTTATTCTTGAAGGCAGAAGGAAGAGATTCTGCTCTGCTTATTTTCTCAGGGAAGAAATCCCAAACAGACAGGTATCTTACAATATGTACAACTACAGAAGCCACAGTATCTCATGCTGAATTACTGTTATAATACCTTCATTCACCAAGTTTCAGAGTTTTACTCTTTTGATGTATTTCTTCTAAAAGTTGTGAGGTCAAAAAGTAAATCTTTGAAAGAGGTAGCCTTATTTTTTAAAGAGGTATGAGGTAATACTCTTACTGGATGTTATACATCTATTACATTCCTATCATCTCATGTTTAGTCCCCAAGAAGCAGACTCTAAGATGGAGATTAGTTTATCAGGAATGTTCATGAGATCGACACATGAGGATAGCAGGGAAGGAAACAGTATAGAGTAGGGATTGCGGTTTAGTCAAAATAAAGCCTCAGTCAATCTAACAAGGAGCTCCAAAGCTGGAATTCTGTAATTATCCGAGTCATGTGTCATTAGGGCAGAGGCTGAACCGTTCTAGTGCTATACTGTCCACTCACTGGAAACAGGCTGTCTTCGGTGTCAGCATTATCCCAGTCAAGGTCACCCATATACTCTATAATATCCTGTACTACTTCCTCACAAAATATCAAATGAAGGATGTGAACAGGAATAATGGACACACATTTATTTTACTTTCAAAAGTTTCTCTCAACATTCCACATCAACAGCAGTAAATGGGAAAATGAACTGAGCAGACACTTTCAAAATACAAAGGGCAATTAACACATGAGAAGTGTTTGATATCTTTGGCCATCAGAAAAAAATATAAATCAAAACTACACTGAGATTTGATTTCACCTCAGTTGGAACAGCTATCGTCAAAACAGAACAAAACAAAACAAATGCTCGTGAGGCCTGATTGGGGTGGAAGGGGCACAGCAGGGTGACTCTTATTCACTGATACTGGGAATGTAAGCCAGTCCAGCTACAACAGAAATCAAGGTGAAGGTTCCTAAAAAATATCTGAAATTAGAACTACCATATGATCCAGCCATAACTTCTGTGTTTATATTCAGAAAACTCAAAACCAGTTTACTTTGGTAGCAAGATCTACGGAGTCATGCTTATAATGGCCAAAGTTGGAATCAATTTACATGTCCATTAATAGGTGGGTACCCTTCCACACACACATGCAGACACACTACACACATGTACACAATAAAGAAGGTGACCCAGGAGCTCATCTCAGACGATGTATGTACTGGACGATGTTGAAGCTAGATCACTTCACATCCTTGCTTTGTGAAGTTGCAGGAATATTGCTCAGACTGGGTAGCCTTTATGCTTTGAGAATCGGCAGCCTTATTGGGATCCCCTTAATTAGTGGGCCATTAGTCTATGATTAAATTTGCCTACAATCCTGGAAGGCACTTGTTATTTTGCAGTGCTAGAAATCCAACTAGGTTCTCACACATATGAGGAAAGCTCTATGCTCAAGCGATGAGTCTCTGGAAGTCTTGAGAAATGAATCAGTCAGTTGTGGGACATTTCCTAAGAGATTCTTTTGTGGTTGGGTGGTGTCCACTTTGGCATGAGTATCCTTTGCTATCTCTACTAGTGAACACTCAATTGATTCTAGTTGCTGGTACGAAAGTAATATAGCCCTACCAGCTTTGTTTCTTACATCACAGGCGCTCCATTTCCATTGAATGTAATTACTTGCACTTCTTGTCTTTGATAAGTAACAATTTTCATTGAATTGTTGAAAGTAGCAAAGTTGATACAAATATCCCACAGGCAAGGCCTATTTACTTTTACATAACAGTTTAATGTTCTTCAAAGCGTGGCTCAGTGACAAGTAGAGAAGTTCAAAATACCTGCCCAAATTATACATAATCATGTGCCATGGAAGTCATGCTGTCAAATAATAGTATTTTAATTCACAGGAACTATAATTTCCTCCTTTTTCTATGTCTATTTTGCCTTTTGTCAGTTAAATAAGAATGGATTTTTGCCTAGTTTACATACTACAACCTGAAACAATATTGTCTTATGTCCTCCAGCTGGGTTCCATTCACCTCAAGGTTCTGAACTTTGGGGGGCTGCAAAAAGTCATTGACATTTCTGGTCTATAGTTACATTACTCAAATTTCTGCCTCTGTTTCCCCACATGACCTTTTCTGTTAGTGTCTCTGTGTCCACTGCTCTTCTCATAAGGAAAATAGCTAAGTTGGATTATGTTCTGTAAAAAAAAAGACCTCATCTGAATTTGATTGCAGTAATAAAGACACTATTTCCATTATTTTTGGCCAGTCTTGGGGCTTGAACTCTGGACCTGGGTGCTATTTCTGAGCTTCTTTTACTCAAGGCAAATGTTCTACCTACTTGAGCCACAGCACTACTTCCAGCTTTTTCTTTTTTTTAATTATTTTTTTCATATGTTTTTATTGTAATTAATAGGAGGGTTACATTATATCACCAGATAGAAGGTACATTACTTCACAAATATTGACACCCTTTCTCATGTCATGGTCCCCATTTCCTTCCCCCCACCCCCACCCCTCATCTTGTTTTCCCCCCTTCCCTATCTGGTTTCAAATAGCCAAATACGCATATATACAATATATCAGATAACAAGGTGAAGTACTGTAACAATATGAGATAACCAAGGGACAGCAAAAGAGATGAGAGATAACATAGTACATTAAGGACAGCAATCACTCATTATATCGCTTTTGTTTCTATATCTTGGAGGTCCTTACATTTAGCGTCATACTGTATGGCCTTATGTATCCAGATTTTGTTCTATTGTAAATAAATCTCTGCTATGAGAGCCCAAGGTTTCTACTGATTAGGAAAAATGAGGGAAACCATTGAGCCTATGTTCCTTTGAGTCTGACTTACTTCACTTAATATGATTTTTTTCTAAGTCTTTCCATTTCCTTACAAATGGGGCAATATCGTTCTTTCTGAAAGCAACATAGAATTCCATTGTGTATAAATACCACATGTTGTTGATCCGCTTATCAACTGAGGGACATATGGGTTGGTTCCATATCTTTGCTATGGTAAATAGTGCTGCAATGAACATCGTTGTGCTAGTGGATTTAGTATGTCCTTGTTTCTGGAAGATTTACTTCCAGCTTTTTCAATGATTAATTGTGAGATAAGAGTCTCACAGATATGCCTGTGAGCTTCAAACCTGGATTCTCAGCCTCTGAGTATCTAGAATTATAGGCATGAACAACCAGTGCCCAGCTCCAAGCTTTTTTTGATATGCAGTTAATTAGAACTTCAACTTGTCTTTGTGTGTGATGCAAGTTAACCCAGAAAAATGAACTAACCAGCCATGCAGATACAAGTGCAGAGTGACTAATTCAAAGCTGCCTAGCATTTGGTCAGGTTGGCCTCCATACTTATCCTACTATCTATGCCTCCAGTAAAGCTGACTATAAACATATGCTAACAGAGCTGGTCTCAAAATCTCTTTTGTGAACGTCCTCACGGAGATTATTAAGTTCACAATGAACTTCATAAGAAAAGTCTTAAGAATTTTATCCATGTTTGTCTTCAGTTTGTTATGCCTACCATTACTTTTCTTTGGACATTCACATGAACAAAATTAGCTATTGATTTATAGTTTTTATTGTAATGGTTATGAGTTTCATGATGGAATCTCTACTGTATAGTAATTGATACACATTTCAAAGAGAAACATTTGAAGTCTAATTTTCCCATATTCAGACCTGAAAACTGGTGAGCTTTGTACTCCCAATATAAATATGAATTCTCTATAACTAAATTGCTCAGGCATGTAAAGACAGATACAGACAATTCAGCATTTCCTGTGAGAGACAATGACATTTTGTGGGGTAAAGGAAAAGAGAGGTACAAGTGCGCATCTCAACTTCTCCTCAATGGCTTCCTTTCCAGTGTTCCTCCTTGACTTCCCTTCTTATCTCCAATAGAGACAGACCTTTTCTTTAACACAGTGACACAGATAGAAGCAGAGTAGTGAAGTAGAATCAGCATTGCCTGGCCTGAGTGTTTGGAGGTATCCATAGATTCTGGTTTGATTTTAGGAGGGATAGATATAATATTTAATTATTTAATGATTATTTAATGATTACAAAAGTAGGAAATTATTGGCTCATGAGGGTCTTTGAGTGCTTGCTTAGTCTCAGTGACCAGGCAATTTAGAAGAGCTCCTCTTACTTTCAGAATTATGCTGAAGTTATTTAGCTCAAGTTTTATTTTCTCAATTATTCCTTGACTGACTTCTGTCATTCCTGTTCTTTTTCTTTTTAATCCAGTTCTTATCTGGACACAGAGTTCGTTGTCTACTTCACTTTGATGGAAGGAGTTAGTCCAAGAGTTCAAATCCTACTACTGTTAATGAGAAGGGGTGTGTGTGTGTGTGTGTGTGTGTGTGTGTGTGTGTGTGTGTGTGTTGTTACTGGGGCTTGACCTCAGAGCCATGAGCTCTCACTTGGCTTTTTCAGTCAAGGCTGGTGTTCTACCACTTGAGCCCCACCTTCACATCTTGCCTTGGGCAGGTTGATTGGAGACAACATTCTCAGGGACTTTTCTGCTTAGGCTGGTTTTGCCCCTTGGTCCTTGGATCTCGGTGTCTGAGTAGCTAGGATTACAGGCACGAGCCATCAGTACCCAGCTGTCACAGGTGTTCTGCATTGAAATGTGGCATTGAATTCTGCTTCAGCTCCCATGACAAAACAGATGCTACTTTAGTTGACACGTGGGACAAAGTATAAGCCATTGAACATTATTACAGAAGGGAAGTCCTTTTTTCCCCTTTGTGTTAATGAGAGGATGAGGCGCAATTTCTACACAGGCTGGGAATATTGAGTGTGTTCCATGCAACACAACATCTGAAGCCTCTTCATTATCATTCAGGTGCAGATCTGCTGTTGCGATGGAAAATGAAAGACAGGGATTTTGTTGCTCAATTCTTTTCCTGTTCTGTGTCTAAACTGCTTTCTTCATGGTTTTTTTTAATGGTGCTCTGAAAGACCTCAAGATGAATAACTCACTTTTGAGAAACCAGCTGTGGAAATACATTATTAAAAGAAAGAAAAATGCTAGCTGTTCAGCACACATAATAAGTAAGACTGGCATGTGAATATGTATTTATCTGGGCCACTGCCTACTGGGAGTGATAGATAATCCCTAAATGCTGGGCCAGAAATATTAAAGAAAACTAAGCAAATACATTTATCATGGATTATGAATATAAAAAATAAACAATGGCTAGATTTACTATAGTTGTATGTACCACAGGCTCAAAATTCTTAATATTTGAGTCAGAATGTTTTATGGTACTTAAAATAATCATTGTGATAAGAATTTAGTCAAATTATCCAAGGAGAGCCAGTTGTCTGTTTCTGTGCCTAGCAAGGGTCCTTAAGTGGTGTGAGTAGATAGAGTTAGAGAGATAGAGAGATAGTTAGAGTTAGAGAGTTAGAAAGTAGATAGAGAGTGAGTAGAGAGAGAGTAAGCAGAAGGGTTAGATGTTGAAGGCTGATGAGGAATAGACATCTGTTCGCCTGAGCCAAAACTGTGCCCCTCAGTAGTTCAGAGACCTCTCAGAATGGAAAGGATCCAAATCTTGGAGGGAAGAGGTAGGTGTCGATAGAGAAATGGAGACAAGAAGAGGATCCTGTGATGTTTGCAACTGTGGCTTGAAATCAGTAGAGTTGAAATGGTGACATGGAATCCAGGCAGATAAGGCTGACAAGGTCATGGACATCTTGTACTTCAACAAGGGTGAGGGGAGCATCTTGGGCTCTGTATACTGCATGGATTTCCCTCAACCCTCAGTGGGCTGGAACAGCTGTTCCTTAAGCCCTGTGGGAGCAGCTCAGAGGTGGGAATGGATCAGAGGCAACACAATTTCCAGTGGCCTTGCTGTTAGTTGTGAAAAGTGTGGCTGCAGTGGCACCCATGACACTAGATAACCAAGACCAGATGCAATAACGTCCGTTTGTGCAATGCTGCTCATGAGCTATTGTGCCCAGAGAAGACAAGACTGAAACTGACCTTCAGGTTGGTGGGTGTGGGGAATCGATGAAACAACTTGGGACAGCATATTAACATTGGCGGAATCTAGGAAAGGTTATATAGAACTTCTCTAAGTATGAACTTATTTAAAATTAAAATTAAAAAAAAACTAGAGATATTCCAAAAAATAAAGATTTACTGAATCTCCACAAAATACCATTTATTCAAAAAGAGTAGCTTGACACTGTTGAATTAGTAGTAGCCGGAAGTGCAACTCTTTATATATGAAGAGGGAAAAAGGAAAGTATACGTACAGAGTCTCGAGCACTTATAGTGGTAAGAATTGACAGCTTGTTAATTTCTTTTCATCTGAAGGAAATAAAAAGTAAAGTAAATGGCCGGAAGTAGCTAAGGCTTGCCAAAAGATGAGGTCTGAGAAATTTGAGCTTTTGGTGAATTACTTACGGGGTAAGATATCTGAATTTATCCAGAAGGACCAATTTTAAATTAAATCTAATGACGTTATTTGTTACCTAATTCATTGGTAAAATGTTATGCTAAGCGCTTTGAGTTCCAGTGATGAGGGCTCGGTGTAAGCTCTGACTATGTTTTAAAGGTGTTTATGAGTCAGTGTGGCCAGCACATATAAAAAGATTCATTTCCTTTCATCCTTCCTTCCATCCTCCCTCCCTCTCTTCCTTCCTTCTTTCCTTCCTTGATCTCATTTTTATTTTGTAATAGGTCTTTGTGTATTGTAGATACTACGTTTCATTCTGTATATGTTTCCCTTCATTGAATTGGTAAATAAGGACTTTTCCATAATAGAAACAGTCTTTCTAAAACAGTTTATTTTCATTAGTAAGCTTCTAAGTTTTCTCTTTTCCTTAAGAAGGTCTGTTTATTTTCCTCCTTTGGCTTTACTTCGTTTGTAACTTTAGGCTTTTTTACTCTATGTAGAATATTGTTTTTATACTTAGGAATGACTAAAATTTAGCACTATATTCTTCAGTATGTATAGCCAGTAGTACTAGCAAAATCTAAGTTGCCAAATTTTCCCAGGAAATGGCAAAGATGCAGAATAGACTAATTCCCAGAAAATCCATTGAGAAACAACAAATTTTGGCTGGGCCTTTTAGGTTTGGGCCAAAATTTTCTCTTCATTCTCCTTTGATTTTTTTCTTTTATCTGTATGTAGTCCAGAATTAATGATTTTTTCAGTTGTAAGTAAGTAAGACATCTAATATATTTATGATTATGCCATATCTACCTTTCTTTGAAATGCCTAAAATCTTATGGAGTTCAATTGTGGGTGCATAGACTTACAAAAATTGCTCATTTATTCTATTATATTAGTGACTATTCAAATCCTGTTTCTCTTTACTTCTTTAATTTTGTTTTTGTTTCATATGTGAATGAAAAGAAGTTCATACACACGGGCACATGTGTGCACACATGCTAACACATACTGCTCATTGCTGCTCTTCTCATCTTCTGTTCCTTCATATGTATAAAGCATTTAAAGGTCCAAGTATCTTCTTTCCATCTCTTGTGCATTATTCTGTGCAGATATAGCTATTTCTAACGTTCCTTGCCTCCTCCTACCATGCCCTCCCCACTGGAATGCAGTATCTACCATCACAATGAGTTCAGAACTGGTCTAAACCTGAGTTGCTGTCCTCACCTTCCCTCAGTCATTGTCAGGTGTTTAAATACCATGCATTATGCTTTAAGATCCTAGACCATAGCTGCATTTCTAGCATAATAGCTATCCTAATACAAAACAATGTAACTTACTATCTAATACTTCAATAACTAAGAGTAATATGATACTTATAACTATATATGCTAAAGATAATAGTTACACATTGACTAGTAATATGATAGTTATGCATGTATAATGCCCAATATATTTTTAAAAAATTGTATTAAGTAGTTGTACAGAGGTTACAATTCCATAAGTCAGGTTATGAGTTCAGTGTATTTTGATCACCTTATCCATCGCTCTCCTCCATTTTTTCTCCTCCCATACCTTTCTTCAAGTTATTGAGTTCAATTTATACATGATGTGCAGTGTTTATACACATCATCATAAGCACTAGAATGATTGATAATGCTTAGTATATTATTCAGTATATTATATTATATTCTTAATATAGTTATATAGTTATTTCTGAGTGATTTCTTGAAACCATTCAAGATGTCTGTACTCTACCTGTATCTTTAAGAGTGTGTTCCACAGTTTCCTGTCTTATATCTCTTTCTGGGAAGCCTTCCAAATTGCTCTATGAGATCTTGGCTTTGTAGCCAATGGGCTCATAATATTCCCCGGTTCAACAAATACTAAAATAACTTTCTCTTCAGACTCCTTGCTATGAGAAGGAAAAAAGAGGATAGTTCATTTTTTTATTTGGCTTCTTTCAGACTGGTCTTCAAGATCTCTTCTTTGGCATCTGTTTTACCTGCCCTCAGAGTTGAGCTTCCCATCTAAGGAAAATCTCTTTAGCTTTGAACAGGTGCAATGTATCATTCTTCTTCACTACTCTTTGATTTTGGCCAGTGCAGACCCATCCTTGTCTTTCTCATAAATGGGATCCTATTTATTTTTGGTTATCTAGTTATCTATTTATTTAGTAGTCATTAAGTGATTGTACAAAAGGGTTTTAATTCAACATGTCAGTTCATGAGTAAAATGCAACCTCACCAGTGTCCCTTCCATCATTCTCCCCCATCTCTTTTCATAACAGCAGTGCACTTTGAAGACATTTTAAATGTCTTTTTAATCTGGGAATGTGCAGGCATTCTATTTGTGATTTCTTTTTATTCATCTATGAGTTCCTGTTGATTTTTGGGATGGTTTTTGTGTTTGGTTTGTGCCATATTGGTATTTGAACTCAAGGTTGTGTGCTGCTACCAAATGCTTTACCACCCGAGTCACACTCCAGCCTTTTTTGCCTTAGTTTCTTTTCAGATAGGATTTTAAAATGTTTTCCTGGACTATCTTAAATCCATAATCCTTCTACCTCTGCCTCCTGAGTTGGCATGATTCCAGGCATAGGCCACAGTGTCTGGCTTCTTCTTTTTTTGGAGGGGGGAGCATGGGGCTTGAATTCAGCATGGACTCTGTCCCTGAGCTCTTCAGCTCAAGGCTACTGCCCTTCTTCTGGACCTGGGCATTGTCCCTGAGCTCTTTAGCATAAGGCTTGAGCCAAGTCCCACTTCCCATTTTCTAGAGATTAATTGGAGATCAGAGTCTCAGGTCCTTTTGTGCCAGGGCTGGCTTTGAACCTTGATCTTCAGATCTCAGCCTTCAGAGTAGCTAGGATTACAGGTGAGAGCCACCACACCCGGCTTGGCTTCTTCTTTGTGCCTGAGCTGTCTTCAACCTTCAATCCTTCTATCCTCACCTCTGAGCCACTGAGCTCAGCTCTGTTTCAGTTTTCATACATGGCATCCATGTCTCTTCTGTGTGTGAGTGTATAATAAATCTATGAAACACAAGGTCTTGTTGCCTAGTTGTTGAAGTCACGAATCACAGCTTCCTTGAGGCCATGAGTCTGGTGTGTGATTCTCCAAAGCTTCCACAACAGCCTCTGGGAAAACCATAGGTTAGTTTTCTGAAACATGGTAGAATAAGCCGAGGTTTTACCACCCACAAGTGGCTGAAACTGCTTTGCATAAAAACTTTGTTTTTCCTGGATAATGGGAGGCCACTGTTGCCTGTTATGTAACCTTCTCTCAGTGGCCTGCTTTTAGCCATTACTGTGGCTCCTCTGAGTCAGGTCACGTGCAGCCACAGAGAACACACAGACTGTGGTGACTATGGCCCACATCCACTTGGCAGTTAGAAACCAGCCACACAGCAGCAGCAAAAGTGCCTTTCCTCACTTTGTATGCATGGCCCACATTTCTGACTCCAAAGCTAGCAGACTGGGGCTTCAAAGTTTTGGGGAAAATTACCAATACATGAACGAACATGTGCAAGTCCAGAAACTGAAACAAATTATGGGGAAGTGTTACCATTTTATCTATGCTTATGAATTAGAGACTTTTGCTTTGTCCCATCCCTCTTCTATAAGAACTGAACACTTCTGGGAATTGTACTTGACTTATAGGTAGCTACAGGCTGTCTCTTTTCTATGCTCCCCTAAGTCATTAATTGAACTCATCTACTAACAATAGCAGGCCAAGACAGACATATCCTTTTTTTTTTTTGGTAATGGATGAAGAAACAAATGGTGTGGTATCTTCCTGAAGATTGTGCATTCTTTAAAAGAGAAAGGAGCTAAACTAGTTCGGTTCTGTCTTCCTGTTGTCAGGAGAAGACTTGTTCCTCGTAGGCATGCCTGGATGAGGAGCAGAAGAAACTCTCTTGGGAGATCGTTTCCCCTTTCCTCCATGGAAATACAAGTAGGGAAGGAGGACAGATAATCACCCATCTTAACATGGGTTCAACAGTTCAGAATCAAGGATCTAGTAAGTCCAGTGTCCAGTAAAGACAAAATGTTTGTCCTGAGTGTTTGTCCCAAGAGTGAGCTTTAGTCTCTTTTTTCTTCTTACCATCCCCTTTAGTTTCTTTTTCTTCTTACTCATCCCCTTACGAGGGCTCCATTTTCATGACCACCTCTAGGGCTTTAACTTATTAATTTTCAGGGAACACAAACATGTACTCAATAATACTACTCATCATTTACTTTTTTTTCCAGGCACCCCTTACCTCATACCCAGATGATTTTCATGTTTCTGGTGTCTTATTTTGGGGAATTAGACTCATGGCACAATTTCTCTTCTACTTGGTAGATCTGGTTGAGAATTTCCATGGATAACTTTATTTAGGGTCTGTCTGGATTGAGGATATACACGGGCTGTCTATCTCTCCTCAGACGGAATTGATCCATTGTGCCACAAAGGATCTACGTGAAGCTCACTGAGAGGGTTTACTGCAGGGGAACTGGAAGCCTGGTGCCTCCTGCCTGTGGACAGAGAGCCAAGCCTTGGAGCCTTGGAAGTCCATAAATCGTCCTTCTCACCTTGACACAGGGTAGTTTCCACTTGAAACAATCAATGCCAGTGAAAATAAGACCTTTGCTGCTTCTCCTTCCTAGAGGTCAGAGAACAAGACCTTTGGCTTTGGATGGGGAGTGTGACATGAGCAGGCAGAGAATCTTCTGCTACATTACTCTACTGAAGTATTTGCTTAAGTTGTTTTAGGGTAGATGTTTCTTGTTTCTCCATTTTAGTTTTCACTCCAGTGAGTTTCAGAACAGAAAGAAAAACAATTAGAAAAGATACAAAATAGGCTATAATGCCACTCAATATCTAGGTAAGATTGGCTTGGAAACAGTTCTCCATCTTGTCACAATTTCTAGGAGTCAGTTTCCAGGCAGATTGTCTCTGATAGCTTCATGGCTTCTCCATATAAGAGCTTGCCTGTGCATGCAGCTAACCAACAGGAGGCTCTGAGACATGTTGGCTACGTACACACTGACAAAATTGGTAAGTACACAAGGTTTTAGGAGTGGCTGCCAGTCAGGGGAAGGGATCCTTAGGTCCAGGCACAGACAGATGTTGTGTTATGCAGTTGCGTTCACCAAAACCCTTTGCAGTTAGCTCTCTCTGAGGTTTACTATTGCCATCCCAAGTTCATGAAATTGTGTGCTTTTCACTCTTCCTCAAGCTCCTCTTTGTATCTTCTTCATCCCCATATCCTCTTCCTAGATTTTCCTGAGTCAGATATATTTTTTATTTTAAAAGATTATTACACTGATATTTCAACAGTCATGTTTAGCAAACAAGTATTCAAGAAGGGAATCTCTATATGCAGTCACTGGCACATGAATTTTAGAACATAATTAAAATTAATCTGAGAATTTGTATGCTATAGATACATTTCAATCTTTAGAGTATATATCCCATCATAGCTTTTTATGTCTATGTAGTTATATTTATATCTCCAAAATCATGTCAATGACCTTGGGTACCAGAATATTGAGTCATTGCTCTTGTACTGTTTGCATCTAATATCCACATATCAAGGAGACTGTGCACCTTTTGTTCCTTTAGTCTTGGCTTATCTCATTCAACATGATTTGCTCTAGTTTCATCCACTTCCCAGTGAATGCCATTATTTGATCTTGTCTGTTGGCTAGGTAGAATTCCATTGAATATATGTACCACATTTTTTGTATCTATTCATCTGTAGTGGGGCATCTGGGTTGTTTCCATTACTTGGCTATTGTGAATAGTGCAGTGATGAACATGGCTGAGCAGGTGTCCTTATCATATCCTGGTTTATGATGTTCAGGATAGATGCCCAGGAGTGGTATAGTGGGATCAAAAGAAAGGTCTATTTTTAGTTTTTTGAGAACCCTCCAAATTGCCTTCCAGAGGTGCTATAGTAGTTTATATTACCCCCTGCAGGGCAGTAGGGTTCCTTTTTCTCCACAACCCCACCAGCATCTGCCATTGTCTGAGTTCAGAATATTGTTCACTCAGATTGGGGTAAGGTGGTATCTTAGGGTTGTTTTTATTTGCATTTCCTTTATGATCATGGATGATGAGCATTTTCTCATATATTTCTTTGCTATTTTAACCTCTTCTTTTGATAAATGTCTCTTAAGTTCCCTTGTCCATTTAGCGATAAGTTTATTGGGTTCTGGGGGGGATTAGTTTGTTGAGTTAGATACTGGATATTAAGCATTTGTTGGATGTATTATTGGTAAATACCTTTTCCCAGTTGGTTGGCTGTCTTTCTACCTTAGTAGCTATGCCTTTATCTGTGCAAAAACTTTCTGTTTTTAGGTAGTCTCATTTGTTGATTCTCTCTACTATCTGATATGACCTGGGACTCTGTTCAAGAAGTGTGTGCCAGTGTCTCTCCTACTCTATCGTGTAGCAGTTTCAGAGTTTCAGGTCAAGAATCAGATATTTTAATCTTCATTTTGCTTCAAGATTCAGCATTCTCCAACTCCTTTCCAATTCTACATATACAAACCCACCAGGCTTCTGAATAAATAACTGGCAGTGAACAAGAGCTCCTTGCCTCAGGAGCTCTTGATGGAGACAAATACGATTTTAGAAGTAGGGCAAGATATTCTCATTTATTTATCCATTTTATCATACTTATACAATAAGAGAGCAGATACTAAATCTGTATTAAGAAACCTCAGTGTGCATGTCATTGTCATAATATGCCTTCTAAAATAAGAAAATGAGTCTGAGAATCAGAAGTAAAAGTTTGCAGAAATTTAGGGATCTAGAATTCAAGCGTTTTCTTCTTTTGATAATTTTAATTAAAGGGAAAACAAATAAACACCTAGACTTTTCTGTTATTTATTGGCCATATGTCTTTGTTGGATGCAATTCAATCTTGGATATATGCAAATGAAGCAGAGGAAGAAAGTCTTTAAAAGAAAAGAACAATTCATTAGTCTCATTAAATTAATATTAACAAGTATATTCCAGATGTCTACAGCCAGAACACAGTGTCAAACATGAGAACATTGCTTTTTTGAGTGTATGTCAGTCTTGAGACTTGAACTCAGAGCCTGAACTCTGTCCCTGAGCTCTTTTTTGCTCAAGGCTAGCACTCTACCACTTAAAACACAGCTTTTTTTTTGGTGTTTTAATTAGAGATAAGAATCTCACAGAGTTCCCTGTTTTGGCTTGTGATCCTGAGATTTTTAGCCTCTTGAATACTAGGATTGTAAGTATAAGCCACCAGCAGCTGGAGAGAGTGTTGCTTTTTAACAACTGAATAAGTGTGGTTTCTGGGAATGGTGAACATGTAGTTACTGTCCTTTATTCTCATCTTGGACTCTGTTTCTCCAGGTAAGAATTAACCAGAAATCCAGGTAGGTGACATAGCCTTTCTGGTTGTTACTACATTAAATAGATCCCAGGACTGATAATCCTATCTCTTCTGTCATCCTTGCATATAATTAGCATTTCCATGCGGTGGTACCTGAAATCAATCATCATACTACCATCCTGTTACTGCTATGGATGCATCACTAAATTTTCCATATTACATTAATCATTTCTTCAATTTGGTAACATTAGGAGGTCTGTATTTTAAACAAGATACTTATGTTATTCCACATATGCATAATTAATCATTTCATTGTTAATGGTAGGATGTCAAAGTCTGAAAAAAATCTATTCTAAATGACATGTACTCAGGCATAGCAGAGTCAGAAATTCTTTGTCTATAATTACTTGCTCTGAAGTAAAAGAATAATCAATAGTCATTGAGATATGTCATCAAGAATCTACAGACAGACTTGACTAATCTCTAAGTCTCAGAAGATGTGCTATAAACTCCATACATAAAAAGGCAATCTAAAGCAAACGTTTGAATAGATATGCAAAAAAGGAATAATCAAATATAAGCTACCAAGAGAGTCAAAGACTCATCTGGCAAAGCTTCATGGGAAATCAAAGAGAGGCTACAAAATCCATACATTCAGAGAACAATTAATGATAAGGGGATGGAAATGAAGGTAGGGAAGTGCTATCACAAATGTCTGTGTATCAGTAAGAAAATTTCAAGCCAATGCTCATAAAGGAAAATTGTCTGATCCAAGTTGACATTTCTATTAAACTTGCTCTTGCCATTGTCATTGACTGTGGTGTTTTAACTTTGTTGATCCAACCCAAAGTTAGCATTTTAGATTCCATGTCCAGTGTAGACCATTCTTCTGGTTTGGTGTCTCTGATAGAAGGGTGTATTCCACTGGATAGTGTCTGCTCAGCCTCAAGAAGAAGGAAGGTGGGGGAAATAATGCTTTTTACAGCAGAATTGCCAAAGTATTTGGAGTTCCGGGCTATTTAGTGAAGACCATGGGTTCTCAAGAGTGGTCGTGCAAGCCATTTGTTTTTTCTCTGCATCCCTTGCCAGCCTTCAGCAAGGAAGTGGTGGTTTTGCTCCAGCTTCCTCTCCTTCATGAACATTAGTGTTTCGTGCTGTCTCTTTAGAAATGTTCCTTGGTCTATGCTTCCTTGTCATATACTACTACTTGCCTAGAGCTACCATATTCTTTTTTTGTCCTTCAGTGATAAGTAAATTCCCCAAAGCATTGTTAGATGCCTAGTACGACTTTGTGCAATGTGGAGTCTTGAGAAGGGTTTCATCAGACACTAGGTTCTGCCTCAGTATCTTATGGGATACTTTCCTGATAAATTGTGAGATGTAAATGAGATTTATGAGACAAAATGACCCTGGGTTCTGGCCCACCAGCTTCTATGGTGGTTTTTACATACCAAATTTGGAGCAAGCTTGTCGTACAGGTCTCGAAGCTTCTCTACGCCCACCCACCCCTGGAGTATTTTTGAACACCACAGCAAATAGTAAACTCAGCTTCTCCAGAATCATTCCTCTCCATTTCAGTCAGCTTCTCACGTGAAAATACTCTTACCCAAAGACTCAGTCTTATTACTGATTCTCTAGAGCAACTTGGATTTAATTAGGTCAAACATAGTTCATTGTTGGACCAGATTCTGTTTTGCTGGAATCTTGTTACTAGTAGTATGTTTTATTCTTGAAACAGCTTTATTGAGATATAATTGGTATACAAAAAATGCACATGTATACAGTCTGACAAAATGCATGCATCTGTTACACTATGCACATTAAAGCAACTTTTATGTCCTTTTATGGATTCTGAGTCGTGAAACAGAACTGAAGATGTGCTAGTTCACCATAATTTTCTTAGCATCAAATTGGATCCCAGGAGGATGGACTTGCTGAAGGTCATGTGCCTTAGCAGCAGCTGTACAAGAAGTAAGAGTGCATTGCCAGAGCCTGGCTTGCTTGAGGGACCTGGAGAATAGTTCCTACACATACTTTATATATGCAGTCATACCATATGCTGCAACAGAAGTATTGTGCTTTTGAAATACAATATTAATGGCATAAATTTTATTGCATGCATAAAAAATTCTCCCTCCTCTCCACCCCTTGCTCGTTCATTTGCCCACATGTCACCCATGACCACACAGACAAAGATTTGCCTTCTGTTAACTGACAGAGGAGGGATGTGGGTGGGTGTTCATATTTTGAAGAAAAGAGAATCAGAAATTCATCACAGGAACATAGTTGAGTAATAAAATCAATGACATAATTTTTAGCTATGAGACAACTTTGATTCTCAAAGAAAAAGGATGATTCTTTTTTTTCTTCATAATGTTAAGTAGCATTTAATGTTATCTGCTGGAATGCATTTGGACTTCGTACAGGAAACAGATGATATTTGGTCTGAAAACACTCTGTGAATTTACTTTTTGTCACAGATTGTTGCTTACTTAAAAAATTCATGTTCTACTATGCCAGGAAATGACAGTTCTGTTAGATTATATAACTGGTGCTAGTAAATTAGGGAAATAAGTGGCTTGAGTAAAAATGTGATTCTGCTTATGGGAAACATGTTCAAAAAGTTGATAGTTTGCAAACTGAAACTTCAGGAATTAAAGTATAGAAAAAAAATCTGTGGGTAATGTGCAATGTTTTACAAAGAGTTTTATATAATGAGGAGACATTTGATTTTATTCTTTTCTACATATCTCAGATGTGCACTTTTGTAAACACTTTCGCTCAGTATTTCACAATATTGCCTTACTTAAAATTGAGGTTCTGATTTGTTGATGTTTTGATGCTTCTGAAAAATTTTACTGGATAACAGGTTTAATACTGTGAATAGAAAAACATATAAGAATGTCAGTGTTTGTTAGAAGATAGTAAAAATAAGAAACTAATAAGTGAAAATTTGCTAAATAGAATTTCATAAAAACTTATGACTCTGGAATCTATTTGGAAAACTATGATAGGTCATAGATTTTGGTCTCAAGGTAGAGCTGGCTTTCCCCAATTGTGCTATTACAAAAACCAAGGCTGTTCTATTTGCTTAAAAATGGATTCTTCTATAATTAGACTATGACCTGTAAAGTTCATGTGTTGGAGACTCAAATCTCAAAGCAACCATGTTTGCAGAAAGTGTTTATTAAGAGGGATCTTCCCTCCTGCCTGGATCAGTGTGTGAGTGTGGCTTAATTATTACAAGAGGGGGAAATTAGCAACATGATTTCAGCACACTCTTGTTTCTTTGTACTTGTCATCTCTTGCTTTACTGCATTCCACCATAGCATAAGGCACATGCTGGTGGCTTACTCTTAGACTTCTTCTCTGTTTCTAGAAACATGAGCCCAAATAAGTCTCTCTGTTTCTGTCTCTGTCTCTGTCTCTGTCTGTCTCTGTCTCTGTCTCTGTCTCTCTCTCTCTCTCTGTCTCTCTCTCTCTCTCTGTCTCTCTCTCTCTCTCTCTCTCTCTTTCTTTCTCTCTCTCTCACTATCCATTCCCAAATGTTCTGTTTAGGTGAAAGGAATGCACTAAAACTATTTGGTAAAAAAAATGGACCGAGACAGATTCCAAGTTGTCTCTCTAGTACTTTCTCCATCTACATTTCTTCAGTAAACCAACCACTCAGCTTCATCAACTTTTATTATCCCTGAGTGTTCTGCTCCTGCAGTATCCTCACTCTGGAGTGAGGAAACTGTCATATTTATGCAGTAGTCAAGACCAAGCCTGAGTCATAAATCTATCTCCTTCAAATGACAATATATCCAACTTTGTTGGAATTAAATGCTCCTACAGCACATTACTTATATCTCTAGGTAGTGCTTACATCAGCTATGTTTTATAGAAAATTTACTTCATATGGATCTATTGTGCTATATTTCTGTGATATCTTGACTATATTTTATTCTCCTGCTTAATACCACTTACCCCCTCTCTACACCACAACATGCTTGTACAGATGCAGAAATCAAAGATGTAAAAATTGTGATTATAAAGGTGATGTATAAAGGGGTTACAATTATAGAAGTAAGGTAATGAGTACATTTCTTTTTGAACAGTGTTACCCTTCCCCCTTAATTTTCTTCCGTTTTCAGTTAGCTCCGTATCTAGTCTCCCTTTCTTTCTCTTTATGGCCAACAACAATTCAGGCATGATATCCATACATATGGCTCTCCTTTGTACTTCTCAATCCATTCTCAATTGGTGTGATTTTGTGTTTTCTAGCATCACATGATAATCCTCCCTGCCAGAGCAACTTCTCATGATTAAAGCCAAGCCACTCTTTATGTTGACTTTTCTATATTGTAAAACATTAATCATAACTATGTTTCTCTTAGCATAATAGGTACAGCGGAATGACACTACTGTCAGTGAAGTTCATTGATAAGTAGCAGCATGTTTGAGGCAATGCTTGGTGTCTTTTACTCTCCATAACTAATATTGTTATCACTAGACAAGGTAGCACGATGGAGAGTGGGCTTTATGGGGAAGTTTACCTATATAGTAGTTTACCCTGTCTAGTAGTTGTCTCTTCCTGCAATTCCAGATTACTCCTCTCCCAACTTCCTTTGGTCCTCGCCACACTCTCCTTCAACACCTTTACTGCTCCACGGGTGCTTTGGAGGCAGATGGTAAGCAACAGTCCTTTCAGTGAGCCCCGATGGGCTCCCTAGCATGGTGACATGCCATGCACAGAGTAAGCTCTCAGTTACTATTAATCAAAGACAAATGCAGTCTTCCCTTATTTCTTTCTTATTCCTGTAATACTAGTGTAACTAAGTTGCCTTTTCACCTGTAAAAAGTGTTGGGCAATGAGGCCGTAGGTGATTTCTATTGCTCACTCACTTTTACTTCAGGGGGTTGACTTTGCAAAGTTACTCCGATTCCAGTCCAGCAGGGCAAGGCTCAGTGCCTGTCCCTGGGGACAGGGTCTTCTGTCACCCATTCTCTTCCTCAGAAAGTCAAAAGCATTGAGCACAGACTTGAATTGTGCCTTGCGGATTGTAACTATGACATATTTATGTCAATCCTGTTACTATTCTATAGGAGACAAAAATATATAGAAATAGGATTAGAGAGTGGTGCATAAAAGAAACAGAAACACTTTGGAAAAGATGTAGTCATCTTCTTGCTAAAATACACAATTTGCTATTATCCGCTTTCCACTGCAGGGTTAAGACAATACTGACCTACATGTCCTCCAGATACTGAAAAATGGCCCCAGAATTTGGCTAGCCAGAGCCACTGGGGGCTGTGCACAGGCCATTATAGCTTTGTCTCTTCCTGACCTGAAGTTGCTGTCCTCCCCTTCTCATATTAACTTCCATTCCTTCCGGCCCCACATGGGACTCTCAGAACTTCTGAGCTCCCTTGGAACTTGCAAATCCTTCTTGTTGACGTCTCTTCCTTCTAATCACTCTCAACCACAATGATATAACCAAATGATAGGTATTAGTGCCTGTGGCAGGTAGCTTTTGGGAAATAGATTATTTAGATTTATCCGTAGTATCATGGAACAACTCTCCCTTCTCTCCCTTTGAGAACCCCATTTCAAACCAAGACTGGCATGACTGAAGTGACTAATCATTTTAGCTTTTCTTTCCTTCTAAGTCTCCTGTGACTTTTCTAATTCCTGGGTCTTTCCACTTATGAAATTGTTCACTTATGTGATGAGAGTTAGTTAAGATTTCTCCTATATAGTTCCAATTCACTTTGATTTTATTCACTTTCCATTTTATGCTGCAGATGTCACTGGCTTTCATTTTTGCATTTACATTTTGGGAAGTACTTTCAAATATATGAGTATGTGACTGCTTCCATTCATCTTCATCTAGACACTGTGAAATAGGGAGAGGACTTTTACAAATTCGAAATCGAGAATGCAAAGTCTCCTAGCTGATAAATGGCATGCTGAAATCTGGATGCAATGATTCAAAGCCCATGTGCCTGTATCGCCTTTATCCAGCACAGCTTCTCTGCCATTGTGGGTATGACATGCAGCTTAGCCTGGTGTTAACCAGAAAGTCAGTGCAGGTAATCTACCTTTGTTCTTAAAGCTGTCATGAGAAGAACTCACACAAGATTCAAACACAGTAAACAGTGATAGGAATGTGCATTAGGCTAGAACTATAGAGGACATGTCAATCTTCCACCCATCTTCCACTGTCTTCAAGGATACATACATTGATCTTTGATTAAATAAGGGCAATTAGGGGCGTGATATGAGGATAGTTGATACAGTCTAAATAAATAGCTGTTTGAGAGGTGGCCTAAGTATGTCTGATAGTCCATTGCCTTAGGATTGGGCAGCTCTTGTTGCAATGAGAGTCATTAATGATGATCAGGTTTTCCGTGCCCTTTCTGGATACCAAGATGGGAGCAAAAGGACTGCAGGCAAGAATACTTCAGGAGCACAAAGTCCCTTCCTCCCTCAGGACCAGCCCCAGTGGGCAGAGTCACTGTCAGCTGGGTAGGGGAGGTTTACATTTGACTTGCAGGGCATGTCCTTCTGGGGTATGCATATAAATCCCAGATCTATTGATGAAGAACTATTTGTTGACCTACCTTAGACTTGAATGAAGCATACCATTAATCCTTCAATGGGTGAAATACTACAAAAAACAACATTATAACATTTTATGACTTTCGGGGCTACAGGCTGGCCACCTGTACTTGGGAAAGATTAATTGTAATGTTTTCTTTCTGAGTCTTCCATTTTAGGCTCCTTTTGCCTTTCCCATTATCCATAGCCAGCTGCCATTGGCTTTGTGATTAATGTTATTTTTCTCAATCACAAGACAGCCCACATTCGAAGGTTCACTTTTGCGTCTTCTTCCCTTTTTCTCTTTTAGCTTGTGTATTGAATTTTTTTGCTCTTTAACAAAGCAGTTTACATGCCTAATGTATCTTGACCTATGTTACCACTTCAACTTCTTCACCCCAAAATCCATTCACACCTTCCCTTATATTTCTCAGTTCTCTGGTCTATACGACAAAATCTTTCCTGCATTTGACCTCCTTTTTGAAAACTGTCTCTGATGAAGCCAGTCTAGAGTTATTTTCCCAAAGTGACCTGGTATTTCTCTTATTTATCTTGTGTTTACTTATGTGATCTTTCTTATTACTATATGATTGACACTTAAAGATATGGGAAGATGGAGGTCTTGGATCTACCTGGACTTGCATTTAAATTTTGATTGTTATTTGTTCACTTTAAAGATATTATGTATCTGTGAACTTGTCTATAGAGGAATATTTATTATTTTATTATTGAATGCCTACTGTGCTCCAAGTGTGTACATCACAGAAGGAGGGAGGAAGACAAGAGACACAAGCACTGACTGTTAAAAATAAAACCACATGACCAAAAGCAGTGACTGCCAGAAGGCACCACATAGGATAGAAAGATCTTGGAAGGTCTTAGAATGAGATTTTACCTGTGACTTGCTGGATACTTTAATCAAAGACCTGAGGAGTAACTTTCCAGGCAGAAAGATTGGGCTCTAAGAGAACTTAGCTTATTAGAAGGCAAGTAGGGCTGGGGTATAGCAAAAAAGTACTGTGGTCATTCTGGCAGCCTTGAGGCAGCTGCTGTGGCAGTTTCAAGCAGTGATAGGTAAGGAAGATGAGATTTTATTTAATTGCTATAAGAAGCAAGTGAAGATCATAACAAAGCTCTCTTGTGGTTGGCGGAGCTGAATAGATTAGCAACAAGGCTCTCTTGTGGCTGGCAGAGCTGAATAGATTAACAAAAGCACTCCTGATACAAGGCCTGTAAGTTCAATGCTAACATATTTTTGTTCTGTTTTCTTATAGACAGTTTATTGTTACCACTACATTGTAAGCTCCTTAGATGCAGGGGCTGTCGGTTATACTATTGTCTTTGCTACACAATGTGGCATACTGTGACAGAGATCTCATGATAAGATTTCTTGGATGTGGGTGTCAGCCTGGGGTGTCACTTGGCAACAGCCCTCTCTGAGTAGATGGCTTGTACTATTCTGAGTAGTTGAGCTGAGCTGCCTGAGTCTGCTCCTTCCATACCTCCTCGTCCCCATCTAGAAGTGGCACACAGTGGAGTTGGTAAGTGGGCATAATTCTCAGCTCAATCTATACTTAATTGCCATTTTGGAAAACATGGACTCTTCTGTAATTACCCTCCTCCAAATTAAAATCAAATAAAAAAGAACAACATGAATATAAAAGATGAAGCCTCCACTTAGCATTTTGGAAAGGCAATTTCTTCAGAAAAGTTCATTTTCTTTTGATTTGCCACACCATCTGCTTTTTAGATAAGCAGCACTAGTAAGTTCTTTATTGAGATACATTCTGTTACTGATAACTTGAAACTTTATTTCTTCTTGGAAATAGCATGCCTTTGGTTTTGTCTGGAATTTAGAGCATCTTTCTTCCTGACAGAAGAGAGATGAAGATAGAGGTCCCTCTATCCAAGCTTCCTTGGTAAAGATTTCTCCTGAATGGCAACTTCCCAAGAGTTATTTGTCATCATTTCTATGTATAAGAAATGGACATATATATATATATATATGTCCATTTCTTTGTATATTCACATTCAGATCACTCACTCTGGGACGTGTACTGGTTTTTAAATTAGCTGCTGTTTGGAGTTAGAGAGGAGAGGACTCTTGGGTTTTATGCAACTTTAAACCAGAGCCAATTTAGTTCTCCACTGGATTGTGGCCCTCTATGTTGTTCCCCCCGCCCTCTCGTAGAAGGTCACCTTCACGTGAGGAATAGGTATATGAGCCTGAGTGCCAACACATATTTTAAAACACTGGTTTGTTTTCCAGCCATTTAGCTTACTTGGAAAACAATTGATAGACAAAAACATCGTAAGATAAAGCAATCCCTTATTTCATAAAATTCTCTTTTTCATCATTTTATGCCTACAAGCACCAGATTTCCTTGAACTTCTTTGATATACTGAGGGTTTAATTGTTTCAATGATGTTTTGAAGTTGTGTCTCTACCAAAATGGAAATGGCTTTGAGGGACACATTGTATCTTATAGTCTAATATGTTCCACTGTGCCCAAACATCGAATAGACCCTCAATAACACACATGTACAAAGGGGAATTAAAGTGTTTTGAGAAACCTGGTTTGAATTGCTGTTTATTGGATCCCTCCTGCAATTTAAAACTCTTGCTAACTTACTTGTGACAGTAATTAAAATACATTTAATTTCCACAGCCTTAAAAAGAAAAAGAAAAAAAAACGTTGATGTGCTGCAATAAAAGGACAGTGTACTAATAGGGCCTTATCTTATGCTGAATACACTGTATTATACTGTATTATGTAACAAAGGCTTTGCAGAAGAAAGCATATGTAATGTACTTATATTTTATTTCATTTTAATTTATTTTTGCCAGTCCTGGGCTTGGGCTCAGGGCCTGAGCAGTGTCCTTGGGTTTTTCTAAAGGCTAGTGCTTTGCCACTTAAACCACAGCACCATTTCTGGCTTTTTTTTTTTTAATGTATGTGGTACCTAGGAATCGAACCCAGGTCTTCATGCATGCTAGGCAAGCACTCTACCACTAGGCCAAACTCCCGGCCCGGTACTTACATTTTAAAGATGGAAGACTTCAAAAGGGAGAGTGTAGAGAACACTGACCTTCTTCTCTTTTAGGTCTGTACAGTATAGCACAGACTTTGAAGCTTTTTGCTGAAAGTCACAGGGTGAGATGTAAGCAATGATTTAGTGTTTATAATATTGATAACCTTTTCTCTGTAAGTTGCTGCAAAAGCTTATAAATGATATAAGTGTTAGGAAAAAGGAGGAGAATGGAAAAGGAATACCACACTTGATTGCCAACAGTCTAGGGCTGTTTTCTGCCAGTGAGGGACACAGGACTCCCTGTGGGTTTGTAGGTTGTGTGAGGGACTGGATTTGGGGGTAGCCTTATATAGCTCTTAACAAGGAAGCAGAAGATAACAAATAAGCTATGGTTTCTTTGGGGTCAAGGGCAGTGCTCTTGGCCAGACCTGGAATGGAATGTTCTATGTGGGCTGAAGGGTTATTGCCCTCTGGGGGGCCAAGGCTCATGGTGAGAAACTCATGAATATCCACCTGGTCCTTTGTTCGACCCTGGATAATTGGGCAGGAGACAATTCCATTTTTAATCCATCTTTAGATGCATACAGAGGCTGAGAGGGGAGAGAAAAGTCCTTTACCAAAAAGAATTATATGTTTTAGATTAAGGTTTTATGAATATGAAGGTAATGATTTATTTCTCTTAGGTAGATTAGGGCAGATTTTTCCCCCCAGAATATTTCTTTATTGTTGTTATTGTTTTTTTGTTTGTATTTCATATTCCCTTTTCAACATGTGATGTCTGGCTTTCCTTTAAGTTCTTTTTTTTCCATATATATTTTATTGTAACTAATAGAAGGGTTCCATATCTTTGCTATGGTAAACAGTGCTGCAATGAACATCGTTGTGCTCGTGGATTTAGTATGTCCTTGTTTCTGGACGATTGGGTAAATGCCAAGTAGTGGAATTGCTGGGTCATGGGGGAGCTCTATGTTTAGTCTTTTGAGGAACTGCCATACTGCTTTCCATAGTGGTTGAACAAGTTTGCACTCCCACCAACAGTGTAGTAGTGATCCCTCCTGGCCACATCCCCTCCAGCATCTGTTGTTATTTGATTTCTTGATCCTGGCCATTCTAACTGGAATGAGGTGGAATCTTAGAGTTGTTTTGATTTGCATTTCTTTTATGACCAGAGATGTTGAGCATTTCTTCATGTATCTATAGGCCATTCTTATTTCTTCTTCAGAGAAGACTCTCTTTAAGTCTTTGGCCCATCTTTTAATGGGATGGTTGTTTCTTTGGAGATTAGTTTTGGAGTGATTCAATTTTTTGAGCTGTTGATATATTTTAGATGTGAGGCCTTTGTCCGTTGTATGGTTCTCCCATTCTGCAGGCTTCCTAATTAATTTCCTAGCTATGTCCTTTGCCATACAAAAGCTCTGCCATTTAATGCAGTCCCACTTATCCAGCCTTTCTCTGATTTGTTGTGATTCTTGGTCCTTATTAAGAAAGTTTCGACTTGTGCCAAGGAGGCCTAGTGTATCTCCTATTCCTTCTTGTAAAGTTTTCAGTGTGTCAGCAATTGTGATATATCTAAAACATATATATATATATATATATATATATTCTACTTTACTACATGAGTGATTTTTTTCCATTTGAATTTTTCTTTTCAAATTATTTTTTGTTTTCATGTTAGGATTTCCAGTTGCCTTTCTTATAGTAACTTCATTGATTTTTGTGAATATAACATCAAATTTCTAAAATTCAACTTACATTTATTTAAAGCTATGAATTATTGTATTACTTCCTCAGATAATAGTTCCTTAATCTGGTCTGTTTTTACATTGTTGGGTTTTGCTTGAAATTTACTGCTGTATGTAATTGAGAGTTGAGGTTGCTGGGTAACTATAGCTAAAAATGTGTTCTTGACCAGAAGCAAATGCCACCATTTTCCAGAGAGTGAATTATATTGACAAAAATGTTTTGTGTTTGTTACTAAGATCTATCTTCCAGAGTCTGTTTTTGGATGCAGAGGCTACTTATTCAGAAGAGGTTCAGAAGTTATCCTGAGTACTATTGATTTTCTCATTTCTTCCTTCCCTCTCTCCTTCTCTTCTTTCCTTTCTTCCCTCTCCTCTATCTTCTCTTTCCCTTTTCTCTGGCCCTATAAAATCTGTGAGCGACCCCATTTATAGATCGTTGGCTTCTTGAGATCCATGCTTCCACCAAAAGCGCAACAATTCTACAATTTGCCATGGACCACTACCTAATTGCACCTCCAGCCACTCCTTGTGTGTGTGTGTGTGTTCTCATGCTTGCACTAGTCCTAAGGCTTAAACTCAGGGCCCTGAGTTTCTTTTGTTCCAGGCTAGTACTCTACCACTTTAACTACAGGTCCACTTTTAGGTTTTTTGATAGTTAAACGGAGATAAGAGTCTCATGGACTTTCCTGCCTTGGCTGGCCTTGAACCCAGTCGTCAGAGCTCAGATTCCTGAGTAATTAGGATTAGAGGTGTGAGGCCACTAGTTCTCTCTGCTCAGCCTTAGTTTCTTTGGCTTTGGTGTTTTCCTTAGATTTTTAGAGCACATTTACTCCCTCACTAGACTTCACTTGCGTCTGTTTAGCGGGCCCTGTAGAATTTATCATCGATCTGGCTCCATCTGCCTCACCTCTTCTAGAAATGTCTCCCCTGTCCTGGTCTACACTTGGCACCCTTCCTGGGTTCCCTGTGTTACAAGGGATTCATTCTTACTTTTAAATCTCTTATTATTTGAATGGCATCACGGGTAATAGGAAAGATTAATATTTATGCTTTAAATATCCACCATGAAATAGGAAAACTCAGCTTTTACTAGTAACAATGGAAGTTTATTTCTTCTGAGAAATCAACAGGTTTTCTCTCTTTTTTTTGGTCAGAACTTACTTATTTTTTGTTTATGCTTTGCATAAAATTTTCAGAGACAGAGTGCTGATTGTTTGGCCATATGTTTGAATCCATTTTTCTATATCTTCATAACCATGCAAATTCAATAATTTTTCTTATTTGGCAGATTATAAAATGATGCCTGGGGAGTTTTAATTAGCAAGCAATTTTAAAACAAGGCAAGAGTTTCCAAGATCATATATATAAGAGTAAATAGATGTAAATATAGAACCCTGGAGAATTCATAGCATAACTTAAAATATTAAGTTTTGTGGTTCTTTACTTTGTCAAGACTTGCACAATATATAATATTTTTCTCATATTTCCAAAAGAATCTTAAATATCAGCATTGTTTTGGGAAGAGATGGCCTCTAAACTTACTAAATGTTTGGTTTCTTCAGATATATCATGCTATCGATCATTTCTGTATCCCTTTGGGAAAATATTTATATACTGAATTAATAAATAAATGTATATTGATACATATCACATTTATATTTGTATATTTATGTCTGTACCACTTCTAGCAGCAATGATTTTACTGGCATAAGGACTGGCTACACTATAATAACTATTGTTTTTTTGGCAGGGCGGTGGGGGAAGCTCAACTAGTTAAATATTCATAAATAGCAATAAAACTTTATACTTTTGACTGCCTATGTCTTTGACAATTTGTCTTAGGCTATATATACTTTCAGGGTCCAATGCAATTTATTTCTATAGGTTGATGCTAATAACTATGGCACTCTGTGAAGAAATAATTGCTTAGATTTATTGAAATTTAAAAAATATCCAAGCTATTTACACAAGAAAAATGTTAATGAGATGAGTAAAATTGTGTTATATATCTAATGTTAATGACATAAATGGCCAAAAAGTGTGCTTTATAATGCTTTAGCATTAATTTGGACTTTAGAAATGGTCTACATTAGCTTTGTAATTTCTTCAATAATTACCAATTGCCAAATCATGGATTCTGGACTTAGGCTAGAAACTGTTCCCATATACTCTAGAAAGTATAAACAAACAAAATACAGCTTTACCTTAATCTCTCCCCCTCACAAAAATTAACGTCCACTTTTTCCTTCTCAGTAAATTTTTTGTCATTTTATTCTTATAAAATATGGCCTATTAACATTTGTGTCCACATTTTAAGTCTATTTGAAACTAAGACAATGATTTTTCTCTTTATCACTTGTAATAGTTTTTAGAGAAAATAGACATATTTTTCCCCTTTCCTCCATTCAGAGTTGCAGTTTATATGAGCATTTATCTAACTTGCTTGCGGTAATTTTCTAATCCATATAGATTGTTAAATTTTTCTTTTATTATCTGGTTCTTGAGGGAAGCAATTTATTCTAAAAATGTTTAAAAGCTGTGGAAATCAAAACCTTACATGGATGTGAACTCATGATATAATTCGAATTGCTTATAGCAACTCCTTACCAATTTGGAATATTTTCTAACAATGCATTGTTTTTTCCATCTACTTTTCTAAATTCAGAAGGCCTAATATAGTCATACCAATTTCTAGTTATTTTTGGCATGAAAGAAACACAATTTTCATTTCTAGCAGTCAGTGCTTCAGGTTTTTGAGTAGAAGCTTAGGAAGGCTTCTTCTAACCAAGGAATCAATTGTTGACCCAAATTGTGGAATAGACTAAATTAATCTTAGGCTTGAATTAGAAGGAAATATTTGAATTGCCATTAGATAAAGGCTTTCTTGATAATCTATATCTTTTATTTGTGACTATAAACTATATATATATATATATATATGTGAATATATATTGCCAGTGCGGGGCCTTGAACTCAGGGCCTGGGCACTGTCCTTGGGCTTTCTCAAGGCAAGGCAAGAGTTCTACAGCACCACTTCTGGCTTTTTTTTTATGTATGTGGTACTGAGGAATCGAACCTGGGTCTTCTGGCATGCTAGGCAAGCAATCTACTACTAGGCTAAACTCCTGGCCCCTACAGTCATATTTTTACAGTAGAGGAAAACAAAAAGATAAGCTGTAATCTTATGACAAAGAGATGTTTAGTGTAACATTTTTGGTCTATTGTTTTCCTGTAGATGTTTTTTGAACATTCATGAATGATCACAAAGCTGTATCCATTAAAAAAATTGCATACATAGTTTAGATTGATGAAAAACAATCAGTTTTATTAGTTCAAAGTGAATCCACCCCCCTTTGTTTCTAATCATATCTAGACTGCTAATCATCTCTAATACAATGTAAATGCTATGGTATACTGCTCAATATAAGTGACCTTTTCTTTTACATTTGTGTTGGTAGATTCTAACAATGTAGAACTACAGATAAGGAGCACTGACTGTACTTATCCATGGAAAGAGTTGGTAAGGGCAGAAGTGGGAAGCTTTAGCCAAATGAGAGGACACCATAAGCAGAAACATATATCTCCAGCCTAGAAGCTAAGAATGAAATCACAAATCTGGGATGTGGGGAATGAAAGTGTTGTTACCATGGCTGGAGTCTGCTCCTGAGCTTCAGACAGGAGCCCTTGGGAAAAAAGGTAAAGAACCCCCTAGCTCAAAAGATCAGAAATAGGATGCCACAGATTTCCAATATGGCAAGAGCCAGTAATCTTAGCTTAGTGGGTGTTCTCCATTGAGATGAGTTCCTAAATTTAAAAATCTTTGGAAAGAGTACAAGATTTATAACTAGAACATATGAGTCTACATCCTCTTGCTACTTTTGAGTAGATGTGTTTGGCATTATTCTAATCTTTCTGAATTTTTTTTTTCATTTTTAAAATATCAATCAAAGGAGTTTTTCCCTGTCTTTAGATATATAACAAACTTCCCCTGAACCCAATGGTTTGAAATTAACAGATTTTTTTTTCTCATGAGTCTACAAATTGGGCAGGGCTCAGTGTTGGCAGTCTGTCTGATCTACTCAGAGAATTAGGAGGGTAGCAACTTCTTTACTCTCTGAGCTTACTCACTCGCTCACCTATCTGGTAGCCAGCTGGTTGTGTGCTGGGATGTCAGGTGGCACTTGGAATGCCAGCTCCCAGCCCTTTCAAGTACTGCCCGACTCTTTGTAGTGCAGAGGCTAGTGGAGAGGCTAGTGTAGGCTAGTGGAGAGGCACTAGAATCCCTAGATATTCAGGCCAAAGCTATCTCATACTTATAACCTTGGCTTTAAAATCATTGAGGGGTATGTTGGCATTTGGAAAGGCCCAACATGATGCAAAGGGAGGAGAGGCAGACTTTTTCCTTGGAGGTTAAAAATGTCATGCTATTGGAAGAACATGTGGACAGGATACACTGTACAGTCATCTGCAGTAAATGCAGTCTGCTGCAAAAAATAAGTTCATATTTATCAAGAGTACTTAATAGTGCCAAATGTATTACCTCATTTAACCTCTTACTGCAGTACTCTGATCTATCTATCTATGTATCTATGTATCTACCTACCTACCTATCTATGTATGTATCATATTAATATCCTATTTTCCAGGTGAAAGAAATGTGGCTTAAAGAGTCTTTATTTTGCCCAAAATAGGGCATCTACTTGAGCCCATATCCCTAGAGTGCTAATTTGAATCTTTCTTTTCAGAATGGTTTTAAGGGCTAATCAAGAATATTTACGGATCTGGTTTTTGTGAACTCAGTGTTTGCATAACCAACAAGTCTCTCAGACAAAAATTAGGAAACTTTAGTAACACTAAACTACATCAGTAACATCTATATCAGTAGATGTAGTTGGCTGCAAAATTAATCTAATAATGGTAAAATGGAACTTTGGTATTTTACAGTTTATAAAAATCTGTTTGTTTCTCTTCTCTATGATCATTTCATCCCCTCAGCCCACCATGCTTGGCCACTCTGTGATTTCTTAATAGAATCAAAGAACAATAACATAAGAAGCCATGGACATTATCTAGCTCCACTTCTGTTTATATTTCTAGAGTTTTCAGGTATGGTCTTCAGAAAGATCAATGACATTGAAGAATAAGTATCAATGCAGATGCTTCTGCCTTCATATGATCAGATAAATTTTAACCTTTCTACCTGTTGGTCTTTAAAACCCTAAAGAATGATTATCTTGGAGTACAAGATATCTCCTAAATTGTTGGTGCTGGTTAAATATTTAGGCATTTTTAATAGAATTTTTTCTTTTTTGTCTATTAATATTTAGCACAGAGCAATATGTGGGTAGTGCAAGGGATGAGAACAGAAGGTGACATCTCCCCATCTCCAGAGCTGGCACTGCAGAGGAGAGCAGTCTCCAAAACAGAGACTGATTCCACCAAGTCTTATTATGGAGGCTATCTGGCCTCTTCTGGAAGATCCAGCTATCATTAAACAAGACAAAGCATTCCCATGTGTGCCTGTAAGCATGTTGATGGCAGCAAAATCAATTTCAATTATTTTAAAAAACACTATTCAGCATCTGTCCTATGCGAAACAGTCCATAAGAAGCTCATGGGCAAGGCAAAGCAAGGCCTCCCTCAGATGACTCACTATTGTTCTCGAGAAAGGCTCTGCCCAAGATGACTTAGGTTAGTGGCAAGAATGGGCAGCCTCTTATTGATCCACTCATCCACTGAGGGCCATCTGGGTTGGTTCCATATCTTTGCTATGGTAAATAGTGCTGCAATGAACATTGTTGTGCTAATGGATTTAGTATGCCCTTGTTTCTGGATGATTGGGTAAATGACAGGCATCCCTTTTTGCAACGTAAGTGTTTCTGGTTGACTTCCCTACTTTTCTTTCTTTCAAAGTAAAAGACAAGTGGAAGAATTCCATCATTCAATGCTCACAGCAAATAATAAAAAAAAATTCTTACACTGGTGAAGGATGAAGGATTGGAAGAACCAAGGGAAAATGCATGGTGAATAGTTGAGAATTAGCTAACTCGTCTGATCTTGTGTTTTAGAGATTCTAATAACATTATTTGGGGTGGCATGACAGGAAGCGATTTAAAAAAAATTCTCACATTCTAAGAAAATGTGTGTTATTTTTTTTCCTGCAGTGAACTTACCATTTAACTGTATTCAAAAATAATGCCCTATAGTATTGATAGAAGGTGAAATTAAAATACATTTATTTGCTTATTTAGTTACTTGTAGGATCTCTTTATATAGCACAGATTGCCTTTTCACTCTCAATTGTCCTGTCTCAGCCTCCTGAATGCTAGAATTTTAGGCTATACTACCATTTGTGGCTCAAGAACTTTATTTTTCTCTATGAAGCCACTGTTCACTTTACCAAAAAAAAAACTTTGGGTAAGGATCCTAAGGGAACAGGCTACAAATGTTTGAGCAGTCAGATATCAGGAGCTAAGACGTTTTCCACGAAGTCTGGGTTATGATGTGACACTTGTGGGGTGACTTGCTCTTGAAATTTCTTTACTATTTCAAGAGACAGATGAACATGTATGCAAATATTTATCTATCTTGTAGGTGTTTCACATTAAGTGCTAGTTACTAATAACTGTTGCCTTTCTGACCCACCCAACAAAGGGCAAGTTCTTAGTGGTCTAAGAACTGCTTTGTCCCTGGAGAAATAAAGTTGCCCCAGCTGTGAAGACAATGCACAGGGCTCCAGACTCAGTGTGCCACAGATGAATCTGTGGATTTACGTACTGGGAAGATGGCACACATTCCATTGATTATTTTATTGAGCAGTGGCTGAAGATAATTTATCTGGACTGTTCTGGGATTGTATTGTCTTAAGACTGATTTCAAGACCATTTTTCCTCCCTCTTTCTGTTTCTGAGTAGAATTCAGAATGGAAACTAGAATCTTTAATGGGCCAATGTGCTAGTAAGCTGGTACATTCCCCAAACTAGAAATTACTATTTTCAGTGTGGTATTGCCACTTATTTATTTTGTAGCTTCGGAGTGATTCACCTACTTTTTTGGTCCTTGGCTATAAAATATGGATTATGGACAAAAGTCTCTCAGTGTTGACTGTTATATATGGCATTAATGATATGTAAAATGTAAATTATATATTTAAATAATAGATTTAAGGAGTTAGTCACCATCCAAACAAATTAAAAAGGATCTACCTATAATCAAGTGAAATCTGTGTTATGAAGTTGACAAAGATTTTCCTTTAATGGGTTACTCTACTTTGTAACCAACCCATCCTCTCATAGCCTCATGGTGCCTGCAGCTATCTGTTGCTTTGTGGTTATGAGGGCTTTAATAAATTTCCTCTCTTAGGATTATTTTATTTTTCAAAAGACATACACAAATGATATCTTCTTAGTGGCGGAATTTCAGATACAGTTCAAGGAGGTATCTTTGGTTAGAGGGTCATTGCCAGCGTTTTCATTGTATCATATGTAGGCTTCACTCTGAACACACTGGCCGGAGAAGCAGATGAAATGCCCAGTGACATTTACTTGGTTGTGTTCTTGGCACTTCATTAACTCTGCCTTGATCAGTCTCACTCTCAGACACTGCCTGTCACGCCTCCTGCAGTCTCCCTGCCGTCTGACTCACCCCTGCATTCTCATAGTCATGTGGCTCACTCCTGTAACAATGTATCAGATTAGAGCATGGACACAAGTCCGAAGAGCTGTTGTCCTTTCTCTCCCATTTACTTTATGTAGGCTCTGACAGTTCTTCTAAGACTCGGGTTTTACCCATATATGAAAGGAGATAGTGGAGCCAAGGGACTCCATTTGATATAGCACAAAGACGTTAATATGCTACACCCAATAAATAATAATAAGCAGTATGTGCTACTTATTTCACAAAATAAACTATTATTCACTGGTAATGTATGCAAATTTTTATGCCTGCAAATATTTGCGTGCATGAATATCATTGAAGTCTTACAACAACTTTAAGAGGTGATCATCATTGTATCCATTTCAGTACAAGGGGAAAAATGCAAAGAAATAAATTGATTTTTCCAGTTGTCCCAGAGACAGTAATCAGGGAAATCAGAATTAGATCTTAGGATTCTCTGAATCTGGAGTTCCTGTTCTACACTGTTTCTCAGTGTTGTCTCTCTTGAAAGTAAAATGTATTAACTTTTAGAGTTCTGACAAAGCTATTGGAAAACTCTACATAGTCTGAATCCATGTGAAAACCAAGTCAAACTAAGGCTTTGTGCTGCAACAGTGAGCTTTTTTTCTATCCCAATACAGAGAATTAGGGATAGACCTACAGATTTGTAATGAGAGGCCTCAGCAATCAGTCAGGATTGCCGACCAGTTGCATACCAGCCAACATACAGTGAGGCCAAACAAAACCCTGATTAGGTCTCACAGGACCAAAACTCAGGATATTTTAATCCATTGCAGTTATTGAAGCAGGTTCTCATGTCCTATGACTAAAAGATAAGTCTTCCTTCATTTCTACTGACCCACAAGTTAGATCTGCTGATATAAAAATGTTATTTTTCATTGCTAAATAGGAGACTAAGAACTTAGTAGTTTTGGAGTTAATTCCACTGAGCAAAATGTGGCTACAAGTGGCTGGGTCTTGGTGAGTGTCATTTATATGATGCTGAGCAGTATGTCTTCTTATATGTTCAGGTTCATTAAGTAAGCTTTTTCTTAAAGTAACCTTATTTTTTGCTAGTGTATCAGCCATTTCTCAGGGCAATGTTTCATTCTCTACTTTTCAGTGACTCCAAACCTAAAGTGAGTATTGGTAAAAAAAAAATGTGTCTTCAAGGAAGATAAATTCTAAGTGGTTGCACAATAAATGCTTTTTCTTCTCCTACGGTGATACACTTGTAAGAGAAATCACATTGGGCAAGGAGAAAACTGTTGAAAAAAATCAGCTGAGCAGATGTCTACTTTGCGTACTGAGAATACGAAAAAAATGTTTTGACATAAAGCTCTAGATTATGAAAGAATGCTGATTCATAGTGTCCTAGAGTTTCCACGTGCCTATGTGATAAGGAAACTGAAGGATCTCCTGGTATGAACCTCACACTGACATGAGTCAAGCAGAATGTAGAAGAGCTCAAGGTCACAATTAGATACAAGTAGTCAAGGGTCCTGGCTCCTATCCTGGAAATGTATTGTGGTTGGCCCTGGATATCTACAAGAAATCCTGCTGAATTTGCCCAAGTCCTTTTACATACAACGATGAAGTGTTAATACATAAATTATGTAACTTTAAATCATCTCCTCATACGTAAAGTATCAGATACAATATAATTGCTATATAAGTTATTATACCATGTTGTTTCGAGACTGACAAAAACAAGTCAGAACATTTTCAGCAAAAAGGTAAACATCCAGGGCCAGGAGTTTAGTCTAGTGGTAGGGTGCTTGCCTAGCATGCACAAAAGCCAGGGTTCGATTCTTCAGTACCACATACATGGAAAAAAACTGGAAGTGGCACTGTGGCTCAAGTGGTAGAGATTTAGCTTTGAGAAAGCCCAAGGACAGTGCTCAGGTCCTGAGTTCAAGCCCTAGGGCTGGCAAAAAAGATAACCATTGAGATGGCACTTTTTTGAACCAGTCGTAGGGTTTGAACTCAGGGCATTGTCCCTAAACTTTATGGCTAAAAGCCAATGCTTTGCCACTTGAACCACAACTCTGCTTCCAGTATTTTGATCTTTCACTGGAGATAAGAATCTTATGGACTTTCCTGCCTATTCTGGCTTTAAACCATAGTTCTCATATATCAGCCTCCCGAGTAGCTAGGATTATAGGCATAAATAACTGGTACCTAGATCATTCCACTTAAAACATATTATCATTAAATAGTCATACAAAGGAATTTACATTTAACAAAGCAGCTTATGAATACATTGTCTCTTGTTCAATGTCGCCCCTTCAACAGTCTCATCTATCCATCTTTCCCCACCCACTCCTTCCTTCATCTCTTTAATTTTGTAGGATATACATTGTCATATGATTTTTTGAAAGACAACAAAATTTGTGAGAATACAAAGACAAATGTTTCATGTTTTCCCACATATATGAAAACTATAATTAGCTTATAAACTAATTAGTAAATAAACTAGGGGTGAAGGAACTATGTGCACACGTATGAACTGAAAGATGATAGATTCAAGGAAGCACCCAAATACTATAACCTGTTAGAATAGCAAAGTCTGTTTCTCCCCAAATTTTCCAACCTGATTTGGTTCAACCATGAACGTGGAACCTGTGCATACGTGATACAGTACAGTATCAATCAACTTTGGCAAAATGGTGATAAAATGGTCAGAAACCAGGTTTTTTTCCCCCCCACAATTGTGGTAGCTGAAAAGACCATGATTCCTGCTGATTTCATACCTGGTAAGGTCTGTTTTTCTTGGTGTGTAGTTGGCTGCTCACATCGAGAGAGAGAGAAAGAGAGAGAGAGAGAGAGAGAGAGAGAGAGAGAGAGAGAGAGAGAGAGAGAGAGAGAGAGAGAGGAGCAAGACCGTAAGTGAGCGAATACTTTATTGCTTTTGCTTAAGAAAACCATGATCTTGTTGGGCCAGGGATCTTATGACTTCACTTACCTCTAACTTCTTATAGGCTCTGATTTCAATGCTAGCCACATTTGTGGTAAAGAATTCAATGTATGAATTTTGGAAGAACACAAATATTTTAGTCCATAACAAGCATCAAGAATGTATGTCTGCAAATAGCAGAAAACCAAATTTATGGTAACTTAGCATCTCCTCATCTGTGTGTGTAAGCTTCATATTTTATCTCATTCTCACCCTTACAACATGACACTTCACCCAGTTTTACCTCTACGTACTGGCTTTCAGGATGCATGTCTGCCATATAAAACTTATGTTTTCCCATAAGCCTCACGGAACAACCTCTGCTTAAATCTTATTGTTTGAAAGTAGTTCACTTTCCTTCTTTAGCTGCAAGGGAGTCAAGAAATGTAGGTGTTTGGGGCTATGTATAGTTTAAAGTTTAAATGTAACTACAAAAGGTCAAAAGAAAGAAGAGAATGACTTTCTTGGTACAAATATAGCCACAAAAATTCAAGGAACTGTCTGGTCCAAAGTGATCAGGAGGAGACTGAAGCCCTGTATTAGCAGAGACATTCACAAGTTCAGATTTTATAAATAGGAAGATAGAGATAAAAGAATCCATAGCTCCTGGGTCATTGTTAACACTTTATGTCAAATTTAAAATTCTACAACTATTGAGAAACATTGACATTTTTGTGTTATTTTTCACATAAGATTCAATAACCACAACTCTTTGAAATATATATTATGGCCTCTGTTTCACATAATGGACAACTCAAGCTTCCAGAAGAAAGTCCTTTAAAGTTAACTAGTTCCTTCCTCAGGATCTAGGATTCACATACGTCTGTATGCCTTCAGGTTTAGCCTCTTAATCATTCAGCAGTGAGGCCCAACAGAGATGACAGTGAGGTATAGGACAAAGGTCTCAGTCTTACAAATAGAGAGAAAACAGGCCCCTTGTGGAGAATCTCTTTTTCTTGGATGCTGAGCCTATATCTTTCTAGCAGGATACTCAGAGGCAGACTTGGGAAGCTGCTGGTAAAAATTGAGGCTCTGATGTCCTCTGTGAGTGCCTGAGTTATTTCCTTCCCTGACCTTGTATATAAATTTTCTTTCATGGCACCATTTGGGATAGCAGAAGCAAGTGATAACTAAATATCAGCTAATGACCAGGCCCTCAGAGCTGATGTGTTAGAGGGCTCAGCAGGCGCATGAATGGAGGTGGGAAGACATCATGTTTTCTAAGAATTACCTGGGAGAACCAAACAAATTAAAAGGTTTCCAGGCAAGGTTAGAGAAAAGAAAAAGCTAAATTGTGAATTCCAGGACTGTACCAATGCCCTCTAAGAGGAAAAAGTTAAATTCAACCCACGTAATCCTTGTTTCCACTGAGAATCAAGAAGAGATGAATTTGGATTTTTATTGTAAAGAGTTTAGTTCAAAAGGAAGCATTTCCCAATAGGGATGGCTATTGAACATGCTATGAAATTGATTTGCTTATCAGAATTCCTGTAGGTGGATATTATCCTATTTGCCTGACTTGCCTCAGGTGATGATCAGTTGGAATGCAGGGGAAGAAAATAGGAAAGGAGTCACTATGGAGTGATCTTGCACTACACGAAAAAAGACAGAGAACAATGGTGACGGGGGCATAAGATCAGTTCATTCAGTAATCATTTTTTCCTTTAAGCAAGTATAAGAATGTTTGCGTCCTTCTTTACATCAATGTCAGCCTCTCCTATAACTTAAATATGTAGAGATGAGCAATGTTGAATATTGTTTTTGATCCTGATCTCCTTCCTCCTTCCCTTTGACTTCTTCCCCTTCCCCTTCCCCTTCCTTTTTCCTTTCTCTTTCTCTCCTCTCCTCTCCTCTCCTCTCCTCTCCTCTCCTCTCCTCTCCTCTCCTCTCCTCTCCGTGTTCATGTAGGAATGACTGTGGTGTGTGGTGAGGAAGGATGTCTGAGTTAGATGGTAAATCCTGGATGCATTGATGCATCAGATTGGGAAAGTTACTTAACGTTTTTGAGCTTCACGATTATTGCGTTTATGAGGAGATTGCTATGTGAATAAGTGACATGCTTAGGTACTTAGTTTAATCCTGGATGCATACTAAATATTATCTAATTGAAAGTATAGCTAATGTTTGATATATTATGGTAACCCGGAAGTATGGAACCCCAAAATTTGTTTTAGTTCACAGTTCAATAAAATATTTGCTAATGAAATAAAAATATGAATCTTTCTACAAGCCCTAAATATTTATAATCCTATTGCCATTTGCATTTAAGTGTCTTTTTTAAAATAAAATAAACCAACTTTTTATATACTCAAAACTGTTTTCAGGTCAGCATATACTAGATCCAGAGAGATGTCTAAATAAACCCTTCAATATCTAGAAAGAAAAGAAAAGGCCTTGGGGGGCAGAATGAATGGAGGAGTAGAGGCTCGGGGAGGCTCCCAGCTGAATATTTTATCTTTAGTCTGACATTGCTCATGACCTAGCAGACAGCTAAAGACTATTTATACTGCATTTAAAAACTCAGGACATGTGTTATTTTCTTTGTGCACTGTTCTTGGTCTTTAATCCATAGCACTGTTTCTAGGTACTTGTACTTCACTCATTAACCAGTAGGTAAGTTGCTTGTAAATGAAAGTAGCACAATTTTAGCTTCCATAGAGCAGGATTTGTTCTCATTTTGTATGATTTTGTCATTTAGCAATGTTGATAAGGAGTGCCTTAGATTTAAAGAGTCAAATGTGAGGCTGGAGTTTGGCCTAGAGGTAGAGTGCTTGCTTAGCATGCATGAAGATCTGGATTCAATTCTTCAGTACCACATGAATAGAAAAGCAGGAAGTCATGCTGTGGTTCCCATGGTAGAGTGCTAGCCTTGAGGAAAGCCCAATGATCATGCCCAAGCCCTGAGTTCAAGCCCCAGGATTGGCAAAAAAAGAGTCAAATGTGATACTGTTCATAAATGCAGGGTTTCTTTATGTATAAACCTTCATAGAAGTTGTTGTTTTTGCTAGATTTGGCTCCTCACACAGAAATTTACATGTGAGTTTGAAGATATAGAGGTACTCTGACAGAAATGGAAAGTTTAAATAGAGTTCAATGTGTCACCCTGTTTTCTATCAATCAGTTTCTGTAAGTAGGGATTTCCGTGCAAACAAGAATTTATAAATACAGAAATTGAGATTAACATTTCATTGAACAAGTTAACCTATTCAGATTTTATTTTAGATCATGGAAACATAGGTATTCAATAGTATTAGAACATTAAGGAACTAGAGGACGAACCTGGGATTCAGGACACAGAAGCTGTGTCGTTCTAACACCACAAGCTACATGCCCATTGCTATGCCTTTCCTTCTTGTTTCCTTGTCTTACATAAGGATTGTGAACTAAGTATGTCTATGGCCTTCACTAGACTTGAAACATATGAGACCTCCTGTTCTTATGAAAAGACCATTTTTGCTCATTTAACCTGTATGTGTTTCACTGAAGGAGTACAATAATACTTGTGATGGAAGTCTAAGAGTTGACATCATAGAAATAATATTCCTCTTTTAATTAAATGTTCTGACGGATCACCAGTAACTCCTGTTGAGCGCATTCTGTGTGTGTGTGTGTGTGTGTGTGTGTGTGTGTGTGCATGTGCATGTGTGTGTGCATGTGTGCGTGTGTGTGTGTGTGTGTGTGTGTGTGTGTGTGTGTGTGTGTGTGTGCTGGTATGTATTGACCTTGCAGATTCCTGCGTTTATGGGGAGGAAGAGGCGCTAGCTTTCTTCCTGTGCCCTCTACTGCAGACAAATGAGACATTCACTTGTCAGCTGCAGTTTTCTCCCATATAATCAGTCAGTGCCTCTTTGTCTGGGCTCTGACGTCTGCACAGTCCAGGGAGCTGGGGGATCGGGATGTGCTAATGTCTCCAGAGGAACATCAGTACACTCCATCAGGACACTTAAGGTGATGGAGAGATAGATCTGGAAACATCTCCCAATACTCATAAAATTTTTTTAGTTCCAAGTCTTTTTTTGGATGTCATTCTTTTTCAATTGTTTTGACTAAATGATTTCTGTATTTACCTTAAAATGTTTTAGATGATGGGCAAATTATTAAAAATTTAAAGTGTATTTAGTAATAGGGTATGTGTTTTGTGCCTTGTCAACACCGAATACCATTAGCACTCAGTCATTTCTACAGGTGAAAAAAATGTGATGTGTCTTATTTTAATTGCACTGTCCTTATAAATTAACAAGATTTAGTGATTTTAATACATTAATTGTTGAGTTTTTTATGTTTATTATTTATTGTATATTTCTTTTTGTTGGTGATTTTTAAATTTTTATTGTGAATGTGTTGCACAAAGTAATTAGTTACATATGGTAGGTAGTGAGTACATTTTTTGTCGAACCCTGTTACCCCCCCCTCATTTTTTCCTTTCCCCAATTCCTCTCCCCCAAGTTGTAAAGTTCATTTCTAACATTATATCTTGTGAGCAGCTCTGTTGCATTACTTAAAAAATCTCTTCCCATTTATTTTTTGGTTTGTTATAGCCAGTGGCCTTTTATTATGAATTTAAGGATCTGGGACTGTCTTAAGTACTGAACATATATCTTGGAATAGATCATAAAGAGATGGAATCATAGAGCTTACATTCTAGGGAGAGTAAAAAGCAAAACATATCTAGTATTGATACAAAAGCAAGGATCAGTTACTGAAAGGCTAATTTAAACTAACTGATGCAGAATATTTTTCAGAGACAAGAACATCTGGTAAAATACCATCTTTTTATGTAATGATGGAGACAGCTAATACAGAGGCATGGATGAGTTGGGGGTATTCTAGGAAGAACAATACTGTCACAGGACCTGAAGATGATGGGAGAAAGGGAAATGGGAAGAGGAAAGTTGGAGAGCTCAGCCCGTGGTAATCTAGGGTGAGGAGTTTTAGTTTTATTCCAAGAGTGTTGGGAAGCAATGGAAGGTTTCCATAAATGAATAACTAATTCAATTTATAACTATACTCAGGTTTCTGAGGGTGAAATGAGTTGTTGGGAATAATAATGGAAGCAGAGAATCTAAGGTAGTTGCCTAGATAAGCTGTGAGAGGTGGTGGTGGTGGTGATGGTGGTGGTGGTGGTGGTGGTGGGGTGTGTGTGTGTGTGTGTGTGTGTGTGTGTGTGTGTAGGGCACTGTCAGTGGTCTGCCTGATTTCCTTTCCTCCTCAGTGCACATCATTTCAGGAATGTGCCAATGCTAACATGTGTGCTAGCACTTTCTTCTAGGACCAGCATAAAGCTAGTCTTTGACTAACAGCTCTCCTGACTTGTTTTCCCTTCTCATCCTATCCTGTTTCTTTTGGTCTTCTTGTTCTTAAGAAAAAACTCAAACAAAAGGCAGCAGGGTCTGAGACATGAGTTAGTGTATCAGAGCATTTGAGTAGAGATGAGAGAATGGATTAAGAACATTCTAGAGTCTACAGAAGTGGATCTGATATGCAGGAAAACCAGGGACATTAAGGTAGTTCTTAAATTTTCTTGTTGAACAACTTGGTCTATAAACACATTATTATTAGTAGGAAACATTTGAAAGAAAAATGTCTACAAAAAGAGAAGCAAAGATTATTTCAGATATCTATAAATGGATATATCAGTTAGACAGATGAATACCATGTCTTTTGCTACAATGCATATTTCGAATCTTAAGGTTGCTGTCTTATTACTATTACTATTGCTACATGGTTACTGTTTTCCATATCCACTGACCAGAGTGGTTAGTAACTCATGAGGGAAACAAGAGCATTTCTATCACAGGAGCTAAGATCAGGAAGTGTTTCAAGGAAGAAACAGCATTGAATGTAGCTAAGTATTTGGTAAATAAAGGCAAAGATCCAGTCACAGAACATGGCAACAGGGATGTTAGCAAGCTTCAATAGCAGAAGCCTTGTGAGGAGATGGGTATCCATGTGTGTGAACTCATAAAATCATTGCACATAGTGAATGTATATAAAATTTTGTATCCAACTATATTCAGTTAAAAATACAAGAAAAAACAGAGAATGGAATATTAAGAAGCATTTTTTTTACTTCATCAGCTGTTATTGTGGGTGTATGAAGAGAGCAAGAGTAGTAAATCAAATGGCAATTCAAGTGGGGTAATGAGTCTAGGAATTTTGTTTTAAATCAACATCTTAGGAAAGTGAAGTTGGTTATAAAAGACAGAAGGAACAGACCAAATGTGATGAATTCAATGTTCTTGAGCAGAGATTAGTTTTATCCTTAATCCCTTATAAATAATAATACAAAAAATACCAGAGAATATAAGCATCAATGAAGAAAGATGCCTAGGTGTTATAGTGTATGGCTGGATTTATTTTTGTTTGACTTTCCCTGTCCTTATTGAAGCATGAGATGAAAACCCCAGCTGAGAAAGGGAGAGGGAAGAGCCTGCATTTTAGAGACAGAGAGAAGAGTACATATGAAATAATCATGAGACTGATAAGAAAGTATATTTACACGAGTGATATAGTGTAATTTCCATGTACTGCTGAATGCCCTTTCACTATGTGTTCCTCATGAATTTTAAAGAAAACCAGTCAATAAGGAAATGAGCTTATTCCTGGCATGTTCATACATCTGGGTATAAGCATGGGCTTGGATTGGCTAGGTTTAATTAGCAAACTGTCAGGAAGACATGAGAGACTTAAAGAGTTTGGAAGGGATTGACTATGAGCACAGGCTCTAAAGTCAAAACACGTCAAAACAAGAGGGAAATGAAAGGGGGAATGGAGACTAGTGCTAATGGGTTTTATATTTTCATGAAGTTGAGGAAATACTGTGATAAAAGGAGAAGACCCTCAGAACTTAAGCGGTAAGAGGTAAACAGAAGGTTAGATGGGTTACAGGAAATAGCAATGGAGCCAGGAGGTTGAGGAATTGTGAGGACAGGAATGCATCATCCATGTTGACATCGAAGGCTCTAACTTTGGAAAACAGCAGAAACATGGAGCTTTTAAGGGATGGGCCCAAGTCATTGAAGAAGAACAGAGATGCAGAAAGGGCCAAGTGTGATACGATCTAGTTCTTAGTATTTACAAGTGCACTTGGTTGCAGGAATGATCTAGGGTACAAGTAAAAGTCTAAGGCCATCGACACCTCTCTTTACCCAGGGAAGTGGGTTTTGACTAAGCCTTGCAGCTCTGTTCCTGGCTTGTTTAGCAAGTTCCCTGGTCAGGGAAGCCTCATGAGGGCCTCCTCTCATCAGGAGCCCACAGAGGCCAGCTGACCTTTGCACCACAAAATCAGCATGCTCTGTCCCCCTCTGTTAAAAGCTGGGACAAACGTTGGCTGTAAAATAGGGCAGAGATCCTTCATTTCACAAAATTGGTTCCATGGTGAGTGTCCTAGCTCTGATCACTTCTCTTTACTGCCACTGCCACTTTAGTCTGGCTACCTATGGCTACTTTCCTTCCATCCCAGTGACAGTGACAAAAGACTGGGGAAGGTCTGAGCGGTGCGCCCCCAGGGACTGAGGAGGCCTCAGGGCGGTGGGAAGGGCTGCTTGCACCTCTGTGCCCTTCAACCCACGCTGCTTGTGTTCTGTGCAGGAAATTACGGGGAGAGTGGAATGGACGCTTTCAAAGAACTGGCGGCTCAGGAAGGTCTGTGCATTGCCCACTCGGACAAAATCTACAGCAATGCCGGGGAGAAGAGCTTTGACCGCCTGCTGCGCAAGCTCCGCGAGCGGCTGCCCAAGGCCAGAGTGGTGGTGTGCTTCTGTGAAGGCATGACAGTGCGTGGTCTTCTGAGTGCCATGCGACGCCTGGGCGTCGTGGGCGAGTTCTCCCTCATCGGAAGGTGAGCCAGTCTAAGCCGTTCCCCACCCGTCAAACACACGCGCGCGCACACCACCCCCTCTAACTTACTTTATGCACACCCAGACTCTCTGACTCCGGGTTGTTGGAGCTGTGCCATCACTGGGTTTACCAACAGTTCTGGGTCTCCCTGTGAGAAAGCCTTTTGGCATCTTCCTCCTAGAAAGAAGTGAGGCTACTCCAGAAAAGGACCGGGAGTCCTTGGTCAGAATGTGTCTTGTCCTGGAGAATTAGTTCTTTGCATGTATGCCCCTTCCCCACCACCTCCCTAGCAAATACTGTGTCTCCATATTTCTAAGCATAGAAATCTTAGTGGGGTAAACCTTTTTTTGTGTGGGGGAGGGTTGTGGAGAGAGAACTGGCAGGAAGCAGTAGAAATGGATAATAGTAAAATTCAAAAGTTAGTTGGCCAAGTTCAAGTGAAGGGATACATCCAAGCTTTTTCTATTTATTTCTGGAACTGGGCTTTGAACTCGGAACCTATAGGTATTCAACATTCTACCACTTGAGCCATACCTCCAATCCTGATCTTTAATGTTCACTTTTGGCAGTACTAGGATTTGAATTTAGAGCTTTATTCTCGCCCGAGAAGAAATGTCTGAGTCACTCCTCCAATTGTCTTTTGCTTTAATTATTTTTCCTATAGGTTTCTCATCCTTGGACTGGGACTCTTAGCCATCCCCCCTACACAGTAGGGAATCACAGTGTGCATCTCATTTACTGTTTCCAGTGAAGTCTCATTTTTTGCCTGGGTTGACCTTAAATCATGATCTTCCTGATCTCTGCCTTCTGAGTTAGCTGTGATTACAGGTGTGAGTCATTGCACATGGCTGTCAGACAGAGATGATACAATCTCACACTCTTACGAACTGACTAGTCATGGTGCTTTCAGCAGGTGACTTTTGGAATTGCATGTGGTGGAGTCTAAAATCTGCTCTCTAGATCATATTTATTTATGTAGACATAGATTCTACTCCATTGCATTGTATTTTTTCTTTGGATTTTTGGCCTTGCTAGGATCATGTTTACTTTTCCATCTTCTAATAGCGCATAAAGGAATGGAGTGTGTTTTCCAAAGAAACTCGTATCTGGTACCTGAGTGAAAACCGTAGCTCACCTCAGCACCCTCACACTCAAAAAAAAAAAATAAGAATCCTCACACTCAGTTTCCAGATCTTAGTGTATAGTCCCACCACCCTTATTAACTAACTTCCATCCTAACCCTTTCTATTCAGTGCTTGCTGTGTTGACTACCATAGTGATGAGCATCATTCACCCTTTGTTTACATCGTGAGACACTTGGAAGACTTTTGAGACAGTAGGAGAGAAATACAAACCAATAGAGAAAACACTGGAGGCTAACCAGGACCAAGTAGATGTGGCAGCAAGGGCAAAGGTCAAATTCAAGACTAAGAATATGATTGGATTTGGGTAGCTTTGGCAGACAGGCACCGAGAGCCATTTTGGCTTCTTCGATATGATGCAGTTGAATGAAATCACTTGAAATATTCTTTAGAAAGCCTGCCTATAAAAAGGAGTATTTAAAGACAAAATAATATCTGTTTTAGGAGATAAAAGGATATAAGCACATTGTTGAAGTGTTCTTAATATATGCATTAGAACAGATGGTGTGCAGATACTCAGTTTTTTGGATTGCTTTTCTAAAATGACTGTTTTTTTATAAAGTATTCTTGTCAAAAAATCTTATGTTTATTATTTTAAAAACAACTAAAATTTATTTTGTCAAATGTATTTACTTTAAGATCCTCAAAGGCTGTATCTACTTTAGAGCTAGGGATCGTGTACAGATGTGGCAAAATAGATGAGTTTGGAGGGGGTCTTCAGACTGCCTAGTTATGTTGCAGAGTAATTACAGTGTAAATTCATCTGAACATCATTATTTATGAGATAGGAAAAATGCTACTGGCAGGTTAAGACTTTCTGATTTTTGCTTTCCTGCTAATAGAAGACAAGTGAGCTCACATCAGTATTCTTGAATTTTCACGCGTGCTTGCTCAAGAAGAGAGCAGTTACATGTCATATTGACTTCCTTTATTACTATCCCTGGATGTCCATCTGTGTTGGGTTCTATTAACACATTCTAAACAGCTATTGCCACAATGAATGCTTGGGCTTCCCAAATCGCTGCTCCCTATACCACTGGTATGAAACCTTTGACCTACTCCAACTGGACTCTAGGCAAAAGTGCGGGAAAGCATCTCCTCGTCCATCTGGGTCTATCAAAGTGGTGTTGGATTTTGCTGCCACATCCTAGAAGATGTCAAGGAAAACCTCCACTTTATTTTATTATCCTCTTTACATTACTATCTTCTACTACTATATTATTACCTTTATATTGCTATTCAAAGGGATTTTAATTTAGCGAGTCTATGTGTATAGTGCACCTTGACTTGGGTCATTTTTTCCATTGTTCTCACCCACATCTATGGTATCCCCTCCATCTCCTCACAACTTATGGCCAGTTCCCATATGTACACAGAGCTCACCATTCCTCTCTCCATTTGTCCACCTTTACCGCCCACTCCCAGAAGAGGTGTTTTACTCTCCTGGTATTCATTTCATAAATCTGTCGGGGCTAGGAGTTTGGACTAGTGGTAGAGTACTTGCGTAGCATGCATGAAGCTCTGGGTTCAGTTCCTTGGTACCATATATATTAAAAAAACTGGAAGTGGTGCTGTGGCTCAAGCCATAGAGTGCTAGCTTTGAGAAAGTCCAAGGACAGTGCTCAGGCCCTGAGCTCAAGCCCAGGACTGGCAAAACAGCAACAACAATAACAACAAAACTGCCTGTTACATTTTCAGAGGGATGGAAACCCAGTGCATGGAAACCTACCTCTGCCTGGACCATGCTGAGTGTGCTTGTATGTATATGCAGATGGCTCTGTACGTGAAACATACAATGTTAAGTGTTTCTTTGCTTAGAGTTTCTTCTTAAACTTCAGAGAGGAGTAAGCCAAGAACTTTTCCAGGTAAAGAGTCAAGTAGCTACACTATACATACTCAAAATTAGCCTTGCAAGGTGATGTTCTCGTTTTGTAGTATGCGCTCCATTGTGAATGCAGCTCAATCAGCCATGCCCAGTTCCTCATTCCAGCTAAAATTTCACTTTAAGCTTTAACTGCCATCTCCCAAAATAATGCCACTGTCGCTGCCCGCAGCAACGACAGGTCACTTCGGAGGCATACTAGGAATGATCACAGACTCAAATCACTGCAAGCAGAGGTTGTTTATTTCTCTCTCCTCTCTTCTCTGCCTCTCTCCTCTCCCTTCTCTTTCTTTTCTCCCTTCTTTTGCCTTCCCTGGAAACCCCACACTATATATATCCTTAAGCAGCCAATCACAGTAAAGGTCATCTGCAAAGCAGCAAACAAACCTGGAAGAAATCTAGCGATCCACTCCATCCACAAGCACAGAAGAAACAAAGCAACAAATGCAAAGAAACGTCCTGGTCAGCAAGTACTGACTCATTAGCGAGCTGCCAGGTGCCATCTTATAATCTTCCTCAGGAGGCTGAAAGCAATGGTCTCCAACATGCCACCAAGTCTATCTTCCTTCCATCCAAAAGACTATGAACTAATTTAAGGTCAGATGTCATCTGATTTGTTTTTTCTCATAATACATGATACTGTTGACTGCTGCCAGATTCACAGGACAGTTGCATAGGTGACAGCAGACCTCTTTCACATAAGTGAAAGTAAGTCCAAGTATAGATTACAAAAGGTATTTCACTAAAAGTAGAAAGAACTTTAAAAGTTTTTTATTTTATTGTCAGGTTAATGTATGGAGGGATTACAGTTATATTCATCAGGTAGTGGATGCATTATTTCTTGTACATTGATATCTCTTCTCATGATTTTGTCCCCCTTTCCCTTCCCTTACTCCCTCCCAGTTATCTTGGTTTTCCCTCTTCCCTTCCCTATGAAAATAGAAAGAACTTTTTAAAAATTATTTTCAATGGGCTAGGAGTTTGGCCTAGTGGTAGAGTGCTGGCCCAGCATGCACGAAGACCTGGATTTGATTCCTTGGTACTACATACACAGATAAAAAGCTGGAAATGGTGCTATGGCTCAAGTGGTAGAGTTCTAGCCTTGAGAAAGCCCAAGGAAAGTGCTCAAGCCCTGAGTTAAAGCCACAGGACTAGCAAAAAAAATTTCATTGGTATATATTAATAGTATGAGTCTGTCAGTACGTCCAGTGTACTTTGAACAAATGCATCTTCTCTATTATATTCTCCCCTTTCAAACTGGTGCACTTTCTCTCTCTCTGCATCAGTCTATCTATCTATCAATCAATCATCTATCTATCTACCAGAATTTAATCTTCTTCATCCTTTAGTTAGTCTTCTCCCCTCCCCCATGATGGTATCTGCCCTTAGGTAATAAGTTCTTTAATTTTTTCATGGTTTCCATTATCCTTATTTTTTTTGCCTCTAGAACATCAGGAATATGTCTTGGCACTGCCATCAAAGCTTACTGAAAGTCTGACAATTTACCATCATTCTACTGCTATTGTCCTAGGCCCCCGCCAACGTCATTTCATGCTTGGCTTGTCACATTTATCACATAATCGAGTCTCACTTCTTCAATCTACCTTCTTTTTAACATGGAGAAAAAAATGATCTTTTAACACTTAAGTCAGATAAAGTCACTCTTTACTCTTCATGCTCCATACCTTTGAATGGTTTCCAATTTCATTCATAATAAAGTCCTTACAAAAACCCACATTCTATCATTAAGACCGAGCTGCTTAAATGGATACTCCTTGGGCTTAACAATAGAGTATGTCCCAATGAAAGTGGGGAATATCGAAAATCAAACATCTATTGATTGCACTTAGTTGGCTGAACATTGTGGGTTAGAGACTGAATGTACTGTTGGGTTTTAGGTTTGAACACTTGATATTGTGGGCTCCTGGAGCTGTATTTGCTTCTATTGCTAGACCATATAAAAGGACTATCAGAGCAAGTACCATTAGCCTGAGAAAACATTAAAATTCTGAATTCAAAGTGTGGTTTCTATGAAATGTGTCAGAATTTCATTTTTATAAAGTCAAAGAAAATAAACACTCAAACCATCATAAATTGATGGTTATCCAGAATGGTTGTTACACTGTAACAAAGAAAAACAGAACTTGGGAAAAAATAAATTCCCAGAGAAAATGAAATATTCTGTATCCAACTAATTTGAGATTATGAAAAACAAAACAACACCCCAAAAAACAGGACTGGAATAAAGCCAGCAGACTCAGAAGAGACTCAAACTAAAAAAAATCAGTATAGTATTCTCACTAAATAAGTAATCAAGTTTATCATCATACAAAAGAATTATTTCTCTTGGCTCTATGAAATTGCCATTTTTGACATGCTTCTCTGAATTATGCTCATATGTAGATATGCTCACATAGCTACAACAATAATTTTAATGATGATACTAATATAATTCATATGGATATCTTTTTTAGGACTTACTTTATGCTAGGCACAATCCTAAGTAGGTTGGCTACTTAATTATCAGAACCAAATTATGACATAGGAACTAATATTTTCATCATTTGATGAATGGCAAAGTAAAGTAACTTATCATTGCCATAGAGGCAGAGCTAGTATTTGAATCTTGACATGAGATTTTAGAACCTTGCTTATAATTAGCAATTTATATTATAGGTCAAACTATAATTGGTTTATCAAGATATAATTTGTGTGTGTGTAGGTGGGGAGGTCGTAGGGCTTGAACTCAGCCTGGGCACTGCCCCTAAGTTCTTCAGCTCAAGGCTACTGCCCTACCCTTGAGCCAAGCCCCACTTCCCATTTATCTCCCAATTGGAGATAAGAGTCTCAGGTCCCTTTGTGCCCAGGCTGGCTTTAACCCTTGATTCTCAGATCTCAGCCTCCTGAGTAGCGAGGACTTACAGGCATGACCCACCATACCAGGCAAGATATACCTTTTTTGAAGAAATAGCTAGAAGTTTCTGAATCATATTTCATATTGAGATGGTCATCCAACTTAAACAATGATTACAAGTTTTCAATGTTAGCCTGGTGTAAAGCGATTTGCAATCCATGGAAGCCATAGTTTGAATTTTGATGTTTACTTGAGCTAATGCTGTGAAATCCAATCTTCATGCTCAATAGAAAGTGTCAGTAATACACAGCTAAGTGGTCCTGATGATACACAGACAAAACAATGAACTGTGTCACTGAAATATGATGTCCCACTTCTGGATTCATTGTGGGTGAGTTAGCATCCTGAAAAGTCCCCCAAAATGAATATCCTCAAAAGTCCATGAGTTGAAGACTTTCTGGGTTCTTAATAGTACTATTGGGAGATGTTGGAAATTTGGAGAAAGGAATTAGGTGATAGGGGATTGTGGGACAGTGATTCCTTCCCTACCATTTTCTTTTCTCTTTGCCATGAAATGGGCATTTTGCTTTGCCACACATTGGCCACTTACTATCATGTAATGCCTTGGCATAGGCCCAAAGCACTGGGGCCAGTGGAGCAGCAGATGAAACATCTAAAACTTTGAGTCAAACTCAATCTTTTCCTGGCTAGTCAAGATGTTGAGTCCCAATACTTGGGTAGGAGAGCAGGTGGATCACGGGTTCAAAATAAGTCTGAGCTCCACGATGAGATGCTGTGTCAACACACAAAGAAAAATGAAGTTTAAAACCCCTACAATAAATAAATAGCCCTTTTCTGGTTATGAGTTGATTATTTGGGCCATTTTGTTATAGTGACAGAACACAAATGTGATTTATGACAATGATAGTTACAGTTTACAGGGGATTTAGTGGAACAGTTCAAGCATAAGTCAAAGAGCATTATCATTTAGTTCTGTCTTGTTAACATGTTGTTTTGGCACAGTAACTACCCAATAGCCAAGTGAGAAAGTTCAGTGAGGATCAGAGCTAGCAAGTAACTTCGCTCTATGACCTTTAATTTCTGCTTTACCTTCTTATTTGTTCCTCGAAATTACCTGTAAGCACTTATACAAAGGAAGGGCCATGTAACAAAACGGTTAATAAATACAGAGCATTCCCATCAGTGTCACCTCTTTTGCCTTCATCTCCTTCTTGATTCTGCACCTAGCTTTGCAAGTGTTGGTGAAGTTCAATGAGCTTTATCTTTGGAATGTGAAAAATCATCACATCATCTGCAGAGTTCTCAGACTATATCTGTTAAATCACAAAATGCATGCTTGCTTGGGCAATCATAGATGTCATCTTCTCTGAGGAGGAGAGGCTCCTGGCTTTAATATGTCTGGCGTGGTCATTATCATGGACCCTCTCTGCCTTGGTCCTCATGGAAATTTACGTTTTACCTTCTTCAGGGCTTCTGATTAGACATCCTGTAAAATGGTGTACTCAGTGTAGGTGTGCTAATCCCTTTTATTGAATGCTAACTGCATCCAGCATCTCCCCTTTCCAAAATGAGTATCAATTAAAGACCTGTATCTTCTGTCCCATCCTTTCTCATTTACTACATCCTGGTCAATCACATTATAAATATATGGTTTTTAAATTTAAATAGCCTGTTCTTAGGGTGTTCTGTTTTGTGGTATTCTTGTTCTTGAGAGCAATTTCCCATCACCTGTCACAGAGCAACACCACCTCAGATCCTTTATTTAAAACTTGCTTCCAAATCGCACAAAACCACATTTTTTGAGTTTTAAGTATATTAAGCACACATTCAAAAATTAGTTAGAATTGAGCCCTTGCTTCATGTGGAAAGAATTACATTCTCTAGTGCTATCTTTCCACTCTGTAAGTTTCTTCCGCTATCTCTCCAAGAAACGAAATACAAAACTCTATATTCTTGAAACATAAGATAATATATTGTAGGGTTATGTTTCAATGAACTTTTAAAAAGAAAAACAGGAGTTATTTTAGTTTTTTTTCCAGTATGGAAAAGATGGGGAAGAAATCTGAGGTTGTCAGCCTTCGAGCAAAATTTCAAAAGTTAAACATTTTAAAGTAAATGTGACCTTTCCATCCCCCAAACAGATAATATTGATGAGAAGGGCAAAGCTGATGAGCCTGTGTTTCCTTGTGTAGTGGTTATCACTTATGGATACAAAATCTAGTCTTCACTCAGCTGCCTTGGATAGAAAATGGCTCCAACGATGCTGAACACTATCCGTTCCTAACACTTCCATCCTAAAGACAGAGAAGTAACAGCTTCGTGCAAGATTGCTCTACTAGAAAAGGACTGAAAAATGTATGCTAGGTTTGGAGAGGAGATTGAGATCGGAGTACTCAGGAGAATCCAAATTATTTTGAGTGTAAACCTCAGACACAGAGTACTCATTTTCTTCAATTGGAACATCTAAGTTGCACTGCAGTTAGTAGGTATTAACCCTTCCTTTATACCAACATCTCATCCCATGCTTCAGATAAAAGACATGCAGAATTGAAAGACTGTATTTCCAACCTTCACTTCTCTTCAGGGATCTAGACACTCTAAAAGAAAAGCATTAGGAACCTCCTGTGTCTATGAGGCATAACCCAGATGGCCCAGTTCAATGGACTTAGAAGGAAGCCATATAATTCAGTTCATTTTGATGCTCAGATCAGCAACTTGTACTTAAGTGGCCTTTATGATGAATGATTTGTTCATGGGGTGTTGAAAATGAAAGGCAAGATGAAAGTTTAACTGTACTACTGCTGGGCATTCCTCCATTTTTGCTCTTTTCTTCTTCCTTGACATCTACTGAGCAAGTAGATGTAACTATAGATGGGTTACTATTATTAGTGGTACTATAGTAACTAACAATAAATGTTATTTGCAGCATTGTTTATTGTATCTCAGTCATCTGCTGACCTCACTGGGCTAGTGATCCACCCTGAAATGATCATCATATTTCAGTTTTCAGACTAATCAAGATGCAGAGTAGAAAGCAGATAAACACACCTGACATCTTTGAGCCTGGGGCTCTCAGGGTTCACCAGTGAAGAGAGAATTCATCCTAAATCACAAGAATTGTTATCTCATGACAGAGTGACTCCTAAAATTGATTTCTTTCTTTTATTTCTAAAGTTGATTTCTGTCCATAGCAGCTTGCCAATATATGGCCTTGTCCTAAACCTGGGGAGGTTTATTTTATTTTTATTGTCAGGATAATATGTAGAGGGGTTACAGTTACATTCGTTAGGTGGTAGGTGCATTACTTCTCACACATTTGGGGAGGTCCATTTTTGGTTGTGTGTGCTACTCTTGGGGCTTGAACTTAGTTCTACCAGCTTTTTGGTGGTTAATTGTAGCTAAGAGTCTCCTGTCCATTCCTGCCTGGGCTGGCTTCAAACTGAAATCTTCACATCTTAGTCTTCTGAGTACCTAGGATTACAGACATGAGCCACCAGTACCTAGCGTGTGATCCATTTTAACCTTATAAGTTATTTTGTGACAAACTGCCTATTTTCCAAAGTTGGCTGCAAAATTTTGCAGTTCTACCAAGAACTGTATGAGAGTTCTAAATCCTCCAGCTCCTCACCAAAATAGTAATGTCAGTCTTTTCACTTTTAGCTGTTCCAGTGGGTGTATAGTGGCATTTCTTTGTGGTTTTCATTTGCATTTTTCTAATGACTAATAATGTTGAACACTCTTATGTACTTATTTGCCCTTTTAATATCTATCTTTTTTGATGAAATATCTTGTTGCATATATCTATGTCCATTTTGTTACCAAGTTGTCTTTTTGTTATGTGGTTGTAAGAGTTTTTTTTTTAATTTCTGAACAGAAAAAAATTTCTGAACAGAAGTAATTAATCATACATATATATTTACAGCAAATATTTTCTCTTCATATGTGTCTCAAATTTAAGTTTTGTTAATATAATCTCCAGAAGATGTAATCTAAGTTTGACAATCCGTAGCTATCATAACAACACAGAACTAACAAATTCTTCTTTTATGGTTTGTACTCTGTTTATCTGCTCCAAGAACATACAAATTTTTCCAGAAGTTTTATAGCTTTTGTCTTTATATTAGATGTATAATTTTATTAGACTTAATTCTTCTGTAATTTGTGAGATAAAGTTAAATTTTTAAGACAGGTTCTCACAATGTATTCCAGATGGAAATACAAACTCACCATCACTTTGCTCTGTTTCTAAGAGTTAGAATTAGAGGTGTGTGTCATTAGGTCTGACCATTTTTTTTAATGCATTTCCTATTGTGGAACATTTGCCCATTAAAATAACTTTCCATTTTGTTCAAAATATTATGTACTGTACAATGTATTTATAGATAATACATATCTATAATACATAGTATGTAAATAGATATGCAGAGATATAGAAAGGTGTGTTTTATATACTATATAATATTTAGCTTAGATGTATTTGTCTCTTCCATTGTATAGCCTAGAACCTATTATTAGGTGGTCATGTGAACACTGGCTCATCTCTTGGCTTTTGTTTTCTCAATCTTATATATATATATATACATATATATGTAATCTCAATATATATGTATATAAATTCTTTAATGACTTCAAAAAACAAAAGATTATAGTAAATGTCTGGAAGTCAGCATTCTGATACAGGTCTCACTTTGTCAAAATGCAGGTTCTGAAGGCCTTTTTCAGTTTCTAGAGTCCCCTTAGAGTCTTGGGTCATTGCCTACTCCATCTGTGTTTTCAAAGCCAATGGCATTGTGCTGCATCTCATATTGTCATATTTCTAGTGCTCTTCTGATTCTCTCTCTGTCAACAAGTCTGTGCTCCTCTGGGCTTACCTAGATGATCCACACTTATCTTTTTTAATTAATGATGGCTGGTTAAGAGCTTTGATTGGATCTGCCATCTTTGTTTCCCTTTGCCATACATTGCAGTTCACACTTTTCAGAGTACAATATAGGTTGTGGAAGGATGGAGGAAATTTCCAATAAATCAGTTGGTGAGACCAGATGATGAGTGTTTGGGAGGCCTCAATTTTGAAACAGAGGCAACATTGCTTTCTGTGACCTAAGAAAAATGCACAAATCTCAGGATAAAGGAATCCATGGACATTTGGTACTGAATGAAAAAGTTCAGAAAAGGAATGTTCCAGGATGAAACTTCTTCCTACTGGACAACACATAGGAAGGCATGCCTTCCTATGCCTTCCTAAATCCTCTGTCTTTGAGGATTAATTAATTTCCATGAGTTAAAGTAAACAATTACTTCTTCATCTCTTCTAGATTGGAAATCTGAGGAACCTGCCATTGTTGGTACATTTTCCCAGGGTTTTATGTCAATTCTGTGAAATGATTGACTAATGTACAACAGAAATCTACATTCCTCCCCCCCACTTAAGATCCTGACCTCGAGTTGTCATTCAACATTTCATACCTTCACATATGTGTAAAAATCTAGAACCTTTCTTGTAATTTTTATTTTTTGTGGATAATCTGGGTTTCCACACATTTTTATTTTTTTATTTTATTTATTTATTTACTTTTTTACCAGTCCTGGACTTGAGCTCAGGGCCTGAGCACTGTCCTTGGACTTTTGTAGCACTTGAGCCTCAGCACCACTTTCGGCTTTTTTCTATGTATGTGGTACCGAGGAATCGAACCCGGGTCTTCATGCATGCTAGACAAGCACTTTAACCACTAGGCCAAACTCCCGGCCCTCCACACATTTTTATTTTTTTTTATTATTTTTTTAATCTTTTTTTTATTGTAATTAGTAAAAGGGTTACATGATATTTGCCAGATAGAAGGTGCATTAATTCACATACATTGATACCCTTTCACATGTCTTGGTACCTGTATCCCTCCCCGTCCCCCACCCCCCACTCGTCTTGGTTTTCCCCCCTTCCCTATCAAATTTCAAATATGCAACTACAAATAAATTCAATAAATCAGATAACAAAGCCTCCACACATTTTTAAAACAGCATTGAAAAAAAGAGAAGTGATGTGAAGATTCAAATTTAGTAATTTGTATTTTTTTCCTAGTAGCAATGTTCTCTTTGCACAGGTATATTCCCTGAAAACTGTTATGGGGAACCCCGTTCCCTGCTTTCCAATGTAGACACAGTCTCAAGGAGCTGTGAACCTATGACACAATAGCTAGTAGAATGAGGTATGACCTCATGTGATTCTGGAATTGGCATTTCTTTTTTTTTTTTCTAGAAAAACCATACTTTTGCTTTTTTGGCTAATCAAAGATAGCACATATGATCATTATTTTAAAAAATTCACTCAAGCAGACATGGTTGCAGTCCTAGCTGAATTGCCAGGAAGTTGGAATTGGAAAAATTGTCTTAGTAAACAGGTACAGAAGAGAAGCTTGCTTACATATTTTGCTAAAGAAGACCCTTGAACATTATTATGTCAAGGTGCAGATTTGGGTACCATCCACCCCACTGGAAAAGTTTACATTGACTTTTATAAAGTCATTTGATGAAGCTTATAACCTCCAAAGGATAGCAAAGAGTTCAGTAGACAGCTTTCAGATGATTAAATTAGAGTTGTTTATACTTGGATCCCCAAGGCTTTCTGCAAAGAGAGGAAGGTGTTTGCTGAGCCTGACTTTGTTGCTGAGAAGAACTTGTGAATTGCAGATAGATTTCATCTATCCCAGATCCTGTCATGTCAGACTTGACCTAGAGAGAACCTGCTTCCAGATTCACTCATATTGCACTCACTTTACTTTTGCTGCGTGGTAGATTCTTATTTACCTTTTGTAGGAGCAATCACTTTCTTGTCAAAAGGGTGCCTTTAAGAGGCAGTTCACAGAAATTGGCTGAGTTAGGGGAGTAAGGTGTGAGCAAGTCATAATCTTTTATAAGTGCACTCTGTGGGAGGTACCCTGTTTCTTTGTCATAATGTTATATATCAAAACGGATCACTGGGTCTAGAAGCTCAATGAAGACAAGATTGTACAGGGGAATGGCTACCCTAGAGAATGAGTGATGTGACTCTGGTAGTATTGGTTAAAGTAGTATAAACAGAACCTCAGTACTTGCATTTGTAATTCACTTTTTTCTGGATAAATGAATTTGGCTTATTGTCATTTTATGGTAATTTTTGAAGCTACCATGCTAATGAGGATAAGAATAACAATGAAACACCATGAAGGAATCACTGCTGTTGCCTGCACTCTCACTTGACTTGGCTGAGATTTGTCATAGATGCTTCTCATAGCCTCTGTTTCCCTGAAAACCATTGATCACCTTCACCTATCACCATGACTTATCACCTTTTCGACTTACCTATGTGTATGGATGTATTCTGTTATCTATAAGGCCTTGAAAAGTGGTACATTAAGAACAAGAACATTTTATTTTGGTTTGACTTATTGAATTTCCTCCAACATGGTAATTAATAAAAACTAAAAGAATATAACATACATAAATACAAATGCAGAACCCAGCTCATAGGTTTAAATTCCTCTGCTGACTTACTGGAAAAAAATCTCAGTTTAAAAAAAACTCACAAACATTAATTTTCAAAATTTCTCACACACAGTGACTATGGTAAAGAAAACAATCTATGAATAATCAGTTTTTATTGGGATAAGAAAGGCCTATTTATAGGACACCTTAGAGTTTTTTAATATATTAGCAACAGTTCTTAGATAATATTGTATACTTTGTTTACCTAAACATGTATATTATAGGAGCATTGTGGTTTGGGGGAAACCTTTAATCTTACTTTATCAAAGATGTATTTGAAAATTTTCTTTTTTTAAAAAAATGTTATTTATCTCATAATTTTTTTCTTTTTAGTATTGTTTTTGTTTCTGGTAGTGGTGGAACCTTGCAGTGTTGGGCTCCCAAGACCTTGTATGTTCTTCCATAGAGCTAAATCTCTAGCACTCTCATAAGCTACTTTGATAATCAGGTCATAAAATACAGCATGATAAGGATAAAGTCTTTTGTGAGCCCCTTTCTAAATGTCTACAATTTTTATAACAGTGGCTAACACTATTAATGTGAAATGCACTTAGAAAGTCTTCAATACATTGTTACTATGAATTGATGTATCTAGGAAGAAACCTGACATACAAAAAATTCCCAACAAATATTGGCAAATGTATTATCCATTCAACAATATATTGGATTTTATTAGGAATCAGCAAGAATTTTTCCACTGGAGAAATTTATCCACCTCCAAGCAGAAGTTTTAGAGTCAGTTGTCAAGAACAGTTGGGGATCAATATATTAGGTAATTTATTGGTATTCATTGCTGGAGGTCATGATGTATTACAATTACTCTTTAAAATTTGTAGCTCAAGCCAGGAGCTCAAGTTTGTAATTTTAGGAATACCTATGCCATCCTAGTTACTGAAATAAAGATATGGAAATGGTGTGTTATGACCAATTCAATTAAAAGAAAAAAGATCGTGTGATTTCGTCACTGTCATTCAATCTAAGGGAAAGCTCAGTAGTGTTTGTCTGACAATGTACCGACAAAAGGAAGCACAAATAGAAAGACTGCAGCCCAGGTAGGCCCTTGCATGAAGTAAAACCTTATCTTGAAAATAACCAGTACACAAAAAAACAATGGTTAACTTCAAACCCCAAGACTGTCAACAAAGGAGTTGATGAACCAAAAGGCTTACCTCTATTTCAGTACCAAAGAATATAGCTGTAATCCATCTACTAGGAACTTCTCTAGACAGCAAATGTAAAGGAATCTGTACAAAACACTCAGAAATCTTGACGCTCAAGAATCAATAGCTCAAATTATTTTTTTTAAACAGTAAAACCTGTCAGCTTTCTTCTAGATAAGTTAAATAACGTAGATCTTTCAGATGTTCTAAACAATGAGTTGTACCTATTCTATATCCAAATATTTAGCTGATCCATAAAACTCTTTGAAGAGTTGATTAAATTTATAGCTAAGTTTTTTGGGGGGTTGGTTGTGGGCATTGTTTTTGAGCTCTTCAGCTCAAAACTACCGCTCTGTCACACTGAGACATAGCACCGCTTCCCGTTATTTTTATAAATTACAAACAATATCAAAGAATTGTTCTAGCAGGGCATTTTCGACTAACAGCCAAAATAGAAATAGCAGGATTCCAGCCTCAACTTCCCCATCCATTGTTTGACCCTGTGACCCATTATCACCTATGACCTAATACATTAGGGATCCTGAACCTTAGTGAATAGAATAAAATTTAAGTGGTCAACAGCCCATGCCCTTACTAAAAATGAAATGTCCTGTATAAGTTTTAATATTATATTAGTGGTAAACTCATATGTTTTTTTGGTTTATTTTCTGTAAGCATTCAGCATTTGGCTTCAAATATGAATTCTACTTTCCTAATGGAGAACAAATAAGTAAATGAAAGAAGGAAGCAATAAAGAGGAGAAAGTCCTCTCTCTCTGTTTGACCCTAGACATTGTTCTGATATGTGATTTTTCTACCAGTGGACTAATGAGAACTGACATCTATTCTCAGAGTGACTTTTCCTTGACAGCCCATAGCAGAGTAGAACACAAGAGAATGTGCCCAGTCCTTTATTCTTGAAGACTAAAACATTTAGATTCTCTTCATCCTCTTTCCGCTTGATAGGTTCTGAAAATTATTTGCACAGGTTAGAATTTCATCTTTTTTTTTCTCTAGGATACTGTGGGGTATACACTTAAATTTTTTGGATCTCTTTAACTTTTTAGGTAGATCAATGTGTATATATTTCCTCATGTATTCAATGTTCCTACCTTTCTCGCATTCAGTTACACTGTTTTTATGTCACATTAAAACATATGAGCATAATTGCTGACTAGTTTAAGCTGGGCATCTTATGAGTGATAATTTACAAAATGGATTTCATTCCTTTCTTGCTGATTATCACTTGACATGTTATCATTGTCCTCATGAAGCTTTTTTTCTCTCATCTCCCTGTCATTTTTTTTCTCCCATTAAATATATATGTATAATTTTAGCTGGACAATTTACTGTCCTTGACTTGAATAATACAAAGCAGAATTGTAGCTAGGTGGAAGGAAGGTGACAGACCACAAGAATGTTGTCTCAGAACATAGAGTCATCCTCACATGTCTATAGATATTATTGTGTTTTTTCATATATTTTTATTGTAATTAGTAGAAGGGTTACATTATATTCACCAGATAGAAGGTGCATTACTTCACAAACATTGATATCCTTTCTCATGTCTTGGTCCCCATTCCCTCCCCCCCACCCCCATCCCTCATCTTGATTTCCTCCCTTCCCTATCCAATTTCAAATAAACCAATACACATATATCCAATATATCAGATAACAAGGTGAAATACAATATGAGATAACCAAGGGACAGCAAAAGAAATGAGCGATAACATAGTACATTAAGGACAACAGTAACTCATTACATGGCTTTTGTTTCCTTATCCTGGAGGTCCTTACATTTAGTCTCCTACTATTTGGCCTAATGTCTCTAGATTTTGTTCTATTGTAAATCTCTGCTAGAAGAGCCCAAGGTTTCTACTGATTATGACAAATGAGGGAGACCATTGGGCCTATGTTCCTTTGAGACTGGCTTACTTCACTTAATATGATTTTTTTCTAAGTCTTTCCATTTCCTTACAAATGGGGTGATGTTGTTCTTTCTGAAAGCAGCATAGAATTCCATTGTGTATAAATACCACAACTTGTTGATCCACTCATCAACTGAGGGACATCTGGGTTGTTCCATATATTTGCTATGGTAAATAGTGCTGCAATGAACATGGTTGTGCTAGTGGATTTAGTATGCCCTTGTTTCTGGACAGTTGGGTAAATGCCAAGTAGTGGAATTGCTGGGTCATAGGGAAGCTCTATGTTTAGCCTTTTGAGGAACTGCCATACTGCTTTCCATAGTGGTTGAACAAGTTTGCACTCCCACCAACATTGTAGTAGTGATCCCTCCTGGCCACAGCCCCTCCAGCATCTGTTGTTATTAATTTTCTTGATCCTGGCCATTCTAACTGGAGTGAGGTGGAATCTTAGAGTTGTTTTGATTTGCATTTCTTTTATGCCCAGAGATGTTGATCATTTCTTCATGTGTCTATAGACCATTCTTATTTCTTCTTCAGAGAAGACTCTCTTTAAGTCTTTGGCCCATGTTTTAATGGGATGGTTGTTTCTTTGGAGATTAGTTTTGGAGTGATTCAATTTTTTGAGCTGTTGATATATTTTAGATATGAGGTCTTTGTATTTATTGTATTTTATAGGTCCGTGGAACTCTTCCCTTTGGTGATTCATTATTTTGAGAGTTGTTACTTTTAAAACAATTTTAATGTTTATAGTACTATTTTTGGGAAATTTGCTAAGATTATATAGTACAGATAATTCTCAGACATTCTATGCCTGACATTTCATTATGATTATATCTTACATTTAGTAGATTTTCTTTTTGCTGTAGTGAACCAGGTCAGTACATCCACGATGTGTTCCAGAATAGCCCAGTGTTGATTGTTAGTCAGTTTTGGTTTTGGATTTCTTCTTGCTGTAACAGATTTTAGACTCTTTTCTTTTTTCTTTTTTGTAGGTCTTGGGGTTTGAACTCAAGGCCTGGGCACTGTCACCAGGTTTTTTTTTTCTCATATATTTTTATTATAATTAATAGAAGGGTTACATTATATTCACCAGATAGAAGGTGCATTACTTCACATACATTGATACCCTTTCTCATGTCTTAGTCCCCATTTCCCTCCCCCCACCCCTGACCCTCATCTTGTCTTTCTCCCTTCCCTATGGAACTTCAAATAACCAAATACGCATATATACAATATAGCACATAACCAGGTGAAATATTGTAACAATATGAGATAACCCAGTGTCCCCAGGCTTTTTTTGCTCAAAATGCTACTGCTCTACCACAGTTCTACTTCTGGCTTTGTGTGTGTGTGTGTGTGTGTGTGTGTGTGTGTGTGTGTGTGTGTGTAATTAGAGATAAGAGTCTCAGGAATATTTCTGCCTGGGCTGGCTTACAACTGTACTTGTCACAGGGTAGTCTCCAGAGTAGCGACGATTACAGGTGTGAGCCACAGCCTAGATACCTTCTTTTTGATGATCACAACAGTTCTGAGGACTATTGATGAAATATGTTGTAGAATGTCCCTTTACTTGGGTTTGCCTGTGATTTTCTCATAATTAGACACAAATTATAGATTTTTGAGCAGTACGATTACAGAGATAAAGTGACCTAGTTGTTTCATAGCAACATAATTGCTCTCACTGCTGTTGATGACTTTGATAATCTATGCAATGCATAGTTTGAACAAGAATTTACTTATTAGAGGCTAATTTGGATATCACATGTCTGTGAAGATATATTCATGATTTAGGCTATTTTCCTTAGACCAAATTCAAACGTTCTTGCTGTTTCATTTATATTTTCTATTGGCACTGTTGCAGTAAAGTTGGGCAAGAGACAATGCTGTGATCAAAGCCATCAGTCTACCCAAGGATGCTTTCTAATATGAGGTGGAGGAGAATAGGAGTGGGAGTAGACATGGAATTTAGCGTCACGGGAGAGAGTCCTGTGAGAAACAATGTTTAGAACCCAGACGTGTAGACTCTCCATCCTGGAACTAATCTCTTTTCTGATAAGAAATGGACTTCCAGACTATAAACTACTGGGTCATCTCAAATACCAAAATTCAGATGGAAGAGCATCGTGGAAGGACATTAAATCACCTATGTTTCATGGCTGAATATTGGATAGAAATAACACTAATTTTAGCTACCCTGCCTGTCGTGTATTGGTTACCCCGAAGAGGACAAAGTTTGCCTTGAGAGGTGGCTTTGGACCTCAAGTGAAGCTTTAGGGAACAAATGGGCTGGTGTAAGTCCAGTGTTCCTAAATGAAATACGATACCTTTTTATTTGCTGGGAGACAACTGAAGAGTGGCCATTTAGTAAGTGTTCAATAGAAGTATACAGAGTTCAGACTCAGAACCTATGCAATTTCTGGATTTTTTAAAATTCCTTTATCTTCATTTTATTTCTGCCAAGTAGGCAAGAGGACAAAGCAGTCCTCATTAATTCTTAAACCAACAGGTTATACTTAGGGAAGGATCAATCTCTTAACAGAAGAAAGATCCTATACATATATAATTATGTCCTCTGCTGCCTTCATGCACACAGAAAATTAGATCTCAGACTTCTGAAGGGAATAGTTATGAAATTATATAAATATGTAGCATATAAATATTTATATATTATACAAATATATATTATACATTAACCATAATAATTGATAATTAATTGAAGAATTAATAATCTCTTTTTTCTACTGTCTTAAATAGGTTTTTCATCTTTAATAATTTTCATTCTTTAAAATCTTTTCAGAAAAATAGACTATAGCATCCAAATGTTACAAACCTAAACTTTACTAAAATTAATTTTCTCCATTTGACTTTTTTATTAGTTTCTCTTGGTTTTCTCCTTGTAGCCCACAGACTAAGCGTTTATTAAGCACACTGTATTTTAGTTTTAAAATGATCTTTTAAAATAATAGGCTTCTGTAGTATATGGCCTAAATCAAAATTGAATCTTAAATAAGAACTCATTTTCAATCATTTAAACACACAAACAAACAAACCGTTTTTCTTAGCTGTAGGTACAACAGAATCTATAATCTTGGCCTAACTATAGATAAACCTATTTTACTCCCTGTTCCGGTGTTATAAAAATACCCAAACGGAGTATCTTATAAGTTTATTGTAACCATTGTTCTACTAATCCAGTGCATAGCACTAGCATGTCTGCCTAGTTTGCACTGAGAGCCTCGGGCTGCATTTTTTTTTTTTATCATGATGGAGAAGGGGAATAAACACTTGAACATGCCCGGAAGGAGAGTCTATGTAGGAGATACCAAAACAGGATGTCAAGTGAATCATCACAACAGCCTGGCTCGAAATAACTGATCTAGTTTCAAGAGTATTAACTCAGTCTAGGAGCTGGTGGCTCACGCCTGCAATCCTAGATGCTCAGGAGGCTGAGATCTGAGCATCACAGTTCAAAGCTAACTCCAGAAAGAAAGTCTGTGAGACTCTTATCTCTAGTTTACTGCCAGAAAACTGCAAGTGGCACTGGAGTTTCATTTGAGCAGATAGAGCTACGCTTGAGCAAATAAGAGTTCGGAGACAGCACCTAGGCCCCAAGTTCAAGTCCCATGACTGACAAAGAAAAAAAGAGTATAAATTCATTCCTGAGAAAGACATTAATCCATCAACAGTGGCAGGTGCCATATCCTAAGTGATAATTACAAGCCCTACCACCTCTGGGTATTGTTATGTATACTAGAGAATAAGCCTTAGCCAGAGTTTTGATACTGACAAACTATAATAAAATTGCAGCTTTACACTCTGAGTTTCTAAAATGTATGTCCTTGCTACACACAATATACAAAATTTTCATCCCAAGAGTCTTGTTTCAACATCAACTCATAAGTTCAAATTCTGAAGTCTCATCCTAGACTTATGGCACACTCTTTCTAGCTTTAAGTCTATAAAATTAAAAAAAATCCAACTCATCAACGTTCAATGTACAATAATTAGAGAGCAATAAGATATCCTTTTCAGTTGTTGTTGTTCTGAAGCAAGAAAGGCAACAGGAACAGCCATCACAAAGCACGTCCAAAACCTAGCAAGGCTAACATTGACTCCTGATGTGGGATGAAAGTCTTTCTCTTCACACATTACTTCTGGTCCACACTGGGGAGAGGGCTGTGTCTGGTAGGCCTCAGACAACACCTGCTCCTCTGTGGCTTTTCCAGACTCTCATCTCACATGGTCACTCTTTTGGTTTGTAGTTGCAGGCTTCCACATTTGGCGTTGTCAGATTGGCATTTCCCACTACCATTCCACCGTCGCGGCTACTGATATGAGAATCCGGCAGTGATGATCTCCACTCCCACGCTTCTCTAAGCTTTCATTACCATCGCCTTAGTGGAATCTCTGCAGGCAATTATTCCCTTGCAGTGGACCTCTGCCTTAACCCTGGGGACTATTTTCAACACCTTTTGAAAGCTAGGTAGGGCACTTGAATTCTGCCTGTCTTTAAAAATTGCCCAGAGATGCTGCCAAAGTGTGTGCTCTCAAAAATTTCAGGTCACACAGCACTGGTGGCCACTTCAAATACACTGAATCAGCTCAGCTCCAAACCTGTGGGAAACAGGCTCCCTGGTAAGCCTGGGGCAGCTGCATGCTGAACCATGACCCTGCAATCATTCTGTCCTCCTGGAGGGTTGAGAGGGGTCACCTTGAAGATTTCCAAAATGCTTTGGGGATCTTCGCTTCATCTTCGAGGACCCCTTTGTAAGTATGCTAATTTCTTCAATAACGGATTGCTTCCACATGTTTTTTACTTACATGGACAAGCTATGAAATTTCTTTCTGCTTCACTTCCCTTCTATTTGTCAAGTCTGTCTCCTAATCATTCCTTTCTCCTTCTAGTATGAGTGGTCCAAAGCAATCACAGTCAATGCTTGGCTGTTTTAGAAATTTCTGTAAATGTGGTACCAAGGAATCGAATCGGGTCTTCATGCATGCTAGGCATACACTTTACCACTAGGCCAAACTCCCAGCCCAATCTGAGATTTCTTAAGAATGGCCTTATTGCCCATTATTCTCTTATTGCCCCTTATAGTTCTATCAGTCTCTGACTTCTTAGTTCTCTCCAGAATCACCCTCAAGACTTTAGACTTTAGATTTCTTACAGTCTGTCCCTTCTTATATTTCCAACTTTTTCCATTACCCAGTTCCCAAATGACATCATATTTTCTCATATTATTGCAATAATATTTTCAACATTTTCTGTGCCAGTTCTCTGAGTGCCAGTTTTCTGTATTAATTTGGTTTTGGTTGTAATACAAAATACTAGTGGGTATTTTATAAAGATAAAGAATTTCTTTAGCTCACAGTGGGAAGTCAGAGTTCTGTGTTAGCATCTGCTTAGCTTCAGTGAGAACCCCATCCTGAATTATGTCAGGAAGTGGAAGTGTGCAGAATGACCAAGTGAGCAAGGGAAGCCAAGAGGCGATTGCAGGCTCATCTCATAAGAACATGCAATGAGAACTCAGACATTTCCATGCAATTTCATCTGGTCTTGACAGAGACAACCCAGTCTCCAGTGAAAGATAATCATTCATCCATGAAGACCATTGGCAGGACTCTAAATGAATCATAAAGGTTCCACCATTTCTCAGTGCGGTTACATTGAAGAACAAACCTCGATATGCATTTTGATGGGAAATATAATAGCAAATAGCAAGGGGCAACACATTTAAAATCCATAGCACCCAGAAATGAATAATGACCACAGAATATCTGCTGAGGAGGAGTTAAATCAAGAAAGGGATGGCACTCTTTCCACTCTTCACCAGGAAAACAAAAACCATTTGCAATCACACACCTCTGGTACACAAATAGATGTGCAATGCACATGGATAACAAATGTATTTCAGCAAGAGATTGCAGTGAATAAAGAATGAGCTCGGAAGAGGGTGAGGATACTTGAAATGTTCACATATACTTTGCCACCTCTTAAAAGAAAAAAAAAACTCCAAAACAAAACAGAAATCCATGCACTCTCCAAAGAGTAATGGTGTGAAGTGAAGTGTTTGAGTGACTGCATAATAAAGTCTTTGTGATAATTTCAGTTCACTAAACAAAATATGTATTATGTCATCATTCTAACATATGAAAAGGGGGGGATTTTTTTAGCTTATCATCACTTTGAATTCTGCCATGGGTACAGTTTTATTCTGGGCACATACCTATAGCACTTGGCATGTGGTAGCCACTCAATATATTCTTGAAAGGTCTCTTTAGAAGGGAAAAATTTCAGGAAACAATTCATAGGTTGACTCCAAATACTCCAATTGTTTCAGATATAGTAGTTTTTCATGTTCACCTTGGAACATGGGCTAAGGATTAATTCTAGACCTACTATCAGATGAGAAGAGTCTGTGAATAAATTATGGGTCAGGATGATTGATTATGAAACCAACGTATGATGATTTTTTCATTATGAGTTATTCATTAGGCAGGAAAATATGAATCTAGGTAAGATACATAAAAGATTTTTCATGATGCACACAGTAAAAGAATTATAGGGATATGAAAGAAGCAATAACATCAGTAAAATGGAAAAGTTATTCAATGGGTATTTGTTTAGTCACAGAAAATGTGAAGTGCTGTCAAGCCTTGCAACCGTTTGCCCAGGAGTCTCTCATTTTATTGAAAACAAAGCAAACTGATTGGCTATAGAATGAAAATTATTGATTGATTTTGTTAGCATAAATACTAATCTTTCAATCAATTCTTGTTTTCATAAGATGTACCTTAAAAGTTCTTTAGTGACATTATTGCAAGGGATGACATTGATCATGATATATTGTATTCATAAACTGCCTTGTCAAATGACAACTCCTTTGTACACCACTTGGGGATAACAAATAAATAAATGAAATTCTTCTTTGAAACTATAGTTTTGTACCATAAGATTTTCATGCCTATAATACTAGCTACTCAGAAGGCTGAGACATGAGGATAATTGTTCAAAGTCAGCCAGGGCAGGAGAGTCTATAAAACGCTTATCTCCAATTAATCACAGAAAAAGCTGCAAGTGGTGCTGTGGTTTAAGTAGAAGAGTGCAAGCCCTGAGCAAATGGAGATCAGGGACAGTATCCAGGTTGTGATTTTAAGCCCCAGGACCAGGAAAAATAATGTATATGAAAATAAGATTTTTAAACTTAATTTGTTAATAAGTAGAAAAGACAAGAAGCTTGATTACTATATTTTTTCCTCTACCAGATTGTTTCATCATGAAAAAAATAAATGTTTCTAGAATTCTCTTCCAAGTGACAGGTGGATAAAACTTTTTCTCTTTTGAATTTGTCTTGATTGCAAAAAATTAGCTAATTTCATCCCTCAATTCTCCCAAGTCAGTTACAGCTGTACATGCAACATTATCTGAATTGAAAATATACTTCAAGAATCTTTCATTTGCATGTCCCATTATAAGAACAGATAAACTCGTATGGTAAAAGTTTTTTGCTCTTTCTTGATTCTCTTTATGAAAAATACTTAGCAAACCCAACATAAATATGTCTTAAACTTTGGGTCTCCCAGGTAAAATCTATTCCTAGAAAAAAAATCTTAAATCACCTATATCTAGTGGTATCACCAACATTGTATATCTGCCTTATCAATTTTTACTGTTTGTAATGGAGCAGAATAATATTTCTTAGTTTGAATTATTAAACAAAAGATTGTATTGGTAATTCACTCCTTTCTTTTTCTTTCTTAAGGAAGGAACTAATGATCTAGTGTTCTAGATAAAGTGGGTATTGATATTTTCTAATAAAATTAGTAGTTAAAGTATCTATTTTCTATATCATTGGGATATGAGTTTGGTTACTACAATTGAAATGAAATGAACATGGAGCAACCTAGATACATGATACATGACTGTTCTACAAATACGTTTCTCAATGAAAGATTGAGATGTTTACCTTTTTTCTGAGTCCACAGGTCTAAGAGTAAACTCTTAATGTGTGTGTGTGTGTGTGTGTGTGTGTGTGTGTGTGTGTGTGTAGCTTGAACCCCAGCATCTAGGCAATGTCCTTGAGCTTTCTTAAGGTTAGCTCTTTACCACTTGAGCCACAGCACCACTTCCAGCTTTTTTTTCTGTATATTTGCTACCATGGAATCAAACCTAGGGCATCATGCATATTAGGCAGGAATTCTACTGTTAGTTCAGGCTCCATTTTGATCTCTTCTTATAGATCTTCTGAGGATCAAACCAAATGGAGGGTAGGTATGCTAGTACAGTGAAAATAGTAGTGCCTGGTTTGGGAATTAGCTGCTAGGAACCTAGTAGAACACAGTTTTAGTGAAAGATTTATATAACAGTTATTATTTACTGAAAAGAGGCCTCAAACTAGATGATAAAACACTGTGTCCCTTTTCTATGCCTGTGTTGTCTTAAAATTGTTAGAAATTGTTAAAGTTGTTTTTAAAACAATCTTAGAATTGTTCTTTTTGAAACTGGGCGCCAATGGCTCATGCCTGCAGCCCTAGCTACTCTGGAGACTAAGTTCTAAGAATTCTATTTAAGCCAGGCCACAGCAGGAAAGTCCACGAGACTTTACTCTCCAATTATGCAGCAAAAAGCCAGCAGTGGGGCTGTGGCTCAAGTGGTAGAGTACTAACCTTGTACAAAAAGCTTAGGCTCAGTGCCCAGGCTCTGGCACAATAAAATCATTTTTTAATGATCTTTTTGCCTTTCAGTAAAAGAAGGTTGTGGTCCTCATTTAGAAACTTTGTGCCCTGGCTTTATCTAATCCAATTTTTATCCCTTTTAATCTCCCCATTCCTCCCAACCAAACCCCTCCCCTCAATTTTCTTAATTTCCTAGGATATGTATTGAATATTATTGCATTCTCTCCTCCCTCCTCTTTTCATTCATTTACCCCTCCCCTTTTAACCTCCCTCCCAATGCAATTCAAATGCCAGTTTCCTGGCATTAATTTTATTTGACTGTGTGTTTTTGTAAAGAATTGAACCATTCGAATTCAACCTTGAAAATATCACACTTTGGCTAACACGTTGGTAAATACTTGCATACAACTCACACATATTTATTTTATATTGATAATATTTTTCTCTCCTTAATCTGACCCTTGATGTGAGTGGTTCCGTTTTCTTTTGCTCTATCATCTGTCATTTGCCTATCATCTAAATAATCACATTTTGATGAGTTGTTTGTGAGTTTCTGTGAAGATAGGCAATGAGAAGCCATAGCTCAGGAAGCATAAAATAATCAGGCCACTTTGGTTGCAAATCATAGCTGGAGCTGGTAATTAAGTAGGTCTCCTCCCCACTGAGAACCTTGAAGCATTGTAAATGTAGGACCTGGAACAGTGCTGGATTTAGCCAGGAATTCAATATTAAAATGGGTCACCTTGGTCATATGAGAGCATTTGACAGATGATTTTTTTAAAAAAAAATCCACAGGATTATCATAAATCTTGAGTTCGGTCTGAGTGGGTTGGTTATCTCCTACCTATCTGGTTTTAAATTATTTTAGAAGAGACAGAAGGAGAGATAATTATGATCACAAAACCTTTGAAGCAGAAGGAAACATAAAGATCATTTCATTTAACTTTACTTTCAAAGTAGAACTCTTTCCCATTTTCTCAACATATTTATCTTATTTTTTTTTTTGCTTGATGGGAAAATTCACCACTTTCTCAGAGAGTCTCTTCTGTTTAGTGTTAACAGTACTGAGAAATCTTCCAATCATGTCATGATATGCCTTCAGCTTTTCCATTACCTGTGTGTGGATATCTGATTTGGGGCTTGTTGAATGCTGTGAGAATCTATTAAATTGTGTTATTTGACTCTAACATGTCTGCATGAATTCAGTTATATTAACCAACTCTGTGTGCGTGTATTTGTGTGCACGTGTGTGCACATGTACACATGCGAGAATGCACACTGGTACCTGAGCTTTAACTCAGGGCCTGGGCAATGGTCCTTACAGTTTTTCACTCGAGATGGTGCTCTACCACTGGAAATTCAGCTCTATTTCTGGCTTTTTGCTACTTGGGATCCTCAGATCCCAACTTCCTGAGTAGCTAGCATCCCAAATAGGCAGGAGCCATTGGCACTCTGCCATCCTTACTGAGTCCTTTAGTAAACAAAACACTGATTTCCTATATAGCTTTCATTGCCAGGTAGGCTTTGTTAAGCTGCAATAACAATCAACCCTAACACATTAGTGGCTTAAAAACAATGTTTATTTCTTGTGAGAATTTTGGATCTCTGATTTCTGTTGCCTTCATGCAGAGATATATATTCTGATGGAGATGTTATGATATTTAGAATTTGATTAAGAGAGAAGCAGAAAATAAAATGCAACAGTTACAACCTTACCCTTGAGAATGTGCACCCTGTAAAAGCCACATAACTTGTGTTTGCTTTCTTTTTGCTGTTTTTTTTTAATTTTATTATCTCTAAGTAGTACTACAAAGGACTTTCATTTTAGCAAAGCAGTTTATGAATACAGTGCATCTTGATTAGTGTCATGCCTTTCAGCATTCTCACCCATCCTACCCTACCCAATCTTTCCCTCATTCTTAATAATTTTGTAGGCTATACATTGAATTTTTTTGTGGGTCATGGGGCTTGAACTCTGGGCCTGAGCACTGTCCCTGAGTTCTTTAGCTCAAGGCTACCACCCTAACCCTTGAGTCTCAGCCACACTTCCAGTTTTCTAGAGGTTAATTGGAGATAAGAGTCTCACATTCTTTAGTGCCTGGGCTGGCTTTGAACAATGATGCTCAGATCTCAGCCTTGAGTAGCTAAGATTACAGGAATGAGCCACCGTGCCGGGCTACATAGAATTCTTTTTTTTTTTAAAGATAATTATTTATTCTATTTTTGAATACTTTGGATTCACAGAAAAATGGTAGAAATATTACAAACCTCCCAAATACCTTGTATTCCATTTCCATTATCATTGGCATCTTATATTAATATGGTACTTTGTTATCATTAATGAACTTTATCATTAACTAAATCAATATATTTTATTCTATATCCTCTACATTTCCATCTGATACATTTTTGTTCTGAAATACCCTCCTGGGTAGAACTCTGCCTTATTTAGTAGCATTTACAGAACTTTAGTCTTCTATGAAACATATAGCAGTTTATTAGTATTATTTGTTTCTAAGGAATCTGACAAATGTGAGGAATGTTGAATAGGCATTTCAGAATCTCTTCTGGCTGAGATTTTTGTTTTTCACAATTAACCTCTGGTTATAGATTTAGAGAGAGAAGGCAGCAGAATAAAAAGTGTCATTTCACCAGAAAACAACAATGGTCTACATTATCATGATTAACTATGGATGACATTAACATTAAGCTCTTGGTCCCAGAATGTTTGTCAGGTTTCCCCAGTGTGAAGTTACTCCATGTTGGAGCTTTTAGAAGAACTATGCTTTCCCTCTATTGATACATAGAATTCTTGGCTGCATTCTTCCCCCTTTGTCCTCTTCATTCGTCTAACTTGCATTCACTTTTTCATAGGATGAAATTCCTTTTATGAAAGGGAAGTGAAATAGTACCATTCAGATGAAAGGAACAAGAAGAATTCAATAACCTTTTGTCCCTAAATTACATTAATGAGAGGCATGTAATACTTGCTCCAAATGTTCAGTTTACTTTTCTTACATGAGTACATTATATCACCCATTCCCAAAGGAAAAAGAAACCTGAAGTTGACAACATACATTGCACAGACTATAGTATTTGGATGATGGACAGAAGCCTCTATTAGATCTGAATGTATTCCTTTTACTCAGGGAACAGGAATTAAACATATATTCTTTATTATTCTCATGGCCCAATATACCCTTGTCAAAATAGAATAGGAAAATTTGAGTAAATATCTCATGTTGTAAAAGAATAATGAAAGACATTGCAGACCCTGGTCTGGCTCAGAGTAATGCTGCTATTTAGTAGAGCTCAGATTATAAAAGCTACCTCCCTTGAGGTCAAGAACATTCCTCAGACAGATCCCATTCTTCTGTCTGAGACTGCTACCTTGGTCAATTGTGCTTTGAGATCATCTAGAAGATTCTTTCCCACCATCCTTTGTATAAAATGAATGTTGGAGAATCTGACTTTTCTCAGGTTTGAATCACTTTCTTCTTATAGGCAGTTGGCAGCTGATGGGGTGATGTAAGCCTGGGGCCATGGCATCCATTTTGGTCCACATTGTTGATTTATAAATAAGACCTGGATCTTAAGACCCACATATTCTTTAACATTGTCATTCCTGTATTCCTAAATCTTGTCTCTTTGTAGATGCTTTAATCCAACTGCGTTGGAAGAGCACTATCATTAAGCTCATTTTCTAGATGTCTGGCCCTAGTGAGTTCTTCAGAATACCTTAATCCACTCAAAAGTGTTAGCTTTGATCTACATCTGTGCATCTGAGTTCTACTTAGCCCTTTTTGCTTAGATACTGCAAATTTCATTCTTTGATACATGGGTTGGGAAGCAGTGGCCTTCGCTCTGCATTCGTGACTCCAGGGACTCTGAGTTCTTTTCCATTTTGTTCACAAGTAAGTTGATTTTTTCCCCCTGTAAATCAAGTCTTTATGTAATGTCTTTCCTGAGAGTCTAGAGTACGCTAGGAATATGACTTTCCTACCAGGTTAGGACAGGTGACAATTTTACCAGACATTTCCCCATTGCATAAATGATGACTGTTTCTCCACTTACTAACTGCTAAGCCAATAACGCAGTGTAATTTTTGTTTTATTACAGCTGACTCCTTTTCTTGTACAAAAGGACTACATATGTTTGTAAAGTTCTACATTATTCTCTGATAATAAACATCCACAAAATTATAATTGTTTAAAGCCATGAAACATGGTTCACACGTTCTGATTTACATGGGTTGTATTACACCATTCTCTCTCAAGAGCACAAGGTAGACTTGGTTTTTTTTTTAGCTTTTTAAAATTTTTATTTTATTGCCAGGATGATGTATAGAGGGGTTACAATTACATTCTTCAGGTAATATATTAACTTTTTAAGGCATACAGGAAGTTGCTTATAAATAATATACAATAGTGATTGAAATGAGAAATGTCTAAAAGTTAGTAACAATAAAAACATTAGATAAAGATATAGGAACATATGAACTTAAATATCCAAATATTATACAATATAAGACAGTTTAAACAACAGCACATGCATACATATAAATGACAAAGGATTCTGATGTGTTCTTTTAAATTTATTTGACATTTTTAGCTCTTTTTTAAATTTATTTTTTATTGTAATTAATAGAAGGATTACATTATATTCACCAGATAGAAGGTGCATTACTTCACAAACATTGATACCCAAAGGTATCAATGCCAGGCAGATAGAGGAACATTTGGGAGGCTTTGTCCCAAATATAATTAATGTCACTTATAGTCACATCTGATTGACTCAAGTAAGGCACCTGGCTACCTGAAGCTTAAAGTAGAGAAGAAAGGCAATATTACTGTATTCTGAGAACCAAAAATATTGACTATTAACATGAATAATAACCTTTCATCTTTTACTTTTTCTAAAAGAGTGACTGGTTCTATTTGAAATGTAGAAGGCTTGATTATTTGACTGTGTGGTCTTTCTTACAGGTAACCTATAACTGTAATTAAATGATTCAGATGTTTGTAAAGCTAGGATGTATGACTCAACCAACTATAATAAAATATTATTTTTGCTATATTTTGGAAGAAAGAAAAAATAAATCCATTGTAAAATAAATCAAGACTCTGCTCAAGCATACTTATTTGCTATTAAAAATAAAAGGCATTTTATTTTCCAAATGAGAACATTTTAACTCCCATCACACCATGAAGTCTTTGGTCAACTAGAATTTGCTTCTGATTTTCTGTTACTCCTGTTTTTTGTGTATGAAGTATGTATTTGTAAAGGTACCATTTAAGGACCTTAGGATTTTTATTAATCTGTCCAGGGAAAAAGACTATTTTCTTTTAAAAGAATCAAGATACCTAGTAATGCAACAAATACCAAGGAGGCAGAATCATATTTTCTGAACAACATTTTATTTTATTTTATTTTCATATATTTTTATTGTAATTAATGGAAGGGTTACATTATATTCACCAGATAGAAGGTGCATTACTTCACATACATTGATACCCTTTCTCATGTTATGGTCCCCATTTCCCTCCTCCCCTCTCCCCCGCCAGGTATGTTGTTTTCCCCCCTTTCCTATCCTATTTCAAATAACCAATCAAGCATATATAAAATATGTCAGATACCATATTGTTACAATATGAGATAACCAAGAGATGAGAGATAACATAGTACATTAAGGACAACAATCACTCATTATATGGCTTTTGTTTCAATATCCTGGAGGTCCTTACATTTAGTGTCATACTAATGGCCTTATGTATCTAGGTTTTGTTCTATTGTAAACCTCTACTAGGAGAGTCCAAGGTTTCTACTGATTATGACAAATGAGGGAAACCACTGAGCCAATGTTCCTTTGAGACTGGCTTACTTCACTTAATATGATTTTTTCTGTCTTTTCATTTCCTTAACAATGGGGTGATGTTGTTCTTTCTGACAGCAGCATAGAATTCCATTGTGTATAAATACCACATCTTGTTGATCCACTCATCAACTGAGGGACATCTGGGTTTGTTCCATATCTTTGCTATGGTAAATAGTGCTGCAATGAACATCGCTGTGCTAGTGGATTTAGTATGTCCTTGTTTCTGGACAATTGGGTAAATGCCAAGTAGTGGAATTTCTGGGTCATAGGGGAGTTCTATGTTTAGTCTTTTACAATAAAAAATATAAAAAAAAGAAAACAGAAAAAAAGACATTTTATTTTATTATATAGTGTAATTTCACTGAGATACGATTTATAGTCACGAAGAAACAAGACGAAAAATACCCCTAATAAGTAGACCAAAAAGGTATGTCTGATTAGCTATTGTGTTTTAAAATAGAAAGCAAGACATGAAAAAGCCAAAATGAAAAGATTTTTGAAAATTGTTTTCTAAAGCAAAGGTGGTAGAGTATGGCATCTCCCAAGATGTTTTATTTTCTTGTTATGTAGGTTTTAATTTTCCTGTGAATAATGGTAATAATAAAATAAACTTAGCTCTTGGAACAGAACATTAGGTTGGTAACACAGCAAGCATTCTGTCTTATGCAGACGGTTCTTCGTAAAATCCAAGCTCATTGTGTTTATCCCTGTGCATCCTTATCACAGTCATTCGAAGTGTTTCTAGAAAGGCTAAAACTATTTCTGTGACCTCAGGTCACAGGATCTATAGACATGTCAAAACGCCTGCAGGCAGGATCCTACTGTGATAGGTGAGAGAAGCCTCTCCTCTAGTTTCCTTTCTCCCTATTATGTCTTTCAGACACATCCAGAGCCTCAAGTTTGCCCTGATCTTTGTAAAAACCTGCTTTGTCCATCTTAATACAAGGCACTGATGGCTTTGATACTCCGTGGTGTATAGGATAAAGTCTAGATTTCTTGTTCCAGCATTCCAGACTCATTATGGTCTTCATAACCATTTACTTTATAATAATTTGTTTATCTTCTCTGTCTTTTCAAAAAGGGATTAGTTTACTTTATTGTTGTTATAGAGGTTATGATGTACAGAGGGGTTACAGTTATAAAAACTAACGAGTACATTTCTTTCCACACAATGTCACCCCTCACCCTCTCTTCCAGCTGTCCTTCCTTTCCCTCCTACGAGTTGTATAGCTCTAGTGAGTACCACTACTGTATCTGTTCACCCCTTGTTTCATCATTTCTGTTTTGTTTCCGAGAGAATAGCAACTCTTTCTTTCTCTTTCTCAGTGAGCCATGGACATTCTGAATGCCGAAATATTCTCCCTGCAGAATCCAGGTGACTCTCCATTTACAATAGTCTATACATAAAAATTCCGCCCTCCTTCCCTACAACTCATACACCTATGAATTCTATTGGTACAAAAAGTACACTTATAAAGTAATAAGATAATTTCATGAGGCAAAAAAAATACATGGTTAAAATTCCACAGAAGTCCAAGCTAATAGTTTAAATGTGTGTGTTTTTTTGATAGATTTTCAGTAGCATGCATTTGTTATACAGGGTGGAGTTTCATTGTGACATTTCAATGCAAGATAACACACATTCTCTTCAAGCTCATCACTATCTGTCAATATTAGTGAATATATGTTGCTAATTTATTAACCTGAATCTTTTGATGTGGTCTTTGTTTGAAGGAAAATTTGCAAATTACATGTATAATCTAACATCCATTTCAACTTTTAATTCTCTGATGCCAGAAACTCTTTTTAATGCTGCTACTTGCTGCTTCATTTCCACGTAACAACAATTTTTTAAAATCTTCAAAATTTCTCCAGGAATTACACTTCTTAATTGGATAATACCAAGCTTGGTATTTATCAAATATAGCTTTTTTTTAATAAAAAATAAAACAAAAACTAGACTATCTTCAAATACACTAACTTAAAACAGATCAGAGTCAGAATTCATATCTGTACTAGAAAAAAGCTTCCTAGCTATTTCTGATGGGAACCCTTAAAGTATGTTTTTTCTTCCTTTTCTTTGTGGTGACATGAGGGGAGGGAAAGATGAGTTCAGGTGCTTGCCAGTCAGGCACTTTACCTACCACTTAAGCCATGCCCCAGGGTTTTATGTTTTTATGTTTATTATTTTTTGCAATAGTTATACTTAGGATAGGATCATATATGTATGAACAGGCAAGCCCGGACTGTGATCTTCCTATTTAATTGACTTGAGCTCAGATATGTATGTCATCAGAGTCCGCAATAGCTGAAATAGGATCTTGTTAAAATTTGTGTCAAGGGTCCTCAAGTCACAATCCTCTTGATCTCTGCCTCCCAAATAGCTAGGATTATAGATGCAAGCCACAATGCCCAGCCTAGACCATGTTTATCTTAATATGAAGAAAGAAGCTACTCTTTATCACTTAGGTGAGAAACCCTCCCTCCCTTTACCTAGTCCAAAATTTAGTGGTGGAGACTGGGCCTAGACCATCATGAGGGCTGAGATGAAAATGGAAATAAGAATAATGGAACTTAGCAGACATCAATAAACTGACTATTCTCACCCCATTCCTTCACTTTTGATGCACTCCCCTCTAAGCATCATTGTATCATTGCTTTCTTGCTTTATTTAATTGAAGAAACATTTCCATTAACATTTTTTTAATGTATCTTAAAGTCCCTGATCTTATTCTTGTGCAAGTGGACTATTTTCCTGTGCTCCTCAGTGACCTGTCCTGTTTTCTACTCTTTCTGGGATTCCCAATAGCTTTGTGAACCTCTTGCGGTTCTGAGTTGAGCTACTGTGATATCCCACTGTCTCTCCCATCTGTCCATATTCCTGTAGAAAACTTTCCCTTTCTGTCTACATATGAGATGAGTGCAGCCTGTGAGATGATTTTGAAAACTCTCTTCCCTTAAACCACTTTTCAGTTTGAATATCCTTGCCTGTCCTCTTAGAACACTGTCTTTTCCCAATTGGTTCAAGTTCCCAGGTATAATAAAACATGCTTCCCTGTCATTATTATGATAGTTTACATGCCAGAATTCCTTCATTTCACCAGTGATAATCTTATCTACAATGAAGCACAGGGTTTGATCACAGTTTTACTATTGGTTGCACAGGCAGGATTTAAACCTAGTGATTCTTCTTTGAGATGTAATGAAAATTATACTCCATACTCTATAGAAGCTGTATTTTGGCTGTTTTCACTCAGGTTGTAATCGCTGTGGAAAAGCTTCTGTAGTCATTCACCCGTCCTCTAACGTAATGTGAGTTTTAATTCTGCAATGCATACTAATTGAGATCAATTTCAATTAATATGAATTCTGACTGTTCAGTAGAAGATGAGTGGCTCTTAGGTTTTTAGAAAAGAAATTTAAATCTATAAAGGGATGTCTGAGTATTTTGCTTTGACAGGGCAAGTTTCACAGAGTCATTCTGGGTATATAACCTTAGAGTTAATGGTAAGAGTTACATATCCTCTAGTAATATAGGATCTATGATTCTTAAATTCAACTAAAAGAATGGGAAGAACACTTCATTGGCCGAGAGAGCCACAAGGGTATGGACCCAGGGTAAATCTGGGAGTTGGATAAACTATTTCAGTGAGAAATCAAGTCCTAGACCAGAAACACACATGAATTCAGAGACTAAAGTTATATTTCAAATGTTGCTGATTTCTCAAGTCCAGAATTTTCATTGTAAAACATTTTGAAGCAGTAAACTCTCAGAAGTATTGAAAAAGCAAAGAAAAAACAATTATGTAAGCAATCCAAAGTGCTTAGGACTCTTAGAGGAAAAAAAATCTCACAAAAACTGAGCTTATGCAAACACATGCATATACATTTATGAAACTCACATGGAAATATCATATCTTAAGAGAATTAGCCAACACAGCCTTAGGAGAGATAGCTCTTTTGGACTGTGAAAGAACAGAACAAATATGAAGAGGCAAAGTAATAATCACTTTGAGGTATAAAAGAATATGAAAAGACAATGACAAAATTATTTGTAGATTTGAATCATAACAAACTGAGACTTGTCAATGAAGGCAAACTAGTCACTGAAGCTAAAATATGTGAAATGTTTATATAGTAAATTATATAGTGAGATGGTTCCATATCAGTACCAAAGATGCAACACTGAGGAAAATGAGATAGGGAAAAATGTGGTAGAAGTTATAATTTGGGATAGAATGAGAATGTAATGGTCAATATAAAGAGAAAGAGTGTTTGAGTTAATATTCCAATGCATGCAATGAACCTCCCCCCCCCCATCTTACATTCCAAGGCCATAATGGGGTTTTTGTCTTAATCAGTAAATATGAACGTATAGACATTTGGAATGAAGGTTTAAGGGCTCCAGCTTTCTGAGAAGGGATAAGGAGGAGGAGGTTGAATAGAAGCTCTCAGAAGGGTTTTATTTTACCTCATGTATTTTACCTCATTTACAAACTTTAGAAGCTCTAATATTATTTTTTGTCTTTCATCTTATTTTGGCCATGTGTATGTGTAAATGTTATATAGTCAACACAAACACACACACAGAGATTTGACCTCCTGTATCTGTGGGTTTGTTTGTTTTGTTTTGTTTTTCAGAGCTGAGAGCCAAATTCAGGGTTTTGCACTTGCTAAGCAAATGCTCTCCCATTGATCTAAACCACCAGCTCTCAAATCACTTTTTAAAAAAAGTTGTTTATGTACTGAACATGTGCTGATACTTTATTGTCATTATTCACTGAGTGGTACAGTATAATTCTTTATATAGAATTAACATCATACTTGCTATTATAGATAGCAGGAAGAAAAGGAAAGAAAGAGGGAGGAAGGGAGAGGGAAAAGGAGAGGCCAAAGACAAATATATGCCTTAGTAATATATTTTCCCAATGAAGTCCAACTCCCAATAGCCATTTGACTATAAAATCATCAATGGATTAATCAATTAGTGGGATTAGTACCCTGATGATCTAATCAGCTCTCAAAAGTACCACTTGATAGGGATCAAGTGTTTAACATGTGACTTATTGATGCCATAATATTTGGTGATTGAAAATACACTTGAGGATGTGCAAATACTGCACAGTTTTATATAAGGAAATCGAATATCTGTGGAGTTAGTCCTAGACTGGAAATCCTGGAACCAATTCTTCATGGATATTAAAGGACAATGCTGTCTCCCTGTAGGAACTTGTATGCCTACTTGTGTATGTATGTAAGTTTTGAGGATAGGTATGTGTTTTTCCCCGTATTTTTAAATAACTCTGTCTTGCTATTCCTTTCAGTCTTAGCCATGATGTTTGAAGTCTACTGTTTTAGAGATATGATCATTTGTCACCCTCAGCTAGATGTAGAAAAAGCATTTGACAAGATCCAACACCCCTTTATGCTAAAAGCTCTAGAGAAATAGGAATCCATGAAACATTCCTCAGTATAATAAAGGCTGTGTATGACAAACTCACAGCTAGCATTATACTTGATGGCGAAAAGCTAAAGCCATTTCCTCTAAAATCAGGAATGAGACAAGGATGCTCACTCTTTCCACTCCTCTTTAACATAGTATTAGAATTCCTAGGCAGAGCGATAAGGCAAAAAGCAAGCATAAAGGAGATCTAAATAGAGAAAAAGGAAGTGAAACTTTCCCTCTTTGCAGATGACATGATTCTGTATTTTTTTCATATATTTTTTATTGTAATTAATAGAAGGGTTACATGGTATTTGCCAGATAGATGGTGCATTAATTCCCATACATTGATACCCTTTCACATGTCTTGGTCACCATATCTCTCTCCCCCACCCCCACCCCTCATCTTGTTTTCCCCTCTTCCCTATCCAATTTCAAATAACCAAATACAAATATATCCGATATATCAGGTAACTAAGTGAGATACTGTAACAATATGAGATAACCAAGGGACAGCAAAAGAGATGAGAGATAACATAGTACCTTAAGAACAACAATCATTCATTATATGGCTTATGTTTCTATATCCTGATTCTGTATTTAAACAATCCTATAGACCTACTCAGAAGTTGCTTGAGCTTATTTAAAACTTTGGTAAAGTAGCAGGGTATAAAATTAACCCTTAAAAATCAACAACGAGAAGAATGAGGCAGAAATCAAGAATGTAACTTTTTTTGCAATAGCCTCAAAGAAAATAAAGTACTTAAGAATTAACTAAGAATGTAAAGGACTTTATGATGAAAACTTCAAAAAACCTGGAAAAGGAAATTAAAGCAAAACTGAGGAAGTGGAAAAATTTCTCTCTTTTTATTTACAGGCTTTCTTTCCAGTGTATATTTTGGGTCGGCAGTATTTCTTGCTCTTCCATTCCTCTTGGTTTTCAGAATTTTTCATGCCTCTTTTGGTTGGGCTCATTTTCTCTTCTTTTTCTCATGCGGAAAGGAAATATAACTTGTTCCTCTTTGTTCTTTCCCATCAGTCAATTCCTGGCCCATTACAGATGAATCTTGAGAAGTTTTTTTGTATTGAATAATAAATGGTTTTGTCTGTGGTGATAGATGGTATCCCACAACACACATGGGAGAAAAAGGATGAGTTGTAACAAAAGTGTGTGTGTGTGTGTGTGTGTGTGTGTGTTTCTATATGTATGGGTATATGTGTTTCAGTACCAAGCACCAAAGCCAGGGCCTTAAGAATGCAGGTACTCTGCCATTAAGCTATTGCATTCTTTTAATTTTGTTAAAATCAGACAAAATAAATAAATATCCAGAATACATCCTAGCCTCTTTACATTTAAGATTGTTGAATCTCCAAAATCAATAAGACTCATTTTACTCTACATTTTACCATATTGAAAATGAAAAATCTGATACAGCATAGTGGTTCAAGCATGTAGTCCTAGTTACTCAGAAGAGGATTGCATTTTGAAGCCAACCTAGACAAAATTAGCAAGATCTTCAACTCAACAAATATTCTGGGAGTGGTGGTATGTACCTCTAACTTCAGCTACACAGGAGTCAAATGTAGGAAAATTTCTTTCAGAGATAAAAGTGTGTAATTATTTCTGAGAAATAACTCAAGAATCAGGGCATTTCTGGCTCATGCCTTTATTCCCAGCTACTTGGAAGGCTGAGATCTGAATATTGTGGTTTGAAGCCATCCCAGGTGGATAAGTCTGTGGGATTCTTATTTCCAATAACCATCCAAAAAAGCCAGAAGTAGAGCTATGTCTCAAATGGTAGAGCATCAGTATTGAAAAAACAAATCTCAGGGAGAGTGCCAAGCCCTGTGTTCAAGTCCTATTACTGAGGTGTGTAAGCACACACACACACATACACAAAGGAAAGAATTAGTTCAGTGTTTACCTCACCTTGTAAGTGGGAGATTCTGAGTTCAAACTTCAGTACCAAATAAAAGAGATTATCTGTGTAATCATGTTTTGTTATAATATTTTAAATATGATTATAATAACATTTTGGACAAATATGTCACAAGATTTACATGACAAGTTGAAATAGGAAATATGGGCCACTATCTGTTTTTATATGCACATAAATAATTTGCAGAATAATAATGGGAAAATGTCATCTTAATTGCTGGGGGCAGGGGGACATTAAAATCTGCAATGCTTTGCATCTTCCTAGAGTCTTGACCTTAGACAAAAGCACAGACTCCTCATATGTCAGTTTGTCCATTATTGTATATAACATTCTTTTCACAATACAAAATATCCAACGTTCTTTGGTAAATTATTAAAATTAATCACTTTTCTTCCTAGATTCAAAGCTCTCATCATGTGTACCTCTTCTAAACCAGCATCTTTCAAACTGTATGTTAGTCTGAAATTAAACAGAACCAACTAAATTTGGAAATATAGCTTAGTCTAGCAATAATGCTGAAATTCTGCTTCTAATCGGATTGCCACTTTTATCACTTATTTTTTCAGATATCCTGATCATAGGGAAGATATAGAGAGAGAGGGAAGAAGGAAGAAAGGGAAGAAGAGGAGAGAGAGAGAGAGAGAGAGAGAGAGAGAGAGAGAGAGAGAGAGAGAGAGAGAGTGAGAGAGAGAGAGAAGGAATAAATATAGTTGTCTGAAAAACAAGAATGATGGCTCATTTGCTTTTACTTAGCATTGGGAAAGCAATGGAGTGGCAGCCCTGATGTCTAATGGAGAAAGAACTAGATTCAGAGGCAAGAGGTATTTAGAGGAAAAGCTATCATTAGGGATCATGACTAGTTTTCTTTGGTACAGTCTTGTAGTCCTAGAATTTTGTCCAGTTTAGCATTTCCTTAGACCAAGACATCCTGGTTTGGATAGTTTAATTATATAGTTACATAGATATGTGGAAAAATTAAAGCTATTTTTGGTGCATGATGAAAGATGTGATCTTTAAGTGCTAGGTAAATACTTGTGTTAAATATGACCCCAGGACCATATATCAATGGGCTTTGTTGAGGAAACATGTTCATAAACTCTAGCATAACCAGTGCTACTGCTTTTCTTGATCTAGTTCTGTTTTCCACAAAGTATGATTCCTTAAACAGCAGAATCGATGTCAGCAGAGAATTCTTCAGAAATAAAAACTCCCACGACCTATCTAGAATCACTGAATCCAAATCATTTGAAAGTTTGAATCATTGGTATTTAACAAGTTCTCAGATGACATCAGTACACATTGCTTAAGAGCCAGTAGAGTAGTTCATAGGTAGGAATGTTTTTGAGTTACAAATGTCCACTGACTCACGAACAATTTTGGTGGGATCTGTTTCGCTGGGTGCTTTGTCCTATGAAATGTTTATAATAAAAAAAAACCATGAAGAAAAAGGAAAAAGAAACTGGATCTCTTCCACAAAAACAATTATAATCTACTTGGAGATATTGCATCTACACACAGCTGATTTTATAGACAGATATCATTACTTAAATAAATCTTTCTTTCTTTCCCTCAAAATGTTTACATCAGGGACTTTATCACCTTCACACAAAGCTGCGGAAGACATGAGGGGATGGTGTGGGACTATGGAAGAGAAATGGAAAGAATCAGGAGAAGGCAGAAAGCCTTCAGACTACTATGCAAAGCTAAGATCTGTAAAGGAGAGGACACAGTCTTAGGTTATACAATAGCTTTAGGAAAGATGTGATCAGATTGACATGGAATGAACTTTTTGTTGAGTGGAGTTAAACGTTATGTACAATTCATAACAGAAGGTGGATTTCTGATTGCTTGTGAAGTGAGCATTCACTATATTTATATTAGCCGATTCCAAACACAACCTTCACTCTAACCTTCTTTTTCTAGAGGCTGAAGAATCAAGGGTCTCAATGATCTTTCTAGCTCCCACAATGATCAGTTGTGGGATTCTCAACACTTCCCACCCCATCCACCCCCAGCTCCATGAAGCACTAAGTTCCTCCAGTTCTCTAGTTCAGGACCATGGACAGGTACTGGGCAGCCTCCAGACATCAAGAGAATTTATAACTGTAGTGAAAGGTTTGACCCCACCGATTGTATTTGACAACATTTACTTATTAGAACACTAGCTGCTATAAAAACACATCTCTGAATCTGGGTGGGAGGGTCAGGAGAAACATGTTTACTTTGCTGATTCTATAATTAATGCTGAACTGCCTGGTATTCGTGCAGTAATCTCTCCTATGGGTATTGCCTCTTTCATTTGCTAGGTTATTCACCAGGATATAGGTTTCTTCTCTATGTAGACGTACAAGCAGAGTAGTGCATGCCTCTTTCTTAGATGACACTAACTAGAATTTTAGTCAGTAGGCATCTGAATTCAGGGATCATGGGGAATGAGGACTGATAGTGAAATAGTCATGTCCTAGACAGTGTGGCTGTGGGAGTCCTTATTTCTTTGTGGGCTGGATCAGTGGGCTTGATGACACTGAAACTCCCTGCCAAATATGATCATCTGGCCCTATGACTAGATGGTTTTTTTTTTTTGGCCAGTCCTGGGCTTGAGCTCAGGGCCTGAGCACTGTCCTTGGACTTTTTCAAGGCTAGAGCTCTACCACTTGAGCCTCAGCACCACTTCCAGCTTTTTTTCTATGTATGTGGTACTGAGGAATTGAACCCGGGTCTTCGTGCATGCTAGGCAAGCACTCTACCACCAGGCCAAACTCCCAGTCCCTAGATGGCTTTTTAAAAATTTGCATTAAACCTTCAATTCACATGGTCCTTATTACTTTCTGAAGCTCTGAAATTTGAGATCTGTCCTCAATTCAAATTCCATAAGGAAGATGAAAAATAGGGAAGAGATTATTAAAGAATATCTTCCAAAGGTTTCCAACCCCTTGCTAGCTGTAAAAGCATTAATTACCACCACCTTTGAATTTCCTTATCCTTTGTGTGTGTGGACAGTAAATATCCTTTTTAAATGAAAAGGAAGTATTTTTTTTTCTCAGCCACTACTTGAAGTATTTTTTCTCAGCCACTACTTGCACCAAACTTTTAATCAGAATGATTTCCCTTGTTCCTCAACACATGTAGATTTTGTGTTATTTTTGAATGTAATGTTCTTATTGAGTGTTAATTGCATGCACCTACAGCTTTCAAAGAAGTGTTAACTAGATACTGTCAAGAAGATAGTCTCTTCTTTAGTGTTAATTTATAAGGTGGATTTGCAAGCACTTCACAAACTCCTTATTTTGGAATTGCTTGCTGATGTGAAAGAGGAAAGGAAAATGAGATACACTGCCTCTACTTAAAATTCTGTAATGAGGCAATGGTAGGCAGACCTTTGAAGAGAAGCTTTAATAGATAAATCATTTACCAATCTGCTCTCATTTCCTCAACAGTCGTAAAAAAATTATGTACAGGTAGCCACAGGGAAAAAATCTAGATGTATTTCCCTTTAATTTTCTTTATCTGTTGCCATTTGGAAAAATAATCCATGTGATTGTGTTTACAAATAACTTATAAAGTCATTTTGGCCTACTTTGTACATTTTTGTGTAACTAATGTTTCTGAAATTGGTGTGGGTGGAACAGCCCAGGTCATCGTGGTGTAGGGAAGGAGTAGGGCTGGTACCTGGGCATGACATCTGTAAAAGAAATTCCATTAATCTTAGGATAATTAGGAAGTCATTCAGATGTGATTGCAGTATTTCTTGTAAGGATTTGAAAAGTAACAAATCCAAAATATCTCTACAAGGAATATTCCATTAAACAAAACCAAACCATGAAGACATGTAGAAGCCTTGGTTATGCATACATTGGGAATGTTTCTTATAATCCACCCAGATACTTGTATGCAGATATCTGGATCAGGTATAGAAGAAGAGAGACAGAATATAATCTAAAAGACATTGAAGGGTATGATGTGCCTAAAGATATAGCCTCCTATTTGTGCATTCTAGCCCTTAGTACAGAAGGGGGTTTCATGGTGTTATGTTATATTTTATTAATGAGTAAGCAGATGAAAAAATTATTCATTAAAAAAATCCAGTCTTTCCATTTTGAACATTTAAATGACTTCCAATACAGTTTTAAGCAAAATACCTTTAGAAAAATACCTTTAGGATCCTCCTGTCTCCAATTACGGATATGTTGTAAAGTATAAGATGTAACCATTAAATATTTTGGTAGGAAGCTTGGCATGTTAGTGTGTTACTGTAATCCCAGCATTTGGGAGGCTGAAGCAGAAGGATACTGAGTTGAACAAGATCTAGACGACACAATGAGATCAACGTCAGCCCCGGCTGATATACTAAATCTCTATCCTCTCTCCCCAAAAGAAGGCAAAGGAGACCACCGAGTGATAGTTTCTTTTTTTTCTACAAAGCCAACTTGCTTTTGAGCCCTGTTTTTATACCCCTGTTTTTTAATGCTTTTCCAGCATGACACATTTATTTTTAGAAGATTTTATCATTTCATGAGAAACTGTGGTGTTTTGCCTTTCCTTCTTTTCTTAGATTAAGGCAGGCTGTGTATTTCAGGTATGTGAATATTTAAGAAACAAGCTATGTCTAGCTGATCTGCCAGTGGCACATTCCAAACAGAAAATCAATAGGACAAGCTTGAGGGAATTGCAGAAGGTGATTGGCTCTCAGGTGGAAACTATTTGAAGCTTTATTTTCCAGTGAAGTAAAGTCCAAATCCCAATTGTTAATATACTATTACAGTACATTCTTCTCCCTAAGGGGTTAAGTCTAGAAAGATAAAAATGCATCCCTTCCCTAAACTGCAGTTAGATAAGGCCCAATATAAAGTTATTTTTTCCACCCTTTCAAGTTAAATGTAGTTCTTCGTCTACCTTTAGTTCCACTACGAACACTGAACTTTCAAGAGTACCATGCCATCAGCAGTAAGGCATGATTATCTCATATTGTTACAATATCTTACCTTGTTAACTGAGATACTGTATATATGTTTAGTTGGTTATTTGAAATAGGATAGGGAAGGGGGGAAAACAAGATGAGGGGTGGGGGTGGGGGGAGGGAAATGGGGACCAAGACATGAGAAAGGATATCAATGTTTGTGAAGTAATGCACCTTCTATCTGGTGAATATAATGTAACTCTTCTATTAATTACAATAAAAAATCAGACCCTAGAAAATTAGTCTGTGGCAAATAATAGATAACAAATAGTTTGACATAGCCATATGGCCCCTTAAGAGTTTGTGTTCGGATTCCTGTGTGTCTGTTTTCTATCAGATGCCTTTTGATCTTTATCTAAATAAAAGTAGATGCCCTCTATTTTGAATAGGTAAGGCATCTGAGCTAAGATAAGGCTAATAAATAGATCACTGAAGTAAATGTTAACATTATTAGTGGATCTTGCCAGTCTCTCTCCTCTCACTCTGATTGTCTTATGGTAATAAACAACTGTCATTTTACAGTTGTATACTTTGAAGTTACCATAGAACACATAACACACATCTTTTTCTCTAGAAGAATTACTGGCAGTGTTTACCAGTTATATTTGTTCAATTTTGAATAATCTCTAGCTTTTATTATAAATAATTTTTCCTCCTAAATGATCATGTCAGTGATAGTGAATAGCATAGTTTATTGTTGAATGAAAGATTAAATATGTATAATTATATACATTTGCATATATGGGATACAATCTTTTATATTATTTTATAGTTATTTACAGTTTTGTTACTTTTACATATTACTTTATACTTATTTACATTTTGCAAAAATTATATATATTGTTTTAATTCAGTCTGATAGAAAACCATCATCTGGTTACTATTGATATTGCAGATGAGAAAAGCAGGCTCAAATCATTTTGTTTGCCCAAGAGAATGAAATCAGCATTGATATGATCAGAGCTCAAACCTGCGTCCTTTAGATCTAAATCCTATGAACTTCCCTGTACCCATGTTGTGATGAACAGATATTTTTATTCTTAGAAAATTGAGTGAATGTTCCAAATCTTAGGTTACAAGTCAGAGAGGCAAGAATAGAAAATCAACCGCCTGGGATGGTTTGTCCTAGAGAGTGCAATTAATGTGGTCCCAAAGTGCTTTGAAGATCTGGGACATGTTTGATTAAGTAGGTAAAGGATGGCAGAAATTTGCCAACTCTTTTTTTTCTATTCTGACTTCATTCCCTTTTCTTTTTGTATTTGAAATATGGCTTTTTGGGCCATGAAAAAATGGAACATCCTTAAAGAGTGGACAGCCTGTGGACTCAGACACTACCTTTGATTCTACTATATAGTGTTTCAAATCATAGGTGGAAAGATTCTTGAGAAAAAATGAGTTGGAGGGAAGTGACAGGAGGTAGTGTGATGGTTGGAATAGAAGGATGTATTTCATTTTCAGAAAGAGAATGTTAAGCATTGGCCTGTGCATTTCTTTGCAACAGGACTTTATTCACTTACATTATAATTCTAGGTGGCATTACACCTTGGATGTAATGACTCACATGACCTTGTGTTGTGAGGAGTAGCAGATACTGTCCTCAGAAAGTTTTGGAGAACGTCAGCTTATAAGGAGAAATGGTGGAGGAAGATCTAGGAAAAAGTCCATCTTCTTGTTATTGGGGTCTTGCAACTCTAGAGTATCAGTATTCCTGTGGTGATATAACAGTTGCATTCTAAGTAGAAAAATAATATCAAGTATTGAAATATAATCATGGTCATAGTGCAATTTTGCAAAAAAGATAATGCTATATTTTCTGAATGCTCTATTATTTTAAAGTCAACGATTTGTGATATGTAAACTACTCCGTTCACAGCTGCAAAATAGTAAGATTTCTTTTGGCTCTTATACATTGAGAATTACTCAGTGAGTCAGAGAAGATCGAGTTTGGAATTTGGGGGGAAAGGGCAAAATCAAAAGGAAATGAGGACAAAAAAAAAGGAGTAAGTAGGAAACTTGTCCAAAAGTTCTCTTCTAAATCTGTGTTCTTTAATTTCATAGCCACAGAGTCCTATGAAGTAAAGATAATAACTCTAATCCATAAAGTTCCTATATTATTAAACTGGAAAATAGATGTTAAGTGCTTACCACAGTATGAAGCAGACACAGAAAGATGCTATACGATCATAATAAGAAATAATTCTACATTTAGCTTTGTTTTCTTTTTACCACACTTCACTATAGTAACCCAGGATAATTCCACAGTAGGATCAGACTTGGCAGGAAAACTTTCCTTCCTTTGTTCCTGTATCACTAGAAAGTGGCTGGATTATGGGTAGGTGTGGCAGGAACCAGGAGGGGAGTTTATGGTGGGTGGAAGCAGGAGGAAATAGCAAAACACCAGGAGCCTGTCAATGGCTCTGTTGTGGAAGTTAACTTCCTTTTACCAAACATCTTGAACCTACCCCCTATGTAAATGCAAAGAAACGTGTTCAATGAAAGGGCTGATTTGCTTACCAATTCTTTTTCCTAAAAGACGGTTCCGCAAAATAAAGGGGAGCAATTTCATAGCAGTTTCCCACATGGCAGGAGTTCCTTGTGTGGTGTTTAGAACCATGTGTGTGACTCCTGAGGCACGCATGTGTGTGCTTAAGAATGGTGATGTGTAATGTGGAAGGGGAGAAACCCTTTTAACCTCACAGTAAGCTGAGCACCTGGAGTGAAAAAGAATGTCTGCCCCCTCCCCCGCCACATATACAACCACCTTCTTGATGTGACTCTTTCAGAAGAGAGAGTCTCCATGTGAAATAACTACAAGCTCCTCAAACAATCATCCCCTCACTTTCAACCCTATCAACACATCACATTTCAATCAATGTTATTTCTATTTGAGTCATGTAAGGGAGGGGGAAAAACACAGGGTTTGACTTGTACAGCATTTTTCAAAATTAAAACATGGGGTTCCTGGAGAATAGTGAATGTTGAATTTATGTCTGATCCTGAGAGTTCTTACCCATTCCTCTGGCAAGACTTAATAGATCTGACATTTGGTCATTCGTATTTTATAACCTGTGTGTCTCTGATGAGCCTTGAAGAGACACTCTATTTCTGATGATAGAAAGAAAGCCAAGGACATGTGTTTTCAAAGCCACCTACTGAAGCAGATGGATAATTTGTATTTTAAAATGAAAGCTGAAATATTTTAATGCATACAGTTTTTCTTTTGTCTCTTAGATTGGAACAGTTGGATATCACATAAAAATACAGTGAAATAGTATCAATTTGATTATTATTTTTTATTTTGTGATAGCTAGTAGTATTCAGTTTACTTGCTGAGTAGTGTTTCAAGTGGCTCATACAAAATGTTTGCAGGTTATCTTTATAAAATCATCCATAATCTTTCATCACATATTGCAAATTATATCTTCCAAATATCCATGGCCATAGGTAATTTTCTATGAGCTGATAACTCATATAATAAGCAACAATAAGCTCATGAAAAGCTTCACTTGTTTTTAATCTTTTCTCAAATCATGTAGTTATTTTTACCAGATTAATTTTTATATCCCATTGACCAGTCTCATTATAAGGAATTCCTCTAGTAACTTCGGTGATATGTTTATCAGTCAGGGCTCGATCAGAGAAAGGAACCATTAGGATATTATTTATGTTTGTGTAGCATATATTTATGTGTATCTATTATATATAATATATGTAGTATACATATGTATATATGTATGTATACATATGCATATACATAATACTAAGAACCACATTGTAAAGATGGCATTGTAAAGAATTGGCTTACAAAACTGTAGGGACTTGCTAGGCTTCCAGAATCCACAGAGCAAGCGGTCTCAAAGGCCATACTAGAATGAGCTAAAGCTTCCTCCTTAAGGCAAAAGTTCTCCTTTATCAGGGATGATTCTGTTTTTGCCTTAAACATTATAAGCTATGAAATCAGGTCTACTGAATTATCTAGAATAATTTCCTGACTTGAAGCTAATTCATCATGGACTTGAAGGGAATCAAATACCTTCATGGCAACAATTAGGTGGAGGTGGAAGATTTCAGATATACATTGAAAAGTCTTTTTTTTTTAATTTTTTAGCTCTAACAGGAAAGTAGGGAAGTTATGAGTAGCACCTAAAACACAGTCAGGAAAATGATTGTGGAGAGAGATAATAAATTCGAGAATGGTAATGATTCTCTAAGACTGAGGCCTTACATAGAAGTAGTACAAAAGTGTATATACTGTGTAGTGTGTTTCTCCTTAAGGTAGAGAGGGTTGCCAGGAGCAGAAAGAAATAGCTGCAGCTTTGTGATGGGTGATGCCATATTCCATTTTTAGGCACTGGATTTGAAGTGATTTTGAGAACCCTAGTGGATACAGTGAAATGGCTTTGGGCTTAACAGTGTCTAACTTTCACAAATAATCAAGTAAGATAAAGAGTGTGCCACACCGAGTGGATGTGAGGTTTAAGATAATGGCGAGGAAAAGTCTTCTGGATTTGAAAATGAGTATATGGGTGCTTCCAAAAGCAGTGGAGCATGAGAGAGTTGATGACTCTAATTTAGATAAGGAAAGAAGTGCAGAAATGGATTAAAAGTAACTTTGTAGACAGAGGAGTGAGTCATCTCAGTACAATGGAAGGACCAATGTTTTGGAAGTAACTGAGAAGGAGGGGACAAAGCCTGGTCCTGGTTGTGTTCCTGCAGTGGTGAAACGCTTCAATGCAGTCATGAGGTCCGGAGCATGATACAGGAGGTCTTCCAGATGGGAGCAAGCAGGCTTTCCCAAAAATGGCTGTTGTGGGTGGGCTGTGTCACAGGGATATCCTAGACTTTACAAGAAGCCCTCCTCAGTCTGTGTTGATGGTAAAGGCTCCAGGAAGAAATCCAGGAGTAACCCTGTGCTCACGTAGGGACAGATGCCCCAGGTAGACTTTGGGTCACATCTGGATGAACAGATCACACACACACACACACACACACACACACACACACACACACACACACGGGTGCACAGTCATGGTCTGTGCTAGTTTTAGGCACCTGAGTCCTTTTTGGTGCTTTCCCCTGCACAATGCCACATTGAGCTCAGAGGCAATCATGATGTGCTCACTGACCTAGAGAGCTCACAGTTACAAAGGACGATGGGGACAGGCCACGGAAAAAATAGTTGTGATACAATGTGGTAAATAGGTTCTGTTGTGCAAGAATAAATGAGGTCTAAAAAAAAAGAATAAATGAGGTCTACTTTTTTTGGATCTCTATGGAGGAAGTATTGACAGAGAAGAAATGAGAAAATGGACGGAACATCCTCATAGACTGACACGAAGTGAGGTTCAAAGAGGAATGGCCACTCAGAGGATAGAGCAAAGGTTCAGAGGGAAAAACGCCATCACATAGAATCCGTGGGGAATCGTGAGAGGACCACATGGACTTTAGCTCCGAGTTTGTAGGGAAGGGAAAATGGGGCTGGGAGCATGCTAGCTCGAGATCTGCCTCCCTCTGAAGAGATATGCTGACTATGCTAACACAACACCCCATCACATATCAGGCCTGGAACAGTCCCAGATCATAAGAGCTGCTACTTGACTTCCCTCACCATACCAGCGCAGCCTAAAGTTTGATATTCCATGATTGCTGTGTACACACACATGACATCCTTAAACAGGAATACCAAGTATTTTTAATATTGTTTCAAGAATGTCAAGGAATTTTCAATCTTCTAATTTGGTTGGTTTTTGTCTTCCACTAATCCTAGTACAAGCAAGCCCATACTTATTTCTTTTCATTTGCTAATACTACTTGCTTTCTTTCTTTCTTTTTTTTTTCTTTGCCAGTCCTGGGCTTGAGCTCAGGGTGTAAGCCTGTCCTTGGACTTTCTCAAGGCCAGAGCTCTACCACTTGAGCCTCAGTACCACTTCTGGCTTTTTTTCTATGTATGTGGTACCGCTGAATCGAACCCAGGTCTTCGTGCATGGTAGGCAAGCACTCTACCACTAGGCCAAACTCCCGGCCCATACTACTTGCTTTCTATCTTCTATATCTATCTGTATCTTTTTGTTTGTAAGTTCTTTTCTCCTTCATACTTTCTAATATGTAAATGACTTTGTGCCCACAAAGTTGCTATTCAAAAAATAAGCAACGAAGATGGGTAAATGATATTGTAGAATAATCCTAATTTTGTGTTCTTACTGTAATATACACTAAGGAGGTTGTTCTTATGAATAGTATTGATCTTATTATAAATCAGGGCCACTTATTATTATGGATATTCTTAAAACACATGCCTTCCAATCAAAAGAAATTCACAACAAAAGAAAAAAATGCCAAACGATTATTCTAGTAGTGTTCTATAAATCTGACCCTACTGTGCATTAAATGTTTTATATATATGAAACTTGCATTAATTGCATTGAGCCTTAATTATTTTCTCTTGTTTTAGGCAAGCATTATAACTGTAAAGTGTGAAAATAATGAGCATGCCCCTCAGCATTAAGAACTTTAATGGTTTTGGCTTTCACTTTACGTTTGGTTTTCAAAAAACATGTCTCATCAGTTAAATATGTGGACTGGATAATTTAGTGGCAATTAAACATCATAGGCTGCTTTATTGCAACAGTATCTCCAAAACACTGTTTAACCTCGAATGGCTTATTGTTGTCATCTTCTTTGAAGATGAATGATGTTGTGGCCATGTCAATCACTTGATCAAGTTCAACGCTCCCTGGCCTCTAGTGGAGAGACAGTCTTTACCTGGCTAGGTCTATGAGACAAATTTATTAACGATAATGAGACAACTTAACAGTTTAACAGAAACCAGGACTAGAGGAAAATATGTCTTGAGTGTAAATCATTTAACATGAAAATCATGTCTTTCCCTATACTAGAAAACCTAGAATCACTAGGTACTCCTATCAGCTGCATCACATGCATAAGTCATCACTCAGTCGATTGTTCAGAACATTTCCTTGGCAGTGGAATCTCTTAAGGAACCTTTCCAACTAAGTACCACCTGCTTGAGGCCACCTGTTTTCTGAGCAGCTTGCTGCCCAACAAGTGGCCAATGTAGTCTGACTTTCTAAGGCATCTTTTTATATCTTACATAATTGTAAATCTAGAAACAATTTGGTGTTCACAATGTCTAAATACTCTGAATAGTAATCATTTGCTGAGGATCTATTAATATATTATCATATATCAAGTGCCATTGTAGGCACTAGGTTAAAAAAACATGAATAAGCGTTAGAAGTCTTATAGAGTACTTCTACTTTAGCTGACAAGATAAGCATTTGCAATTACATTGTGATACATTGCAGTAAACCACACCACTGAGTAAGGGAGGAAAAAAACCATTTTGATAGACACACATGCAATATATTTTGGAACCTTTGGAATTAGAATAATATTTGAAAGGTGAAATCTTTCTTTCTGGAGAAGGTAACTGGAAACGGTAATTTTGAAGGAAGAATTGATTTTGGAAGGCAGAAAGATTATTCAATAATAGTTGCACAATTCTTTTATCATATGTATTTTGCCAAGTGTCTTGTTCTATGTGTATTATTTCTTTGCAACACATCTTATTAATCTTCATAATTACCCTTGGAGTCATCTTCATTTTCAAGATGGCAGAGTTACCAGGCATGGAGGGGTGAGTGTGTAATGGTATGAGGGGAAAACAATTCACAACCTCATCTCTTACTCAGTCAAACTAAGCAAAATGATTCTCATTGTGAAAGTGGTAAACAGGCACAAGGATCTTAGAAAAGTTAACATTATTTTCTGACCCTACTGATTGGAATTTAGTATTGGAGAGATTTCCAGGTTTTGAGAAATTTTACATTTCATCTATCTATCTATCTATCTATCTATCTATCTATCTATCTATCTATCTATCTATCTGTATCTAAATCTTCCTATCGATCTATATCTATTCCCTTTATATCTATATGTATATATGTATCTATCTATCTATATGTATATCTATCATCTAGCTATCATGTAGCCAGCTGTCTGTCTATCTGTATGTCTTCCTTAGAATGCTCAGAACAAATTTCATTGATAGTTATTAGCATGAACTATTTAGGTATCTGTTATTAACAAATGCAACATACTACTTCGAAATATTGGTAATCAAGGGCAAAATACCATGCTTCTGAGTCAAAAGAACCAAGTCTTTGTTTACTAAGGGAACTTTGTGAAATCATAAATGATGCATACATCAGCAAGGTGCCTGCAAGAATCTGACAAAGTCAGTTAGTATCAAAAGAACAGATATAAATAACTCAGTTTCTAGGTGAATAAAACATAGGAATAAATCAGAAGAATGGATCTGAAAGGATACAGATCCTGCTTCACTTATATGAGTACTCTAATTTCCCTGTCACAAAGTTTTCTTGGGCCCCAAAGCACCCGCAGTTACGGATGTAGTATGCTTTCTTTGGCAGTCATACTATACATTGGAGTTTAAATATTTAAATAAAAGTGAGACTGAGGGATGGCAGTATGGCCTACTGAGAGAGTGCTTGTCTAGCATGCATGAAGCTCTGGGTTCAATTCCTTGGTACCAAATACACAGCCAGAAGTGCTGTGGTTCAAAAGGTAGAGCACTAGCCTTGAGAAAGCACAAGAACAGTGCCCAGGTCTTGAGTGCAAGCCCTAGGACTGGTAAAATAAAAGTAAGGCTGAGCCAAGGACACATAATTCCTAATACAAATGTAGCTTTTAATGGATCTTTCTAGAAATCATGTTGTGAAGACAAAATCATGCCTCACAGTGAAACTCACTTTCCTATTTCTTTAGTGAAAAAATTGGAGTCATCTACTTACAAGTTTGCTTGATTTCTACTCCATCTTTATACAAGAAAATTACGTTATATCTTAGAAATGTTTTTACCTTTGCTTTTCTTGATTGCTCAAGTTCTGATTATTTTTAAAAGCTTTAGATTTTCTTTGCAGTTGTTTCTCAGACTTTGAAATGATATGATCAAGTGCATCTGGCTTAAGAAACAGTGTTCACATCAAGATCTGGGTGTATGGATCTGAAGTGGTTGGATTTCTTTTAATGTAGAAAGCATTTTATTCACTATGTTTTGGTCCATAAGAATACTTTAGATGGATGAGGATAGAGAAAATATGTTATCTTTTTAGCTGGTATAAGAAAACCTTCATAAGGTTGTAAGAGACTTTGGCAAGCCATTAGGGAATGGGATCAAGACTTTGGAGTCTCAGGTAGAATTTATGGCTATACTTCATGCTAAGGAAAGGTGGAGAATGAACAAAAGGGGACTTGCAGTGATTGGTCTAAGGGATATTCTGGAAGAGTTTTCGAACTGTAGACTATAACCTATCAGTGGGTCACAAAAGCAATGAACGCTGGGTGACCCTCAGATTAAAAATTGGAAATAATAGCATAGTAAATACAAACATTTAACCCACTGTGAAAATTAAATACTGTTTTCTTAGGAGACATTAGCATATTCCTGTAGTAAAATTATGCCTTGCTCTTCAAAGGTTTCACATGTGTCAGTTCAATGGGGAGAGATATATTTCTTCTATATTTTGGTAAACAAAATAATGAAAAATGCTCCAATATAAGGAAAATTTGAACTAATGATGGAATAGGATTCTCCTTGAGAAAAAAAATGAAAAGAAGAATTTATCAGTCTTCTATGTTTCTCATGCTAAGAGTGTGGTAAGTTCTATTTAGTTGGCAAATATTTTTGTGAAAATGAAGTTCATTGCTGTTGTTGTTGTGTCTGTGGTCATGCATGCATACATGAGTACAGGAGAGTGGAAGTTGAAAACTATAAACAGTTGTTTCCAGAAGGTAGAAAAGAACCAATATTCAGGGGCGTATAGCATAGTAGTCTCTGTGTATCTAGCATATATATGCATATTTCAATGTGTGCAATGTATCTATATACAATGGATGTTTTATTTAAAATCTTGAATGTAAGTATTTATTTTCCAGTGATCAATGTTTATCAAGAACTCTACACTGAGCTATATCCTGAGCACATTGAATATATTTAAATAATACCACTTGTAGGTAAGAAACTAGTAAATTTCAAATAGCTGCATTATAATATCTAATACTGAGAGTTGATTCAGTAAATTATTCAATTTAATTCTGAATTCCCTCACCTGAAATAAGCCATATGATTAACTGAATGTATGATAGCATGTCCAATGCTAAAGTCATTTTAATTTTAATGATTCTTTCATATTGGTGAATTGTAATGCGCTATCAGACTGTCAAAGAGTCTATTTTTTTTCATGAAATCATTGGTCTTGGATGCTGATGTTCTTTGTGTATATGTCTGTGTCTTAGTGCCAAAATTTATTACTGATTACTGCTGTTTACAATCTATAAATTAAGGCTAGAAGAATATAAAAATTACTAAAGATTACCCTTGGTATCTTCATTAGATACCATTGTTTCTTTTCATTCTTTTTACCTTCCTCATACACACACAATCGATAAATGATAGATAGACTAAGGATAGATCGTCTATACATATATATGTATACATTTACACAAGTATGTAAATATATGTATGTTCATAGACAAAATTGTTTTGGAGAACAACTTTAAAACATCAAGACAAGTAAGCTAGGCAAATGAAGTAGTTAGGGGCATTTAGCACAGTTAAAAATGAACCTGTTTTAGACTGGGTGTGGATACACTTGTTGGGGGTGTACTCTGTAACAAAATGAGCACATTAAAGAGACCAGAAAAAAAGACCATTTTCTGTAAAGCAATGTAGAAACTCCAGGATCTCTCTATCATCTGGCCAGAGCAGAACCAGTTGCAGGACATTATTGATCAATTCTCCAAGAAGCCAAACTGTCCTTAAGCTATGACTTTCTGTACCTTTGCACATGTCCCTGCCTTGAGTCATCAAACCTCTATCAGAGACGGCAGTGATTTGAAAAAGGCTTTCATCTTTAGAACAAAGCTATCTTTTTTGTTCTACAAGTTGTCCTTGGACCTCAGAAAGCCTCTGTTCTGAGGAGGAGGCTTTCTAGCAAGAAGCTATGGTCTTTCCTGCATATCAGGATGGAAATAGAAGTGGGAAAGGACAGACTGGAACTCAGCCACAGAGCATTGGTTAGATTTTTCATCTTCAAGCTCTAACTCAGTTTGTGAGTCTCAGGCCTTGTGATAAGAAACCACAAACATGTCCTTAAGAGGAAACTAGGACTTTGAAACCATAGAACACAATAAAAGATGAAGTCATTGAAAAAAACTCCTGCAAATTTGGTCCAGAATATCATATTCATATGTATATAGAGAGTTATAGAATATATATTATATACATAAAATTAGAAACAAAAGCCATATAGTGAGTGATTGTTGTCCTTAATGTACTATGCTATCTCTCATCTCTGTTGCTGTACCTTGATTATCTCATATTGTTACAATATTGTACCTTGTTATCAGATATATTATATATATGTTTATTTGGGTTTTTGAAATAGGATAGGGAAGGGGGGAAAACAAGATGAGGGGTGGGGTGGGAGGAAAGAAAAGAGGACCAAGATATGAGAAAGGGTATCAATGCTTGTGTAGTAATGCACCTTCTATCTGGTAAATATAATGTAACTCTTGTATTAATTACAATAAAAATATATGAAGAAAAGAATATATATTATATACATAAAATATAGTTTATATATTGAAGAATATTAATTATATTTGCATAAAATTATTCTTACAGTGGAAAAGCTAATTCATCTTATTGTCTTGATAACTGCCTCCTTACCTTCATTTAAACAATTTCCTTGTGACAGCATCCATGAGCTGTATTAACAAAGATCAAAATGAAATAATTATTTCTAGGCTTACATTTATAATCTTTGTATATAGCATGTATGTTCTGATTCATATGTATTCTTACCATTAAAATTCATACCCATCCTCAAGAAAACTTGTTTTATTTTTTGCAATTTACATAAGATGAAGATCATAATATACCATTCTGATTTAGTTTTAGCACTTTTTCTCAGGGTTCAGGCATAAAGTGTAGATTCCTAACACCCACTTTTAAGGGTGACAGAAAAAAGTGTCTTCATTGCTTATGAATAGTTTGGCCTGCCAAAAATCCAGCTGTGTTGCCATAGAAACCTCATTGGCCTAGATATGATGTCATCACCCAACAAAAGCTAAAAATTCAGCCACTCTATTATTATAACTTGTTAATACAAGTAAATATTGAGTCACCAAATTACCAGTTACAGATAACACTTTCCCAAATGCATTACTATAAAGAGTTTTAGAAAGTTCATTAAATATGATTGGCCCATAAAGAAATACTAGAATGGAGTGAAGGAACTGACTAAAATGATAAAATTGACTATTTTTTAAACAAACAACTTTTGAAAATTTATCCTAATGATGCTTTAAAAAGCTAAGTACAATGCTTGCTAAATAAGTCCCACGCATCCTGTCTTGCTGACAGAAGGAGCTTGTAGCCCTTACATTTAAAGATAAGAACTCAGATGTTGTACCATAGCACAGGTTTATTTTTCTTCTCAACCCTAAAGGGTGCACTGAAAAACAGTGCTCATTTTCTTCCACCCTGTCTTTCAGGTTAGTTTTTACAACTTAAGTGATAAAAAAAGTTGTACATTCAGTTTTCCTTATACAAGTTTCTGTTTGGTAATGAATAAGTGTAATCCAGAATAATAAACAACTCTGGGCCTTGATTTCACTTGTTTTTCGCCTTGTCTTCAAGAGAGCTTAGTAAAGTTAGAGTCTGCAGACTGATGGGAGGCAGGCTTGGACAGGCTTTTTCTTGGTCAGTAGTATCTCCTCAACTGGTGACTACGGCTTGGGATGGTAAGAAGGGAGAGAGAAACATCTGGAGGCTAAGAAACAGAGGAGTTAATGGTCCTGTGGAGTTAGTGCCAGGCTTCTGATAGCTCTAGAGGTCTGTACTATTTTCCTCTTGTATACTTGCACGAGCTCTATGGACATCCCTTCCTCCTGGGCCCCTGCAGAGATGCATCTCCAGCGGTGCTTTCTCACTTTCTCTATTACTCTTAGGCATCTGATTGTACTTCCATACTTTGAATATTTTTCTACTAAGGTCTTCTCAGCCCTTTAAGTTGTACTTCTGGAAAGACAGAGCTCCAGCCTTGTTTCCTTTTAGTGCAGTACCACAGCTGGGCCACATAATCCTGGTTTCAAACACCTGGAGAGGATGAGTGCCATCCTCTTGGCCTTTTTGTAAGACACGGTGTCTAACAGAACTCATGTACATGTACTGAGCTCCCCCTTAGTTTCTTTAAAGCCCTCTCACTACCCTCACTCTCGTAGGAGAAAGAAGACCTGGAAGGCAGACAGGTGACCACAATATAGAAATGTCCAGGAAGTCTCCCCTCTGATCAGCTTTCTCCATATAATTCCACTTTATGTACATCCAGATGTGAGAGAGAGAGAGGGAGAGAGAGAGGGAGAGGGAGAGGAGAAGGGAGAAGGGTGAAGGTAATTAAGCTATGTTTTACACTAAAATCATACATAGGCTATACTTAACTTGAACATCTCACCATTATCTTGGAATCTTAATTAAAAAAATAAAGCAGTTCATCATTTTGAATTCCAAGAATAGTGTTTATTAATGTTTTATATACTTGCACATGAATTCTAATCTGGTAGTAAATTAAAACAAATATTATAATAAAAATGAACTAAGGATTTATGTAATTACAACACTTTTATATGTGAATCCTCTCCATGTTTAAGTGATAGAATTATTGGAGTGCTTGGGTTGCATTTGCCAAAAAGAAAACAATAAAGGGAATAAAAGATAACTCTAAACTGAGCAATATATTAGTATAACTAATAGAAAATCTGAACACATTTGCTTCTACATTTGTTTGAGGATGAATCCAATGGAAGTCTTCCTGGTACTTTGCTATATTGAGTAATGTGCCTTTCTTTGTTCTCAAATGCCTTTTTGTGGTTGCTATGTTGTAAATATTTTTTGATGCAAATTATATACCAATAATGCTAGAACTCCGGAGGGTGAAACAGGATGGTTCAGGATCCGCCTGAGCCACATAGCTAAGCCTTGTCTCCAACATATTACCTCTCCTATTACTACTATCCCTTAGAAGAATAGTTTAGGGATGATTCCTTCCTGAGTTCCAAAGGCAAGATCACTGATTCACTTAACACATTGAGTAATGGCAAAACTTAGCTATATGATTGGTTCAGGGATAGAAAGAAGCAAATCTTCCAGCTTTCCAGAGAGCAATCCAGAGGGGGTGGGGCAGGGGGAGAAAGATTCTTCTCCAAAGGGGAAATGCAGCTTGGGAAGTTGTTGGCAGGCAGAGTAAAAAATGCACAAACGTACAAGAAACCAGCTAAAATTATGATACTACATGAAACAAAAAGATAAAAAGAAATGAGAATTTTCATAGTGTCATTGATTTGCTACTGTAAAACCTAGCAGCAAGTCTGCCCTTCCTCTGGACTCTTCAGTTATCTGAGCGATAAATCTCTTTGTTTTCCTGTAGGAAATTTTAGTGGATTTTGTTGTTGCCTTGCAGTGAAAACACCCAGAATAATGGAATGCCTGATTAGAGTGTCATCTGTGTATCCTGGCAATCTAGCTACTGGGAGTGAAACTGAGTATTCATTATTGTCACCCAGGGACTCTAGGCTGTCTTAATTAAAGTGGTTATTGAATTTATATTCTGCTTAATTTTTGTTCTATGGTTCATCTGCAGATGGTTGGTTTGACTGAGGATTGCTCGTGTTGCTTCCTCCTCCACAGCCATGGCTTAAAAAGCTGTAATGGGCCAATGAGCTAAGTGTTAATCTCTATAATGTAGTGTTACCTGTTCTGGTCATCTCTGGATTCAGGTCCTGGCTAGATCTCTTCACTCCTAGGCTCTTCTGCAGCCTAGATGACTGCACTTAATCTTCTCAAGATTGCATAACAAGACATAAAGGAAAGTTGCCCATCTAAAAAATTATATCTTGCAGTCATATACAAAGAACCCTCTGAGAAGTTTTGAGAGAAAGAGATTTACTTTCATCTTGGTACTGTATTGGTATGATTCTTATGTCAATAGCATATGTAATGAGAAACCTTACTCCAGCAGTAGTTGACATAAAACTCATCTTAATATCTCTCCCTTCTACAAATATATAGAAAAGTATATACTGACAAGGATTTCATAAGATTAGAAGTCTCTGTGTTAATGTTCTTACCTTTCCCTTATGGAGATGCTTTCGTATGGACTATAAAAATGCAGTCTAAAATTTTGCTATTGGTAGCTTATATGGAAGATGATTACAAAGCTAGAGTGTGGGCTCAAAGGAGAATGAAACAGCGGAAGTCAATAAAAGGCAAATAAGGAATATTATTGTGCCGAATACATTACCAACCTCTATTGCTCCATTTGGGCCCATTTCAATAATAAAATGGATCACAGAAGCAGATATGACAAGTGAGGCACTTGAATGGTAAGTTGATACCAATCAGAGACTGCTCTCTTTGCACATAAGGAACTCTTGAATCAAAGCAGCTTACATAAAGGAAATACATTAGATATATCACAGCTACTTTGAAACATTGATACATCACAGCTAAACTGAAACCATTGCATGAGGAAATTGCACACTCCCAGATATTTTGAAGGTAGCATATGTTTGTGACTATTTCTCATAGTGAAACAATTTCTTCAGTGTTACAGGGCATTCTTGTGGGTCCAACAGGCTACAGTTAGCTCCATTTCTTAATTAGGTATTTTTCTTTTGCTGTTGTCAAATAAGACTAAGAATTGAAACACATCATAAAAGTGCCCTGTGGCATTTATTGTACAAAAACTTAAGGTTCCCTGTACAGCACAAAGGAATTCTTTTTGTTTCTATGGTAGTAATTGGAATTGAAATCTAGGATGGACATGCGATAGGCTTTTTCGCTCATGACTGGTCCTTTACCACTTAAATCACAAATTTGCTTTTGACTTTTTGGCAGCTTTTTGGAAATATGAGTCTCTTGGACTTTCATACTTGACTGGGCTTCAAACTGAGATCCCTAGAACTTGGTCTCCTGAGTGCTTAGCATTATAAGCCTGGGCCACTGGCAACTGGGTCCAATTCTTAATTGAAAACTGAAGACTATGTTTGAATCTTCATTTTTACAATCTCCACTTTTGTTGATGTAGACTGCTATTGGGTTAGAATCTTTAGTTTCTATTTGATTATAACTTTTGGAATTAAATAGTTATAAAATGATTTTGATTTCATATGCATCTTGACCAGTGTCACCACTTTGATCATTCTCCCCTTCTCTATCATGTGCACTCATCATTTTTCCAGTTCCAGATTCATATGTATACATTAAACAGTATGACTGCATTCTCTCACCCTTTTTCTCTCCGTCGGTTTATACTCCCCTTGTTGACCTCACTCTCTCCTGACACTTCAAGTTCAAGCTCTCTGATACCTATTTTTTTACACTGCAGGATGGTTGTTCAAAGGAGTTACACCATTGGAATTCTCCCATGTACTATATTTTTTAAATACCCTTGTACATATGACTGTATGTTTTATATAAATATTTGTGAATTCAATTTAACTTCCACACATGAGAGAAAACATGTGTTCTTTGTCTTTCTGAGCCTGGCTTACTTCACTTAACACAATTTTTTCTAGGTCCATTCATTACTTTGCAATGACATAATATCATTCTTCCTGATGGATAGGTATAATTGCATTGTGTGTATGAGTGCATGAGTGTGTGTGTGTGTGTGTGTGTGTGTGTGTGTGTGTGTGTGTTTTGATATAGCACATTTTCTTGGTCAATTTGTCCACTGAAGGGCATTCCTAAACTTGAATACTGATGGCACTATTTTACCTCTGAAGTTGTAACGCTGAAGTAGATAGCTCTCCTTCACCTGAAAACACTGGTAAATTGCATTATAGACCATATAAAAGAATCAATCATGAATTTATTGCCAAAGGTTCTCTTGAGATACCTGATATTTGACAGTATACCAGATATACCAACTATTAATTCTTGTAGATTCTTCAGTTTATCTCTTTATTCAATTACCATCTACAACAGTGCATTTAAACTTTACTGGCTTTGCTCCAATACCATACTATCCTTTCTCTACTGTGATCTTACACACACCCTCTTCAACTCTGTCTGCCATCCTAAAAAAAAATCCTAAAGAATATTTCATACTCATAGAATTTATCATGCTGATTTTTATGGATAAACCTAATGAATAATCAGTTGTGTAGCCTGTCTAGCAGAAGTTTCAATGTAATGGTTGAAATTAGTGTAACGTTTTATGGCGGTGTTTATAATAAACATTTTGCATTCAAGTGAATTTGTGGGGAAATAGGACTGTATTTTCCATTATAAAAGTCCCTGAGAAGCCAGGTGTGATGGCTCACACCTGTAATCCTAGCTACTCAGGAGGCTGAGATCTGAGGATTGGGTTCATAGCCAGCTCGGACACTAAAGACTGTGAGACTCTTATCTCCATTTAATCCCTAGAAAATGGGAAGTGGGGCTGTGGCTCAAGGAGTAGGCTGGTAACCTTGAGCTGAAGCACTCAGGGACAGAACCCAGGTCCAGAGTTCAAGCCCCATGACCCACACACACACTCATACAAAAGTCCCTGAGAGCCAGGCATTCTTATTCTCTGAGCCTAATAATTTGGTAGGCATAAGAGCAAATGTTAGTTTGATGCCTCTAAAACTAAAAAGCTGTGAAGCAAGTGCCACATGGACTGGCATTGGGTGGTGATAAACTACGTTGACAGCAGAGTCTAAAAGATTGTTTTGGTGAATGACAGCTCTCTGGGCTTTCCCTGACTCCAACCCATTTCTTGAACTTGTTTTAAAAGCCTTTTATTTATATCAGAGCCACAAAATAAACAAAATGCTTTTGTGGTGAATTTACTAGATCAGATTTTTATTATTTACCATCAAAACCCCAGACAAATTAATATTTGACCATTTGATATGAACATATGGAAATTTAAAGTGGCAGATTTAAGAAGCATGAAATATATGCTCTAGATTACATAGAAAATTTCTGGAGAAAAATTCTAGTCCTGATAGATTTAATAGTGACACGGGTTAACTTTTCTGGGCAGAAGTACCTTTTGTCTATAAACTTAGAAGTGACTGGTGATGATTTTTATATGAGATCAGTAATTCCCTTTGCTAGGCCTTCAAAGAAGTCCTCTGTTGACTAATTTGACTGAGAAGAAGGCCTGAGCAGGAACTCTTGCTGAGCTGAATTTTCTTCCTTGCCTTCATTCAAAGAATAATCAGAACGTTGTTCAGTTTTCCCATTTAAGTTTCCTTAAGATAATTTTACAAACAATCCTGTTGTTTTATACTATAAACCTTTTCAGCCTTATATCCACCACACAAATAATATTAGAAAACAAAACATTGTGCGGCTTTGATCTATGAAAAGTGGCATATTTTTAAAATGACTATGATTTATTGAATATTTGTAGTATATGTTATAGATATTTCATGAATAAATTAATTTAATAGCCACAGCTATCCTAGGAGTTCAATACTATTCCTAAGATTGCATCAGTGTTAGGAGGTAGGATATGAGCATAGGCTGGCTTGCTTTGAACTTTTTTGCCTAATGATAAGACAGTAGAAACACAAGAGAGCATATCAGTGTTCTTAGGAATAAACAAACTTGCTTCTCTGGGGAAGTTATAGCAATACTTAAAAATGTTGCTCTATGATTTGTTTCTATCAACTTTACAGTGCTTGAAATGAAAAGACTGGAAAGTGGTTGGTATACATAGATTTTAGGGTTTTTTTGCATAAATTGTTTCCTTGCTAAACTGTTGAGAAATAAAATCAAAATAATGTAAAATGAAATAGAGGGATAAGAATGTATTAAAAACACACATGATAAAGAACTGTTCTATAGAAATAACTCTCAATTATAAAAACAGCTTGATTAAAATAAGGGCCCAAAGCTTTGATAGATACTTTGCTGAAGAATACATACAGATGGCAAACAAACACATGGGAAGTTGCTCTGCCACCTGTGTTCAGGAAAATGTACATCAATGAAAAAATGGAGATCCCATTATGTGCCTGTCAGAATGTGGAGACCCAGGCACAGGAACATTTAGACAGTAAATGCACAGTAAATGCTCTAGGGGGCTGTCAGGAACAGCAGGGATCCCCATTTGCTCATGGGGGGAATGCAACTTTGAAAGACAGTTTATTCATTTCTAACCAAACGAAACATACTCTTGCCATCTAATCCTTGGTTGTTAGGCTAATGAACTCTTTGAGGGGATATTTTAATGATGGATGTGTATCAGTATGTCTTTGCTAGAGCTCTTAGAAATGTGCCATGCTGAATGTAAGGTATGGTAAGCTATAGACTTGAAATGATTGAAGTTGATTGAAGAGCATTGTTGCAAATGGTTTGGTAACAATGCCAAGTCAAGTCCCTCAGACAACAACTTTCAATACTGCCAGGAAGTGGGAAGTGAATCCCCTCACTTTCTTCCTATTCTGAAGATATGGAGAGAAGTTTCAACAAGTAATGATAACTATAAGAAAACATAAAATTGAAAGGGTTAGAAATAACAACAAAAGATGATAGTGACTTAGTTTTTAATTAGTATTATGCTTGTCAGGGTTTTTTTTGTTTGTTCATTTTGCATTTTTTTTTTACAGCTGTGACCAAAGACCTAAGGGGAAAGTTGTATTTTGGGTCATAATTTCAGAGATTTCAGCCCACAATCACTGTATTCTGACCCAATGTGAAGCAGAATTTGATGGTGTAGAACAGGAAGTACAACAAAGCTGTTCTCATAGCAGTCAGGAAGCAGAAAGAGAAAATCTAAAGGATCAGTGACAGATAATCCTTCCAAGGGCATTATACCCTTGGTGACCCCCTTTTTTCAGCTAGCTCCTCCCTCCAGAAGTTTCTACCATCTACAAATAATGCTTATTGTCTTAAACTATTTTTCTCTCACATTTCCATTACAGTTTTATGTCCATTGAAATTTTCTAGTTGATCGTGACTGTGTTTGAGCTCTTCCTCTGGTGTACTTTAATTATAGATATATTCATTATTTTTTTTTAGTTTCAATATCTGGGCTCTATCTGGGCCTGGCTCTTGTGATTATTCTCGCTTTCTTTTTTTGTGAGTTTTGTCATTTCTTTTGTTCAATACTGAATATTCTTGGGCATACAGTAAACAGTAAAGTATGTAGCATTTTTGCACAGAAATCAGCAGGCCTTGTCTTTTGTGAAGCTTTTATTATGGGTTTTTGTCATTATAGTTGGGAGTTGAACAGAGCATTTAGATTTCCAATTCTTGCATGCAGTTCTTTCTGATAGAAATGTAACACATGGCACATACATAATTTTTATGTTTTTATTAGCCTTACTTTCTAAAGTAAAATAAAAGTGAATTCAGTTTTAGTACATATTTAATTTAATCTAAGGTACTTAAAGAAGTCATTGTTTAAACATGTTGTTCTGACTACATGTTTACTGCTACCTTTCAAGTGCTCCATGGTCACATGTCATTTGTGACTACAATATTGGACAATAAAGGCTTGAGTATTATTTATGTTTAAAGTGGAGACTGACTTTCCAAAGAATTTTCTCAATGTCTTTTCTACCCTTGCCTTTATGTTCCACTTTTCCCTTAATCTCTGTGGCTTGGTGAGCAACTTTATGCCTCACCATTTTCCTCCTGTGGTTTTGGCCTTCTACTAAGTGTCCAGTTATTACCTGCTAAGTGGTGACTTGCTGCAGGAGGTTGAATAACACTCCTGGTTATTCTAGACTAACCTCACTCTTCAACAGGCACTCTCAGCCTCTACCCCAGGCCTGGGGCCTACTCAAGGATACCACTGCCCTTTCTTTCTTTCTTTTTTTTTTTTTAACCTGTCCTGGACTTGAGCTCAGGGCCTGAGCACTGTCCTTAGACTTTCTCAAGGCCAGAGTTCTACCACTTGAGCTTCAGTACCAGTTCTGGGTTTGTTCTGTGCATGTGTACCGAGGAATCGAACCTGGGTCTTCGTACATGCTAGGCAAGCACTCTACCACTAGGCCAAACTCCTGAAATTAGATATTTTATTGTTATTTCTTTTCTTTGACTATATTGGGTAATTACCTGTATTTTAAGAGTGATTTTTTTCCATTCCCCTAGAGACTGAAGGATTTTACCCATCACAGGGAGAGGGAAGACAGATCTAGTTAAGGCTTTATACTATTGCTCTATGACAACTATCCTCCCAATATTAATTGCAAAAGCCTTTTTCAGATTTATGCTCTGGATGTCCAGAGAGGGTTGGGATTCTCCTTTGGTGTCATTGTTTTCCAAGACCTATATGCTATCACCTCAACTCACATTCTACCTTTAACAAGTCACTAGGTAGTAGTAGATTTACTCTCATTGACTTAATTGCTATTGGATGTCTAGCTTCTGCTTTGGGTACTCAAAAGCTAATGGCTGTTTCTCCTTGATACTCGGTTTCTCCTTAGATAACATATTACTTTGATTTCTGCTATTTATGAAATCAACAAGCATTATGAATTTGCAGGCATTCTCTCCTATGTGTGCTTTATGAAAGGATGTAAATGATAACTTTTTCATCTTTTTTTTTTTTTTTGCCAGTCCTGGGTTTGAGCTCAGGGCCTGAGCACTGTCCTTGGACTTTCTCAAGGCTAGAGCTCTACCACTTGAGCCTCAGCACCACTTCCGGCTTTTTTCTACGTATGTGGTACCGAGGAATCGAACCCGGGTCTTCATGCATGCTAGGCAAGCACTTTAACCACTAGGCCAAACTCCCGGCCCTTTTTCATCTTTTTTTCCCTTAAGCCCAAAAGGAAATTTAAATTTATATAATGTTTTCTTTTGATAAGTATAACTCTGGACTGGTAGAAATCTCTAGAGTACCTTGGTGAAAGTCATTGTAGAAAAGTAAGACCCAACTTTCTACAAAAGCCCTTGTCTTATTCTATTTTGTTTTGGTTTGTAGTTAGAAGCAGTATGTTTTACTATGGCTCCCAAATATACTTTTTATAGTTAATCGTTAAATATTCCTTTTTATTTCTACCATCTTATCCTTCCAGAGAAACTGAAATCCAGATAAAGGAAGGACTGGCTTGTTCCCAGATAATTTTTTGTGACCTAGGGTCATGGGGGCTTGGTCATTGACATTAATGAAGAAGCAAAGTGATATTAATCAGTGGCGATCCTTTGACCCCTTTGACATGGAAAACCATTCTACCAGATAGAGGCCTTCAGTGGGTTGATGCAGTCCTGTTATTTTACAAAGTGGTGAGTTGAGGACATGTACTAAGGATTTATTCAGCCAATTATGTAGGGCCCTGAATATTTATGCTTAAAATATTTAGAAAAATAAATGGGACACTTTCCACCTCCAGGTATGGATTACTGCCATGATCCCTGGTAACAAACCACTAATCTAGCTAGTGGGCACTACAATCACTTGGCTTTGTTGACATTATTATTTTGTGCTTGTGTTTTATGTTGTTTTTCATGAGCTTGCTGAGACAAGTCAGATCCCATCTGTCGGCTCAGCAACGAGCAAAATGAGAAACACAACGTAGGAAATATTGTTCAGACATCCAAGATTGTTTTCTGCCATTTGGTTTTTACTAATATGCTAACATTTAGAGCCCATAAACAAATGAAACATGGACTAGGACCGTGAAATCAAGATAATCTTTAGGAGAACAGGAAGATGAAAGCAATATTTTTAAGTGGACATTTGTTTGCTTTTGTATTTATTAGGCATTAAAAAAACTTAATTTACTTACCTCTCCCCAAGAAGCTCCAGTGCAGTGGAACAAATTAGTTGTAGTAATTTATATCAATAGGGAATAAAGGACCTGCCTCCCTTTACAGAATTGAGTTTTACAGGAACATGTGGACATGCGGTAAGCTTGATATTTTGCATCCTGATTTAAAAGTTCTTTTTTTAATGAAAAAAGGAAAGAGGTACTTATTGTTTTTCTTTTCTTTTTTTTTTGGTGGGGCATGGGGCATGAACACTGAGCCTGGGCACTGTCCTTGAGCTCTTCAGCTCAAGGCTACAGCCCTACTCTTGGAGCCACAGCCTCACTTCTCATTTTCTAGTGGTTAATTGGAGATAAGAGTCTCAGATTCGTTAGTGCCCAGGCTGACTTTGAACTGTAATCCTCAGATCTCAGCCTCCTGAGAAGCTAGGATTCCAGGTGTGAGCCATCATGCCTGGCTGAGGTACTCATTCTTTTTTTTTTTTTTTTTGCCAGTCCTGGGCTTGAGCTCAGGGCCTGAGCACTGTCCTTGGACTTTCTCAAGGCTAGAGCTCTACCACTTGAGCCTCAGCACCACTTCCAGCTTTTTCCTATATGTGGTACCGAGGAATCGAACCCGGGTCTTCATGCATGCTAGGCAAGCACTTTAACCACTAGGCCAAACTCCCGGCCCGAGGTACTCATTCTTGACTATATAGTTTACCTCTTTATATTTCCTAAGATATAGGGGCATAAAAATTCTCTGTTAGGAGTAAATTTGTATTAATTCTATATTGTTTAATTCTCCAAGTGGAAAGAATATTTGATTTCCTGTGATTACCTGTTACCTTTTCTATATTGAGATAGCTGTAGTTGGGCAGGGATCTACACTTCTTTAAGTTGAAGCCAAGAGAACAGATTTAGGACTTGATAAATTATCTTAAGCACGGAGTATGCATTAAATGCATTCTATGTTTCTTCTCTATCAAATACCTTTGTTTCTGTGCAGTTTTCACAAAAATCCCTTGTAACTAACAGGTTGCACATAAAAAATATGTTTAACACGTTCACATGGGTGATAAAAACCTGGTAAGCTGATTGTTTAAGTCACTTTTAATGATAGTATTTGAATGACCCTCTCTCAATCTGCTTATCTTGTGATATCTTCCTAATTTTAACTCCAAAATAGACCTGAAGTAAAACATTATTCAGACATAAATAACCACCATGATTGTTATTAATATTCTTTTGTTTTAAAGAGAAAAATACCAGCTCTGCTTATTTCAGAGCAAATAACACAACTGTAAAAAGCTGTTGCCAAGCAACCTGTCTTCACAGCTCAGATGGGTTGAATTGTTTATATTCTTATGTGGATAAAATTGACCCATTCCCCTGAAAAATGGATCTATGAAGTCTTTGAGATATTGCCACTAAGATTAGGGGTTGGGGGTCACAGTATTGGTATTGTATAGAAGATTCTTCAGGATGAACATTAAGTATCATGTGTTCTTTGGTCACTGCACTTACTATGTTATAAATGTCTGGTTCAAAGTCTGTTTCCCATTAGGTGGTAAGTTTCTTCAGGGCTAGGACTGTATTATATAGTAGGAAATGATATGATGCCCTGAACCTAGTCATTTCCAGCTATTCACAGTGCTGGAATAATGCAAGATGAGATAATGTTATGACAGATCTGTGCCATTTACTTTCTATTATAAGTTTTAATTGTCAGGATAATGTATAGAGGGGTTACAGTTACATTAGTCAGGTAGTAGGAGCATTAATTCTTATACATTGATACCCCTTCTCATGTTTTTAATGAGAAGTAATATCTCTTACTAGAATTTGGAAGGAAGAATAAAAATCCTGCTACAATAAAAAAAAAACCAGCCTAGCAATGTTAAATTACAGTGAGTCACAAATGAAACATTCTGTTAAATAAATAAAATTGCAGCATTTAGAATTGATAGATACCTTACAGGATCTTTAGTTCCAAGGTTCATCCTAGGTGCCATTTGAATCACATAGTACATTTCAACTGAGAGTAGGGTTTTGAACTTTTTTTTTTCATGCTCTTTAATCTGTTCATCTGGGGAACCATTGTGCTACTGAAAAGTGCCCGCAATCACACTTCATGTTGTGAGAACTGTGAGATCATGGGAAAGAGACTGGCTCCCTGGTCCCCTGACAGTCATGTGATGTCTGACCAAAGGGGTTAGCTCCCCACTGTCTGTGGAAGGGAGAGAGCAGCATTTACTTGTGACACTGATTTGGAGGTTGCAGGGAATGATATGTGGCTCTATGCTTAGGGGGCAACTGACAGTGACCTCTCCCACCCTTGGCAGTTTTCTCTTAATTAAAAGCAAACTCGGAAATACAATGTTGGTCCATTAAAATCCCAACTTCTTGCACCATGAAAAATAACAAGGAATATTTCTAGCTCTGCTTTTTTAGAGGAATATATATATTGTTTGTGTATATATTATTGTTTATGTATATATATATTCATGCTAGTGTGTGTGTGTGTGTGTGTGTGTGTGTGTGTGCGCGCGCGCACGTTTGAGAATCCTTCAGGAAACTATATGAGACTCTCAAAAGGGTCAACGAAGACAATTGAACAAAATCAGTTCTTCCAAACATGTCTTGTGAGGCTAGATTTTAAGGAGTCACCAAGGAATGGTTCTGCAAGTCAGACCTGCTTACTCAAGGTCACAGTGGTTACTGGAATCTGTATTCTCTGTGGCTGCCATGAACAAGTGTATTTGTTAGGTGATATGTCCAAATTAAAAGATCAGGAAACTAACCTAGACAGAAGGAAGCTGGTATGGAAATCTTATCTCCCAGTATGATTTTTTTCCTTGTGATCCCGTTGGGTAAGTTGGGTAGGGAAACTTCTGTGGGAGCATTTCCAGAGGTCATTGTTTTGAGATACAGAGCAGGATAATGAAAAATCTTCAAAGAAGCATCTGGGAAGGAAAACAATACTTATCTAGGTAGTCACTGTGTTTTACTTTATGCTGATACTTTGGGTATGTGATGTCTTTAAAGCTTTTATTCTTTTGAGACAAATACAACTAAATACAAATTACCCTGGGATGGCTGACAGTCTTTGTGCTATGGTTTTCAGTCTTGTGCTATGGTTTTTCCCTTTGCAGGAATTTATGGATATATATATAGTTTATTATTTTTTAAACTGTGCCCTATACTTGTCTATTAAATTTGGGTCCATCAGATGAGATCCAGCCTTCCCTGCAGTACATAGTTTCTTTGTTGTTGATTCAGGAGGGAAATTAGCCTGTGCCATCTACTAGCCTGGCACACAGAAGAGCCAACTCCCCCCAAATCCCTTATCTTCCCTCAGTAGCTCTCTGAGCTGTATGTTCACCTCTTCATCTTTTTAAAATTTATCCATCTAAGAAATGAGAAGAACACCTGCTTCTCATTACAAGACTGAGATGTTTTAATGGAACAAATACTCTATTTATTTAAATTCAAAGGGAGACTTGCACTATTTTTATGTAAATTTTGAACTAAATCTCTTCATCTAAGCCCATACCTGACAATAAAGATATTGCTTTCAGTAATTTAATAAAATACTTATTGACTACCTACAGCCAACAATGTCACTATGTCCAGGGTTGAAGGATTTGGTGGTTCCCTAACTGGAATGTGGGAATTTATTACCAAGAAAACTTGAAGGTGAAAAAGGTTATTTATAGCATACCTCAGGGCAATAAGGAAACAAGGACCTTATCATGATTAGATTGTGAGCTGGATGGCATAAAAAAACTGCATCCAAAGAAGCATCGTCTGCAACCTATGCACATGATATGTGCAGTTACACCTCTGTGTGACTCATGTACGTCTATTGTGTGTCTGGAATTTTGCCAGATCAGGTACATAGCTGAGTTCTAATCCTAAGTACACAGAAATTCAAGTCACCTAGTTGGCAGCTACTGTTAAATACTGAGCTCTTTCCTTCATGCTGCTTAAAAAAAAAACAAAAAACTACTATGAGTTTGATGGAAGTGGCTCTATCTCAGGGGTTTTTGAGAAGCCGAAATGAGGAGCATAAGATCATAGACAGCAATCTTCATGTACCTAATTTATGAAAGAAGTTTTTCTGAAATTGTATCATTCTGTTCCAACTTCCTTCTCTATTAGTTAAGCATATCCATTAAAAAATCTTTAAGTAGTTGTACAAGTGAGGTGTCATTTAGCAAAGCAATATATGAATACAATCCATCTTGATCTGTGTCATTCCCCTCAACCATCTCATCCCCCTTCAACCCATCCCTTCCCTTACATATCTTAATGTTATGGTATATATGATGGATTCCTAACGGCCTTCCCCTCCATTCCCCTCTTTGTTGTCAACCCCTTTCCCCTCCATCCCCCTTGCAAGTACTCATTGCTGGGTGCTTGTTTTGTTTGGTTCTGCCTTGGGTTTCCTAAGCCATATAACAAGTGAGTGTTGTCCTTTATGTACCATGTTATCTGTCATCTCTTTTGCTGCCCCTTGGTTATCTCATATTGTTACAGTGTTTCACCTTGTTATCTGATACATTGGATATATGCGTGTTTGGTCATTTGAAATCAGATAGGGAAAGGGGGAAAACAAGATGAGCGGTGGGGGTGGGGGAAGGGAAATGGGGACCAAGACATAAGAAAGGGTATCAGTGTTTGTGAAGTAATGCACCCTCTATCTGGTGAATATAATGTAACCCTTCTATTAATTACAATAAAAATATATGGAAAATGTACCTTTTAAGCTGTCCATAATGTTTATTATAATTTAGTCAATTCATTTGGACCTGCTTGTATACCACGCAGCATGTTACTTATATGGATTTAGAAGCACATTTTAGCTACTACAAATGCACACGTCTGGATATGGCCTTGTGGTGAATAAGTTGGAGGAGAGCAGGTTGTCAATAAAAGCCCCCATGAATGGATGAATATTGTTATTACATGAATGTGTTCACAGTCACAAGAGTTGGTTCTGAAAATAATTTTTCAGTTCCCCCTCCTGGGTCTTGTCCTCTGTTCCTCCCTCCCCCCCCCCCGCCACTGTGGGCTGCTGCAGTCAGATGCCCTCCCCCCAGCCCCAGCCAGATGTGGAGTGCCTCTAAGATTTCCTAGCTTCCAGAAACATGTGCCAAAGAATTTCTGTTCTATATAAATTACACAACTCAGATACTCCACAACACAGATGGACCAAAACGAAGTACAGTAAGGGGAGAGAACAACGGGTAGCCTCTGTTGTAGATTACCTTCAAGTTCCTTAGACCCTTAGGAGATAATGAACCCAAGAGTTCTTAGATCAGCTAGCAACAGTTAATTTACTTCTTATTTAAGTTAGTTTATTGGTTAAATATGTTATTTTTTTTTGGAGCTTGGTATCAGACTAACATCAGCAACTTGTTATAGACATTTATTCTAACTTTCATTTTGGTAATACTAACATTTGAACTCTGGACCTTGGGTGTGTTCAGCTGGCACTCTTTTACTTGAGCCATATCTCTAGCCATCCTATTCTCCTGGATATTTTAGAGATGGAGACTAGTGAAAGTTTCTATCAAGGTGGTTTTGAATTATGATTCTCTAGTTCACAGTATATTAAGTAGGATTACAGATTTCAGTCTCAGATGCCTGGCTCTTAATTAATCAGTGTAAGAAGAGGATTTTGTATCATGTTTCTTATGAGGTCTGAGCAAACCACACTAGCAAATTTTTACTTCCTAGCAACCCTTCATTGTCAAAGAGTGAGTTCTCATTTATTTATGTAGTGTAGAGAATAGAAATGCAACCAGACATGTACCTATGAATTCATTGCTCATCCTGCTCTGCAAGGCCACCAGTGAACTTTAGCTAAAGTCAGCTACTGCTAATAATTAGACCAGAACCATTAGCTGCTACAAATGTGATGATAATGCTTCTTTTGCCACCTTTTCCCTCCCCAACCTGATTTACTTTTCTGATAGCTTGTACCTTTATTATGAATTATTAACAACATGGAGGGATTTTGTTGTTTGGTAAAGTGATAAATTATTCTTTTGGTACTAAGGTTAATTGCAGCTCCTTATTCCCTGGTCATGCTTTAGCATTTCCTAATGCTTACAAATAAACTATTAATGCAAACTACTGTTAATACAATTTTAATTGTGTAGGAAGGGAGTACAAAATAAAGATGATCAATTTGTTCTTAAGGCCAATAATGACAATATAAATGTGCAAGTGGTAGGTATAAGGCAACAGGGAGAAGTAGGAATTATGGCACAAAAATATCCTAATGATATATTTGAACTTTTCTTTTCTGAGCTGTTCAAATATACTGAGCTCTGAAAGCAGGTGTTATTGGCTCACACCTGTAATCCTTGATACTCAGAAGACTGAGCTCTGAGAATCATGGTTCAAAGCCATATGGGCCAGAAAAGTCTGTGAGGATCTTATCTTCAAATGATCAGTGAAAAGCCAGATGTGGAGGTGTTGTTCAACTGATAGAGCACCAGTCCTGAGCAAATTAACCAATAGAGAATGTGAATCCCTGTGGTACACACACACACACACACACACACACACACACGCCTGCATGCTGCCTACATACAAACACCACAAACTCAAAATCAACCTGATCACTGGGCCCAGTGGTTTGAGTCAAAGAATATATTAAATATAAAAATAATGTTTTCAAAAATTTTAGGTTTTTACAAATAAATATCATGATAGACTATACACTTAAATGTACTTTTCGTAATTACTATTTATTTATACCATCATCAAAAAATTACACAAGGATTGAGGTAGGGATTTTTCACATCAAAGCATCATTTTGCTCAGGTAGAGATAATTATAGCAAGATTATAGAGTGTTTAGATATTCCAAGCCTCTGTTTTGTTGTCATAAGCATACAGTGACTACATTGAATTCGTGTTCCCAGAGTGCCTACATTTAAGATGAATGTGCAAGTGACAATTAATCATTATAGTTAAAGTCAAAAATACATTTGAGAGAGTGCTAAGGTATAAAATTCTTCGCTGATCCATTCAAATCAAGTGTATAAATCTTATAAGACTGAGCTTTTATCTTTTTTAAGTTGATTTCTTTTATTAAAGAATTTATTAACATTGATTTTTACATCGTATTTCAAATGACACATTTAACAAGTATTCAAGAAGGGAATCTATATACAATCACTGGCACTTAGATTTTAGAACATAATTAAAATTAGGCTGAGGGTTTGTATGTCATAGATACATAGTAATCTATGTAATAAAATATTATGTCTATAGAGTCATCGATTTTTATGTCTATGTAGTTTGAGCTTCTTTCTTTAACTATCAAGTATTTATGACTTTGGAGTATTCACAGGATATTTGTCTATTTGCCTTAAAAGATCATACTTTGAAAGGCAGACATAAATACTGATACCCTTCTCTCAAGGCTTCTTCTGTCAAACAATAGGTGGTTTTTCATGTGCAACTTTAATTCTAAGCACAGCTAAATCAAATGCAGTATCACTCCTGGGCATCTGTCCACCAGAACTTAAGTCTGCATCAACATGAGATAAACATGCAATAACTCATGTTTACAACAATACTGTTCATAGCCAAACTATGGGATCAATCTTGATAGCCATCAGTTGATAAATGGCTAAGGAATACATGGTATATATCCACAATGGAGTATTTCTTTGGTATAAAGAAGAATGAAATCATGTCATTTGCAGGAAAATGGAAATAATCATGCTAACAGAAATAAACCAGACTGAGAAAGATAAATATCATCTGCTCTTGCTGATATATGAGAGACAGAGCTAAAAAAAAATTAAAAGGAAGAACTGTGTGTAAAATCAGAGGACTGCTGCTTGGGAGTTGGAGCCAGTCAGAGAAGGCAAGGTGGAGGGTGGTGCAGTGATCTATAGTGGACGTATTTCATAGGCATATAGAAAAATCAAATAACAAAAAGTGGTTAAAATTGTTTAAAGCAGGAGAAAAATAAGAGATAGTGATAAAGGGGACAGTATGATCAAAGTACATTGATTGCATGAATATATGGAAATATAACAACAAAACCCTTTTGTACAATTAATATATAAGCTTCTAAAAAAGAAAAAAAATGGAAAGATAATTCTGGAAATAAAAATCTGTAAACTTCTGCAGCAAATAAGCACATTATACTTGTAAGTTTTCAGATCTACAAATGTCAATGTCCACACTAAGTGAGTAGGACAGCCTCTTTGCACAGAGACTCTGGAATTCTCAGTCGTTAATTCTATCTTAGCATTTGCCATCACTGGCTTAACAGTGTGGGGTTGGTACCTGCAGCTGTATGATGATTCCAGGGTTGGATGGAAGTGGTTTGCTCTAGCATTCAGTAAGAGCTTTGGTGACAGATCTTTGGAAGACCTTCATTAAGATGGAAAGGATGAGCAGGGCTCCAGGGGAGATGGCATAGCCAGAGAAAGACGTCTCATTCTCAGATGAGGAGGCAGTGTGAATGGACATCAAACAAGAAATGGAAAGGGCCTTTATGGTGAGGGCCCAAGGGTGAGATATTGTTTATTGATGTCACCCCTGAGAGCACAGCCATCAGAAAAGTTTGTCGTGATCCAGTGCCATTTACCTGCTTCATCTCTGCTATTTCTGAGGCAACCTATTGTCTAATAGGCAAGACGCTTCATGGTGCATACCTAATGCAGAAATATATATATCATAATAGCAATGGGTTCTATTCTTGTGATTCAGAAATTTAAATTCTGCTCGTCTGGTGCTTCAACAACTTGAGTCAAGCCTCTCTCTAGTTCTGCTCTTTTGCTGGTTGTTTTGGAGATGGGATCTCAGGAACATTTCTACTCCTAGTGACCTCAGATTGTAATCCGCTGGGTCTCAGTTTGCTGAGTAATTAGAATTTTGTCTATGAGCTGCCAATGACTGGCTGCTTTTTGTTTTAATTTTAACTTCTCTGGGAAAGGAGGGCTATTTGTTCTATTTTAGGATCAATGTATATCTGTACAGTTATCTGACAAGATTATTGTTTTTCCTGACTGTGATAAGCCACACAGACAGAAGTAGAAAAGCAGTTGCCAGGAAAGGGTCAGTGAAACAAATCTAAAAATTAGTAGCCTGATAATTTAGAGGAATCATTGTTAATAGTGAGTTTTGTATATAGCCAGGACAGTCTCCATCAGTCTGTTTCTCTCTATATAAAATTGATATGAAACACGATATAAACTCTGTATTACTTGTTGTAGTATGTTATGATTAATTTAATGTAAAATAATATGCTTATATTTGATAAAATATACCTATATTGGAGGTCCTCTAGGTCTTAATAAATTTGTATAAAGAGGGAAAGAAATTATATTGGATGTTTCCCCAGGAAAGTTGTGTCAGATTCTGCATCTTCAAAGTTGAGAGGGAAACAGAGAGTGTGTTGTAGTGGAGCGGTAAGTCTTTACCAAGATCTTTTCCTGAATTTAGACTCTCTCCTTTATTTCTTTCCTTCATTCCTTGATCTCTCCCTTCATTTTCTTCTTTCCTTCCTCTAGGAGTTACTCATATCAGTGTAGTTGCTCCATTCTCAAAAGCCTTGTGGACTATAACCTGAATGAGATGAGCTGCGAAGATTAAGAATCGTGGCATCAATTGCAGTCAGAATAGTGAATTGAATCAATGATAAAGATGATGAAGATGTGTTGTTTAGAATTTTGGACATTGATGAACTTGCATATGTATATATTCACCATTTGCACAGATATTCTTGTTTTACCCAGGAACTAATAATACTGTGATTAAGCTCTTAGGTTGTTCCAGTCTTTGTTCTAAGCTTTATTTTTACTATTTAACTGATCTAATAATGGAGGAGCTTTTTACTTACCTTCCTATTTAATTGATATAATAATGTAGGAGGTAGTTTATTTTTATCTTTTTTTGTAAAGGAAAAAACTGAGTCACTGAGAAATCAAATAACCTAAACACCACAGGGTGTGTGGAAGATTAAGGCCTAGCTCTTGGCAGCCTGGTTCCCCAGTTCCTACTCCAAGGCACCCTCAAAAACCTACCCTAGCAATTCTGTGTCAGTGCCAGGATGTCTATGCTGCCAATAGATTCAACGAATGTATTGCTCAAAATGTTTAAATCAATGTGAGGCTAGGAGTGCATGTGTGAGGAAAAGCGCATCATTTCCTAGCCTCCTCTGTGCTTCCCCAGTTCTGCAGTGACAGATGGGACTATTTCAGGAAGATGAATATCTTTGAGAACTCTAGGATTCTGAAATTTTACTTTTCAGTCTAGACCCAATCCTTTGATTAATGAAGTGCTGCATTGAGTATCCCTAATTTTTATACCTAAGTTCCCTGAAAGAATGTACAGTACATCTGAGTAGCAATGTTAGTACTTATCTCTTTCCAAATAGGAGTACATAAATGATTTCAGTCATAGCACTGCCCAAATGAAAACCACGAAAATACATGGTGCCGGTTCATTCAGTTACCACCCCACAATCAAGGATCCCATACACTAAATCCACACCCACTACCCTGCCTGAGTCCTATGGGAATTTTTATACCTAAATCCCTGAAGTTCTATCAGGAGAACGTCTAAATTAGCTTCCTAGAACTCTTGTAATAGTGCATTTCTGTCTCTAGGATCTGTGTTTGTCCTGACATTAAATCCATTTTCAAAGATTAATGTCATATTTACAAATGGGAAAACCTAGGGCAAAAACATCATGCATTATTTCCCCCTTTTACATGTGTGTTAACTAGCATTTAAATATTAGAAGTGAAAAAACATATATATATACATATATACACCATATATAATACATATACCATATATGTATTATATGCATATATAATGTAATATATGCATATATAATACTAAAATGTTTAGTACATTTAAAATACACAAAGTACTTAAATATTGAAGGACATTAAATACTTGATAGTAAATAGAAATATACATTTTGTATAAAAATAAATTGATAGTTCCTATAAAGCAAACATACATGTTGTTTTATTCCATTATATTTTCCTGATGATTAGTATCTTTAGTCATATTTCTTAGTCATTTATTTTATTGACTTCATCATTTTTTATTTATATCATGGCAAAGGGGTTACTACTCAAGGGCTTCTGCTTATTAAGGTAAGTGTTCTACCACTTGAGTCATGCCTTTTGAGTACTTTTTCTTATGTACAGTCATGTTTCATGCTTAGGATCACTGTTTTCCTATGCTTTCCCACATAGCTGAGATTACAGCTATGAACTACCATATCTGGGTAGCCTCAACCTACCTGGTTTCCATTTCTAGGTATCTGAGATTATAAGCACAAGGTACTATACCTAGCTCCACTTTTATGTCTTCCTTGACAAAATGTCCATTCACTCCCTCAGGTCCATTTTCTAATTGGATTGGATTTTTCTATTGAGTGGTAGAATTCCCAATTGGCTTGTCTGTTTTTCTCTTGACTATTAGTTCCATTTTGACAGGAATGCTTTCTTTCTGTCTCATAGCTACATTGTTGAGTGTCTAGATACCTATTTTTTGGTAAAAGCCAGAGCAGAGATATAGACTGAAAGCTATTAACTGAAATATTTAAAGGGGACCTGCCTTCACCTGGCTAGTCACCCCTAGTGTTATTTGAACAAACTTTGGAATTATCCCAGAGTGTCTGAAGGCTCAAGAAAATCTGGAAGTATTGACTAGTATTGACTAGTATTGACTAGTAAGCATCATGAAGGATTTGATGTTGACTAAGGATAAAGCCCTGAACAAGATACCAAGAAGACAGTCCAACCAGAACATCTTGAGTGAGTGGGGCAACAGGAGCTGAAGCTGCAGACAGTGACACCGAAATAAAGAGAAAAGGAGGACAGGCAGGTCTTTGTGTCCAGCCAAGTGGTTTTAAAGAGTGAGGACTGTATAAACATGTCAGTTTGCATACATGTTCTTCTCAACTTTCCACCAAATTCTTGATGACACAGAAAAGAAAACCCTCATAAAAAGTGAACTGAGACTATCTCATAAAACAAGCAGAGCCTGGTATACTCATATATATAATCCACCGAGGTGGAAGCTAGAGGTTGCGTTCCAGTGTTGGCTGTGGCAAAAGCAAAAAAGCCTTTGTTTAGAAAAGTAACTCAAATAAAAGAAGTTGGAGTCTGGGTCGAGTAGTAGAGTGCTTCCCTAAGATTTCCTTTGTCCAAACTCCAATACTGCCAAAAAGCAAACAAACAAAAAAAGGCAGAAGCCTCTGTGACAGCTTCCCATTCTAGTCCCTGTATCGAATAGCTGTCCAACTGTATTGTCTACTGTCTATTGTCCAACAATAAAAGCAAACTCTACAGCAGTCTTGTGAATCTCTTTTTGACCACTTCTGCCAAGCATTTTGCTCTCCAGCTGTATTAAGTTATCATTTCTCAGGAAAGATTGACAACAGAGATTGCCAATCATTATTGACAGTTCTTGATCATGTATTGTTCAACATTATTTTACTTAGTAAGGTGTAAGTAATTTCAAACATTTCTTAAATGTTGGAACAGAAAAGAGGTTAAGCCGTTAAGCTTCCAATAACCTTTACATTAGCCAGCCTTGGTATTTCGCTTGAATCCTAGTAAATCAATCTACCTTTAGAAAGTTCATTATTTCTACCTCAGAGGCTTTCTTAATTCCAATGCCTTCTCTCAGGCAGTAGGAATTATTATTCACCGCCACCACCTACATTGTATTCTTATCTGTTTACTTATCTTTTTTGCATACCTTGGTAAGTAGCATTTACTTACATTTCTATTTTCCTGTCAACCATTTGCCTGATAGTAATCTACTAAAAGGTGAGAAATGAAAATTCCATGATAGAAATTTATTAAGAAGAATCTGTGAAAAATCATGCAAGTGATCAAGACTTAGTTCAATTGTGACCTTTTTTTAATAGAAATTTTTAGAACCTTGTTCCTCTGTTGACTGGATAGAATATGTCTTTCCTTTGAGATCCAACAGCACATGGGTTATTTTTCTTATAACTTGTGATGTACATTGTTGTACAATTTGCATAATATGTGTCTCTGTGTGTTTTCTCCTCTACTTCAGCTTTTAAGTTTCTAATAATCATCTTTGTATTCTTAACACCAATTTAGGCCTGCTATAGCAAAGAATCAGTATCGGTGCACAGATTCTGAGTATGCTTGATTGCTCTACCATACTTAGATTCTAGTGAGAACACTAAGCTCATAATCTCATCATTTTTCAGATCTACTGGAAATGAGACTTTTGTTGATCTATTCTCCCTTTAAAATAAACTCAGAGGAAAAATGTAGATTAAGTTTTCTGTGAAGCATGAGCCTTGGATTAGAATGGCATAATAAAGTGATCACTGTCTTTTTCTCTTGGAATGATATTAGCTAATGGATGTACAAAAAAGAATATAATTTTCAATAGCTAAGTAACAAAGATAAAATTTCTGGAATGCTTTCAGGTGTTATTTATGATATTCTGATATACTTACCTTAATGATGTGGATGAGAATTAGATATTCTTTTCTTAATTTAACTTATCTTTTTTATTATCATAGTGATAAATAGAGGGATTACAGTTACATTCGTGGGTATACCCCTTCCCATGTTTTTCTCTCACTTTCCCTCCCTCTACCCTTCCTAAGTTGTACAGCTCATTTCCAATATATTGTCTTGTGAATATCGCTGTATTACTGATTCAGCCCTTGTCCTTTGACACATCATCTTGTTTTTCCCCTCCCCTTCCCTGATTCAAATAAGCAAACAAATATATATAGACAATGCGCCAGGTACCAAAGTCAGATACAGCAACATTCTTAAAGATATACAACTAAATTTTGAAATTTGCTAAGAAACTTCTACCAAGAGTCTGTGCAATACATGTCACACCTGAGGAAACTTACCTCATGAGCCATCACAGCCTGTCTGAATGGTGAGAGCTTGGTGAAATGTGCATACTAACTTCTGAATTAGGTAAATTTATTTGAAAGAATAAGTGGTATTCAATGAGCGCATGCAGATTGAGCCTACAACTCTGTTTCATGAACACTATTTTGGAGAACAGAATATTAGTTCTTTAATTGGTGAGTTTTAATATGTACCCATTCTTTTTTTCTAAATAGAATAAATGACTCTAGTGATACCCATTTGAGAGGATGCCAGGATTTGCAGGCACAGAGCCTAGAACCAGACTGTGAATAATGAGGTCAGAAGGACTTAGTGTGGTTCAGAAAAAGAGCTGTTGGTGGTGGAGATAGAGGAGGAAGCTGGTAGGAAAGGAGACAAAGGAAGCACTCAAGGAACCCTGGAGAGGGGGTGGAGGACTGAGCTCTTGGCATGGCTTCTGGTAGGCAGGTGGTCTTTTGAACATGTCTTAGTCAAATGTGTTTTCTAATTCTCACATTTTTTTCCTGTCATTAGTTTTGTAAGCATAACATTACATTTTCCTAAATGTAGGCCATTTGACACCTTAAAAATTGCTTGTCTTGTTCATGGGAAAGGATGAAGAGCAGCTGCCCAGCTGAGCCACCCAATTTTCTCTCTGGGGAAACGCAAGCTACTAAACAAAAATCCTCAACTGAGTGTCACAGTCTACAGACACTGCCATCTTATGATTGATAGGCTAAAACATTCATTAGGAGAATGCATCTTCAATGAACGACTAATACATGATTTCTTATGTCTAAAGTTTGATAAGCTTACCACACTTGGTGACAACATATGTTCAATTTCAGACTTCAGGAAGATGAGCCAGGAGACGGCAAGTTTAAGGACAGGAGGCAAAATAAGACCCTGTCTTAAATATAACTAAAACAAACCAAATCAACTAGTCATATTGCATGAATTTTTGCAGTTTTATTCAGATACATTTTCCTGCGCATAGCCAACATTCAGAAAGATATGACATCACCCCATTTGTTAGGAAATGGAAAGACTTAGAAAAAAATCGTATTAAGTGAAGTAAGCCAGACTCAAAGGAACATAGGCTCAATGGTTTCCCTCATTTGTCATAATCAGTAGAAACCTTGGGCTCTCCTAGCAGAGACTTGCAATAGAGCAAAACCTAGATACAGAAGGCCATATAGTATGACACTAAATGAAAGGACCTCTAGGATATAGAAACAAAAGCCATGTAATGAGTGATTGTTGTCCTTAATGGACTATGTTATCTCTCATCTCTTTTGCTGTCCCTTGGTTATCTCATATTGTTACAGTATCTCACTTTGTTATCTGATCTATTGGATATATTTGTATTTGGTTATTTGAAATTGGATAGGGAAGGGGGGAAAACAAGATGAGGGGTGGGGGTGAGGCGAGGGAATTGGGGACCAAGACATGAGAAAGGGTATCAATGTATGTGAATTAATGCATCTTCTATCTGGCAAATATAATGTAACCCTTCTATTAATTACAATAAAAATATATGAAGAAAAAAAATGAAGACAGAGCTTTCATACAAAAAAAAAAAGAAAATGCCATTTCCTTTTCAGTGTAGATTAGCAATTGCATTCTTGTATACACTTATGAACACCTGAAGCCTTCCAAAGCACTGTGTCCAGGTAGCTATATGACTCTTTCATGGAATTATACAGATATATCCTCTATAAGCATTGATATGAAAAGTTGCATTTGGATATTTCCTCTAAATTGATAGGGTTCAAAAAAGTCCATCTTTCAAGAAATATATTACTTGAGAGTGCCTAGAGATTTTTAGGCTCATTATTTTAAAAAATAAAAAATATTATTACTGGCACAGGTACCTCATGCCTATAAACCAAACTACTCAGAGAACTGAAATCAGCAAAACTCAGTTTGAATCCAGCTTAGTTGGAAAAGTCCTTGAAACTCTATCTCTAATCAACCAGGTCAAAGTTGAGGCATAGCTTGAATGGTAGAATGCTAGACTTGAGTAAGCAAACTTAGCATGAGTGTAAGAATCTCTTTGTACTGGCACAAAAATTTAAATAAAACAATTTTCCCTTATTGCATTAATATCATGGACTTCCAGTATTTCAGCTTGAAATTAATATTATTTTACACATTTAAACCCAGTAAACATTATCTATTTTTTATGTTTGAGAACAGTTATTTACTTTGTGGAAAACAAATAAAAAGTTATCCTTGTTCCTGAGTAACTTTTAGAGTATGAGATAGCGAGTTTTTTAAAGGCTCTGAATGATAGAACTGGTGAAGAGCACTTATTTAGTAAATATATAAATGAATAACTCCAATGGCTTCTCATGTACCATAAGAATGTTAAAAATGTATTTTGGCAGAGTGAAAAACAAAACAAGATTAATAGAAGATGAGATGTTATACTCCCAGCATGTTCCAATATGGGAAAGGAGTTATGAAGACTGTTATTGAGGAGTAAAGAAAAAAAGCAGGAAGTTGAGGAAGAAGAATTAAGAAGTAGGAAGGAGCTATACTGCAGCAGGGCAGGAAGTGAGAAAAATAATTTGTGGCTGGAAATCGAGTCTTATGAATGCCTTGTAAAGAAACATTTATGTGATTCCAAGACATTAGAAAGATCTTGAAGGCTTTTAAAACCCTGGAGATCCATCCCAGGTGGGTTGAAAGCTTCCTTGCCAGCCTGTGACAGTTAGGAGAGTCAGTGGAGCCTGTAGAAGGTAAAGTTGGTTGGAGAAAGTTAGTTCCTTGAGAAGTTTTCTCCTACTCCTTTCTCCTGAGCTTTGGCCAACATTCCCAAATTAATTGACCAAGCAATCATGGTCAGAAGCATCCAGAACATTCAAATATATCTTTTTTTTTCACATGTCAATTTAATTCTGGTATTTTCACAGCAATTCAAAGCTAGCATGACTACCATAGGATAAGATAATTGGACAGGATCAATGAATCACTGGGTACTTGAGATCAAAGGAAAACACAAAATACTTCCCGAGCAGAAGGCAGGTCTTTTCCGTGAAACAGTTGTTAAGCTTGGCCTAGAACTAAATGAATCAAAAAGACTGTCTATGGAAGAAGGTATCTGAGGGCAAAATCTACTTTTTCATCAACATATAACACTCTCCCTTCCTTGGCCCCTCTGGGATTTGAATAGTGAAGGCATTTGGTAAATCTAGTCTGAGCATCCTGTGAATTATAGCATGAGGTTTTTTTCCAAGAAGAGTTCCTGAGGTGAAGAAATTTCAGCCACAAGAAGGACTGGCCCACTCTCAAGAACGAACATGGCCTAGCAGGAGAGGGGAAGCAACTCTGAAATTTAATTATGTTTGTTGAAGATGTGCCTCAAAAATAAAGCAAAACTACTGCAAAAGTGTCTGTGATGATACCTTAAATAATTTTAGAAGGGGATATTGTGCCCTGTGTCTTCTAAAACCTCAGATACATGTTTTAAATTCTGGCTACGTTAGCAAAAAGCAGAAACACCTACATAGCTGGTTCTCACCCTTACAAGCTTGCAGGGTTACCCAGAGCTTTAGATGAACCATCCATATAGATTTTTAATGGTTACTCACATGGTCCCTCTTTTGATAGAAACTTTGGAAAGGGTTCCTTTCATAAATGGAGAGTAAATACAGAATGAAATGTCTCCTTTAGAGGAGGCTGCAAAGTGGTACAGAGCAGCAGATTCAAAATTTTTAGAGCTTGTTCTTTTTTTTCCAGATGGATAATTATTAGAGGGTTATTACGTGTAGATGAATGAAAAGACAATTATGAGGAGACTCTGTACAAATCTGCCTTATTTGGAATTTAATGTTAGGGCACTAACAGTATTTGTTGTGTGCTCCTGGTAATGGAATTCAATCTTTTATCTTTTGTTAAAATGTTCTTCAATAATATATGATTATACCCATGCATAGAAATAAACCATGTATTACAGAGTCAGTCTCTGCAATCTTTTTCTTGTTAGAACCAATTTAGTCTGTCTTACTTTATGTAACTACAATAAGGATGTGGTGTGCAGCTTTTGAATTGCTTAAGATATGCATATGAGGTATTTTTTTCTTCTTAAATAAAGAGAAACAAAATATAAGAATAGCAACAAAAGCACAGTGCAGTGGCTCATGCCTGTAATCCTATCTCCTCAGGAGGCTGAGATCTTAGGATCAAGGTTCACAGCCAGCCTGGGCACAAAAGACCTTGAGACTCTTATCTCCAATTAATCACTAGAAAATGGAAAGTGGGGCTGTGGCTCCAAGGGTAGGGGTGTAGCCTTGAGCTGAAGAGCTCAGGGACAGTGCCCAGGCTCAGAGTTCAAGCCCCATGACTCACAATAAATAAATTAATTAATTTAAAAAAAGAATAGCAACAGGATGTCTTTTGAGTAAGTGAAAACTTGTAGGAAATAATGGCAAATAAACCATACTACTTTAAAACAATTCGATGTCCTTCTATTGGAATATTTTAACTTAATTAACATTGAAGTATTTTCTAAATTACATACTAGAAATAAATATTATTTAGAATTATGAACCATTGTCAGTAAATCAATCTTCCTAAGCCATTTTCTAAGAACATTCATAAACACCATGTTGAAACCCCTACGAGATAAGTAGAATGACTTGTATTTCATTTTATACACAATCTATCCAGAACATCTGTACATTATTTCTAATTACTTTTGTTACATTAATGTTAGCAGACTAAATATACCTTATATATTCTTTTACATGTGCTACCAATGGCTATTTTCACAAGTACAATAAAAAGAACTTGAAGAGAATTTTAAGATTCAAATAAACTGAGTTCTCATTCTTTATTCAGCCATAGTGATTTTAGGAAAATCTCTTCATCTACCAGTCTTGGGTCATGGCATTATGAAACCAAAACTCTTGAGACTGAGGGCTCTTTGAAACAAAAGGTTATGTGGGATAGTATATGTGCCAGGCAGTGCAAAGACCTGTTCCTAGGACAGGTTCCCATAGTTAGCAAGAGTGATGCTAGGTAGCAGTTGAAAAGGAATCCACAGGATTTCAGGGATGGACAAACAAAGCAGATAAGAGGGGGAAGAATTCAGTCAAGAATCCAATGTTTATCCTACACAATTAAGAGTAAAGGAAGGGGAGAAGAAATGCATGATGGGTGAGAATGTGGAAAGGGTGACATTAAGATATATTATCTTCATAAACTGCTTTGTTAAATGGCAACTTGTTTGTACAAATACTTAATATAAATTTTTAAAAGCTAGCCAAGTTATACTTAGGATGCAAGTGCTGTGTACTTGTGTTTCAACTCGTCAAAATAGCACTCACACCTTAAACATTTTCTTCTGATAAAACCAGACTTGGCATTGTTTTGCCCACTTCTCAATGGTTAGAAGTCAGTGTCATCTTTAGGAAATAATAGGCAAAAAGAAAAAAAAACTGCCAAGTAGGCAGGAAACACTTACTACAGGAAGCACTTACTACAAGTCATATTTGATCTGTGCAAAACTAAGAATATTTTCCAAATGAAAATCTGCGGAAGGAGAGCATGTTTACATGGATATGAAAGGGCTAGGACAGTGATCTTTAAGGGAATCCCCCCTGAACCTAGCTGAAATCAGTGGTCTGGAATATTCATATGTAAATGCAGTAGCTGGTGTCATCTGTGATGGGAAATGTCAAGGGTTCAATATATATTCAAGAATGAGAAATAAGCTTTGACACAAAGCTATCAGGTGATTCATTTCAATTAGTTCTCCTTCCATTCTCCAGTCATTGTCATTAAATTTAGGATATTTCAGGTGTATTTTTCTTACAGTCCTTATGAAAAAGAGAGTGTGACATGACTTTAAGGCCAATACTCGGAAATTTTCATTCCAAACTCAACATTATATAACCCGGTTTATGTTTGCCTTTCTCTAACATGTATCAATTAACAAATAAATGTATGTTAGTAAGGCCACTGAAGACAAATGGCAAATTCCTGCTCTCACTGAAGGAAGAATTCAGGGGACTGACCTGAAGAGTTTTAATAGAACAAAATTGATCTGAAGCAAATAAACTCAAAAGTGATAATGTACCCCAGAGAGCCTTGGGTGGACAGAGCAACCAGGCCTCCTGCTGGGCCCTGAAACCACCCCCCCCCCGCCCCAGGAGCTAGGAAGGTATGTTAACTTTCAGTCGTTAAGTGTGGGGACTTATGAGAAATGGGAAGGTGTTTACAAGAATGGGGAGGGAACAGCTATTCCATAGGGACAGTGGTGGGACACAATGGGAAAATGTACTTGGGTGCAGTGATTACCTCTTCTCTGCCTCAACTCAGCAAAGATATGAGACACATAAGCTCTTCAACTTTTTCAAATGAGAAAAGTTAGGTACAGATCACCTGAGCAGTTTGTTTAATATGTAGCTAGCTGGTGTCCTGACTGAGATTCTACTAGGATTACATGTTCTGGAAACATGTAATGTGTAGGCAAGCCCTACACATTTTGGAGTGCCTCTGGTTTGTGAGCCATTTACAATTCCCATATGATCACCATAGAGACTTCTTGTTCCTCAGTACTATTTCCTTCCACAATGGCTAGGAGCTCAAAACTGATATCAAAGAATGAAGTTTTGGCAATTCAACATTAGCTGGTTGGAGATGCTCTCAATTTTAGCCTTTGTAGTGCTCAGGGCCTGCCTCTGTCTATCAGACTAGAACAAGCAGAAGAATAAGGACGGTTGCAACTCATACCATGAGATCCTGCGGCTGCCAGGCCTGAGAGCACTGGATGTGTACCATAAAAGCTCATAAGCCTGGATCTAACCTCTTCTTGCTAGCAGATTAGGAGTAATGATTTAAAATGATAATAGAATCAATGGGAGGACACTGATTTACTAGTGAAGATGAACAATGGCACATCTCTAATGTGCTTTTTAAAAGGAAATAGCATCATCCAAAGACATTATTCTTCTCTTTGGAGTGAGTTTTAATTACAAATGTGCATATTATAAAAGGGTCTTAGTATGAATTCCTTGTGGTCTTGATTCTAAGATGATTGCAGTAGCATTGTGAAGAGGCTTTGTAGATCAACTCTTATGAATGTCAGGACATATAACAGGAAGAATGTTAGAGTCAACTGTTTTGCTTTTTCCTCAGTGATGGATAAGTTCTTAGACTCAAATGAGACATAAAACAGACAATTCATGGCTCCTATCCTACTACCCAAAGAAAACAAATTCATTCGTTCATCATGTTCATTTCACATCATACTTTACCTGCTTTAAAGAACCACAGAATTTGACATAGAAGGGACTTCTATGTCACTGAGACAAATGTCTATTTGAGTAATAAATTTTCTCTGATGTGGTAATAGATTATTTATATGTATATCTTCATCCCTGGTATACATATAAAAGTTACCAATTCCATATCAAAATCTTCCTCCTCTCCTCCTTCATCTCCTCCTTTCCTTCTTCTTCCCCCTTCCCCCTCCCCTTCCTCTATTATTATTATTATTATTTCTTCTTCTTCTTCTTCTTCTTCTTCTTCTTCTTCTTCTTCTTCTTCTTCTTCTTCTTCTTCTTCTTCTTCTTCTTCTCCTTCTTCTCCTTCTCCTTCTCCTTCTCCTTCTCCTTCTCCTCCTCCTCTATTTCCTCCTCCTCCTCCTCTCTCCTCCTCCTCCTCCTCCTCCTCCTCCTCCTCCTCCTCCTCCTCCTCCTCCTCCTCCTCCTCCTTCTTCTTCTTCTTCTTCTTCTTCTCCTCCTCCTCCTCCTCCTCCTCCTCCTTCTCCTTCTCCTCCTCCTCCTCCTCCTCCTCCTCCTCCTCCTCCTCCTCCTCTCCTCCTCCATCTCCTCCTTTCCTTCTTCTTCCCCCTTCCCCCTCCCCTTCCTCTATTATTATTATTATTATTTCTTCTTCTTCTTCTTCTTCTTCTTCTTCTTCTTCTTCTTCTTCTTCTTCTTCTTCTTCTTTTTCTTCTCCTTCTCCTTCTCCTTCTCCTCCTCCTCTATTTCCTCCTCCTCCTCCTCCTCTCTCCTCCTCCTCCTTCTTCCTCTTCTTCTTCTTCTTCTTCTTCTTCTTCTTCTTCTTCTTCTTCTTCTCCTCCTCCTCCTCCTCCTCCTCCTCCTCCTCCTCCTCCTCCTCCTCCTCCTCTTTCTTCTTCTTCTTCTTCTTCTTCTTCTTCTTCTTCTTCTTCTTCTTCTTCTTCTTCTTCTTCTTCTTCTTCTTCTTTTTCTTCTTCTTCTCCTTCTTCTCCTCCTCCTCCTCTGGCTCCTCCTCCTCCTTCTTCTCTTTCCTTCGTCTTCCTTCTTCTTGATGGGGATTCACTACTTAGACCAAACTCCTGACTTTTCCTGCCTCTTTTAATATCATTGCCATTCACCTGTTGATGGACATGGAAAAAATGGGATCTTCTTTCCTTGCTTCCTTCATTCTTCACATCTTCATTTCCCTGATATCATTCATTTCACTGATATCATTGTGTGTGATATCATCCATGTGTTCTATTTTCACAGAATTCTTATTGCCATAACCTGAGTTACAGAATGATTCAGAAGCCGCCAACTAATTTCCCTGGTTCATCTCCTTTCTCCTTTCAATCTTTCCTCACAGCAATCAGAATAAAATTTTTCTTAATGTTAATCAGATCCTTTAGTCCCTTTAGTAAAAGCCCTCTATAGATCTACATTGTGCTTATCAATAAATAGTATCTTTGGCTTTGCCCTTTATGCCATTCTAGTTCATTATACATGATTCACGGTACACCACAGACTATTTTTCCTATTCCTACTGTATGTTTCTGTAAGAATTAAAATTGGCTTCTTTCAATTTTTACCAATATGTCACCCAAGAAATGCATTTTGATTACATTTTGAATGTGCTAACTGAAAGAACTCCATGTTTAGATACAAGGAAGTGTCTGGAAAATTAGTGTGCACAGTTGTTAACAAGGTATTGCTGAAAGGGATTTGAATATAAGCCTGTACAATCCCGATTGACCTGACATTCATGACCTAAGCTAGTAAAAAAAATATATATATATAATAATAAAAAGTCTTGGGCAAAAATTCTAAACTCTGATAGCCTCTCACATAGAACTTTGTAAAACAATGAACAGCCACAAATGATACTAATGCATTTAATGGCAAGCACATTATTCTTCTGGGAAAATCAAGTGTTTTAGTGTTGTATAAACATTAAGTGAAATCATGAGTTGGTAATTTTTCTTTATATTTGATTAGTATAGAGGATCTAATTACTGGACCCAGAAAAATATGTTAGAGCTTCAGATATTTTAAGAGAAAGTTTTGTTCAAATAAACTAGACTTAGTTTCAATTGTGAAGCTGTTGGCTGTTGGCTAAGCCCCAAAGTCTATCAGTAGATGAATGAATAGGTAAATTGTAGTATATGTAACAATACTCAGCTATGAAAACAAATTATTTACTAGCTGGGCACCAAGGCTCACTTGTCTGCAATCCTAGCTATGTAAGAGGCAGAGTCCAGAAGGCTCTCAGTTTAAAACTAGCCTGTACAGAATAGTCATGAGATTCTATGACATTCTGTTTCCAAAGTAACCTGCAAAAAGTTAGAGCCAAGTAGAACATCAGTCCTGAGCAAGAAAGCCAAACTGACGGCTTCCAATTCAAATCCCACCACTGCCTCCCTCCAATAAAAAGAAGAGAAGGAAATTAAATATTAAATTTTTATATAAGTTCTAACATTTTGACAATTTCTTGAAAATATTATACTAAGTATTATAAGCTAGATCCCAAAGTTCATATGTTATGTGATGGTATTTTCATATACGATATTCAGGATAGATACACCAATAGAGACAGAAAGTATATTGGTGATAACAAGGAATATAGGGAAGGAATATCAGGGAATAAGTACTTAATGTATCAGTGGTGATGAAAAGTTTGGAATTAGGTAGTGGTTACACAACATATTTGTTCTAAATGCTACTGAATTGTTTGGTTTCCATGGCTGTGCTGCATGATGTAAATTTCACTTTAAAAATAATAGGAGAAGGAAGAAGGATGCTTGTTTCAGGTGAATTAGAATAATCTGCCTAAGAAGATTTACAGGCCTCTGCGTTTTCCTAGTTTTCTAATGAGGTCAACTAGATGTAATAATCTTTGCATTCATTTCTTCAATATGATTGCATTGTGGTATCTTCTTGAAGTCATTGTTTTGGTAGCCTTTTTCATTGAATTTGAGAATGTTTACTTTGAAACACCTCCAGATGAATTTGTAGGAGAGAACTGATTATTCTTTGAACCGTTGTAAATCTATCTTGAAGTGGAGTATCTTCAGTGCATACACTTTAACCTGCTGGGTTGATTGTTAATTAAATATAGGATTATTCAGATCTTATATTCCTTGTTGAATCAGGTTTATTAATGAAACTTCTCCAGGAAATTTTCCTTATCTGCTTGGAGTTAAGCCTTATTGACACCAAATATTGATAATTCAAGTTTTTTTTTCTTATTTGTTGGTTTTTTTTCTGTCTGTTTTGGGGCTTGAACTCTGGGTTTGGGGGTGTCCATGACCTCTTTTGCTCAAGGCTAGTGCACTACCACTTGAGCTACAGTGCCACCTCTAGTTTTTGGGTGGTCAACTGTAGATAAGTCTCAAAGATGACTTTCCTGCCTTGGCTGGCTCTGAGCTGTGACTCTCAGATCTTAGCCTCCTGGGTAGCTAGGATTAAGATGTGAGCCACCAGTGCATGGCTCTGGTCATGTACCTTCTACTTTTAATTAAAATTTTAATTTTAATGTATATCTTGCTTTATAATTTGAAATTCTATCCCAAGCTTTATTGATTTGTACCTTCTGTATGTTTCATGCACCTCACAATATTGTGTCTTTTATGGATGCTTTTTAAGGCTAATTAAGCTATGCATACAAGCTTTAGTTTGTTTTTCAGACAGGGTTACATTGTGTTGCCCAGGCTGACATCACCAATCTTCTAAGCTCTGTGACTACAGACATATGCCACAATACCTAGCTATAGCTTCTTTAGCTGCATATTTAGTTCAGTTACTTTAGGATTCTTCTGTTTCTGATACAGGGATTTCTGGCAGTAAATGGCTTTCTAAGAACCCCTTTAAGCTAAGTCTCATAATCTGTAATAAATAGCAATTTTATTTATATTCATTTAGCACTATTTTTGGTTTCATGATAACTTTTCTGTAGCCTGAATTTACTTAGTTTAATGTCTAAGTATTTTGAAATGCATTAATTACTTTTAGTTCTAATTTAAATTTCATGGCCTCATACATATGTTGTGTGTGAACTTAATATAAAAAAATATTCATTAGCTAGACTATTTTCCCTATTTTTCCATGCACTCCATAAAACTCTTCAACATGTTCTCTTTTTTGTTACTGTGATTCTATATGGAGATGATTCTATATGGAGGGAGTGAGAAAGATTGGAATGTTTACATTATAAATATGTGAAATTCTCTGCTTCCCTATAACTAATGTAAACTAATGAAAAGATTCTAAATAGCTCCATTTTACCTACCTCTCCTACTTTTGTGTGTATACATGTGCACCAATTTATTGGGTCAAGTTGTGATATCCAGGAAGAACTCAAACTGTATCTCTATTGACCATAGGTTAGTTACGGACATTTCCCTTCTTCACTTAGTTGGATGGAGAAATTAGAGGTTAGCATAGGTGACTTGTATTGGGTCTGATAAGGAAATTCATTAATGAGATTACAAAACCATTAGGTTAACTTTCAGAAAGCCACAAATTGCTGTGCTTTGACCTTTTCTTAGAGTCAAAAAGTTAAATCTTTAAACCAAAATAACAAAACCAAACAAGAGATCCTGACAACTCATTGTCATCTCAGAATATCAGAAAGTAACATCAGAGTCTTGCTGGCTTTCCTGACAGCACAAACAAAACAAGCCTTTCTTTTCTGTGATCTTTCCTCCAGTCTTTCTGCTACAAATTATATAATACATCGTTACCTTCTATCTAGTGCTAAAGAAATAATCTTCTTGTCTGACAGCATTCAGTTGATTTTTAGCTTGACCATCACAATTACTGCAGCCCAAGACTTCCCTGTCACACCCAGTCCCCAAGAATAACTCAAGCTATCTGTCTGGAAGACTCACACAGGATGACCATAGGTCAAGGAGAGTTCAGGTGAGAAAAGTCTTTGAGATCTCCTCTAAACGATGAACTGAACACGTGATATACAGCTCCTGTCCTAGTTACTGAGGGAATTCTAACACAGGCAGGCATATCAGGTAAGGCCCTGAGTTCAAGTATCAGTAGAGCATAAAGAAGGGGAATGAGGAGGGAGATAACTTGAGAGATGAAGGGAGGGAGGGAGAGAGATAGGAAGGAAGGAAAGAAGGAAGGAAGGAAAGACATCTTCAGAGGTAGACATAAATCATTCATTCTTTTACTTCAATGTTTTTCCTTTTTATGACTGTTAATTGTACATAACATGGGGTTTTGTTATTCTTTTCATTTTACAAACTCTCATCTCTCAATATTGTTTTTGATACATTTCTTCCTACCCTATTTACACATACATCTATATGCTGTGTGAGTGACATTAAATCAGCTGAGGGTGAGAATATATATTGCCATTATCAAAGGATACTTGTTTTTGTTTTCTCTTTCACAGAAATGCATATAGCTTTTCCTTCCAGTCCAGTATGTCTCAACCCAGACTTCCTCTCAAGCCTTAAGGCTCATTAAGGCCAGAGCCCATATAGAACATGATTTTATCTAAGGACTGTTCAGGGAACAGTGATATGAGAGAAAGATGGAAGTGGAATAAATTTGAACTGGATCAAAGAATTAAAGAAATTCCTTGAGACTCTATCTCAAGCAATGGCTAACGGTAGTGGTATGCTGCTGCCACTGAAGTCACACAGGAAAGCACAGTAGAAGGAACATAATGCAGGCCAGCACAAGCACAAAGTGCACCTCAGAAATAACCAAGAAAGAGAGGGAAGGAGAGGGTGGATTCAGAAGGCAAGCCTCATTGACCAAGTGCCTGCCTAGCTCATGAGACTGATGAATTCAGTCCTCAGTTCTTTAAAAAAATAAAAAGGAGTAGTATTATATTCCTATTTTTTAGGATCCATTGTCTAATTAAATTGTTTTAAGTGAAATGCTGCAAAAGTAATATATTGGTGGGTAGAAGTAAAAGATTTTCTTCTTTGTAATATCGGAATTGATAAGGGAGGAGCCAGATATTATTCAAGTGCGTGTGAAATCTTATAGGGAAGGGAATATTGAACAGGCTTTGGAAGAACTGAGATCTAGAGATGTTGAGAAGGAGATTCGTGAGAAATGCTTATGGCATGTAGCTTTCTATTCAATAGTCTCCCTGCTCCTCCACAATCTGCAGCTTTGTTTCCAGACTCCGGTAGGAGATGGAACACTCATAATTGGGAAACAGATGGAGCAGCAGAAGCTGCCAGAGGCTCTGTACGTGTCTCATGGAACCCAGCTCTGTCTGAGGCCAGGTGACCGCCCAGCTCAGCAGAATCTGCTCCTGCCCTGTGAGTAGTGGCCAGGTGATTCCAAGTCATCTCAGGCTAAGTACAGGTCACACCCACCATTTAAAAAAGATCCTGGGCAAGGAATTGTGCAAGCTTCTGGCTCTCTGTTTTTAAAGAGTACTTCACAGAGAATTCAGTAAAATAATATCCTCACCAAAAATCCCAACGCAACTCAACAGCCAAAGGTCTATCTTCACTCCACATGAGTATACTTCACCAGTGACAGAGAGAAGAAACTAAAGGGAAAAAAAATAAAGAGTTGCTTTGCAGACATTTTTTAGCATGTATTTCATTACCATCCTTTGCTACTTACCTCTGATGGATTCATAAGTTCATGTAAAATCTCAGAAACTCACGCTTTAAAAGATATTCACCAGGCTGGGAGTTTGGTCTAGTGGTAAGAGTGCTTGCCTAGCATGTGCGAAGACCTGGGGTGGATCTCTCAATACCACATACACAGAAAAAGCTGGAAGTGATGCTGTGGCTCAAATGGTAGAATTCTAGCCTTAAGAAAGCCCAAGGATAGTGCTCAGGCCCTGAGTTCAAGCCCTAGGACTGGCAAAAATTAAAATAAAAAAGATATTCACCGAGTATTCCTACTTGAATAATTTCTCAATCATGCCTTGCTTTTCCATGATTTTTATGTTCCTTTGAATTTAACCCTATAACTTCTGGAAGGAAGGCCATCTTTTGTGAGGGCAAAGCCTTCCCTCATTGATGGAGAGGCATCAGGGCTCTGCACACAGCAGGGCTTCCATCATAGTACTCTTCTGTTGGTTGGCTCAAGACAGAAGGTCAGAGTTTTCTGTGTCTAGCATTGACACATAATTTTATTCGTTTTTATAAGACTGAGCATGGCTCAGAAATTTAAAAAAAAGAAATGTAGAAATATATCATCATGATAACATGCCATACCCTTTTGTAAAATTGTGAGAAGGTGGAATTTTATACAAATTACCAGCAAAAGAAATCTCATAGACTATTAACTTACAAAGAAATAAAATTTAAGTCTAACATCAATTTTAAAAGTAATTCTTAGGGGGCCGGGAGTTTGGCCTAGTGGTTAAAGTGCTTGCCTACCATGCACGAAGACCCGGGTTCGATTCCTCGGTACCACATACATAGAAAAAAGCCAGGAGTGGTGCTGAGGCTCAAGTGGTAGAGCTCTAGCCTTGCGAAGGTCCAAGGACAGTGCTCAGGCCCTGAGCTCAAGCCCAGGACTGGCAAAAAAAAAAAAGTAATTCTTAGCTGGGCGTGGTGCCCAGCTACTCAGGAGGCTGAGATCTGAGGATCTCGGTTCAAAGTTATTCTGTTTACAATGCATATTTGGGATCATCTGGATATATAGATAAGTAGGTAGCTAACTAGCTGGATGGATGAATAGATAGATAGACAGACAGACAGATAGATACATAGATAATTTGTGTTTTGAGACATGATCTTAAAAAACAAAAAGGATTTTCTTAAGCTATAGGTCATTCTGATTTTGAATAATAAACTCTTAGGTAGGCTTGGACTTTGTGAAAGTTCAACTAATTTTATTTTCACCTTCCTTCTGAACATGACACAAGCTTCAGCACAAATCTTCAGATTGCGGTGGTCATAGTGAAGAGATGAATATAAATAAATATATTTTAACGGAAACTAGATGAGCCTCTCTCAGGGTTCTTCAAACAGAAAGATGAGTGTGTTGGTCTTTTTAATCAGTTTCCTGGACGTCACAGTGAGTGATGCAGAGCAGAAGATTTGTGGGGAGTGCTGTGCATTGAATGTGCAGGGCAGCACTCATGAGGGGTGGGGCTGGGAATGCTCTGGGGACTTCATCCAGTTCTCACATTTGCAGTTTCTAGGTACTCACTCCCATTTCATGTCACCTTCTCTATGCTTTACCAGTCCTGCACTTTCTCCTTAATTGTGTCATACTTAACCTCTTTCCTCTTTACCTGAATAATGTTGAGTCCTTTGGATCTCAGGTCTCCATTACCTTTTCCAGAAAGCTATGGACCCCATCACATACAGCAGAGACATACCAGCTTAAGGTAAACTCCTAATCCCTCCCATACGGTGATCCTGAATCCTTTTCTTAATCTCATAGAATTTAACAGCCTTCTTTAGTGTCTGTTTCCCCACAAGTCTGTAACATCCGCCCTGAGACATATCCTAGTCTCAGTAAATTCACAGCAGAGCATCTTGGTTATTGTTTAGTAAGTAAGAAGAGAAGATGAGAGGGAGGGAAGAAAAGAAAAGAGGAAGAAAGGGAGGAAGAACAGGAAGGAGGGAAGAAGGAGGAAAAACCTGCGTATATCATAACATCTAGCGGATTTCGAGACATATAAGATCACTTTGTCTGTGTAGGCATCACAGTACCTCAAAATCCAGCTAATTTTTGATCATGGTAAATCAGCTCTACTTCCTATAACTCTTGACCTATTGTTCACACAGCTCAAATGTAGATCACCAGAAAGAATCTGGACAGAAGCTGAACCAATTAGCTCAGCTAAGCAGAAAACTTATTTGTGCCTTTTGAGCTCAGGTAACAAGAGGTGAACTCTGGTGAGTGAAATGCATTTGGCTCTGTTCCCTGCTCTGTGAAAAGTCAATAAGACACTTTCTCTGGCAGAGACTGTGTGATTATTCCTTACTAACCACAGGGTTTCTCTCTGTAGGAGAGGAATAAATCACCAAGACCATCTTAGTGCTCCTCTCATTGCCACTGAACTTTATGTAGAATTCTTCCTGAGCAGGAACCCATGACTTCCCTTTACTTAGATTTTTTTTTAACCCCTGGAAAACTTTTCATTGTAAATCTCATCTTGGCCCTTGAGCTGTAGCTAGATTTCCCCCCATTTTATCCCCAAGTTTTACAATGCACGACTCACTTTCTCTTGGACCTAGGAGCTATCTCTTTAAAACACGGACAAGAATGACGGAAAAATCTCAGGCTCTCATTTTCCATGGGAAGAGGATCAGCAAACATGGGTGTCCTGATCACTTTGACTAATGTCCTCACTAATACCCCACAGTACTTTTGGTTAGCTCCTTAGCAGTTAAAAACCCTTCCTTGTTTTTTTTGTTTTTTTTTTCTTTCAGAAGAATTGAATTCAGTGTTTCTCATCTTTTACCACTGTTCTGAGTAAAGCCTTCTTTGCTTAACACTGACACCCTCTTAATTCTGGCTCACATGTATACCAGAATTAAATTGGTGCTCTATCACTTATGGTAGATGTGAATGTTTTAGAAAATTTCTAACCCATTCAATAAAATGTCAGTGAGATTACATTTACTGAGAAGGATCATTCTTTTCCTATTTAGGAGTGAGAATTTTTTTTCTATTAGTACTATTGTTTTAGAATAATAGTGTAGAAGAAATCTGGCTACTTCTTGTGGGGGCATGATTCAGAGCTTAAGCAATTTCTACCCTACCTAATTCAACTCTACCGAGGTCTTGATTGTAATACTGATGTCATGCTATGCTCTTATTGTGCAGACTCTGGAGGCCTAGGGTTAATTTCTTCTGTTTTGGTGACTAATGGATAAGCTATATGGTTTCTTTCTTTCTTCCTTTTCTTCCTTCCTTCCTTCCTCCCTCCCTCCCTACCTCCCTCCCTCCTTTTCTTTTTTCTTTCCTTCCCTCCTTCCTTCCTTCCTTCCTTCCTTCCTTCCTTCCTTCCTTCCTTCCTTCCTTCCTTCCTTCCTTCCTCCCTTCTCTCCCTCCTTCCTTCCTTTCTTTCCTTTTCTTTTATTTTTTGCCAGTCCTGGCTTGAACTCAGGGCCTGAGTTCAGTCCTTGAGCTTTATCAAGGCTAGAGCCCCTACCACTTGAGCCACAACATTACTTCTGGCTTTTTTTCCCTATGTATGTGGTAACCAAGGAATTGAACCTGGGTCTGAGTGTGTGCTAGGCAAGCTGAACTTCCCCGCACTAAGCTCTGTGGTTCAGTGGTAAAGAGGACTGGATTGTATGCACTGATAAGGGTTGTCTGGATCCAGCTAGACTTCACCTACTTATCAAACGTTTTCAGTCTCAGTACAAGTGACTAGCACAGGATCTGTTGACCAATGAATACTTAATGGATGTCAGTTATTACAACTGATATTCCCATGGTCTTCCACCATCAATTTCTCTACTGCAAAATACGAACAAATGAGATGTTCTATTTTTACAATATTCTGCTTTTCTTTCCTTTTCCCTTCCGTTCCCTTTTCCCTCCCCTCCCCTCCTCTCTTTCCCCTCCCCTCCTCTCCCTTCCCCCCTCCCTTTCCCATCTCCTTCCCCTTCCCCTTCCCTTTTCCCCTCCCCTCCCTTCCCCTGCCCCTTCCCCTGCTCCCTTCTTTTCTCCTTCCCCTGCTTCCTCCTTTGTCCCTTCCCTTCCCCTTCCCCTTCCCCTTCCCTTCCCTTCCCCTTCCCTTCCCCTTCCCTCCCCTTTCCTCCCTTCCCCTCCCCTCCCCTCCCCTTCCCTTCCTTTCTGTTCTTCTTTTTGTTAAACTAAGAGTCATGGATTGTTATAGTAGATTTTTCAGCATTCATATGTACCTCTGAGATCTGTTGTCTCTTTTTCTCCCTCACCCCTATCCCTGCCACTTTTAGTGATGGATGGGCAGACAGAGATGAAGTCATTGAAGGTTATGAGGTGGAAGCCAACGGAGGAATCACCATCAAGTTGCAGTCTCCAGAGGTCAGGTCATTTGATGATTATTTCCTGAAACTGAGGCTGGACACAAACACAAGGAATCCCTGGTTCCCTGAGTTCTGGCAACATCGCTTCCAGTGCCGCCTACCAGGACATCAGCAGGAAAATCCCAATTTCAAAAAAGTCTGCACAGGTAACTCTCATGTTCACTAAATAATATTTTACAGCTACCATCATGGTGTCCCTTGGCTCTATTACAGGTGGTTAAATGGCAATAAAAGGCTCCAGGACTAGACATCCAAGGACAAAATTTCTTCCTTATTTTAAAATTTTGCTAGAAAGAGGAAGAAACTTATTACCTCATGAATGTTCAGTCCTATATTCTGGGAAGAGTGCTTTTGTCTCTAGGGGAGTAAGTAGAGATAACAAATAATGATATGTCTAAAAATAACAAAAACAAAGAGTAAACTAAATAGTCAGATATCTAGTCTTCAAATGGGGGAGAGGGATATTTGATTTCTTGCTTAAGAGTTAATAGCCAGAGAAATAAATGAACTACGTTGATTTTTGTCTTCTCCACACCCCTCCTCGACTGCTTTAATAAACAATTTGGAAGGAGGTGAGGTAATATCGTAGGCCACACAACCAGCATGGTGTTTGGGGACACAGGTGTCAAGATATTGCGGTGTCTTCTGTCTACCAAATGTGTCCAGATAGATGTTGCTAGGTAAGGATTTCCTGGAAAGTACTTTGTAAACTAAACTGTTCTAACAAAAAGTTAGAACTGTACAACCATGCACACTAGTATTTGGGGTTTTCAATATTCACTGCATATGTAATTGTTACGTTTACAACTTGGGCTTGACTATCATGTACAACAGGAAATAATTGCTCATATGTTTGTAAATTGTTTTCATATTGTGCTTGAATCTCAGAGCAAGTATTAAAAATGATGACAGCATTTCATAAACCATTTTGGGTTTGCATTTCATTCCGGTGTTACTTTTTTGTGTGTCCTAAGTTCAGAAGAAAGCAGGAAGCTTTTTAAAAATTCCCTGTTTGGACCTAATTGACAAAGCATATTAAAACTTTTCTGCTAGAGTTTTATCTTCAGTAGTCTTATCTGTATTCTATATATGTATGCATTCATACTTTTATCTTTTTGTTTCTGTGTTATTGGCAAATAATATAGACTTTCATTGTATATTATGATCAGTTTGAAATTCTCATGCATTGAGTGAATTATATAGTCTCAATGAAAATGCAGAACCATTTATGAAATTTAAAGAGAAGTAAAAATTATCCTTTCTAGACTATGGATAACTGCTATTTTTTCACTCTAGTCTAGTGTATATCTAGTATTCTGAAAAGATTTGATATTGGTTTTTAGTCTCTACAGAAGCTTTTATTGAACTTGATTTCAGATATCAATATTTAACTGGAGTTTACAGGCACTAGATCCCTGGTTTGAATATTAAGGGTCCTGAGCCAACAGTGAGTAATTTGGAAATCACTGTGGTTAATTAAAAAATGCTTCATGCAAAGTCCACATCACTATTTAATTAGTTGGGTACAATGAGGGATTTGTAGATGTGTTGGATGAAAGCTCTGACAGCAACAAAAGCCTAGCTCCTAAAAATTTGAGCACTGTCAAGATTATGGAAAAAGTATGTTTTAAAGAAAAGCTTATACCCTCTCTCTCAGCAAATGACTTAACTACTTAAGGGATATATATTATGTTCACATCAGCATAGTGCTTTATCATTCCTGATGAGAAGCATTAGCAAGATATCCTGGAAGCTGACTGAGGGCGGGATTTAGAAGTACAGTTAGGTGGCATGCCAGCTCATGTATCCATACGTGACATATCCTAAATGGCTTCCCTGAGTCTCAGTTTCCACAACTGAATATGATTTTAAAAAATTAGCTGCCCCAAACTAATCGCTGTGAGAATTGACTGAAAAGTAACACATGCGACTCACTTTGCAAGGAAATAAGATAGTGTCTAAATTCAAGCATTCCTGGATATCCATAGAGAATTAGTTGCAGGATGTTCATCCCTCTACAAACATCAAGATATGAAGATGCTCATAGTGATATTTGTATATAAAATATGCCCATATTCCAAAATACTTAAAATTTCTAGATTACATATATCTCATACCATGTAAATTTTATGTAAGTCACCGTGTGCTGTATTGTTTAGGGAATAATGACAAGTGAAACAACTGTATGTGTTCAGTGCAGATGTTTTTCAAATAATTTCAACCCACAATTGACTGAGTCCCCAGATTCAGAACCCATAGAAAGTAGACTTGAATAAATCTAAGATGTTCATACTAGAATCATATCTTAGCAGACAAAGGAAGTATAGCTTTTGAAGTTAGTGACTTAAAATATCATACTACTGTAGGATATAGAAACAAGGGAAAATAACCACTGCATCTTTAATAAATCATTAGTTTATAGGACTTTATAACTGTTTTCTGATTTTATAAGTACACATAATTGATGGTGCTTAGTTTATATAATTTATAAGAATAATAAATGAGAAAGTTGAAGAAAAGCCATTTTCTAATTCCTATTTGTCACATATTTGCTATATGTTTGTATTTGTTCATGCATTGTTTTAAATTGTATAGCAGATATTTTATATTGCTTCCTAAAAATGAATATTGCTTTTTCATATGTTTATGACTTTTTCTTTGTTATTAAATACATTCTCCTTTTTTTGTGGGTCATGGGGCTCAAACTCGGCCTGGGCGCTGTCCCTAAGCTCTTCAGCACAAGGCTACTGCCCTCCCCTTGGGCCTGGGCATTGTCCCTGAGCTCTTCAGCTCAAGGCTACAGCCCTACCCTTGAGCCAAGCCCCACTTTTAATTTTCTAGAGGTTAATTGGAGATAAGAATATCAGGTCCTTTTGTACCTGGGCTGGCTTTAAACCTTGATCCTCAGGTCTCAGCCTCCTGAGTAGCTAGGATTACAAGCATAAGCCACTGTGCCTGGCTTTGTTATTAAGTACATTCTTAAAAGCTATATAGTTATTCTGCCTACAGCAAAACTATAACTAACTTACTTATTTTCATTCTTCCTATATATGTGGGGGATTTTGACTATTTACCAATAAGAACAAAATATGCTTTAGTGCTGTAATAAGATTCTCCTTTTAATCTCTTCTTTTTTCATTTTGGATTATTTTTATTTTTTGTTTTTGACGATAGTGGGATTTGAACTTAAAGTCTTGTGTTTTCTGGGCTGGCATGATACCACTGAGCCATACCTCAAGACTTTTAGATAAGTTTTTATTTTTTTTTCTGCACAGGCTTGCTTTGAAGTAATCCTCAGTTCTCAGACTCCTGAGTAACTAAGATTATAGGCCTGAGCCACTCTGGGCTAAAAAGCCCAGCTCTTTAGATAATTTTTAAAAGCTGAGTTTCTGTGTTTGTCAGTTTTCTCACTGTGGTGACGAGATTCCTAACACAAACAACTTACAAGAGGAAGGAATTATTTTGGATCAGTTTCAGGCAGTTCAATCTGTGATGTCCCACGTGCAGTTCTGAACAGAACATCCTGTGGTCGGCACATGGTGTGAAGGAAGTAGTTCATCTCATGGCAAACAGGAAACAGAGAATCAAAAAGTGGCTAGGACCAGTAATCACCCTCACAGTCACAGTGACCAACTTCTTCCAAGTAGACCCCACCTTCTGACTTTCCAGAACCTTCCAAAATAGCACCACCAGACGAGCACCAAACAACCTGCGAAGGCACAGACATTCAATAGTCAGACCACAACCATTTCTAAAAGATGAATTACATCTCCAGAATTTCAATCAAGAGTTGAGAATATTCCTCCAGCCTTTGAAATAAAGTTTCCAAAGGTACCACCCACTAGAACTGCATGAAACTCTACATATTTCCCCCTTCCCATTTTGGTTGCATAGTTATAATCACAGTGTACATGTATCTGAGTCTTACATTTATGTTTCTGATGACTCTACATGATCCTAGAACCGCCACTTTAATAGCTCTCTTAAGTTCCATCCACCGAAGAACCATTGTTATTTAACCATTCTTACATTGTGGAATGAGAAAGATATTTCCATTTTTTCCCTTGTTAACACAATGATTATGGGACAGAGCTTTTTCATGGTTGATGTTGGTACTATTTTTGGAACATTCTTATACAATGGATTTCTAAATATATAATTACCAGTCTACAATCATGGTAGTTTAGAGGCCTCTTAAAAACACTTTAGGGAATTTTCTTGCAACATTGCTCTGCAAATATTTGCTGTGGCTAGCTGTTTATATTATCAGCTTACTGGGGATCATTGTGTTTTTATCAGGTTTTTGTTGTTATTTTGTTTGTAATCCACTGAGTTTAGAAACCATAATTATGTTTCTTCCTCTTGTTCTTTCTATGAACAGAAAGCAGAATGAGTGCAATACTTCTTAAAGATAGTATGCATTTTTATTTCAGTGTTGTCTAAGGTATAATGAAAAAGTTTGGTTGGTATTGGTAATGCTTACTAATCGCTCATTACTAGTAAAATAATGACATCTTGTATAATGCTGTGCTTTGGAATATTTTCTCAAAATTCATGCTGGTGTTTAATGAATTATGGGATGGGATTTGAAGGTAGGGCCTTAAGAGGTTTGACCAGGCCAGTCAAGAAACCTTACGATTAGATTAATTCCATTATCACAGAGCAGGAATTTGATAAATGGATGTAGGTTTGACCTCCCAGTCTGTAACTTGGAAGGAAGATCATAGATTCAGTTCCTCAATCTTAGACTTCTCAGCTCCCAGAACAAAGAATAAAGTAAATTTAAACTGTTAATAATTTATCCACATAACATTTTGTCCTAGCAATAGAAAATGTAACAAGATAAATGTTAAGATAATTTTGTTTTTGTCTGTGGTGGGGCTTGAACTCTGGGCCTTGGCACTGTCCTTGAGTTCTTCAGCAGAAAGCTACTGCCCTACCCCTGGGCCTGAGCATTGTCCCTGAGCTCATGCTATGGTAAAATTTTGAGATTTACAAGCAAGAGGATTCTTACCCTACTAGCTTGAAGACAACTATTAACAACTTTTAAACTACAACTGATTTTAATAATGTGTTTTTTGTCATTATGTTTTTTATTTTGTGGATATTCTACTTTGAATTAGCATATGATATAAGGCCAGCCAAAACTGGCCCATTACAGTTTAAGACCAAGAGATTCCTGATACCTAGATAGGTCTCAATGTATTTCAGTCCAGTTTTCCCTAAAGTAAAAACTTCCCTTTTACTCCTTCAGGATGCTTGGCCCAAGTAGTAATTTGTACACCTGAAGATTATAATTTATTTTCAATTAAAATATTAAAAATATTTGAGTTTATGGAAGATATGACTCTCAGTATCTAAGCTCATTGAGATATGGCTTTGCAGACAGCCTTATCAAAAGACAAGAGTTTGTTTTCTACCTCTTTCTTTCACTTTTTTGGTCTGAGCCCAGGACCAGAACTCCATTCTTGACACTAGGGCTTTATACACTAAGCCATATACCTCCAAGCTTCATTCTCTGCCTCTTAAAGCATTATTGACCTTACAATATGTTCATTCCAAGCTGAGAACTCTGGAGGCTGCCACATTCCCTTCTTGTTTTTGGAACTCTACCTCAGGGGAGATGAAAAAAATCACAATTAGCCTCTAGAATGTGAACAACAATGTGCATCCAAAACAGAATGGCCCCTTTATGAAGTGCCCAGGATCAACCAGTCCCCAGCCAATGTATTCCCTGGCTAATCACACATGAGTGTGCTCTGTTAATGGTCACAGCAGGTCAACCAAGGGCAGCAGAATTTACCAAGTGACTCCCCCATTTGTGACCCAAACAGATTCAAGTTGCTATTTTAAGGCAGCAAGGCTTAGAGGTGGGGAGGGGATTGTAATTCAACTTTTTGTGCTAGTAAATCACTGATAAAAGATCTCCACAGCTTTGATATCCATGAACCTTACATAGAACAATGGCTGACTTAATCTGAGCAACAGCATATTCCTCAGTGCTATTTGTATTCAATCCTGGATTCTTTTCACTATCTGAAAAAAAATACCACCGTAAAAGGTGAAACAAAGATGAATGCCCTTCAGAGATCCAAGAACTAATGAGATTTCTAAGCTGGACATTATCTTCTTTCATTCTATTATTTCTGCTATTTGGAAGTGGTAGTTAAGGTAAAGGAACAGGCTTTTTTTGTCATATAAAGTGCTAAGTCACAATAGCTGTTAACTGTGATTCCTTATGAAACATGATAGAATCAAGGTAACTGTATCTTTAAACAATTTTCTGAGTGAGTTCTCTAGTGTCAAATTTTCTTGTACCTTTTCCTGAAAAAAAAAAATCAAAACAAAAACCTCATTTCCCCAGTGTTTTACTTCTGTGGTCTGATGAGGAAAGTGTGGACCTTTACAATTAGCCCATTCATTTCATTTGCACTATTGTTCGTGTCACAAAGCTTCATTAACACTCTGGGGAATAGTTCTGCATATACAGGAATTGCTCGGCAAACCCACCCCCAGTGGATGCTGTGAAGTAGAATTGAATATGCTGTGATAATCACCTGGGTCTGTGTAGATGCAATCTCGTGATTTGATTTGACAGCTTAATTTATTTACTAATTAGTCTTTCTCTGGAGTGTCACTGGCTGGCAGACACCAGCATTGCTTTGACTCAAATCCTTACAGAAGTTTGGTGGCTATCCAAAGGAACTATACTGTGACAAGTATTTAACATTTGTTAGGAATGCCAACATAATGAACCCATCTGGACTTGCCTTGGATAGCTCTATCCAATATTTCAGTCAGTTTAATAGCACTCTCCAATCCAGTTGTCTAAATGAATAGCTCAAGCCCTGGAATGCAGTAAATAATAATCTTGTCCTGTACAGCAAAGTTCTCAAACCTGTCTAATTAAAATGTCAGGAAAGCTTTTTCAGAAAGTACTTACCTTTACCAATGCCATAACTATACCATACGAAGTGAAGTATTTGTTTTAAAGGCAGGCATAAATTCTATTTCAAATTTATGAACCATTTATCACTTTATAAAAATTTTCTAACATTGGAACCATCTATCATTGTCTGAGTTGAGCTGGTGCTAACTTATTTTGTCTCGAGCTTTAGCATCTAAGGCATATGATGAGAATTCAGGCATCTGATGCTGAGACAATCTCTTTTGTTTCTTGTATTTAGTTATTGGCAGAATGGATTTTTCACTGAAACATTGGAATCCAAAAACCAGTAAGTCATGGCCAAATACTAGGTGTATCGAAGCCCAAATCTTAGGCAATTTCTGGTTTCATTAATTTTTTAAAGCTGCTGTAACAAAATTGTTACGAACTCAATGGTTTAAGCAACATGACTTTATTATGTTATATTCGGTAGGCTAGACATCTGGACAAGAACCTCACAAGGCTACAATAAAAATATCAATGTTTCTACATTCTTTTATGAAAGGCCTAGGTGAAAATATGTTTCCTTGCTTCTTGTAGCTTCTAGAGGCTAATACTGTTCCTTGACTCATCTTATCATCCTTCTTATTCAAAGCTATCAACATTACATCTCATCCATCTGGCCTTTCTTCCTCAACCAGGCCTTTTGTGATCATAACAATGATAGACTTTCACATACTCAGGTGATGAAATAGTGCCCAGTTAGATTACCAGGATAAACTCGTCTTCTCAGAACAATATTAATTGATCATGCTTAAAAGTCTCTTACTGTACAGCCTAACTTAAGCACAAGTTCAGAGCTTAGGATGTGGCCTTCTTTGTGGGACTATTGATTTGTCTATAATGTCTGGATAGAATAAGGACTAGTTTCAGTACATCCTTTGTGGCGTTTGTGTGTGTGTGTGTGTGTTTACATGTGGGTTTCTGGCAGCTGAACATAGGCCCTCACACATGCCTGAGAAGTGTTACGTCACTGAGCTGCACATTGGCTCCATTGACTGAGTTCTATAATCTGCTTCTTTAACTCTCTCTTCCACTATTGCCCTGCTTTTCTAGACACTTCTTGATCTGTCTTTGGGAACAGATTTTTAAGGCATTTTCATTGAGTTTTGAAAACATTACAGTATGCAGACAATTGAAAATGTGTGCCTCTTCAGTTAGTTTACTTTCAGAAAGGTCTCCACATTGTCCTTGGCTTTTTATGATGGAGCCCTGGAGACTTCCTGCAAGAGCCAATAGCAAGTAATTCTCACTCTGCATCTTAGCTGAAACATAGGGGTCCCTTGAAGGATTCTAAACTTTTAGACTTTTAGTCTCATCTAACCACTTTTCCTTCATAAAACCCTTTTGAATCACAATGTTTTCTCTCCACTAAGTTTTTCCATTACAGCACGTTCCAGTAGCCATGCCTACAACTATAGACTTAATTTTAAGTACATTTAACCTCACAGATTTATATTGGAAAGCCATTGTCTTAGTTTTTCCTGTTTTTTTTTCCATTTCCTTCATCTAAAAAATTTATGGATTCTACATTAATCCTTTCCAAGATTTTAAGAAAATGATGTCTTTTCCTGGTCTTTGCTGTGATTCTGAGTTTTCACTGGCATTTTATGTCATAAACTTTCTCAGTTTGATCAATCTTTAACACTTGGAAATGAGAATTGACTTCATTTCCTTTGTGAACATTTGATTTTCTGAACTCCTTGTCTAAACAAGCAAAATCACAGAATAAAAAGATATCTACTATCAAGTTATGGCAGGTGATAATATTACTGAGTATTTTATCATGGCATGATAGTAGACTTGTGTCCTTTTAGACCCTGGGTACAGTTTCTATACTGTTGCTGAAAGGAGACTACCACATAGTTCAGGCAGTAGAGAGTTTATTTGGGAGAGCCAAATTGTAGGACTTCATCAGATGTAGGTGTGCAGAGAGAATACTAATGGCTAAAAGAGATTATATAGGGAAAAGTGAGGAAGAGGTTTGGCTGCAGCAGATGTGGGAAGTAACCTCAGAGGATGCAGAAGTGACCTTAGAGCATGTGGTCCTTTTTCTTTTTTTATTTGAAATTCTCACTGTATTTAATTTGGATTTTTTTTAACAAGCCAGCTGATGTTCGTGTGTGTTAAATCTTAGCAGAAAGTTACAAGTGGTTACCAGTATCTAACAGGTGATTTCTGATAAGGATACATGCTGTCCTTCACAGAGGAGATGGCTGTTCTCCCAGGCAGAACTAACTATTTCTAGCTAACACCTGCCTATTTCTACAGGCCTCATATTTTGTGTTTCATTGCTAATTGTGTTGCTTCAGCATCCTCCACTATTAGGTATAAATTTCCACATTACTTAGGATAAGGTGGAACAAATGACCTTATAGCATCAAACAAAAACAAAGAAGAAAATAACTGTGAATTCAATCCCTTGCAACAATAAATACTAATCTTTTTACCTTGTGCTTCATGCCTGATATATGTGATTTTAAAACCTCTGTGTATCCTGTACTCCAGGAGCCAAGAATACAGAGTTTCTATCTAGAACATTGATGGTTGTGACAAGAAGGAACTGAGCATGTGCATTGGACGTAGAGTTTGTGATAAATGTTATATGCATTCCTATCTTCTAAATTTCATTGCGTATACAGAACCGAGTGTCCAATCAGGTATCAGTGGAGAGAGAATGCATCTACTATAGGGAAAAGGTACTGGCACATTCCAGTACACTCAGCTATTTATTTAAATGAGGAGTGTCAGGAAATTTTGTCTGGGCTGGTCTCAAATTTAAAGTCCAACTCTCAACTACTTAGGATTATAGGCATAAGCCACTGGAATCCATCCAGAAGTTTTAGAATATTAAACTTAACTGATAGAACTACGATGTCAAAATGCCTTCGAAAAATTTTGTCAAAGAAATTTAAATTTTCCTTTTTTAAAAACATGGGACTTCATTCAACCGATTGTTTACCAGAGATTCAGAATTCCAAGCCAGACAGATATGTGTCAAAGGACTTGTCAATAGAATACCTTTATTTTCTAACCAAGAAAAGAGGAAGCAGTGATCAAGGTTTACTGAAGTGCATTTTCAAGTTTCTGTTGGTGAAGTTTATTTGGTTTAAAGGCTCTGAGCCATGGGGGCTCTCATTTCTGTCTTGGGAAGGATGGAGAGGAAGGCTTCCTGCACAGTCTGACACAGGACAGGCCTCTCTGTGGGAGGCCCAGTTCCAGGTTTAACCTGACACTGAGTGATTTCTCTCTCAAAGAACTGGAGCAACCACTCAGAACAGGTACTGCAAAACAATAAGCATGCACATTTTTTAATGACACCTGGAAAAAGCTGCAGAACATCTACTGTAGGGGACGTTATTCACATTATATCCTTGCATAGGGTACCCTCAACCTGGATGAATCTCCTCTCCTAGTGGCAGTTTCCCAAATCTGTGTGCAGAAGTTAAGAAACACTGTTGTGTTGTGAGTGGCAAAGAATTCCCTTGTCTCAGCAATAGCTTCCTTCGCAAGATAGTCCAAGGGTCATAGAATACTTCTGTTAAGTAGTCTGCATTCTTGAACTCCAAGAATAAGCTGGGAAGCCTTAACGTTTTCACTTGAGACTGGCACTTTACCACCTGAGCCACAGCTCCACTTCTATCTTTTTGGTAGCTAATTAAGGATAAATCTGACACACTGTAACCCCTCTCTACATCACCCTGACAATACATTTTTTTATAAAAGGATAATATCGCACAGACTTTCTTGCCCACATTGGCTTTGAACCATGGTGCTCAGATCTCAGCCTCCTGCATAACTAGGACTAGAGACATGAGCCACTGGTACCTGGCAAAATGACTTTTCTTGAAATCAGCCAGGGTTTTATTTTAAAATTCTTGTGCATCCTAATTTTAAAACCTTTCTGATATACCAAAAGGTCAGTCTAGCTTTTGAATGCTTAAAAAAATGAACAATTTACTAAGTTTCAAAGTTAAGAGCAAGTTTATGTTGTAAGATACCAAGGGTCTCCAAACGTACAGGAGCCATGAGAGAAGTAGTCACAGAGAAATTGAGAATTGAGTTTGTTTAAAAGTAATATATATATACATATAAATATTTATATATAAACTATCTCTCTCTTTCTTTCTCTCTCTCTCTAAACAAACATCATATCACATGTTGAAGGTTGTACCTACATATTACCATTTTAACAAAATGCTCTGAGTAAGTAATAAGTAGTATAATAAATAAGAAACAACTCCAGATACAGAAAATACACTTTCACAGTCTCTAGTAATATTACACACATGAGCTAATACCATTTTGAAAAATTTTATATCTGCTATTTAACAGCTGTATATATATCTGATTCTCAAATTTTATTTAATGTAGTCTACAAATATTTCAACAATATGACTGTTACAGAATGAATGGGATCATATTAATTCTAGGCAGTTAGTTATAGTATAGCATCAGGTATCTAATGTTTCTTTTTTAATTGTATTTTATTGTCAAGGTAATGTATAGAGGGGTTACAGTGACAGTTGTCATTACTTCTTGAACATTGATACCCCTTCTCATGCTTTTGTCCTCTTCCTTTCCCCCCTCCCAGTCATCTTGTTTTTCCCCTTCCCTATTTCAAATAAACAATTAAACATATATACAATATACCAGGTAAAGTTAGATACAGTAACCACATGAGATTAACCATAAGGGGAAAAAAAGAGAAAAGAAATACCTTCGCATAGTACATTAAGAACAAAATTATTTGCTATATCACCTTTATGGAAAATAAAAGCTGACTTATTAGTGCTGTTTGGTGTAGCTTCTTTGAAGTCAGACACCGTGAGGATAACTAAATCATTTCTGATGTATGAAAGTAAGGGAGAAGCAAACTCAAAGGCAGGCATTGATTCCACTTCATCAGTGGGCTGGAAACCTAAATAGCAATTCCTGCAGGGCTTCTCCGAGGCCTCCTCAAGGACCAACTAAGTCTGGAATATGCCTGCTTTCATGGTGGACTTCCCTAATTCTAGCTATTGTGCTACTTTCTCCTTTGATGCAAAACGAGCAAAGGACTTTTAAACATAGGTACCTGAGGATAAGTTTCCATGGTGACGTTTAGAGAATGCTGACCTCAGGTCAAATTGATATTGAGGCTGGTGGGGTGTTAAAGGCTTTACATAATTCTTAATTTTTAAGATATGTATTGAATTTTTGCCATATTACAAACCAGTTTATATGCACTATTTAGAAAAGTGAGGAAAGGGATAGATTGGTAGGTGAGAGCGTTGAAAGGGGTGACATGGATTGAGATGCACGGTATTCATAAACTGGTTTGTAACGTTAGCTCCTTGGTGTAACTACTTACAGATCATAAACTTTTTTTGAAAAAGAATCTCAACAGTTAAGGAGGCACCCCATAGATTGTAGGACATCTGTCTTCTCTGCCTTTGCCTTCGTCAAAGTTTGTCTTGGCCAGAGGCAGCTGCGCATAAAATAGAGTACTGTTTTCTTTGGGCACATCTGTCTGCAGTACAAGGTTGCCAAAAGTGTAATATGGATGAAACCAGATGGGATTTCTTTAGTCACAATTATTTATATTGTTCTCTAGTTTCAGAATTTCTCTGTGGAATTCCTCTGCTAATTAACATGCTGCTACTATTAAAAATATTGCCTGTTCACGCATTGTAGTCAACATTATAAGTGATGGTATGTAAGAAAAAGACTCTATGGGAGCATGTGAGGTGTGTGTGTGTGTGTGTGTGTGTGTGTGTGTGTGTGTGTGTGTGTGTATGTTGCATTTTGTTTCTAACACAATTCCTATTACTGTCCTATATATGGTCCTATATATGGTCACACAGATCAGCAGGATTTATTTTATTTCTGGCTCTACACTGATATTTATAACTTTGAAAAAAATGCTTGATCATCTCTGGGTCTCAGTTTCCTCATTTGTAACATTGGAAAGTATACTAACAGTAAAGGGTAAAGATGAGAATAAGGTGATGTAAATTGTACACCAGTCCCCTACATTTAGATATAAAATTGCCTAATCATATTCTCCATGTCTTTACATGCAGATATTATCTATATAAATCTAGCACATAAATACACGATATATATTTATAAATTGTTATATTTATAAATTAAAGATATATGTATGACTGATATTTTATGCCACGATGAGATCATTGTGTCCTTTTTATGATTGTCTTAATGCTCTGCTACTTCCTTTTTTTCTTAATTTCTCCATTTTTTGAGTTATCCAGTATATCATTAAACTACCAAGATACTGAGTGAAGAGGAATTTGTATTGACTTTTAGGAGTTAGAAATTCGGTCCCAATCTTTATTTGATTCTTTGCCTGTGAAAACTTCTCCTGTGCGCCTGAGGAGAGCAGTACTGTAGACCTAAGTGACCTCTGATCTCCATTGTGCAGGGTAGACATGGAGCATGGGCAGACCGGCTGTCCATCTGTTGGTAAATGTCACGTTAGAGGTTTCTGAGTGAATTCTCCCCATCCCACCTCTCTCTAGCCTTGCACCATCTGTTACCATCTGTTACCTGAACATCTTTGAACTCCCTCCGAAGAGGTACTGTGTTTCTTGAAGCTGTTGTCATACTTATTCATTTCCTTATGACTAGATATGGATGACATGTTTTGGTAACCCCTCCCCTCATCATCAAGCACAATGGCAGAGAGAGAGAGAGAGAGAGAGAGAGAGAGAGAGAGAGAGAGAGAGAGAGAGAGAGAGAGAGGGAGGGAGGGAGGGAGGGAGGGAGGGAGGGAGGGAGGGAGGGAGGGAGGGGAGGGGAGGGGAGGGGAGGGGAGGGGAGAGAGAGGAGAGAGAGAGAGAGAGAGAGAGAGAGAGAGAGAGAGAGAGAGAGAGAGAGAGAGAGAGGGAGGGAGGGAGGGAGGGAGGGAGGGAGGGAGGGAGGGAGAGAGAGAGTTCCTTGACCAGAATGTCGCACTGACCCAGAAGTCCGTTCTGTCTTGGAAGGAGGGACATTAGCAGCCCCAGTTTCCACAGCAGGACAGGGTGTGAGTGTCCAGTTCACGTGTTGGTGGAGGATAGATGTCACGGGTATTTTGACTCTAGGAGTTGCTCTTTCTTGACAAGAGGTAAGGTGCCATGGAACAACGACATCCTGAAGGCAATGGTTGGGGTCTGGTGCCTTTAAAACGGTGACCAAAGATGGAACAGGAAATGGGGCACAACCAAGGCCTTCTTAAAGAGCTTTCATTGTGCATTTCCTATTAGATTCAAGATTATAACAGAAATTAGTAAAGTCATTTCCACTCACATCACTTTCAAATTCTGTTGTTGCCTTTCTTCTTTTAATATTCCAGATGTTCTTGACATGTTATGTGTTAAAGTGTTACTTGTTACATGTATTTCATGTAATAGTGTCACATGTTCTAGTGATACTGGTGATCTAATATTATAGTTTTGATGTTATATTAGAATTATTTTTACTTCCTATTATTTTTATGACTTTTCTCTTATTCATCGATACATTACATTACAAACCTGCTATTACCCTCAAAGTTCTAGTTACTTTTATAATTCTGTTCATTAGAATTCTTAATTATTTTAAATCCCCTATATTTTGATTGTAATATAGGCACTTAGTAATCAGATATTCTGTTGCAAGCATAGGAACAATCGATTGGTTGTGTTAGACTTATCAGGTCTATCAGATATTTGTCCAATACAATTATGTTCCAAGCACTGTGAGTGTATAAGTGCATGCTATAGGAAGCCAGGGATTCATAAAATTACATCTGTGTCCATAGAAGTTTAGAATCCAAATAGGAAAGGGAAGGGGAGAAAACAAGATGAGGGGAGGGGATGGTGAAGAGAAATGGAGGCAAAAACATGAGAAAGGGTATCAATGTGTGTGAAGTAATGCTCCTTTTATCTGGCAAATATAACTGTAAACTCTCTATTAATTACAATAAAAATACAAAAGAAGAAGCTTAGAGTCCAGTTGAGGCAATGAGATACCCATATAATTAATTCATGAGCTAACCTGATCTAAGCCTATGTCAAGAGGTAGGTTAAAATAATATGTTAACTACAAGCTAGAGACTAACAGTGTGAGAAGCTACTACTATCAAATGTGTGTTATTTGTGAAGCTCAGATTCATGTAGGAGAAAATGCAGAGGGTCTTTCAGCCTAGCATCACTACAGAAAGGTTCTCTGGAGATCAGAGGATCTGAGAGCATTTAGGCTCAGGCAGGAATGGATTTCAAGTCACTTGCCTGAAAGAGCCTATCAGCTGACCTTAGCATTTTGGTAGAAGGTGATTATTTTGTACCATCTTGGAAACATGTCTTGTTCAAGTCATAGCTCTAAGCATTTATATCAGTCCAGAGAAAATGCATTAGGGGAGAAAAAATAAATCTGAAAACAGGATAATGCTGTGTTTTACACTTGATTTTTTTCGGGCTAGGAGAAAATGTTTGGTAAATAAGAAATAATGGGAAGGGTTATTATATCCACCAAAGAGCAGAGACTACTATATATGTATAAGTATATAAAAACTATATATGTATGTATAAGCATATATTGATATAGACATATATGTACACATAAGGTATGTATATAGGATGTATGTATATAATTGAACAACCCTGATAATAAATTCCTGTCATAAGCAAAAAACATAAATAGTCCTCAGAAAAGACCATTAAACCTCATATTTATAAGGCAAAGCTCATGCTTTGTTTCTAGTGTGCTGTTCACTAGTTATAGAGCAGAGGAAAGCTCAAATTTTTGTTATATGTAGCTTGAGGGATGCCCCTCTTATAAGTGTTGAAGGAAAGTAAGCAGAGAACAAACAGATGCTAATTTTGTCTTATTTTATTCAATATAAAAAAGAAAGTCTTGGGGCTGGGAGTTTGGCCTAGTGTTAGAGTACTTGCTGAGCATGCATGAAGACCCGGGTTCGATTCCTTGGTACCACATACATAGAAAAAAGCCACAAGTGGTGCTGAGGCTCAAGTGGTAGAGCTCTAGCCTTGAGAAAGTCCAAGGACCGTGCTCAGGCCCTGAGCTCAAGCCCAGGACTGGCAAAAAAAAAAGTCTTTCAAAAATGTCTATTTTTTGAAGAGAACTTAGAGCAAGTGCTAAAGTTATGGTGAAAGAAATGTACTATGGTCAAAGATTGCTCTTGAAGGATAGCCTTAAGGTCATGGGTGAATTGAGAAAAAATTACTCCCACACTATGTGGCAGCATAGAAATCAGATAGAATCATGGAACTAGAACAGAGACAACATTCTGTCCGACTTCTATTGCATTAGTGTAAGCATTTCTCTATTTCACAGACACCCAGAGGGGAATATCCTTAGCCCCTAATGTAGTCAGTGGGGTGGTAGATTTCATGAGGAATAGAAAATAATTGTATTCTCCATGGAGGATCATTTTATCTACTTTCTATAGTAGACCAAGTGCTAATGAGCAATGGATATCAATCAACCAATGAGAGGTATATTAGTTTTCTCTTGCTATCTTAACGTATTTCCATTATTTTTTTTTTACTATTTTGTGAGTCTGAGGTCTCAAGATTGTATGATTCAATGGACTCTTACTTGTATTGTGTGTGACTCCAGATATGAGTCTGTTCTGAGCTTATTTACATTGTGGGCTGAATTCCATCTTTCCCGTGTGATGTGAATCCACAGATAACTTTTGTGGGTCCCTTATGTGGCTAGACATTCTGTGTTTCTAGCTATGTTTTTCAGATTCTTAGCTATATTTCTCTGACAAAGCAAGTTTTCAGATTTTAATGGGTCCTATGGTTTAGATTGGGTCCTGTAGATGATCCCAAATAACTATCTTATTTTCATAACTCTAGTCTGAATTTCATCTGTACATATCATTTGCCATGTCATATAATACCCATAGGTTCCAGAAAGTAGAGTGTGTCATCTGTTGGAGATCATGCTTCCTGCTTAAGAAGTTAAAAGCCATTTCTCACTCCTTATCTATTTTCAGAGCATGCTGTCCTTTGAAATAAAGCAGTTTAGAAACCCCTGCCATCTGACATGCATGAAATGTAGCCTGTGGTGGGGGGAGGAGGCACTTTTACTGGCACTTAAATGTTCTGATTTGATCCAAATATGAGCTTGGCCTTAACCTTTCTTCTCCCTGTCTCTGTAGTATTTCTCAGTTATAAGATCTATTTTCTAGACAATTACAATTTTACAAAGTTGTTTTTAACTGATAAGTATAGTGCATTAGACCTAAATACTTGTCTGTACATATTACTGCTTCATCCATACTAAAAGAGATGACCGCATTTCTTGATAATGTTGGAAAATGTAGAGCTGAGTTACCTGTCATCTTTTGGTAGGACTGGACTGGTAGAAGAATCTCAGGTTGCCTGACGGGAGGCCATTCTTGTCAATGAGGACCTGTTGTTCACAGGGAGTTATGTTCATAGAGACATGAAGTAGACTAGGCAACAAAACCCTTAGTCCTGAGGTAGCACCCCTTCATCTGTGTTAGCACCTATTTATTATTTTGCCCAGCTCAAGTGAATAGTCATTTTCTTCCTCTCTTCCATTTATCCACATCTGTTTCCTTAAACTTTTAAAAATAAATTGAGGAAAAGGAAATCATACTGATTATTGGAAAACCCTTATTCTTCAGGCTAGTCTTTTCATTCCCCCTTCACTTCCAACCATTTGGGGGCTAATGATGAGACTTCTCCTGGAAGAGGGATGTAGCTTTATCTGCTCCTCATCAGTCCTGATGTAATGATGGGGAGCTGGGGTAAATACTAGAGGGGTGAGGCTCTGTGCCCATCTTTTCTAACTTCTCTGTGAAATTAATTGCTCAGTACCTTATTCTTGCTTCATGAATGGCCTTTGAATTAAGATCTACATATGCAGTCTATACTGGAAATCATCATTTCACATTGTACAAAATAGAGAACCTGGACCAGGAAAAGCTAATATTTTATGGACAGCCATATAACACAAAGAACATGTGAAAGTTTTCATCCTATTTCTAAAAAATTAATTGGTTTTACCTTCATTGCTACAGATGGAGAAGCTGAGGCCAGAAAGAAACTCTTATGTCCTTTCTTCACACAGGTTTCCTCTCTGCTGGTTTCTGGCCAGATATGGAACAGTGAAAGCCAAACAGCTGTTACTCTGTCAGGGTATCTATATGGCAGAAAGCCCCAGTAGATTATTACCATATCCTCACATACTATTAGTATGCTTCCATTCCCTTGTTTCCTGGTAATAAATCACCCATAATCTTGTGGCCTTTGTTGTGACAAGCTCATTTTCTCTTAGCTCAGGTACATTCTGTAGCTCTGATGATAGGTGTCCAGACTTTACTTTGCATGAAGTCCTATATAAATAATTCCTCTTCATTTGAAAGTCCTTTTTCTCTTTGAAATTCAGCTAAAACTTAATGAGAAAAAAAATATCCATCTTGCATTCTCAGTGGTAAGTCAAAAGTCTTGCAGCAGTCTTGTAGATGCTATCAGCCTGAATTAAGAACAATTCAATGAAAAATCCCTTTCCTGAACTGTCATTTTGCAAATGAAGTCAGCAGCCTCTTGAACTTCCTTATAGCTTCATGAATATTGGAAGACTTCAGAACTTGGCTGTGTTTTTGAAACTTAGCCAGGAGAGTACTAATGTCGGTTGCAAGGAGAGAGAGTAGTAGAAAGAGCAGTAACAGAAAAACATAAAGCAAAAGCAACTGTTTTAAAGCACCTAGCACATTATTTTTCTATATCCACAGCATACATGAGTTGTTAAGTAAAAGGCTTTAGTATGCTCATTTAATAAACAGGAGTCCTCAGAATCAGTGAATTGACACCAAAGGACTAAAGCCTTCGTTAATACCTTTGTGACCTGAGAAAATTGTTTCCATTACTGAGGTGCTTTTTCAGTCTGCATCTCATTGTGCTGGCTAGGCATCGAACCTCAATTCTTCTTCAGCTGTCAATCTCGACTTCTTTGCCCCTCTTTGCTTCATTTTCGCACCCACTTGACTTCCATCAATAACTCCTTCCTACTCCAACTCCTGGAACGTAATTCTGGATCTTTAAAGTTCATGAGACTTCCAGAGTGCTCTAAGCCCTGACAATAATGAATCTTTTCATGATTCCATAATGAAGCAAAATAATCTGAGTTTTTAAAAAATGTATTAAAAGTATTCAGTGTTAACAGTAACTGAGAAAACTGCCACATGATCTGTTCTAGTGCAAAGAAGGAAAATTGGAAACAATGCTCATTAGAAGAATTTCATGCCAATGAGCTATCTATCTGTAGAAAAGTCCATGCAGTCCATCCTATTTCAGGCTGAGTTCCCAGAGCTGATGGCAGAGATTCCTTTGCTAAGGATCTGTTGATCGAGAGGAAGGAAGAGAAACAGAAGAAGACTGGAGAACAGCTAAGCAACATCTCTGCTGGAGATGTTTCAACATGACATTGTAAGGGATTCCCTGGAGGACAGGAGTTGGTAGTTGTGGATAGTTTATCACCAACACTGGGACTCCTGGCAGGGTTCCAATAGTATCTCACCATATCTTTTTCTCAAGAACCTTTGCCCCTTTATCTTTGCTTTCCTGGTCTTATGCTTTCCCCAGAAATGATAACCATTCTGCTTTGGTTCTAAGACATAGACTCACCTCAACCCCACCTCAAGTACATGACTCTATACCATTTCTGCATTTCGCTTCCTTTTTTTAAAAATAATTTCTATGTTGCCGTAGTCTCTTGCAAACTTCTTACTATTCACTTACTTACTATTCATTTCCACTTCCAACCCAGAGTTTTCCTTTCCTGTTGAACTTGTTTATCATATCCAGCTCCTACTTCCAGGAAGGACTTCTGGGTTGTATAACTCCAAGGGCACCATCATAATCTTCATCATCATTGCGATATTCTCTAAGAATGGCTCCACAGAAAAGCCTTTGCTTTATGTTTTTCTGTTACTGCTGTTTCTACTATTCTCTCTCCTTTAATGAAGAAAGAATGATGGTAAAGTTATGATGTCATCCATCAGATGTTCTAATACTTCTGACTAATAAAGACATTTAATGCTTTGGTAAAATGACTTTACTGAGGAGAGACATTTCTCTAGTTTTCATTGAACAAAGTTAACAATGTCCATTAAACCACATATGGAAAGTACATTAAGCCAGCTTCCTAATCTGGGATTGCTGCCTCGGCACGATGTGGCATCATATGGCTCTTGAGATCGGTGTGTTATGGCAGAAGTTCAGAGGTATTGCTTTCAGCTACTTCCCTGCCAAGTAATTCCTGTTGTAAAGATGCAGCATGGAAATATACTTAGTAAAACAGACTTACGCCTTGTGTTTATTGACCACAAAATTCTAATGAAAAATACACATATGAAAAAAATAGAGAGAGCTCTTTGAAAATAATGTGATAAAATATTATCTCTACCAATGATGTGGCAACAGATATGAATATACAATATAGAAAAGGAAAACGTTCACTCATTTTAATAACTAAACAAAACAAATACCGAAGGAGTAACTTCTCACTTGCTGAGGAGACATATATTTATATAAAATGAAAGTGGTGACATGATATTGTGGCTGATAGTTGTAGAAATGCTACTAGTTTCCTGCGTGAAAATTTTTCAATATGAATTAAAAGTCTAAAGAAACCTCTTGATTGAGGAATTTTACAAAGGATTTACAATCAGGTAACAAATGTTTTGCATCAAAGGAATGATCAACCACTCAATGATAGAAATACGTGTACAAATGAAGACAAAAACCTAATTAAAGTCCTAGCCTCTAGAAGGGAAAAGATTTAAGTCAGTTCTGGAAGATAATAGAGTCATTTCTGGGAGAGGGGGCTGTGTCAAATATATCTTGTTTTTCCAGTAATAATCCAACTCAAATGCAAAGGTTCTTAAATCTAGTATTGGATAAGCATGAGCAAAACAGATTTGTCTTAGGAGTTCAGGCCTCACGAGGCTTTTTATGGCTCTTTACCCATCCTGTTTCAACTTTCAATTTAATATGGGTCCAAAACTTAAATATGTTAACTTTACTTTTATAGTTTGTCTGTCTTCTTTGGGATGTAATGTGCATCTGAGGCTTACAGAAAAGCTCAGGAGTTCATGCACATTCAAATATGAAGCCTTTTCATTCAGTGTTTCAAGTTCAATCAAGAATGGCTTTTACTATTATTATCTTTCCTAACCCTGTTTATAAAAGCTTAGTTCCTGCCAGGAGCCAGTGGCTCAGCAATAATCCTTGCTACTCATGAGGCTAAGACCTGAGGATCACAGTTTGAAGGCAACTAGAGCAGGAAAGTTTGTAAGACTCTTCTCTCCAATTAATCACCAAAAAACCTAGTGGAGCTATGGCTCAAGTAGTAGGATGCTAGCCCTGAGCAAAAACAGCTCAGAGACTATTTCCGGGCCCTGATTTCAAGCACCAGGACCAGCAACAATCACCAAAACAACAAACAAAAAGTATACCAATTCCTGGTCCAGTCACTGTTGTGTCCCTCTCTCAATATTTATACTCCTTAGTAGCCCTTTCATCTTCTTTCTCTTTTCCTCATCCCAACGTCTGCCATGAAGCTCACCTGGGGGGATTCTGAATGGCACATTCCTTTCCTGTAGATGGAAACATACTTTCAATCTTTACTATATACAATCAATCAGCACAGATATACACAAGGAATGTACTCTGTACATGACCAAGAGAGCAGTTTCCAAACTGGAAATGCAACTGCTGCTGAGTGACATTCCTTCTGTTGAATGACTGCGGTGAATGATGCAGCATTCACACTTAAATTTTATCCTTAAGGTTGTTACACATTCCTATTATTCTAGGAACTGAGATCCTCATTCCACCAGCGAACTGAACACATATGAAACAATTCTCTTCCAGCAATACTCAGTTCACGAGCTTAAAATGGAACAGAATTTCTCCCTTTAAGTGGTTTGGAAAACATTCTTACTGTTTCAGAATGAAATAATTGCCTACACTTCTCCCTCTCAGTTTCCCCCCCACCCCGTTCTCTACATAGCTCCTTATCTTATTTCTACAATTAAAGGCTCTTAATTTGACTAGCCCATTAAATAGATGCTTCATTTCATGCTGCAATTTTTATTCAATAATCTCTGGTGATAGCTTGCGTTCATCCTATCAAGTTTCCTTGTGAATGTTATTAAATTTATTATAGTCAATATGAGTAACCATCAAGCCCAGTTAGATTATTATTCTGTCAGTCATTCCCCATGAGTACAATTATGATCATGTAGACAATTGTCTTTAGCATTTACTATTGTGGGAAGACAAGCAAGATATGCTTAGCATCACAGGTGGCGCCTGCTCTGGACCTGGGATGGTGGTTGTGCAATTGGCAGTTGAATCTGAGAAAGTATTGGGCTGGATTTCTGACAATACAATTGCCCCCAGCTATCCTTTCATTTTGTACCACAAGCCACTTTACTATTGGCATCACAAAAGTACTGAACCATAGGAAGCCTTGGACAATAGAAACTCACAGCTACACCACATTGTCCCTTGGCACACAAATAGCCTTTTCCTCTTGGACAGAACCTGAATCAAAGCCAAAGGATTTGGTATACCGCTCCAATTTAGGAGAGCAATCACAGACATACCCGACATAGCGATTCCTCAGATTTTTGTGGCAAAGCGAAATTGCTCCCTTCCCTTTAGAGTCCTGTGAACTTTCAGGAAAGATAAGCTTGAAAATCAATGCCATGTATGTTCTTAAAGAAGATGCTGTTAAGGCTTTTCCTGTTGGCCCAAGACAGCTGTCACATATGATCGATGTAGAAGGCAAATATTGACCAGTTAGTTTTCTACTTCTTTTTCAAATATTTCTAAGATGGACAGGTGAGCATGAGACCTTGCCGCCAGTGCTCATTCTTCCGGATTCTGACAACTTCAATGGCTTTTTTGTCCACACAGGAGTGTAAAGTTCATCTCTGTTCTTGATCCTTGGTTTCTAGCTATGTAAGAAGCCAAGGCAGAGGGAACAAGGCATATCTCAAACCTCGGTTATAGTGTTGAAACACGTCAACAAGTCCTTGTATTAAAGTTCACATTGATAATGCTTCAAAGAAGTCTCTAAATAATATAGTTCATTGACTGCAACACATCCAATTGTTTTTTTTTTTGGCAGTCCTGGGCTTGAGCTCAGGGCCTGAGCTCTGTCCTTGGGCTTTCTCAAGGCTAGAGCTCTACCACTTGAGCCTCAGCACCACTTCTAGCTTTTTTTTATGTATGTGGTACCAAGGAATCAAACCCAGGTCTTCATGCATGCTAGGCAAGCACTTTAACCACTAGGCCAAACTCCCAGCCCATACAACTCAATTCAAATGCAAGAAAATGTACATGTGCTTATAAACAACATACATTTGTATTCTAGAACCAGAAACAGGATTTCCTCAAATAATAGAATTCAGTTTAAATTCATGACATCAATATGGACTTATTTTTTATGTTAAGTTAATTACTCACTGTTTGTTTCTTCAAACTAGCCTTATTTATGACTAACAAAATTAGTCATAGAATTAGAATACTGTTTGTCAGAAGTGAGTTTCCTTCTAGGCAACTTTCACCTTCGATGTTAACCTTCTCTATGCAGCAATGAATGGAGCAACTATATAAATGAGCCATAAAAATAATTCAGAATCTCTCTATACTAATCATGAAAAACAAATCATGGCAATCTCATCATATGAAAAGCACTTATCATTCCTGCTTTCTTGGTTATGAACCTTGACGACTTGCCTTCTCTGGTTCAGCTATTCTCTCTAGAATTGTCTCCTTGTTTATGTGGTATTGAGACATAGGTATATTGGGGAGAAGAGAGTCATTTGAATTCCAAACCCTAGCTTTTCTTATTATTATTTTAGAAAAATGGGGGAGGGGATAAAGTGGAAAAGGAGTAAGAATGGCTAAAGGATCACTTTGACACATTTGTTTTACTGACAAACATCTAAGAAAACCAAGAAACCAACAGGAAAAGTCTAGACATGTTGACCAATAGTATTCCAGTCATATTGAATCCCCCAAAGGAGATTTTATCCAAAAACAAATAAAAGGTATAATACATGCCACCCTAGAAAGCAATGTTCCCACCAAGCACTAGAAAAGTTCCACTGTCAACAGAAATGGTGCCTCCGAGATGCTGAATTCCATATGTTCTGAAAGTGTATTTTTTTGAAGAGTATGTTTTGATAATCTTGAACAAGGGCAGCTGGCAAAGACTTTCCTATAACAGTGGAGTTACCTTCATTACAGGCATTGAGTACAGGTGTTTCTTGAATAGATTCCTCGTCATTAAGTTAACCTTCTCTGTGTGTAGCTACCCTCTAGAAAAAAAATGGAAGCTTTCACCCAAACACACAGTCCACAATTGCATGCAGAAAAAAATAACCAGGAGGCAGTAAGAGAGCTTAGACATAGCCATAGGGAATCTATTTGCACCATCTTATAGAGGTCAGACTGAGGGTCATAGAATAGAGAATACTGACAGTCAGAGGTGAGTTATTTTCCAATGACTCTTGTCTTTGATTTTTATCTTCTCTAATGCAGTGATAAATCATGTGTCTATATTGATAATCCAAAAATAATTCTGCATCTATCTCCACATCATTCATAAGAAACAGATCATGACAATCTCATCATGTGAAGAAACGTTACATAATATCTCTTTATAGATTACCTAAGATCTGCAAGCAGGGAGAAATTTCACTTTGTACACACAACCATTTATCAGCGTAGTCACAAATGCAGTGTCTGTTCACACACTGCCCAGGGCAGCATCATTATGTGGCTACAACTAGGTAAGAGACAGAGAAACAGAGTACTTAAGCCTTAGTGTTTTAATCAGACAGGCTAGGTATGAATCGGCATCTACACAGACTCAGTAATCTAGGGATAGCAATATCATTCATCCATGAGTCGTCATGTGGAGAATAAGGTGATACATGGAAAGCACTGAATTAAGGTCTTGTCAGGTAGACAAAATGCAATAAGGTTATCTCTTATGGCTAATTCTGGTCTAAATGAAATTTGTATTTTAAAATTCTTTTGAAGACTGGTTAAAAGAACAATGTCAATAGTTCTTATATAATTCACTCTTCCCTTTCTTTCCTTTCTCTTCCTTCACTCCCTCCTTTGTTTCCTTCCTTCCTTCTTTCCTTCCTTCCTTCATCTGTCTTTCCTTCCCTCCCTCCACTCTTCCTTTCTGTTCTCTCTCCTTCTTTCTTTTCCCTCTCCATAGTCCTCTCCCTGTTTTCTCCCTCTTCCTCTCTGTTTCTCTTTCTGTGCTTAAGATTGAAACAAGGAAACCTTGTACAAGCTAAATGAGCACTCCACAATTTGAACTACACCCTAAGCCATTGTCTTTGCATTTTGGTTTTAAAGCAAAGTCTCTCTATAGATCCCCAGCTGGTTGGTGAACTTACAGTCTTTCTAGCCATGCTTCTCATGTCACTGAGATTAAAGGAATATACCACCATGCCTAACTGCTTCCTAATATACTGTTAGTATTTTATATTGTTAGATAATATTTGCCAAAATTATACATTGACCATGATATATGGCTATTAACTAAACTCCAATCTTTTTTATTAAAGAATTTATTAACATTGATTTTTACATCCTATTTCAAATGACATGTTTAACAAACAAGAATTCAAGAAGGAAATCTCTATATACAAGCACTGGTACTTAGATTTTAGAACATAATTAAAATTAGGCTGAGGGTTTGTATGTCATAGATACATATTAATCTATGTAATAAAACATTATGTCTATGTAGTAGTGTTTATATTTCCAATACCATGTCCATAGCATTGGATATGTAAATATTGAGTCCTTCCTCTTGTACTGTTTGGATCTAATAGTCACATGTTAAGGATACCATGTGCCTTTTGTTCCTTTGGTCTTTACTTATCTCACTCAACATGATTTGCTTTAGATTCATCCACTTTCCTGCGAATGCCATTATTTTATCTTGTCTATTGGCTATGTAGAATTCTATTGTATATATATATATATATATATCACATTTTTTTGGTATCCATTCATTTGCAGTAGGGCATCTGGATTGTTTCCATCGCCTGGCTATTGTGAATAGTGCAGAGATGAACATAGCTGAGTAGGTGTCCTTATCATATCCTGGGTTATGATGTTCAGGATAGATGCCCAGGAGTGGTTTGGTGGGATCATACAGAAGGTCATTTTTCAGTTTTTTAAGAAACCATCACACTGCTTTCCAGAGTGGCTGAACTAGTTTACAATCCCACCAGCAGTGCAGTAGGGTTCCTTTTTCTCCACAGCCCCGCCAGCATCTGTCATTGTCTGAGTTCAGAATCTTGGCCATTGTATTTGGGGTAAGGTGGTAACTTAGGGTTGTTTTATTTGCATTTCCTTTATGACCATGGATGATGCTTTTCTGCCATTTGAACTTCTTCTTTTGATAAGTCTCTCTTTAGTTGCCTTGCCTATTTAGTGATTGGTTTGTTGGGTTTGTGGGGGGATTAGTTTCTTGAGTTCCCTGTAGATACTGGATATTAAGCATTTGTCTGATGTATGATTGGTAAATACCTTTTCCCAGTTGGTTGGCTGTCTTTCTACTTTAGTAGCTATGCTCTTATTTGTGCAGAAACTTTTTATTTTTAGGTAGTCCCATTTACTGAGTCTCTCTCCAATCTGTTGTGACCCCGGGACTCTGCTCAGGAAACTTTGGCTGTGCCTATGAGTTCCAGTGTCTCTCCAACTCTATCTTGTGGCCCAGTTTTCTCACCACCAATAATTGAACAGGCTGTTTGTTCCGCTGTATATCTTTGGCTCTTTTGTCAAATACAAGTTGACTATAAGTATATGGTTTTATTTCTGGATCTTCTATTCTGTTCCATTGATCTTCTGGTCTATTTTTGTGTCAGTATCATGCTGGTTTTGTTATTACGGTTCTATAGTAGAGCTTGAAGTCTGGTATTGTAATACTACCTGCATTGCTCTTTTTGCCTAGAATTGTTTTGCCTATTCTAGGTCTTTTCTTGTTCCATATGAATCTTTGGATTATATCTTCTATTTCAGTAAAGAATGTCTTTGGGATTTTGATGGGGATTGCATTGAATTTGTAGATCAATTTTGGCAATAGAGCCCTTTTCACTATATTGGTTCTCCCTAGCTATGAGCATGGGATGTCTTTCCATTTCTTGGTATCCTCTTTAATTTCTTTCTTTAGGCTTTTTATAGTTTTCATTAAATAATTCCTTTACATCTTTGGTTAAGTTAATTCCTAAGTACTTTATTCTTTGGGGGGCTATTGCAAATGGGATTATTTTCTTGATTTGCCCTTCTGTTTGTGTATTGTTGGTGTATAAGAAGGCTACTGACTTTTGCAGGTTAATTTTGTATCCTGCCACTTTATTAAAGTAGTTTATTAGTTCTAGGATAAACTGCAAACATTTTTAAGATTTCATCCATTTACCCATTTATTTTTATTTATTTTTTAAAACATTAATTTTTTTATTTTTTTGCCAGTCCTGGGCTTGGGCTCAGGGCCTGAGCACTGTCCTTGGACTTTCTCAAGGCTTAGCACTCTACCACTTGAGCCTCAGCACCACTTCCAGCTTTTTTTTTTTCAATGTATGTGGTACCGAGGAATTGAACCCGGGTCTTCGTGCATGTTAGGCAAGCACTCTACCTCTAGGCCAAACTCCCGGCCCTTTATCCATTTATTATTCCATATATTACTCTTGCATTTATTTTTCATTTGTTTTGTGGTTCTTATGGGATGTAGCAAGCTGCAGTATTTCCTGGATGGTGTTCTTCAAAGTTTCTACTACTAGTTAGGTTTACCTGATAATTTTCTGGTAATGATACTGGGATGAGGAGAAATACCACAGACGTGGCTTCTTCTAATGACACACTCAGTGTATCACTGATGGAGTTAAAATTAATCACTTAGTTCAAGTGGTATGGACAAGCTTTCTTCACAGTGAACTCATTTCCCAGTATTTTTTATGCTACATGATCAGAAAGCAAGTCACCAACACATGCCACATGTATGGAGGGAAAGTAAGTGAGTGGCTCATTCTTAGGACACAGTGGCTTAAATAAATTGAGTTACTTTGTGAGGGAGACTCGTCTTTCCCCTAGTTAGGTTCAAAAAGAAGAAAAAGGCAAGACAAAACGTCGACAAAAAGATGGATCAACTCCAATACAAGTTTATTAAGAGGAAAAAAAGCCCACAAAAGGGAGCCTTTGGTTAAAACAAGCCACTTAGCACTTTCTTACAATCTGAAGCATTTATAGTGTGTCTAAAAGACTGCTAGAATTGTCTAGTGGGTGTAGTTTGAAAGTAAATAATGGTGGAACTAATGCTGGGAAATAAGATTACAGCTGAAGAGAGGGAGGGAGGGAGGGACCCAAGCTGGAGTATTTGCTCAGGGTCTGAACTGGGAGTAGATTTTGGTCTGGTGACTGCTGCATGAGTCTCTCTGGTCTCAAAATGAGGTTAAAGTAGGACTGTTGGTGAATTAAAGCACTGCTCTGGGGTCTCAAGAGAAGGACACGGGACCACTTAGACCTACTTCTCCCCATTTTTTAAAATTTGATCATTCATTTATATCATTACGGGCATTTGTTTCATACGCTGGGTTATAATTTATACGATTCATTCTGCTTCTCAAATCATGTTGACTTTGCTCATTCAAAGCCTTTCACTAGACTTTCATATCCTTTTGATATAATTCCAATTTTTCAATTTTTGGTTCATATATATATATATATATATATGATCATTACATATATTTTTCCCTGCCTTCTGATTAGTCATTTACTAAAAAGTATATTGTTCCTTTATTTCTTTTTGCTTTCTGAGGTTATTCGAAACCAGTATCTGGGTGTGAGGTATGCTTGTGGTTCTGGAATGTTGCTGTTTTGGTGGATAGAATCAGGAAATACACGTATACTAGCCTACATGTCAACATTTCTTCATAAACACATTAACTTCCTTACATTTGTCTTTAGGTCCATATAAATATGACATGACTTTTTAATATGACATTTGTTTTGCCCATCTTCTCCCATTCCAGCAGTGATAAACTTGTATGACATTTGTTTTGCCTGTCTTCTCCCATTCCAGCAGTGATTAACTTCTATCACTTTTCATTCATTTATTTCTTAACTTTGTTTTAGTTTTAAAGGGACATTACCTAGGCCTTGAGTTCAAACACCAGTACCAGCTTTAAATAAATAAATGAATGAATAAGTAAAGATGAATTAATTAAAATGATGAGGGTCCCTAATTCTTTTTTTGTTCCTAATGCCACCTAGAACTAGAAATCATTAGCAATGTCAGATGTTTCTCTGAATCAGATTTTTTTTCCCCATCGGGCTTGACCTCTGGGCCTGGGCACTATCCCTGAGCTCTTCAGCTCAAGGCTACTACTCTACCCTGGGGCCACAGCCCCACTTCCCATTTTCTAGTGATTAATTGGAGATAAGAGTCTCACAGTCTTTTGTGCCTGGGCTGGCTTTGAACAAAGATCCTCAGATCTCAGTCTCCTGAGTAGCTAGGGTTACAGGCGTGAGTCACTGCACCCGGCATATTTCAGAATTAATATCACAAACCCATTAAGAAGCAACTTGACCTTCGAGAGTGCCTATGAGCTACTTCTAAATATAAGTGTAATGTACTTGAATAAGCTCTGTGACCCCTTCAAGGTGACTCTTCTCATTTTAGAGTTATTGTTAGCTTTCTTGTCTCTGCAAATTTCCGCATCAGTCTGAACCGAGTGGCTGAAATATCCAAACAGATCAGCATGAAGTCTAGACCCTACACGTTTTCCTTGATAAATTCTGCTGAGTTCCTTGCCTATGTGCTCTTAGCTACATTCTTCTTGGAAACTATTTGTAATTTCTGTGAGGGCTATTGGGTTAAAGTCTCACTAGCCGGGAACTTTTATGACACTCTTAGGTATTCAAGTTTGATTCGGGATAAAGCTACTCTTGGGAATCACCATGTAAATGATAGCATGGCACTTATGATATCATCATAATTGTGACATGCAATCAGAGGATGTTAGAAACTACCTGAGCTAATAAAACCACCAACTAGATGAATGAATGCAAAATATCAAGTAATAGTTTCCTAGGAAAAGGAATCTGATGTGAATAGCGAAGTTTAATGTGTCATTCCTAGGGCATACAGGCATGTAATACACTATACAGCCTCCATTTAAACTCCAAAGTGTGTCCATATTTGCACTTCATTAGTAAGGCAAATTAACTCCAGGATAAAGGCCAAAGGATATGAAACCAGTTACTCTAATCCAAAGTGATACTTTTTTTTTACATACCACCTTTTGTGAAGTTATAAATACTATATAGAATTTGAACAGAAGTCAATCATAGGAGCAGTATTACAATACTAGTAACATTTAAACAATTTTATAACAAACACAGCTCTATACTAGTTATGAGTTGTTACATTAGACCCTAAATAAACTAGGTGCTTACCAGTAGTTCACTTGGCATTTCTGTAAAGTCCACTGTTAAGAGCTCGGCCTAAGTCCCTGATGCATGAAACTAGAGAGACCCAAAAAGAATAGAGCATTGATGAGAGTGCAGAGAATCATCATAGCAATAAACCACGATTCTTTAGATAGCTAAAAAAGAATACTTCCTTCCTATCACCCATAAAAGTATAGAGATGGCCAGACTTGCATAGATCTGCTTCCCTTAGCATGGGGGAAAACCCAAGGAGGAATAGGCTTGAAATGGATTCTGGCCCAGCAGATTGTTGATTCAGGTGCTGGTCCTCATGAATTTGAACAACACATTTTCTTTATACTCAGTTTAAGCTGCCAGCTCTCTGTAATATACTCCATCTCTAACAATTACCTGCCAAGTGCTTACCACAGGCTGGCAAAGATTAGTTACTCCAGGGAGAGTGGTTTATAAGGTCTAAAATACAGTTTTATGCCAGCCCAGTAATAAAAGCAAAGCCCCATAGCAGGTTGCCCTTGTTTTCTGTCTTCAGAGAAACACAGATTCCTACAGACCAACTGATGATTACTGAGCCATCTTCAGAACTCTTAAATACACCAGCGATTATCCCTATTTGTTTTACATACACCATAATTTTTGGAAATATGAATTAGCTCAAAGCAATTGTATTGTCAAGAAACTGTGCCTTCCTATCTATCATCAACTATTTGCAGGAACCTACTGTTTTTGTGTAATATAACAGGGGGAGTTTTTCTCGTAACAATAGAGTATGCTGCTGTACTTAAGAAATGCCTGCATTGTTCACATATATTAAGACCAGGTGGGATTGAGCAATAGAAACTCAACTAATAATAACAGTGATAATAACATAGGCCAGATTAAATGATCCTTTCTTTCTTCTCTTTCATCCTACACAGGAGTTCATTTACATTTTAATAAACTGAGTAGAAAATAAAGGAAGGTTCACATTTTTCTGTGATGTGAGCTGAGAGAATCCTGTAGGGAAAAGGAAAATGGAATGATACAGAGAAACAAAGATTTTACAGATGCTAAAGCTGAATATGATTGAGTATACATTATTCTGAATCTTATCACAAATTTCTTTAGAAACGTATAAAGAATTTAGTAGCTTGAGCAAAATTGAGTGCATTGTCCCTGGAAGTTATTATGAAAGAAAATGACCTGATTAAATTTACTTCAATGAATCTTAATACTTGAGCAATTTAAAAGAATACAAATTTCATTTTCTTAGCTTGGCATGTTAACAATATAAAATAATTACAGCTCTTTATATTTTAATCTGCATGACATTCTATAAAATTATGTATCAAATGTATAATCCTGTCAGATAAATGAGATAGCAGAGACAGATATAAATGCCCACAGATCAAAGAAATATATTCTTCAGATACAATCATGCTTAGTGGTGTTTTCCAGAATTCTTTGTTTTATGGTGACACAGAATAATATTTTTTTAAGTTGAAGCTTGTTGAGCCAAAATCCACAGTGGCAGATTTGCATTCATGCAAAGAGCTACACATAATTATTGCTCCATGTGGATTTGGTTGGACCAGTCAATGTACTTCCTTCCCAACTTTGCACCCGAATAAGAAATAGAGAAGGGAAAAAAGAGCAATACATTAAATACCAGATTGATTTCTAGTGTTAATGTGCATGGAGCTTTCAAAAGCATGTATAAATAGTTAGCATTATAAGTGCATATAGACGTGGTGGCATATGCCTCTAGTCTTAGCATTTAGGAAGCAGAGTCAGGAGGTTTGTGATGTGAAGGCTAGCATAATCTCTATAGTGAGACCTTGTCTCTAATAAAATAAAATCTAGTAAATTAATTAACTAAACTAAACTTTCAAGCTATAAGACTGGCATACAAATATCAAGATTAATGCTCTATGCTGGCAAAAAATATATTTTTTAAAAATTCACAATACACCAATCATAGTAACACACACACACGCACATCAGATACATAGTGTCTGTATCCCCAAAGCTAAAATATATTAGCAGGAGAAATTAAAGTAACTATTATTAATAAACATCTTCTGGAAACTTGATTTCATCACTACCTTGGAAATTATAGCGTGTTTTTGTGCTTTTTTTGGCGTGTGTGTGTGTGTGTGTGTGTGTGTGTGTGTGTGTATGTGTTTTGTCAGTAATAGGGCTTGAACTCTGGGCCTTTGTGCTATCCCTGAGCTCTTCAGTTCAAGGCTATTGCCCTACCCCTAGAACCACAGTGCCACTTCCCATTTTCTAGTGGTTAATTTAATTGGAGATAAGAGCCCAGACTGTCTTTGAGCCGTGATCCTCAGATCTCAGCCTCCTGACTAGCTAGGATTACTGATATGAGCCATGATGCCTGGCATATATATATATATATATATATATATATATATATATATATATATTCAATAGCAAAATATTTGGCACTGTTCTATAATGAATTATAATTCAATGTAAAGTTTTTAAATTAAAAAAATGAGTGACAAAATCCAAATTGGCTGTGAATATGGGTTAGCTATATGTCCACAAATAACACTGAAATGCTTTATCATGGAACTGGATAGCCAAGCCCATCTCCTCATGGACAAGTACAGCTCATTTTTGTCACAGGCACCAATCTGTGCTTAGCACCCACCTTCAAACAAAAATGACAGTTTTGCAGAGCACGTTCAGTTTCTTTCTCTCAATCCACCGCTAACCCACATCATGTCTTTTCTCATCAGGTAAGGATAAAACCAGAGGTGTTTTGGTTTTGTTTCAGATCCCAGACCCAAGTTCCATAAGTCAGGTCTGGCGACCTGTTCCCATACACTACTGAACAAAGGTACATGATGAAGGGCAGACAGAGAAAGAAGGTATTTACATGACATTGATGCCATGGGAAAACAGTGCTTCTGCCTGTCTACAGCCATTGTATAGTGTATATACATGAACGACAGACTTAAATAGACAACAAATTAGGGGCAGGGGTTAAAAATATGCAGTTGAAACAGTCTAAATCAGTGTCCAGATGTGGTCGGGTAGCAAGAGGTGGTATGAAAGGGGATCCAACAGTCCATGGTCTCACTGTTTCTCAGACTGACTCCTGGCAGATGGTCCCATCTCCTACCTAGTCCCTAGCAAATAATAAGAAGCAGTGTCTCTGTGCAAAGGACTGAGGTACCAAATCCCTGCCTTCTCTGTTGAGATGAGCCCAAGTAAGGGACCAGTGGTTTTCAGTAAAAATGGTTTTTAAGAAGCTGTTACAAGAGGAGTGATCCAAGAGAATCCCTGGAGAAAGGCGCATGAAGTGAAGAGAAAGAAAGCCTTCTCCCTAACCCTTGCTTGAGTTCTCTGTGTTTTTGTCTTGTTAGTATTATGGAAGCAGAAGAACTGAACCTATATGAGCCCGTGTGGATTAAAACAGATAACTCATGTGAAGGTTTGTGCCAATTACCAAGAAACTGAAATCGGGGCAACAATATATAGAGCATTAAGGGATAACGAATTCTTCCCAAAGATAAGACGATCCATTCGTATTGTTAATACTGAGGCCCCAAAAGATCAAGCTCTTTGTCCAAGTTCCATGGCTTGTTGGAAATAGACCATTAACAGAAAAAGGCAGACTTGTATTTAGATCCTAGATGCTTGGTGGTTAGACAGAATTCTTTCTGCTATCCCATTCTGCTGAACAGCTATGGCTGGTGATCTTTCTTCCAGCCACTATGACTATCGAGTCACTGCCTTTTCCTACCTCCATGTAAACACTGTGCCCTGCTTCCTTCAGTGAGCAATTTGTAGCCCTTGTTGTGCTTTTGTAACAGAACCAAGATTACTATTTAGATTTGAGGTAGTTGTTTTCACAATCCACTGTGAGCAGTCAGGCAGGTATTCTCCTGAAGGTAAATAAACATAGTCAACTTCAATTATTTGATTCCATTTAGTGTATTAGAAAAGGGTAATGGTTTAATGATACCCTAGTGGTCCATAATAGTAAATGCACCACAGAAAATGTATCCCAAAATCCCCTTCTCACTAATAACTCTTGAAACTAGTATTAGGAAAAGTCACTAAACCCCAGGGAATCAAAGTGTTTTCACCTTTTGTCCAAGTGACAATGCTATTAGTTTTCAGTTCTTTATTCACTGAAATAAAGAATATTTGGAGGACAAGGGAACCTGGATGGTATGGTTTGTCTACATTCCCAAGAGGCAATTCATTAACATGAGCTAGCATGCCTGAGTAGCAGTTGAAAAGAGAGTAGCAGTTGAAGAGAGAGTTCTGCAAAGGGTTGATGCCTTTATATGTGCAGATCCAGGGAGAGGGGAATAAAACTTCAGATTGACAAAACACTCAGGGTATTTTGTTTATTTTGGAAGAACATGAGCAATTACATTGCAAATAACCCTTGTCAACACACGCCTAGGCTCTTGACTCCCTAGACTATGACTTGGTCATAGTTTTCTGTTGATAGATTGGGATCTAGAACTTCTAGTTAGTAAGGCAGCTGTGCAGATCTGGAATGATCCCAGATTGAGGCACAAAGCCAGGCTTGGCAAAGACACCAGTGCACAGCAAGATGCCTTGTCTCCTGCTTTCAGGAAAGTGCCTGTTCTGTAGATTTGTAGATCTGTGTCAGGCAGACACTCAGTACAGCAGAAAGAACATGCGTTTTAGATCCTCCTTATGACACATTTCCCTCATTTAGTAAGTACATAGTGAGATTAATGTCCATTTGGCAGGTAAATGGTGAGCCAGTGATCTCATTTCTTTAGTGTTATAGGTAGCTAGTACTGAAAAACAGTAGCTGTTACTATCATTAACTATATTTTCTATTAAAATTAAGTAAAATGAATAAAAGCATTCTAATGATTGTTTACATGCATGCTTCTGTGCACATCATTTACATGCATGTTTCTATGCATAAAAATCCCCCATAATAGCATTGGTAGATAATAGATGGTACATGGCTCAAGAGACAGGTGTTAGTTGGCTTTGTTCACTTTCGTGTTCTGCAGTACTTATTATTAGCAATCACTTTTACTCTGAAAAGTGAGTTACATGATCATCCTAAATAAGGATCAAAAGGAAACCATGAATTTCACAGAAAATTCAAGAAGAGCTACTCCCCTGGTGCTGATGAATGAAGTGGCAACTAGAAAACCACTGCAAAGAAATTTGCACTGGAACACCCCTCTTCACTTCTTATTTGTTAGTATCTTAAAGAATAGCTATCAGAGCAAGAATGGAAGACTTGTGGTCAGGAAGTTTCCATTTGTTAAAGAACATTATGTGTTTAATTTTCTTGATCCTGGCATTGGTTATAGTTAATGGTTTTAGTATTTACTAGGATTCTTTTAAGTGAAAGGTCCATAGCAGAATGCTGCTGCTGCTGCTGCTGCTGCTGCTGCTGCTGCTGCTTCTTCTTCTTCTTCTTCTTCTTCTTCTTCTTCTTCTTCTTCTTCTTCTTCTTCTTCTTCTTCTTCTTCTTCTTCTTCTTCCCCTTCCCCTTCCCCTTTCCCTTCCCCTTCCTCTTTCCCTTCCCCTTCCCCTTCCCTTTCCCCTTCTCCTCCTCCTCCTTCTCCTCCTTCTCCTTCCTCTTCCTCTCCTTTCCTCATTTCTCCTTTTCCCTCATCCATCTTTCCCTTCTCCCCTCCTTTGAAATTTCTATTATTGTACTACTTATAATATCTATCTTTAGTATTTGGACACTTAGGGAGTCACATATTTGTGCTTGCTTAAAACTTATAAGACAGATGGCACTAATTTACCTGTTTTAATTATTCTACTAAGTGTGAAAATGTTGGCAAAGAAAGCAAACATGAAGAGCCAGGGATTCTAAGCTAACCTGTGTTAATGACATTGAAATTTTGGCAAGGAGACCCTGGATATTTGCTTTCTTATCTAAGTGTCTATACTTACTCTATATGGTGTAATTACAATATGTTTCATATTTTTGTCATTTTATATCTCATTTCCTTTAGGAAGACTTCCTTTCAGCCTAGAAGACATTACTTCAGTAAATTACAGTTTTAATCATGATGTATAGCAACAATGGCAGAAAGACTTGGTTTTCAATCCTTTATCCCTTTGACCCAGCTAGAGTAATTTTGAGTCCTTACTTCAGGGTGACTGTACATGTAACGTTTTCACATTTTCAACTTCATCTAAATAGATCATCCTTTCAATACAATTCTTCAGAAATTTCTATTTCCGTCCCAAGCTCAACCTCAGAGCCCAAATTCTTCACCTTTCCTTCTAAAGATGCCATGATCTCCAATTCCTTTAAATCCTTTGCTAGCCTTAGCCCATGTACACCACTGTCCAGTGAACTATATAAACTACAGGAAAAGGGCAGCTGGTACAGAGCTGAAGGATCCTTTTGTTCTTAATATCAAAGATGGATGAATTTACCAACTTTCCATCCTCTAGTGTTTTTTTTAATGCACATCAAAGAGACCCCTCAGCATCAGCCATGAGGAGAAAGGAAAGCCCACCACAGAGCACCAAGTTGCTGAAGCTAAGTACAAAGTCTCTAAAAATGGTGTATCTAAATCTGTATTACTTTCCAAAGTTGCTCCTGTGTTTCATCAAACACTTATTGGATCCATATCTGAGTCCTAAAATGTACCCTTCCATTGCTTAAATCAGATGCAATACTGTTCCTATGAAAGAGCTAGGTAATTTCCTATTCATCTGTGAACTGATAGGAATACCCACTGGGCTTTTGAAATTCACAGGCAATAGATAAGAATAACATTAACGTGTTATATAACTCTTCCATGAAGAAATACGTTACCGAATACATTCCTAATATTGAACAAATCTGAGTTAAATGTTTTTGCATCTCCAGCCATGTATGTAAGAAGAGATTTATACTTCCCATTTCTACTTCCCAACCCTGAGATTTTTGTGGCATTAAAGGTGTTAAAAATTGTGAACTCACTGAAAGAAAATATCGCAAACTGACATTTCATGCATAATAAATTGTTCTAGAGGAAATAAAATACAAATCCTTTCCTACTACACTGAGTTAAGGGAATTTAGATGTAAGTATTAGTGTACCATAAGAGAATAAGAGCTACTCCCATTTCTCCTAAAGAATGCCCTTATTCTATGAGAAAATTCTTTATTTTTACCTCTATAAAGTTTGTCTTATATCTCATATTACCATTATTGGCTAGAGGAAAGGAAACTAATCTAGTTTCACATAGCACATACCACAGCTGGTGCCAGGTACAAGCTTTGCACAAGTGGACTTGGATTCCACGTAGTATCCTTTTCCGTTCCTATCAACAACCCTGAAGCACATGAGAATAAAACCTGCATAGCTATTCGTTACGACTCTGACATTGGTAATGATCTGTTTTTTTCTTGTTTCAGGCAATGAAAGCTTAGAAGAAAACTATGTGCAGGACAGTAAGATGGGATTTGTCATTAATGCCATCTATGCTATGGCCCATGGGCTACAGAACATGCATCATGCCCTCTGCCCTGGCCACGTGGGGCTCTGTGATGCTATGAAGCCTATCGACGGCAGCAAACTCCTGGACTTCCTCATCAAGTCCTCCTTCATCGGTGTCTCTGGAGAAGAGGTGTGGTTTGATGAGAAGGGGGATGCCCCAGGAAGGTAAAGCAGTCTCTTCTGTAATTGATTCAAAAAATAAAAAAACACATGCTGGCAGCAAGGGTTTCATTTCTTCCCCTCCCCACCATAATTTTAGGGTTTCATAAAGAGATCCAACTAGATAGCTAAAAGACCAGGCTGTATCCGATGGAAATGACAAATTCATACATCTTTTTAAAACTTATCACAAATTCTTCTTGGTACATCCTGAGAACACCACATCCTACAGGTACCATCTTATTTTCTCTCATTCTCTAGCTGCAAATTGGCCCTTCCCAATGGAATGCCTGAAATCTCCCTGCAAGAAGGAGGGAATCTCACTGACACGATTTTCCCAGAGCCTATGTATACCAGCCAGTATCTTTCTAGTTGGTAACAATGCTATTATGGTCATGAAATCCACATTGCACCTGACTGCTACCAAGGAAATTAAGCCCTGTGCATGAATTCACTATCTTTTCTCAAGCTAGTTTGTGTTTCTGCTAAGCTGTCAACTGGGAATAGAAAGGTAATGAATTCCTTTTAGAATTTAGTATCTTGTGACCTCTGCAGGATACATCAAATAAGGCGCAAAAGAAAATTAAAGTTGTTTTACATGCAAACTATTCTACCATACTTACTTTGTTGACACCAGAGAGCTTATAGGTGTGTCTGTTGTGGGGGGGGGGGGGGAGGGATGAGCTTAGTATCAAATGCCATTGTGTTCATTCAAAAAATTTTCCCAGAAAAGGGGTATTCAAAATTCTAAGAGAATTGAAACATGGAGCAAGAGAAAAGGTCCTCAGTTTGATACACAGTATGGCTATAAGCTCAGGGGCCTTGTTGTCATACAGTCTGACTTTATATCATTACAGCTTTATGGGAAAACATATGTTTAAATGAAGCAATAAATCATTTAATTCTCACTGCTTAAGTAATTTATGAACCTTCCTTGTCTTTCCATATAAGAAAATTGAGTGCAGAGAAACTAAGTTGAAAACTGTTGAAATCACACAGAGAGAAAGTCATGAAGGTGACGCAGTTTGACTCTGAGGCTTACAATTGTTTTCTACCTCATGCTGTTTTTGAGCTAATCCAAAAATTAGCCGAAATTGCTGGCAACTTTCCTAATATCATTGTAGAAATACTATATTTTAAGGGATTGCACAGCTATCAATGATTCCCCACAAGGCTGTTCTTTTTGTGTAAGCTTCAAATTCTGCACCCAGAGAATCTCCCGTGGAAGCTAAATGAATCTCTCTGTGATGATGCAGTGGCTCTAGGAAGGATGAATGCTATGTTGTTGCCAATAACTAACACAGTTAACATAGGTTCCTTTCCAGTTGCCAGTTAGGAGGGAGCATTTTTTGCCTGGCAAGTGAATGGAATGGAAAAGACACAGAGCATGTTAGGGTATGATGCTAAAAGGAAGAAATGGATCTCAGATTCAGAACAGGGACCACTCACAACCCTAAATCCACTTTTGTAATCCTGAGCCTTCCTGAATACCAGGTCAGATTTGCCTCATAACCTTTCTCCCTTGTTCTCAAGAAAACATGCATGATACAAGGAACATAATAATTTCAGCACTACTAATTACACATTCAAAATATGATCTTGCCACTGGCTTTCATTTCAGGGATGCTACTTTCTTAAGATTGGTCGGTTTTATTGGTTCAGCTCTGTTTCAATCACTTTGCCCTGCTTCTAGCTCCTGTTACTTATTATCTTCTTCCTTCTGTAGTTCTTGTAGTAAATCATCATACAACATAAACTGAATGCACTGATTAATTTATAGCAGGGAAGTATTCTGAAATGAAGGTCACTGTGTCAAGTAGGAAAACAGGTCAAAGAGAAGAGCAACATTCATTCCTTAATAGGAAAGTTCAGGGTTTTTGTTTTGTTTTTAGTAAGCCAGTATTTTGTTTTTGTACCTTTTTGAATTTCTATTTTCTTAACAGAGCCTTAGACTTAGAAAAATGTGTTTTCATACCTAAATGTTGTGAAATTTTCATTTTCTGAAAGCTACTGAAATGTCAACTGATTTCCTTTATAAAAGAGAAACAGATAAGGAAGTCTCAGGAAACTGACTTTTACAAAGGATATTCCATAGCTAGCTTCTCAGCAAAACCTTCATTGAAAGTATGCCAGAAAGTGGCCTAAGGCAATGTGAAATAAAACACTGAGATTCATAAAAATGACTAAAAGAAACTCCTCCCACTGCACATTCACAGCTAGGTTTATAGCCATCGAGTCGTATCATCAATTACAAGGTACACGTGAGCCATCCACTCGCTGTTAGTATCCATATTGACATCACAGGGCTCTTCTGGCAGATTCTGGTGGGACTCAGAAACAAGGAAATAACTCTCAATTAGCCAAAAGAAAAAACAATGAGTAATGAGCTCCAGGTGCATTATTCTATCTTTTGCCTCTTAATATCGTGTGCTCATTGAGCAAGGAAAAACTTTCCTTACCTTCTGAGTCCCTTATTCTTCTGGGACACAGCTGTTTGTGGACAATGCTCAAATCTGGATATGGAGGAGCCACAGCTACACTGTGGGTGACAGGATGCATTTGCACATTAAGAAGATTAGAGATTACGTGCGTGTGTGTGTGTGTGTGTGTGTGTGTGTGTGTGTGTGTATTATTATAGCAAAGAGTCCAAATGTAGGCTGTTTGGTACATTTCAACATTAGAAATTATTGAGATAGCTTATACCATTTAGACAGTAAAATGTTTGTCCTATTCAGGAAAGATGAATTTAAATGTCAATGTGTGGGACATAAAATTCTCAACCTGCTTTCTAATTACAGGTGTCTTTCTCAGATTTCTTGCCCTCTAGTTCCAGAATCAGCAAAACGACTCCCCTTTCAACCCACTACAATGAACTGAATGTAAATAGGAAATTTGAAATGAAAGCAATCAAACCTAGATTTAATGCTGTCATGAATTCTTATGCACGGATTGATTTAATGAATAATGATTTTAAAGAGATGTTATCAAAGTATACTGCTCTGAAAGCTAAGGAGAAAGAAAATGATGAGACTAATACATTCCTGCCAAGTGCGGTGGCTCATGCCTGTAATCCTAGCTACTCAGGAGGTTGAGATCCGAGGATCATGGTTCAGAGCCAGACCAGGCAAACAAAGCTTTGAGACTCTTATCTCCAATTAATCACTAGAAAATGGGAATTGGAGCTGTGGCTCAAGGGTAGGGTGGTAGCCTTGAGCTGAAGAGGTCAGGGACAGTACCCAGGCTGAGCTCAAGCCCAAAGAACCCCCACCCCCTTAAAAAAGAGAAAAATACATCCCTTAGAAAATATGGATGCTATTCAGATACGGTCTGGAAAACCAAAGGAAACATTGAAAATGAATGAATATTTTGACAGTAGCTAGTATAGGGATGTATAATCATTCTAATATACCTCTTCCCTTGGCTAATATCTGTTTACCAAATTTCTTTCTTTTGTAACATAATGTCCACATCCTATAAGACTCCCTTGCTGTTTTCTTTGAAGGTATGACATCATGAATCTGCAGTATACTGAAGCTAATCGCTATGACTACGTCCATGTGGGAACCTGGCATGAAGGCGTGTTGAACATTGATGATTACAAAATCCAGATGAACAAGAGTGGAGTGGTGCGTTCTGTGTGCAGTGAGCCTTGCTTAAAGGGTCAGATTAAGGTAAGCACCAATGTTTCCTTGCATATTATTTATAAGGAAGTCTACTATCCATAATTAGTACAGAGAGCCATGGGTACTCTTCTTAAACAAGAGTATATGAAAATAGGTGTTGACTTTAATAGACAAAGAAAAGTGAAGAAATGGAGTAGGTAAACTATTAGAATATTGGAATATTTTATTACAATGATGGATTGGGAACTTTCATAGAATGTGGGCAGCCAAAGGTAAATCATTATATAAAAAAAATTGAAGCAGAGGTAGAAATCCCACCCAATTAATGCTACTTAGTTCTAGTTCCAGGTGTGAGTAAAGAAAGTAGTGGGGATCTACTGCACAGCATGGGTTGTGGTGGATGTGTTAATTAATTTGATCGTCACACACTGCATGCACATGCAAAATCATCCTATTGTACAACTTAATTAGCTGAAATCTTTGTTGATGAAATATTTTAAAGTTAACATCTTTGGAATTGAAGAAAATGTGGTACCAAAACCAGTTGTAGTAGCACTTAGTCATATTTTAGCTATTGTTAATGTACACACTAAGCAAGGATGAACAGGCAAGTAACAATAGTAATGATATTGGAATGAGACAACACTGAAGCTCTATCCCTTTTCCCTCCCTCCCCCCCCCCCTCTTTCTTTATACAAGGCTTGATTTTTCTATTCCTAACCAAGAGAATTTTCTCATTTTCTACATATATCCAAGGGTTTTTGAGGATGGGGCAAGTAAGTATCCACTGGAGTCAATAGACAGCAAATCAGTCATGTGTTGGATGTGACTGGAGAATACCCAGGGAAGAAGTCATGGGAACATCTCTAGCTGTGTCTTGTGCTATTTAAAATCCGACTGGATGATGCAGCAGGAAGTGGAGCACAGGGGAGGGACTGAGAACTGGCAGGGGCATGGATTAGATGAACCAGTAGGTCTTTCTCATCTCTAATTTTCGGTGATTCATCTCGGGGAACAGACAGCCTGTCACATAAATGTCACACAGCACAGCTGGAGTTGGAGTAGATCATGTAAGGCCCTGGCCCCTTCACAATGTCTCCAAGCTGCCATGCCATCCAATGTCTGCCTTGAAGCTGCAGAATGTCCCGTGCAGGGCAAGATGCCTTATGACAACTAAGAATCCTGAGAGCAAGAATCTAGATTCTGTTGTGAAGAGAGGTGCTACTCACTAAATATTGGGGAGCATTTGGAATCTACAATTGAATTTTTAGCAGTTGAAAGAAAACAAATGTCCTGGTGGACCAGCCCTCTGTGGTTCCAGCTACTTCAAGGAAATAGCAAATGTCTGAGACAAAATGCCGTAGTTTGAAAATTAACTGGGTAGATGGTGATGGAAAAGATGGACAATGATGAAAGGTGTGATATTGACCAAAATGCATTACACTTATAAACTGATTCATTTGAATGGAAACCCCTTAATAGAACTACTTAAATACCAAAAAAAATCCTCCTATTAAATATCTTGTGTCTTCTCTGCAAACATTATACATACAATATTCAAAAGTTTTCATGACAACTAGTTAAAATCAACTATTCTCCTTCCTAGTGCTCTCATGGCAGAGTGCTAAAGGCACCCTGTGGTATGTTCATCCTTGGTTTTTTTGAATACTGGGCTTTGACATTGGTTTGATGTGTCTGAAAAAGGGCATTGGAAGTTTGTTCCTCAGAGTGGCAACGGTGAGAGGTCATTGAAGGGATAAGACTTGGGGAGGTTATTAGGCTATTGGAAGCATTACCTTCAGAGAGACTGAGACCAGTATCATGAAGCTAGTTTTATCCATAGTTGGTTATTATAGAATACGGGTATCCTGTGCACTACAGCCTTTCTGTGATCTAAGTAAATCCTTCTTCATGAGTTAAGTTACCTAGCTTCCAATATTTTGGTCCTATCAACAGAAAAAAATCTAATTGTATGGATTGTGGAAAGATGTGGCTAAGCAGATTGTTGTTGTTGTTGTTTTTAATGAGTAGGTTAGTGTTAGGGAAGTTCTAGAAACATTTGTACTATTTGCAGCAAGATTCAGTCATAAGGTCCACTCTAACCAAATTAGTATGTTTGAGGCATTTGTCTTGCTATTCCTAAAACATCCACATCCTCCTATCCAGATGGCGTTCTTTCGCATGAGGCCATCTGGTGGTATATAGGAGTATGTCATCTCAAATCCAGAAGCCACAAGCTGCTTCTAGACTGTTGCCATGTCGTGATCAAAAGCCAATGGATTCTGGTTACATCATCTTTTTTGGATGATGAGAATATCTAGCATATCTGAAAACAGAAATCCTGGGCTTACAGGTGTCTCTAAGCTAAAGAATGTCACATGCTTGACTCAGGTCTCCTTTCATCTATTGAATGTGCGTAAACAACTTAACTAGAAAGCTTTTTTGGTTGTTGTTTCTTTGTTTCCTTTTTGTTTGTTTGTTTGTTTGTTTGTTTGTTGGCTATAAGCTGGGCACAGGAAACCATGTAAGGAAACAACAGATTGTTCCAAAGATTTACTGTAGTCCAGCTCTTTGACATGTGATTCCTTCCTGTTACTGAGAGCTGGCAGGCCATGAATGGTGTTCCCATGCTATGTATATCTGAATATTTTCAAACAAAAGCCTCTTTCCTCCCCTAGTTCAGAGGCAAGGCTTTCTATTTGCATCTCTCTGCCTAGATACTGAAGTATTTCTGGCAGCCAGTCTGTGTTATAACCATTTGGTGTTATGGAAGGAGATCCCAGAAACCATTACTGGGCCATTATGAAGCACTCAAGATAAATGCAAATCTCCTGGGGGCCAATTTCAGAAATATTATGTGCCCTGCAGGAGGAAAATGTGCTGGTTCTCAATAGCACCTGAAGTGGAAGTGAGGGAGGGAGGGGGTTGTTTGTTTCACAGAAGCACCTTGGGAGGCTTGAAAGCAAATAAAATCCGAATCTCATTGAGTAAATAATAGCACTTACATTCTAATACCACTAATTCACCACCTGCCAAGCATAGGATTCACAGAGCCAGATCCCACTAGCCACCATGAAGATGAGAGAGAGGCTTTTACAAGGTGATTGTAGGGCAAGCATTGGCATTAAATGGAAAGTCTATTCATTTTCAGTATCAGATGCCATTCACTTTGCTAATCTAATGGCCTGACAACCCATTGAACTTTGTTATAATAATTACCATTGCAGTTGTTACAAATACAGTTTTCTTATGTTATTTATTTTTAGAAAACCATATCTTATATCTCATGAAGGTGAAGAGTGATTGCAGTCCTACGACAAACACAGGTCAATAAAGTCATTTTTTTATTGTTGTGTGTTCCATTAGGATCTAGTCAGGAGAAAACAACCCTGCCATTTGGTTCAATAGGGGAGATTTTAAACAGGAAACCTTTTCAAAGGAAAGGGAATACTGAGGCTACACAAAGATGAACAACTCATTCCCACTCTAGAGCTAGAGAGATACAGAAAGAACCCACAGCCTCTTCCAGAGATAACTCTTGAAATGTGGCTGGAGAAGATATCTAGCTTTGTCATTTCTGACTCTGCAGTCTCCAAAGCCTATCCAAAATAAGACAAGGCAAGAAATCCTAGAAAATGTAGCTAACAGATATCTCAGCACAGGTTTCCTTGAACCCTAAAAATTATGCAAGGCTTGAATGCTAATAGATTATTGGGATCTTCCATCCAAGAGAAGCAGGAGTGATACCAAAGGGTTAGTGATACATGAAGGAATGGGATAAACACAACAAAGACTTTGCTGAGCAGGATACTTCCTTACTCTACATAATTACTAGCTGGCCTCACATAGGTCTCTGGACCCCTTATTCATAGTGGGAGAAAAGAAATGAATGCACCCTCACGATCCCATTTCTAGCTTCCTGTGGTCAAAGCTGATGTTCAGAGTTAAGTCACTAATCCCTTTAGATGGCTAGTAAGGAATCCAGTGTGCATGCCTCATTAGCTGGATCCTCTTAAGATTCTAGAAGAAGTGGAACATGTAAAAACCTGACTTCTGCCATGGTAAGTCCTAGAGAATGTTCTGGATCCCAGTGCTTACTTCCAGGGTAGGAGATACAGCCACAGATGTCAGAAATAAAGCATCAGTGACAGAGATGAGGTCAGGAAATAGTCACACTATTGCCCAGAACTCTCTTGGAGCTAGTAGCCACCAAAGATCCAAGAGAGAAGTGAGGATCAAAAAGTCTGAAGCAGCACCCAAATGGGGACCATATTGTACAAACAGGAAGCCAAGGTCTGGAGCATGTGGAGACCAGCATGTTCTCATGGAGAACCTGCTGCTGTTTTCCTTCTTGGAAGGAGAACCTGCATGTGTGGGAAGGAGAAGGAAGGAAAGTAGGAAGAAGGAAAGAGAAGCAAAGAAATAGAGAGCAGAGACTGGCATTTACCACATACATATGCTCTGCATCTATCACTTCAAGTACTGCTTGAAGCAAGGCCTAAAAGCAGGTATTTCTTCCCCTACCTTACAGATAATGGATCTCAGACGCAGAGGGGTTGAACCTCTTGCTTGCATGCTCTGTAGCAAAACTGGGCTGGAAGCCAACTCAGAAGTGTTTAGCACCCCATGGCTACATGTTGTTCAACTGTCTTTCATTCTATGAAGTAGTATGTTTCCTACACATGCAAATTTCATTGTCAAGCATGAGTTTTTCAAGAGTTCACATTGAAAATACAAATAGTAATGTAACTTGGTAATAATATTTTCCTCTAGCTAGAAATGTAAGTATACCTAGGTTTGTTGCATGAGAACATGGGAACATCAAAATGTTTCTACTTCAGGTATAGAATATCTGTCAATATCACAATTTAATGCCTTCAGAAACACCTTAAATCAGGTGATAGAATATGAAACATGTGTCATTTGAAATCAGCTAGATAAACTTTGGAAAGTAATACCACTATGTTTATTCTGTAAAGATGGAAACATTGCAACATGTCCATCAAATACATAAAATAATTAATGAGGTATTATATCACCATTTCATGGTAAGATCTATTATTTGTTGAGTTACTTCTTTTTTATCTTCAAGGTTTGACTGAATGATTGAGAACTCTAAATAGATTGGTAGCAATAGAGTTAGTAAATTTATTTAGCCCCATCATCTTTTGAATTTATCTAACTAGCTGTGCTAATTTTACAAGGAAAGAAAAGCAAAAGCTGCTTGAAGTTGCACATTTTTTGTGTTGCTTATCTTAATTAAAATAAGGAAATAGTATTCATTTTGTTAATTCAATTTATCCTATCATTTAGAAAATAATTCTCATCTGGGATCTAAATTCCCCACACCTATTAAATATTACAAAATTGAAAAACAAACTTATATTGCATTTTACTTTCTAAAGTTATCATAAAAAATAAGAAAAGGAAAATTACAGTGATTTAAAATGTCCTATTTTTTAAAATTTTTAAATGTACCTATAAATAGTGGTGATTTCAATTCTCTCTGTAAAATGATAGTTTATTTCTCTAAATCAGAAGAGTGTCGGTTAAACTATAGCAATATTTGCAGTTTAATTCTGACTTTAAATATGGAAGTATTTGATAATTTTCTGGGAGTAAGGGGAAAACTTCTCCTCCTAGACAGGAGGGGTTAATAGGTTCTTATTTGACCTTCTTATATAAATAATCAATGAAATATCTGAAACAACACAATTCAGCATTAACCAACTATGTGTTACCTTGAAGTCAAGGAGATGGAGAGGAAAAACAAGGTAATTCCTAAAACCATGTAGGTGTTGTGCCTGGAGGCAATTTCCTGAGTGTTCAGCTAGAGAGAACACAAAAGTTTGGCCATCTTGCTAGCTGAAGAAGACAAGATCAGGAGTTTGGGAAAAACAAATGCAGCTAGAAATTGCAGTTCAGTATAAAAGAGGAAATGGATCTATGAAAAAAATTAGCCCCAGGAATTGGCTATTACTATGAATACTTGCATATCAGTCCGCATATGAGTGTAGTGGAGTGCTAACAGGTAAGGAATAAATCACTAGGAAGATGAATTCTAAGAGCTGTCAATAAAGCAGGACTTTTTCTGGTTTCTGATCAAGCTGAGTGGAGAAATGTTATTGAATGCACACAGAATTAAATAAAAATGCCAGAAGGATCAGACCTTAATAAAGAGGTTAAGTAATTCCAAGAACAGAGACTCTTCTGGACAGGCTTTGAAAGATTAAAAGCAAACTGAGCTGCAAGGAATTTGATTGCTTTCCAGATCTCCTCTCTCCTAAAAGAAAGGAGGGAAAATCCAGCATTCTATAGCTATTAATGCATATAACCTAATATTTGCTCTAAATTTTTATATGTGTGACCAATTTGGAAGAGAGAACACATGACCAGGGGGAGTGGTACATATCTATAATACCTGCTACTGCAAGGCTGAATCCTGGTAGAATCCCCCTGAACAGAACTGCAAGACTCTATTTTTAAAATAACCTGAAAGCAAAAGAGCTATAGTGCGGCTCAAGTAAAACACTAACTTAATATGTAACAGACTCTAGTTCCAATCCCCAGAAGCATCAGTCTGTCAATCAATCAGGCATACAGAGGAACCATCATAGTTCTCATTTAAAAAAAAAAATCTGTCCAGAAAGGAAGAAAACACATCTTTAAAGCACTAAAAATGAAAAACAAACTTCCAAATTTTAGACTTATTTCCCAAGGACAACTGAAGGGCGTAAAATACAAACAAAACAAAAAACAAAAACTGTCAACTTCATTTTATTTGATAAAATAATCAGAAAGGATACACTGAATTTAAGGGGTCATAGAAAAATACACAGTTGCTCATGCAGCTGAGATAGGAAAGTTCATGAGACTCTTAACTCCAATTAACTACCAAAAAAGGCAGGAAGAGCTGTGGCTCAAGTTGTAGACTTTTGGCTGGGATACAATATATTAAAACAGTAACTCAAGCACTGAAGGGAAAAAGTAAGATATACCTGCAAGGTTCCTTCCATTATAGAATTTCACAGGAAATATAATAATATTGTATATGTGAAAGTAGACTATGAATGTGACTTGTATGTGTTGTTAAGTTTTGAAAGAGGACAAAGATTTAGCCACTCTTAAGATTAACATGGGAAGTGTGAAAACAAACCAACAAAAACAATTGAACACAATAACATTAAAACAGGAAAAGGAAAAAAGACAGTTGGAATAGACAGAAAGAAAGATGATGATATTGTTGATTTGTAGCCAGTTGTTTGATTATTGTAATAAATGTAGATGTATTAAATAATGAAAGGCAGAAATTATCATGCTACAGATGAAACAAGACCTAATCATCTGCTGTCTACTAGAAACAATGTAAATGCTATGTGTTTTTTTTCTTTAACCATTTATTTAATTTTAAATTGCACATATATATATATATATTCTGTACCATGGTTAAATCAAACTAATAAACATATGTATTAGTGCACATACTTTGTACAATACATCATAATTAATTGTATATTTCATGATAGATCTTTTTTTTTTTTGCCAGTCCTGGGCTTGGGCTCAGGGCCTGAGCACTGTCCTTGGACTTTCTCAAGGCTAGCACTCTACCACTTGAGCCTCAGCACCACTTCCGGCTTTTTTCTATGTATGTGGTACCGAGGAATTGAACCCGGGTATGCATGCTAGGTAAGCACTCTACCACTAGGCCAAACTCCCGGCCCCCATGATAGATCTTTTAAACATTTTCCTTCTGTTTACCAAAACTTTATACCTTTTGACCAGCATCTTCTTACCTCAAGATCTCGATAGCAAACCTCTCTTTTTCTCTCTATTTTTATGAGAACAACTTTTTTTGGAAAGATTTCATTAACACTGATTTTTACAGTGTATTCCAAATTTCATATTTAACAAACAAGAATTCAAGAAGGGAATCTCTATATGCAACCACTGGCACATACATTTTAGAACATAATTAAAATTAAGCTGAGAGTTTGTATGTCATAGATACATATAGATCTATATAACATGTCTATAGAGTATACATCCCATCATAGATTTTATGTCTATGTAGTTATGTTTATATCTCCAGACTATGTCAATAAGCTTGGGTACCCAAATATTGAATTACTGCTCTTGTACTGTTTGGATGGATCTAATATTCACATATCAAAGAGACCATGCGCCTTTTGTTTCTTTGGTCTTGGCTCATTTTGCTCAACATGATTTGCTCTAGTTTCATCCATTTCCCAGTGAATGCCATTATTTTATCTTGTCTATTGGCTATGTAGATTTCCATTGTATGTATATATATATATATATTGCATTTTTTGTGTCCATTCATCTGTACTGGGGCATCTGGGTTGCTTCCATCACTTGGCTATTGTGAATAATGCAGAGATGAACATGGCTGAGCTGGGTTATGATGCTCAGGGTAGTTGTCCAGGAGTGGTATGGTGGGATCAAAGGGAAGGTCTATTTTCAGTTTCTTGAGAAACCTCCAAATTGCCTTTCAGAGTGGCTGTACTAATGCTGTGTGTTTTGACATTTGTGTTTGTATTGTACCATGGAGGTAAGTATTTACCAACCAAACTGAAAGTAGAGGAAAATTAACCTGTTCAAATCGGAAGCAACTTATCAATTGTTTTTGATTGGAACTTTTCCTAATCATGTGAGGACCTCACCCAAACTGGAGGTCTTTTTCCTGGAAGCCATGTTTAAAGCATGTGAACTATTCCTGTGTTGCAGGTGATTCGGAAAGGAGAAGTGAGCTGCTGTTGGATCTGCACCGCTTGCAAAGAGAATGAGTTTGTGCAGGACGAGTTTACCTGCAGAGCCTGTGACCTCGGGTGGTGGCCCAGTGCCGATCTGACAGGTAGAAATGGCTTCAGGAATCTCTCGGGTTCCTGACAATTTTCCTTTCTGCTCCTGCCCAACAAACCTTCTATGAGTTTCCATAATCTACACAGAAAGTGGTAGGAGATAAGGCTGAGTGTGGAATTGGCAGTGATAGGGATGCTTATGCATATTTCCTCTGGTTGAAGGCCTTGGCTATTAGAAGAGACCCACTAAAGTGGTGAATGACCGCCGTCTTCAGTATGGAGTCTAGACTAGACCAGAGACAGGTTGGTCAGGAGGCTGTCGGGTTGCTCCCAATCATTTCACAGGGTGTGGATGAGGGCAGCTGCAGCTGACACGAAGAGGAATGAATGAACACCAGAGACGACTTGCCAGTAAGATCAGTGGAGCTGAGATGGATGAATAGCAACGTGCATATTCATGAATTTGTTTTTTTCACAGTCCCTAGTGTGAGCTCTCTGACAAGAAATATTTCACAATCACTTTGCATGAATTTGAAGTCATTGATCTTAGGAACTTTGTCATCTGAGTACATATAGAATTTGTCATCTGCATTAACTTCTCACTTTAGCAAAAGTATATTGAGTTCTGGAATCATAAGGTCATATGGCCAAGGTCATACAACTAGCTAAAAGCAAAGACAGTTACTTATTCCTGATCCAGCAGTTCCTTGTGTGCTGTTGAGAAATCTTCTACCCAATCAATGCTCATTAAATTGAGAGGATTAGAAAGCATTAAGGACCCGTTCAAGGTCATCTAGATCAACACAGTTATAGAAAAAAATCACAAAGTGGGCCTATAATTGTCACCCTGAGTCTAATGGTCCCCTACTATGTCATTTATCTCAACACTACATTCACTGGACTAGCAGTAAGAAGGTCTGCTACCTTCCTTTGGCTTCCAGTCTTCCCTCTTGCTCACACTTTATCTTTTCTAAGCTTTGTCATTCTATATAACTTATGGTTCTTACTGTGCCTCTCTTTCTTATATAAGCTGGTCCTACAAAAAGGCCACTGTATTATACAGTTGGGGTTGACTGAGCAGCACAGTTTGCCCTCTGAGATCACAGCTGACCAGGAAGAGTCTCAGAGACAATGATCATCCTTCGCTCAGGTTGTTTGTTCTTAGAAGTCCAAGGTACTGGCTTTGAGATACAAGTTTCTCTCTCATCTACATTCTTTTAAACTTTCCCAAACTTTCCTTGAGTTAGGCTTTATCTCAGACATGAAAAAGACCTTCTATTTTAAAACATTAAAAAAAATCTTACATACAAAAGATTTAATACATTGTAATAATAGAAACTGAGTAATATATTTTGTTCCCTAGAGATCTTCCATTCTGGGTATACTGTCAACTGATAGACAAATGATTACTCTCACTCACAATTATCTCATTTGATAAAATAAGATGAATAGAATAGAATACAATGAAGAGAATTACAATGATCTGTCTCCAGTTTCAATGTGCTGTGATCTGTCATACGTGTAAACATCACTTTAACATTCAAATGAGTTGAGACAGTGAAGAGCTGCAGTTGCCTTTATCTCTACCTCCATCAAGCAGCCACTCCTGGATGACATACTGTGCAAATGTGGCCTTTAGGATCTTTCAGAATGAACATTTCTCATACTAATCTATACTTAGGTTCTAATGACACGCATTGTTTCAGCATTCTTTTTTCCTTTGGGGCATAAATGGAAAATTAAATCCCATGTCCACTTGCTTGGTGCCATGTGAAGCACAGAGCCAGGGCGAGGTAAATAGTGAAATGAGGTTGGAGTTGCCATGGTTACAAGCATTGTGAAAGGAAGACCATTGCCACCAAAGACAGAAAACCAGTCAAAACACTGCAGAGAAGAAGTGCATTGCTTCTATGTTTTCCTAATAAAGATTTTAGGACAGAATTTTATTTACAGACCATTCTTTGAGAAATGATGTGTACTTATTCAAAAAGGGGGGTACAATAAAAATATGAAAAAATCACTTAGAGATAGCATCCATTCATATATAATGCAATATTCCAGTATTGATTAATTAAAACACAAAGTAGTTTCACATTTTTCATTAAAATCTGTTGTTTCTTAGCTATTAAGATAAAGGGGTATATTTCTTAGGGGATTTACTTTTTGGAGCTGTGAAGTTTGTTCATATTTTGGAAAATTCATGTTCTTGTACAATTCTACACAAATATTTCACATATATTATGACTTTTGTATGATGTGATAGTAGTAATAATTCATAGGAAAAGTATAAATAGTCCAATAAATTTTTTCCTTAAATATGAAATAGTATAAGAAGATTTCTCAAAAAGACAGCCTATACTGAATCTTTGTATTAAAAAACAGAAATTAATCTTGAAAAAATGAGATAACATTAGCTATTTGGCTCCATCCAAGAGTTTCTGTGAATTCTCATAATGCTCATTCATTTGATTCTGCAATATACCTTACTATCTATTTTGTGACAGACATTTTTAGAAATTTGCTTTGTAGGTAATTAATATTAATGAAATAACATTAAGAAAAGCATTTCCCAATATAATCATAAAATAGTATTTTAAATATTATAAACTGTCTGAAAATAGTCTAGATAAAATAATCATTGGCTGTATCTTTTCCTTCCTCCTTCTCCTCATCTCTCTTCTTTTTTTCCTTTCTCTTTTCCCTCTTTCTTTCTATCTTCCTTTCTTCCTTTCTTTTGTCCTCTTTCTCTTTTCTCCTCCTCCTCATTTCCTTCCTACTCCTCCTTTTTTCTTTCTTTTCTTTTATTATTTTTTGGCTCTATTGAGATTATAGTTTACTTGCTTAATTGGTGGTCTACCACTTGAGCCATGTCTCCAGCCTGGCTTTGTGCTAATTACTTTGGGGATGAAGATTCTCATACTTTTCTGCCCTGGTTGCCCTCAGAGTAGGATTGAGCCCCCAGATATCAGCCTCCTGTGTAGCTAGAGTTCAGGCATGAGCCACTGGTGCCTGGCTCTTCATCTTTATTTCTTGATTCATGTTAAATTTCATTTGACCTAATAATAAAGAAATCTGATATGAAATTTTAATACACCTGAATGTCACATGTGACCACAATTTTTATTTAAAAAAGAATATGACCTAGTCCTTAGATCACAACTATTTCCACTTCTGCTTTTTTACTGAGTAATTTGCAGTTTGCTTTAAGAGAACTGTCTGGTGTCAAATCCCTACTTCCATGAAATCACTATAACCATGGCTACTGCCTAGCCACTAAATTCTCAGAGCTTCAGGTGTATCATAACTCTCACAAAGCTTTCATTTGACTAGGGGGTAAGCTTGAGACCCTGCTGGACCCACTAGTCTTGAAATACCTCAAAATATCCAGGGGTTGGAAAGCTCTCTTTTTTAACACCCTAAAACAAGACTAAAAGCTCATTCTATTAAATTGGTGGATAACTTGTATATGGAGGCTAATTCTTTTAGTCTGGCAAAACTATTGCCTCTCAAGTGTAGGATGTTTTTTAAAAAATGTATAGGAAAGAAAGAAAAAAATTAAAGCTTTAAAAATTATCTTTCCTAATCTTTGGGTGATTCTTTTTTTGGGGGGGGGAACATTGGCATTAAAGAAACATTTTAAAAATCAGAAAAGTCATAGCCAAATTACAAATGTGTGTCTGGGTTTTATTATGACAAACTTTCATTGTTGCAGTTCAACAATACTTCATCTCCCTCTGCATAAAGTCATTTTTCTTTTGTTTGTAGATAATACACTATGAAGGACAGAGTTATTTTAAAGTTAGATCTGCACAGCTTTTATGACCCCCGAAGGAGATGCTTTGTATCTGTCTGTGACTTTTGACCATGTCGTAGGAACTGGGATTTATAATACATAATGTTTGTAACTTCAGAGGGGACAATCAGCAAAATCTAATCTACTGATGGATTTCACTTTACATAAACAATTCAACAGATTGACTTTGCTTTAAGACTTGAGAGTGATTTAAAAAAAAAAAACTCCACTAGGAATTTCTGTCTTGACCTGTCTCAAAGCTAATATTCTTCCTATGTCTTTAGTTCAATTTTCAGATGAAACACATTTGCATACAAATAAGAATTTATACCTGAATATCCCTTAATTTCTTGGCTCTGACCTATATTTCTTCTTTCACTGCAACATGCATTCTTGCCTTAAAATGAAAACATTGTATTGGGTATGTTTTCTGAGTCTTCTGAACCCTCTCAAATATCAGAAGTCCTTAATCTTGCATATATAAAACATATGAAAGAGTTAGTTCATAGAATGTACATTCAATTAACAATATCTTGCACTAACCAAGTTACCTTCTTACGAACAATAATTCTTGTAATGAAATTATTGAATTAGAGTGATTGTTTATCCAAATCTGGGTCATCCCTGTCACAGTCAGGGAAATAACAAAGCTGGATTGGGGTAACTTTAATTGTTAAAAAATATGTGAATAAACAAGAGAATGCAATATAAAGAATAATATAGTCAATAATCTTAAAGATTCTATGCATTGTATCATTACCAGCTTGCCTTTAGGTCCTTGATTTTCATGAATCTCTGCTTCTAGAGACTTTCAGCTCAGTTTTTGCTTTTTTTAAAATCATTACTAAAAAGTATAATGTTCAGCAACATTAAGGTTCTCTCATTTTTCAGAAGATGGGAAATGATAATGATCATTTGTTTATAAAGTTTAAACTCACGAATAAATGTCCCAGTGATTATTTCCCCGATTGTGATGGCTGTGCCTTTCTGAGAGATGAATGACCCACAATCATGCGGAAAATGAACACACTATCTGAAGTAGTATGTGTTCGTAAATCATGAGGCAAGAAAACTGTCTATCCATTAAGAGATACCCAAGGGCTCATTTGCAATTTGTTTTTCACCTGTTTCCCACATTTCATCTTTTTCAGATTAATTTAAATTAAATATGTTGAACAAAATTTTTGCTATTCTGAAAATGTTGTGTCATTAGTGTTCCTCCTAGAATGATTTATTTTCATGAGGAACTTATTCAGTATCCATTGGATGTCTAACTGGAGAAAACAAATAATGGTATTATCTCTCTAGATCTCAAACATGATCATCTGGGATCTTTGGGAAATGGGTGTTTCCTGACTGGAGCTTGCATATCTGCATTAGGCTCTTGCACTTCTTTCATAGATTCCGTATTACCAAATGGCTTTTGTTGTTTCATTTGAGACCCCTGGGTAAAAATATTTTATTAAAGCTACACATATAGCATGATCACCTCTAAAACATTTATTGGTATCAAGTATTTTTGTAGTGTCTTATAGTTGTTTTTTTTTTTGCTGGATCCCACCTTTATTATTTTGGTAATATTATGACATCGAGGAGTTGGTATTTGGGATTATTTGTAGACCATTTAGATCATTTGAAAAACTGTTTCTGAAGGGTGAAGAGCAATGGTAGAATGGTAGACAAGCCCACATTACGTCTTGGGTTTCATCCTCAGAGTAGCCAAAAGAAAATATTTTCTACCTAAAGTCAAATAAATGAATTATTCTGATAATATTCCAACCTTTACTACACATTATTGTTCCTTTTGTTTTAGCTATTTGATATAGCATAGAGAAGGCCAGAGTTTCATTATTAGAAATGTAAATTGGGGTAGCACTATATTTTGTTGTCCTGAGCTGTATATGTTTGTATATGAAGCCTAGACATCCACAATAGAACAATATTAATTCAAGATTTAGTACTTGGTTATTTAAAACTATGAGCATAAACAGTTCTTGTACCACATAAGCACATTCTTGAACAGTTCCTTCATTGAGAAGATTTATAAAGTGGCTGTATTGCCAGTATCACATTAGCAGATAGGAAATAGGAAGGAGAAGCAGCAACAATTCATAATTAGTTAATTAAGGAGACATGGGATTGTTTATAGCTATTGATAGTAGATTGGAACACAGAGTTGTTTCTTGCTATTGTCTGTTGTTATAATATTAGGAAGAAATATTGCCTCTCTTGAGAGTTGGGGTAAGAACAATGACTTCCTAGATGTCCATATCTCCAATGGAGTTGAAGACATTAGATAGAGCTGAAAGTTTCTGGAAGATTATGTTTCATCTTTAGTTTATACATTTTTATATTTTAGTATAAACTAAAAGTTTATATTTTTTATTAAAAATATAGCTTCTAGAATAGAGTTTATCTGTATTTTTAAATTCTACACTATTGGGCTATTAATATGTCTCTTTTTTCAGATGCTTTAAAATATTTTCCCTGCAAGGAAGTGATTAATTGAATTAAACAGAATATATTTGTGGTGTAGGACTCTACTTAGTAAGAATCCAGAGTACTAAGGGCTGGGAATGTGGCCTAGTGGTAGAGTGCTTACCTAGTATGCACAAAGTCCTGAGTTTGATTCCTCAGTACCACATACGCAGAAAAAGCTCTAAGTGGTGCTGTGGCTCAAGTGGCAGAGCACTGGCTTTGAGAAAGCCCAAGGCACTGAGTTCAAGCCCCGCTATGACTGGCAAAAAAAAAAAAGCAATTAAGAAAAAGATGACTCCAGAACACTTTTTTACCCTCTCTTTCTAAAGTTGGGGAGAATCTACCCATGTTTTATTGGAAAATAAACAGAAGCCATGTAGAATTAAAATATGACTTTATAGCAAAATCATAAGTTCTTTTAGGAAGAGTTTGAGACTCAGATAAATCAATAGCTACTAACATCAGTCAGAGTGTGTGCTCCTGAGAGACAGTTCATATTCTCAAAGCAGAAAGCCTGTTGGAGGGCACTACTAAAGGAAGTAATCTTTCACCAAATTGACAACCCCAAACAAGTTAATTCCCAGAGATTTTCTAAAGAACTCAGAAAAGTATGGACCCTTTTGATAAGCTAGTCATCTGTTTTCCAAACACAGGCGAGCTTGCACTGCACAATTCTTGGGTCTGAGTCTTCATGTGATCACAGCATTCCACTTCTTTCTATGGTCATCACATCACCAGAAGCGCACTTCAGTTCAATTCAGTTCAACTCAAATGCAAACCAAACCATCAAACAAAGAAACAAAACTCCCACACAAATAAAGATTTAAATATGTAGTGGGTAAACTGTAACAAAAGTAAAGAAAGCAGCAGAGAAATAAGAAATAACCAAATAAAGTAAAAGGTACTTATACAGCTAAAACAAAATGTTGATGTTCTAACTTAGGGCTATTTACCAGATGATGTGTGTAATAAATGTTGGACTAGTTTATGTAACGATAGAACTATGTCACATGTTCTATGAAGATTTAAGTTTAATGACCCTATATACAGAGTCCTACATGAGTACAAGTAGTTAAATAAATACAAGACTCAGTAAAATGAACCAGATTTGGATCATTGTTGTGACCTTCCACAAGCAGTGTATGGGAAGAGGAGAGGTGGGTTTCAGGGGCTAGGTGAGTGAACTTGTTTCCCAGTACAACCAGGAATGGTACCAAGTCAGGATCTTCTCTGTGCATTTTATGAAATCTGTAGAAATGTAAATGATGGTAAGACTACAGTCATCCTTCCTTAGTTATTTCTGCAGTGAAGCTCCAACCATCCATGGCTGAAGACCACTGGGTCATGAACTGTGTAGTTTGGACCATGATGGTTCTGTCTATGCTTAACACTTAGACATGGATGATATACTTTACATAAACTAGGTATTATTTAAAGCATACTGGAAGATACACGTCTATCATCTGCAAATTGGGACTTATTATAAGGCATTTGAGCACGGTTAGGTATCAGTGGGGGCCCCAGAACTAATTCCCCATGAATAGTGAAGGACTAACGTTTTTAAACCCCAAACTACCACTTGCACTTAAGTGACACCCCATCCGGGTGACATTCAGAAGCAAGGGCTAACACTCACTGATTGGTAAACACAAACATGTCACTGAGGCAGGCTGGTGTAGATTGAGCAGACCTAAAACCATTTCCGGTAGCTTCTTACTGCTACAGAACAACAAGCCTTTTCCAAAATGTAAGGAAATGTTTTTACTCTCACAATGTGGGAAACATTGGCCCAGACCAAACATAAAATCCCGTGAAGGGGCTGTCTCCAGAGTCTGACAATTTTTTCTCTCACTCTGAAATATGAAAAAGATTCTATTTCCTGTCTAGAAAGAAAACATCTCTCCTTTAGAAGAGATCCAGTTTCCTTTGGTATTGTATGAGAGCCACCTAACTCAAAGGCCCCGCCCATGCCATGTACAGATAGCACATGACTAAAGGGATTTTAAGGGGGTAATACAGAATCATATGGTGGAGGACAGAATGCAAATTCTTGCATAAAATTTAAACTGAATTTGTTTATAAGATAATCTGCAAACCAAAATTTGTCTATGAGTTCTATTATTTGTGGATAATGGCTGCATAAAATGAAAAGAAGAATGTTTGCTAATTTTATTTAGTCAGTTTTACAAGATCTCACATTTGCTAAGCAGGTACTCTACCACTTGAGTCATACATACTCTCACCCTTTTATGTCTTAGTTATTCTTTAGATAGGCTCTCAAGCTTTTGTCTGGGCCTCAGACCTAGATCTTCCTACCTATACCTTCTGTGTTTCTGTGATTGCATGTGTGAATTGCTACATCTATCTTGTGTGTTGGCATGGTGGGGGCATCTCACTCACTTTTTGCTCCCCGCTGGCCTTGAATCACATTCTTCCCAATCTCCACCACCCTAGAGGTACCACATCCAGCCTGCTAGGTTACTTTTTCCGAACATTTTCTTTTATGTTACTTCATCTTTCCTAGAAACATTATTCCCCCCACACACATTTCCTTTTCTGAGACACTTCCCTCTGGAGATTGGCATTCGTTTTGTAATGGCAGCATTGGAAAGAATCAAGAAAAAAATAATAAATCAACTTTTGTTGGTTCACAAGTTTAGACTCGTAATGAGATTAAGTTTCCCCGGGGAAGGAGATGGGTTCTCTATGGGTCACCCCAGAGAGTTGAGTGCCAGGCGCATAGACCCTCCGGGAAGGCGAGCCAGCTGTGCCCTGGGCCACTGTCACGCGTTCACCGTGCGGTTGTTCTCCTCCCAGGCTGCGAGCCCATTCCCGTCCGCCACCTCGAGTGGAGCAACATCGAGTCGATCATCGCCGTGGCCTTCTCCTGCCTGGGCATCCTGGTGACGCTGTTCGTGACGCTCGTGTTCGTGCTGTACCGGGATACCCCCGTGGTCAAGTCCTCCAGCCGCGAGCTCTGCTACATCATCCTAGCCGGCATCTTCCTGGGCTACGTGTGTCCCTTCACCCTCATCGCCAAGCCCACCACCGCGTCCTGCTACCTCCAGCGCCTGCTGGTCGGCCTCTCCTCTGCCATGTGCTACTCGGCCTTGGTCACCAAGACCAACCGCATCGCGCGCATCCTGGCCGGCAGCAAGAAGAAGATCTGCACGCGCAAGCCGCGCTTCATGAGCGCCTGGGCGCAGGTGCTCATCGCCTCGCTGCTCATCGGCGTGCAGCTCACGCTGGTGGTCACCCTGATCGTGCTGGAGCCCCCGCGCCCGGTGCTGTCCTACCCCAGCATCCACGAGGTCTACCTGATCTGCAACACCAGCAACCTGGGCGTGGTGGCCCCCGTGGGCTACAACGGGCTGCTCATCCTCAGCTGCACCTACTACGCCTTCAAGACGCGCAACGTGCCCGCCAACTTCAACGAGGCCAAGTACATCGCCTTCACCATGTACACCACCTGCATCATCTGGCTGGCCTTCGTGCCCATCTACTTCGGCAGCAACTACAAGATCATCACCACCTGCTTCGCCGTCAGCCTCAGCGTCACCGTGGCGCTGGGCTGCATGTTCACGCCCAAGATGTACATCATCATCGCCAAGCCCGAGCGCAACGTGCGCAGCGCCTTCACCACCTCCGACGTGGTGCGCATGCACGTGGGCGACGGCAAGCTGCCCTGCCGCTCCAACACCTTCCTCAACATCTTCCGCAGGAAGAGGCCGGGGGCGGGGGCCGCCAAGTGAGTGAGCGGGGGGCCGGGGGTGGGGGAAGGGGGGAGGGGTGGGGGTGGGGAGGCTCCCCCTCCCTGGGCCTGCCTGCCTGCCTGCCCGCCGCCTTCCTCCTCTGGATCCTCCTCCTTTTTCTCCTCCTCTTCCTCCCTCTCCTCTTCTTCCTCCTCCTCTTCTTTCTCCCCCTCCCCTACTCTTCCTCCTCCTCTTCCTCCTCCCCCTCCCCCTCCCCTTTCTCCTCCCCCTCCTCTTCCTTTTCCTCCTCCCTGTCCTCTTCCTTTTCTTTCTCCTCCTCCTCCCCCCTCCCCCCTGCTCCTCCTTCCCCTATCCCCCTCTCCCTCCTCCTCCTCCTCACCATTTCCCCTCCTTCTCCACCTCCTCCTCCTCCTGCCCCCCTTCTCTGTCTCTCTCTGTTTCCAGCTCTCCCTCCATCAGGATGTCTCTCCTTCTAACCTGTTTGCTCCCTTTCCTCCACAGTGTGTGTTTATATACCGCCTCCCTTTTTTCCAGAGCTCCCATTCTGTAGTAGACCCGAGTGCTAAAAGCCCTCCTTGTTTTCATTCCTTTTGCAAGAGCAAGGACCATGGGGACAGAGGACCAAGCCCATCTATCTTCCTTTGTCTCTAGACGCGCCAGCTGCACACCTTCTAATACTGTGTTTCTTTCTTCTGTGGGTCCTTCCCCTCTACAGAGTGTCCGTGCAACTCTGCCTTGACCCTACGAACAGTATTCCTAATTTGTATTTTATACCCCAGTGGAAGATAGCTTCTGATTGATTTTTATCATTCTAGAAGCATAGTGTGACTAATCTGGAGTGGGGTGCAAGAAACTAGGAACCCTGAGAAATTGTCATCACAAAACCGAATTGCAACTGAGCATCATGTGTTTCCTGAAATAATGTCCCTTAAGTAACTGCCTTATCATCGTTTCCCCTGTTATTAAACTTTAAGACATGTTGTACTCAAGATTTTGCATAGGGCTACACATAAACTGGACTATCTCTACATCAAGGTCCAGTCACAATGAATTTGTGATTGCAAAGCAAAACATAAATTTTAAAAAGAGATGAAGGTGATGAGCCTCAAAGTTGAGAGTGAGTAGACACTGAAGTCTGGTTGATTTGTATTTAGTAAATCTGAGAAATTTGTGCATTAAACACTTTGCTAACTTTCTCTAATTTTTACTTAAGGAGAAGCATGTGTTAAAAATTTGGATGTGTCATCTTTCCTAGACCCACAAAAACAAATTTCATGTATTTTTTATAATTCAGATGGCACAGACAGTTGAAGTTCTCAAGGAAACTGAATGAAAAGATAGGCAGTTTTCTCTACAAACAGAATTGATTTTTACCATATACTGTTCTTTCTTTGTTTTCTTTTCTTCTTTTTTGGGGGGAGGGGTGGAGAGGGACATGGGCTTGGAGTCAGGGCCTGGGCACTGTCTGTCTCTGGGCTTTTGAGCTCAGGCAACAGCTCTAACACTTTGATCCACCATTTCACTTCTGGTCTCCTGGCAGTTAACTGGAGATGAGAGTCATGGATTTCATGCTCAGGCTAGCTTTGAACTGGGATCCTCCCCTGTCAGCCTCCTGAGTGGCTAGGATTGCAGATGGGAGCCTCCAGGGCTTCCTCCTATAATTTTTTTTTACAAATGAAAATTTTTAACTGTAATAAATATAGCATAGACATCACCTTGTAAATATTTTATCCTTCTGAATCAGTTTGAAAGTTCAGCAGATTGTATGTTATTTTTCCTTGAGTTGGTAGGCAAGGGAAATAAGATGAATCTATATAACTTCAAATGTAAAAATTAGCTATTCTTCACTTAGGTTTTTAAACTGGAATGAAATCTTCTAACATACAGAAAAATGTCTACACACATGAAAATTCTGGGTATATGTATTTACCAAGCACCAAATAACAATTTTTTACAAAAGTTATATTGTTCAAAGAAGTGATAAGAAAAGGTTTGGGAGCTTAGCATGATGGCTCATGCCTATATTTCTACCTCTTTCGGAGGCTGAGATCTGAAGGTTATGGTTCCAAGCCACTCTGGACGGGAAAGTCCATGAACTCTTATCTCCAGCTAACCACTAGAAAACCAATTAGACTGGTTTTAGAAAATGTGTTAGACTGTCAGCCCTGAGCATAAAAGCTAAATGAGAGCATAATGGCAGTTCAAGCCCTACCCAGGACTGATGGAAAAAAGGAAGAATTTGAGAAGATATATTTTTAGGATCTGGAGTTACTTCCAGCAAAAACCTCCTTAGGTTTTATCGGTATTACAATGTAATTTGTGTTTCTGTATTGGCTAATCAATTTCAAATCCTTTATAAGATGCAGATCATAGAAATTTCTTAATAAATTTTACTCCCTTGATCATAGTTTTTCTTTTTCACCTGCTGTCAGGGAGTTATTACCAAACATGAAGGTGAACCAATGCCATGACATAAAAAAGAAAAAGGAAAACAACAACAACAACAAAAACCCAGATCGTTAGCCACAGTATACAGGGGTAAAGTAACATCAAAGCAATTTTTAAGAAGAAAGGGATGAGGAAAAGCAAAATGAAAAAGGAAAGCAAGTGTTCTGTGAGTGTGTGTGCGTGTGTGTGCGTGTATGTGTGTGTGTGTGTGTGTGTGTGTGCACGCATGTACATGCTTTGGTCCCAAGGCTTGAACTCTGTGCTTGAGTGTTGTCCATGATGTTTTGGGGCAATGCTTTACCACTTAAGCCAAAGGTCCACTTCCAACATTTTTTTTGCTTAAATATAAAATACTCCCTTTTATTATTCCCCCTTCCCTATCCTATTTCAAATAACCAAATAAGCATATATACAATACATCAGATAACAAGGTAAAATACTGTAACAATATGAAATAACCAAGGGACAGCAAAAGAGATGAGAGATAACATAGTACATTAAGGACAACAATCACTCAGTATGTGGCTTTTGTTTGTATAGCCTGGAGGTCCTTTCATTTAGCGGCATACTATATAGCCTTATGTATCTAGGTTTTGCTCTATTGTAAATCTCTGCTAGGAGAGCCCAAGGTCCAACATTCTTTTGGTGGTTAATTGGAGATAAAAGTCTCACAGGCTTTGGTGCCCAGGCTGGTTTTGATTCATGATCCTCAACAATCAGCCTTCTGAGTAGCTAGGATTATGGGGCATGAGTTACCAGCACCCAGCTTAAAAGGGCACTCTTTAAACTGAATTCTCTGAATTCTCCTAGAAAGTAAGAAATTCCCTTTATTGAAGACATTTGGTGTCGTACGGATTTATAATATTGCTCTGTACTATTCTTTAGCTCCAGGTCTCTAACTGTTCTGCCTTTCTTTTGGTGCTTAAAAAACTTCTAGGTCAAATTTGATCCTGGAGCATTAATTTCTGAAAGCTACTGTTTTGAGATATTCTGTCAGTACAAGGGATGGGATCCATGCATGCGCTCCCAGCCATTCCATATGTGGATGGGTAGAGGTCCCCCTCTGAGAATCTGTGACCAATGAATAGTTGGGTGGTGCTTGCTGTTAGGATGAGAAGAAGGCATTGAACATTACTTGGTACTGCTTCCCACTTGTAGGCAAACATTGCCTGCACTGACTGCTTTTCTTGTCATCTGAGAAAAGTCCCTCTTTACTAATACATACTTAGAAACATTCCATTTGAGATTTTGTGTTTGAAAAAAATGTATCGATTATCTTAGAAGTTGATATCAGTAAATGGTGTTGCCATTAGATGTAATATGTCAAGCTTGATCCTATTTTTATGTTGATAAACCTAACTCTAATAAATAAATAGCAATAGCATATAGTTTTCTTAGTATAATTTATAGCCTCTCCAATAGAAATATAAGTTGACCCTAGAGGGTAATTTCTAGCTAAGCTTCAGTGGGAAAAAATAATTTGTTTGCTCATTTTTCTCATTCATTCTGTTATTGCTTCTGTTGACTCTATGAGACTATAATTTTAAAATATAGCAATAATTTCAGTGCCTGTGTTTACCCCTTTTTATTACCAGTTTATGTTTTCTTGGTTTGTCTTCAAAGTTACGAAACTCAAAATCTAATATTTCCTGCAGCAATAAAAATCAAACAGAGTTTTGCCAACTGAAGGAAGGGGGGAAAGCTCTAGAGAATGTATTACCCAATGTGTTTACTACCATTCTGGATGCAGAAGTCTGACACTTACGGGCTACAGAGCGTGTTCAACAGTCTGTATATGGAGCTATAAACTCGAAGCAGATGCTCTGATGAAATGTTTCCAACTGATCTATCTGTTGGAATGTTGTTCTGGAGGGGCTGCAGGTCCAATAGCATTCCCACGACAGCCTGGCTTTCTGATAGATGGGAGAGATGACATTGTATGGCTGTTTTCTCAAGGTTGGTTGAATTTCTTTTTAACATTTTACCTCACAACCAACTGTCTGACAGAATTAAAGATATGAGTTCTTGCTTTACATCTTCTGGAATATAATTTGGAAGAAGCTCAATCAATTCAGTGTTTGGGTTATTTTAGTTATTTATAGTCACAAGTCCTTTTAGGCAGACTCTAAGTCTGGAAGATTGACTTAAGTATAATTGCCTTTGACAGCTCTTTTGCTGTCTTAAAAATGTAGTCAAATGGGCAAGTATTTAGGCTTAGTAATATAAAGGCACCCCAAACTTTCTCCCTTTTAGTAGTTTAAAAGCATAGAAATCTGTTTACCTTCTTAGAGAAGTAACTTACCTAGATCCAAATTATCACTTCCTTGTAAGGCAAAATGAAAAATTATACACATAGCATACATATTTAAGAAATAATGATATTAATGTCAGACCGACATTTCTGGATAAATAATGACTGTCACACATTTTGATGGGTCAGTGAACTGAAACTTGACAATATAGTCCTTGGACTTTCGCATACATGATTATGTGCACAACTAAATCACAACCACAAAAAGTTAGGTGGGTAGAAGAAGAAATTTTAGTTTTTTAATTTTTAAAATTTATTTGTATTGCACAAGTGATGCACAGAGGAGTGACAGTTACATAGATCAGGCAATGAGTACATTTCATTTTGGACAGTGTTATCTCTTCCCTCATTTTCTCACAGTTTATCCCTCCTGACTCTCATCCCCCACAAATTATACAGTTACTTTTCAACATTATGTTCAGTGAGTGTCAGTGCAGAAACTGAATTAGTTCACCCTTTATCCCACTGTTTCTGTGCTTCCCCTCCCCAAACAGATAAAACTTAACATTTAAAATAATAGGTACAGAGATAACAAAACAGCCACAAAAGGAGAAATAAACAAACAAAACCCATATACAGACACACACACACACACACAAAGTAAAATTTAAAATCCTCTCCTTCCCATTTCTTGGAGTTCATTTCAGTAAACATCATTTTAAGTGATTTATGTTATTATATGCACATAGATATTGAGCTTTTTGCATCCTCTCGTAACAATATGCTCCTTGGATCTCACTGTGTGAATGTTTAGAGTCCTGTTAAATTTATCATGACTGTATGTAACTTTTTGTCTTTTACTTTCCATTATATTTACTTGCAGATTTATAGGCCCATTCTGGTTTCTACAAATGAGGGAAACTATGCAACCTGTGTTTCTTTGGGTCTGGCTTACTTTGCTTAATATTTTTCCCAGTTCTTTTCATTTCCTTATGGATGGGACAATATCATTCTGAGAGAAGCATAGGATTCCATTGTGTATATAGGCCACTAAGCATCTGGGTTGATTCTATGTTTGGGCTATGGTAAACAGTGCTTCAGTGAACATTGTTGTGTTGGTGGTATGGCCTTTATGGTCAATAGGATAAATATCCAGGAGTGGAATTGCTGGATCATAGGGAAGCTCTATGTGTAGTTTTTTGAGGAACCTCTATGCTGCTTTCCAGAGTGATTGAACACGTTCACATTCCCACCAATAGTGTAGTACTATTCCCTTTTGGCCACATCACTGCTAGCATTTGTTGTTCGTTTTCTTGATAATGGCCGTTCTAACTGGGGTGAGATGAAATCCCAATATCATTTGGATTTGCATTTCTTGCATCTTTCCATGTGTCCATTAGCTATTTTCATTTCTTCTGTGAAGTCTCTAAGTCTTCAACCCATTTATTAATTGGGTTATGGTTTCTTTGAGGATTTGTTTTGGGGGGATTTAATTTTTTAGTTCTAAGAATATTTTAGATAAGAGGTCCTTAATCTGATGTATAGTTAATTAAGGCGTTCTCCCATTCTGTGGGCTTTCTCTTTTTTTCTGCTAGCTATGCCCTCTGTTATGCAGAAACTCTTCCGTTGGATGAAATCCCATTGATCCAGTCTTTCTTTGATTTGTTGTGATTCTGGAACTTTACTTAGGAAGTTTTGACCTATGCCAAGGAGCCCTAATATCTCCTCTATCCCTTTCTGTAATATTTTCAAGGTGCCTGGTCTTTCATTAAGGTCTTTGATCTATTTGGAATTGATTCTGGTGTAGGGTGATATATAAGGATCTAGCTTCCATTTTCTGCATGTGTATATCCAATTCTTCCTGCACCATTTGTTGAAGAGTCTGTCTTTCTTCCATCCTGTGTTTTGTGTTTCTGTATCAAATATTAGGTGGCTATAGGTTTGTGGGTTCATTTCAGGGTCTTCTAGTCCATTGGTCCTCAGGTCTATTTTTGTGTCAGTAACAAGCTATGTTTATCACCAGGGCTTCAAAATAGAGTTTGAAATCGGTATTGGTATTGCCATAGCATTGTTGTTCCTGTGAAGAACTGTTTTTGCTATTTGGGGTATACTATTATTCCATATGTATTTTCAAATTTCAAGAAACAATTTTAAAGCATATTCTTAAGCAAACAGAACATTATTAGTTTGCTAAAATGTTTCCTAAGCATTTGAACTTTTTTTCTGAATTGAACAGTGACATGAAGTACTAAAGAGAATGATTCTGTGAGGAAATTTTCCTTATGGGTGCCTACTAAAGATAAAGTTTGTCCACAAGTAGAGATAAATAAGTCTGTAGCATTAGTCATTTTTTTGCTGGTTAAGCAGTTTGATTTATCTTTCCTCCTTTGATTAAAAGGGAAATTTGAAAATGAGCCAACAGATGTCATAATCAAGTAGCAATGGCCTCTCCAATCGCTTTCCTCAAAATATTTATCTAATAACTACTCTAGCTCAGAAAACAATCTGTCAGTTGAAATTATTTTTCCCTGAATCATCCATGACTTTAAAAGTTGATGGTAATTCTTCATTTGATTTTATAGTAAACATCAGAATATGATATTGAAGTATTTGTCATAGAATTTTACTACTTGAAAGACCATTTACTGAGGAGCTTGTACTGGTGATTCAACTATTTACATGATCATCCACTCAGCATAATGCGAGATACCCTTCAGGATAAGAAAGCTCTGAATGCAAGGTCCTGACCAGTACTAATCCTGTACTATAAAAAAGAAGATACAAATATGAGAAAACATTTTGCTTTATGTGTCATAATTGAACTGCTTGAGTGTTCAAGGAAGGAAGAGATTACATTTTCCTCTGAAGTAGTATCTGGGGAAGAATTAAACAGGTATTTTAGTAAAAGTAGCATTTGAACTTGATCTTAGGGAATTTTTGTTTTCAGTATGTGTGATTGTAGTGTGGTGAGATCATTTCACATGAGTGAAGATTCAGAAATGTTACTGTGTTCTTGGGCTATGACATGGAATCTGATATAAAGAAAGTACACACTCATGTGTAGGGGTGATTAATGTATAGTAGAAGACAGACTGTAGAGGCGACCTAATTTCTGTGATGAAATTTACTTTTGCAATAAACCATGTAGAGCCCTAGTAAGTTTCTTAATCACATGTAAGAATTTTGGGACAAGGTTGATTGCACAAAAATTAGAATAGAGTTTGAAATATAAACCTTAAAAGCCTTACAGTAAAATAGTGCAATGAAAGTTGAGTCTAAGGCATGCATATAGAGGGAAAAAAAGCAAAAACAAACAAAAAAACCCAACCAAACAAAAAAATCCACCATATTTTCTGAGTTGAATTCATTAGAACTGGAATATCAAGCAAGGGACCTGAAAGGATAAGGAAAAAGAGAAAGTAAGTTGCATGATTTTTTAAAATGAGGATGATTTTTTAAAACAAGAGGATGAAATATCATGCAAACATGAAAGGAAATGCTGTCTTATTCTGCAGTAGGGAGCACTGTAATAAAATACCACAGACTTGGTGACTTAGAAAAGAGTGATAACTCACCCCTCCCCATTGATCAAGATTTCCCCTGGGGTTGCAAACAGCCACTTTCTTACTGTGTTCTCACACACTTCCTTCCTTGTGTGAGAGGAAGAGAGGAGCCCAGGAATTCTGTGATTTCTTCTAAGAGAGGCATTAATTCCATTGAGGAACCCTGTCTTCAGAACATCATTCAAACTCCTTAATTACTGGATGGCCCTTCCTCTGAGAATTAGAACATTGACACATGAATGAGGGAGGAACTCAAATATTTTGTGTATAAAATTCTGCTTCAACATATTACTACTTGGGATCTAATCCTTAAAATTAAAATAGGGTGGGAAACCCTATCTTTAACCTTGAGCTTTTCAAGTGGCTTGATATGGATAGAAAGGTCAGTGCAATGCGCTGAGAAGCTTGGCATGAAAGGTAGTATGTACTTTAGGAAGTATTTCAGTGGATGGGAAAGAGTGAATGGCATACTAAAGGAGAACTTCACACATTTGTAAGATCTGGTAAAGGATCCAACGGCAAAGGAATGATAATAATTAGCAACATGAAAGAATTACACATCATTTATGCCTGGAGTTCAATCAAGATCTATGTCATACAATAAGTGCCATTTGATTGTGTTGGAATGTATGGCAGCAAAGCACCAACTCCAAGGTGTTGTGTTTGGTTGATGCTGGTTCCCTGTAGCTGGGTATATAATGCAGGATGAAAATTGAGACCGGAAAGTTAAGGACTGTAATAAACCCCTGCCGGGTTTATGAACTGCCAAACACCAATTGCAAGATTTGTAAAGGTAGGAAGGAAGGCATGTGTGGACCACAGGTGTACTTTCATGAGACTCCTAGTGGAGTCTCAGTGGAGAAGGAGGGTTGCGTATCTAGAGCCAGGTCCACTGCAGATGATACAGGTACATGTGTCATCTTCACTATAGTTGGAATACCATAAGACATCCTTGGATCCCTGGGCCTAGTCAGTGATGGTGCTGCAGGCTGTGAGAATGCTTCAGGTATTTCGTTTGGGATGCCTGGACAATAACTAAAATGTCTGAAGATGTAGCTTTTTACCTTTGCCTTGGGGCTCCTTGGCCATGCTTTAGAATGAAGTTAATGGTGCCGGGAATGGCATGTGGAAGAAGTGCCAATGTGGGGGAGCAAGTAACCTCAAGACAATGGGGCTGGACAGAATTTGCATCCATCCAGGGAAGTAGATCTCTATTCACCCCTATTTCCATGTGTGTATGTGTGTGTGTTTAATTAACACCCTTAGTTTTCAGATAACATCAAAATATCTACTTTAAAGAGTGGCTGTTTATATTTTCAAGTTCTAAACTAAGACCAACGGCAGATTATTCTAAAACTTCAAAGAGAATGTCATCCCTTTTGAATATGGCTCATGGTTTCCATTATTTTAGTTAGAAATTTGTGTGAGCAACTTCTATTCAAGTTCAGAGATATGGAGTTTTATGCTCATAAGGCAGTTTGGTGTAATTCTTAAACAAAATTTAGAAACAGTCTTGTGATTATCCATAGTGGCTCATGGTGTGTGTAGGTTTATAACATCACTTTGCAAGTAAAGAAATGGAAGCTTAGAAAGCTGGAGATTTCATTTATGAGACAGAAATGGAACTAATATGTATTACAGAGATAATCATTTCTACCAATAATTTATTCATTTGTAAACTAAATAAAATGAATGAATCATGGAACCTACACTGAAGGTAGTCATAATTTGTAACTGTTAACAATAAAAATAAGTAGTATGACATTATCCATGTGAATAGGCAATGCCAGATACCCATGTAGTTTTAGTTGTAATTGCTATTTCAAAAATGGTATAGACAGCTGAAGTAGAGACACATATGAGTGATCCTGGTACTCGGGGGTCTGAGACAGGATCATCATGAATTCAAGCATGAGCTACATAGTTAGACAACACACACACACACACACACACACATACACAAAAGCAAAATCATAGACAACTGGCTCAAAATAGCATGCATTAACTTCTTGAGAGGCTGTGAAATCTGAGATTAGGGTGCCAGCATGGTTGCTCGCTAGTGAGACTCCTCTTCCTGTCGCAAATATGTAGTCATCTCATAGCCTCCATGATAGAAAGCCCAGAGAGAAACTAAGCCCTTAAAAAAGAACTAATCCCATTTTTAAGACTATTTTCATATCTTGGTTAGCTCCCAGTAGTATTATATTAAGATAGGACTTCAACAGGAGGTGAGTTTTCAGCCCACAGAAAATGGGATTATTATTATTTATTGGGTACCTTTTTTTTAAGCTATTACTTTCCCTGGATATATTGCTTAACCTCTGTATATTTAGTTACAGAAATTAAATGATGATTGTCCTTATCTCAGAGTGGTTAGGAGGATTAAATGAGAAAATTTGTAGACAGCCTTGTTGTGTCTAGTAGAAAACAAAATCTTACTCATTGCCATCAAGTGGCATGGCAGTTATGAATGAATAGCAAGGTTTATGTAAGTCATAATTGAACACCTTCAAGTAAAGAGAGTTCCCTTGCTACTCAGCTCATTCACTCCATTCTGTATAGAATGGCAAAGCTCTAGATTTACCGAACGTGGAGGCATGCATATGTAACCAGGAATGAGATGTGTGTGTGTGTGTGTGTGTGTGTGTGTACACGCGCGTGCACACATGCATGTGTGTGCATGCAGATGCTGGCCCTGTTAGCCCCATTTTGGCAACCTGCACATATCTGGCACCAGTTAAAAAAACATGAACTCATTTGCTCTCCATCTGTTCCCTTTCACATCCAATATAAGGTGTTGCTTCACCTCAAGGCATTCAGACCATATGAGTATATTTGCTAAGCTAGTCTAAGAACAAAAAATATTGATAGTTCTCAGAATGAAGAAATACAAGAGAAATACTATGAGACTCCATACCTTTTGATCATGTAGACAGTCCGCAGACTCATTAGTTAGAACCCCCTGACTACACGTTATAGACACTATCTTAAGCTAGCCTAAAGAAAACTTGGTGGAGTATTGAATGTAAAGAATGCAAGGAATAATATCAGGTAGCTTATACTGCAAGGTTCAGAATGCTTTGTGGCCACACCATAAAAGAACTGAGTTCCTTGAGTAGATAAATTCGGACTCCATTGCTTGTTTTTCTTCCACACACCTTCATCTTTTTATTTTGCCTCTCCTTTCTCTGTTTCTCAGGCAATGATGATTAGTGTCAGTTCCTGAGTTTGTATGTTGCTACACATTGAGATGCCCAAAGAGTAAGACTTAACTCCCCTTGGCCACATGATTTTGCATGAATACTGGGAAAACACTGCCATGGAGGGGTTTGAGACCTCACGGCGTACACATCACCATTACTATAAAGGTGTAATTAGTTTAGTCAAGAACATCCACATCAGCAAGGTCTTATCTGTTATTTTATTGTGTAGCTTTCTGATCTTAACTGCCTGTACTTGTATGGGGAGCAGGAAATGTTTCTCCCTCTTTGCTATTTCTCTCCGCTTTAACTATGTTATACTAAAACAAATCCTTGCCAGAACTTTCAAACAAACAAAAAAAAGTTGGCTACCAGAGGATAAAGAAAAAGAAAATACTTCCATTTATTTTTGCTTTGTTTTGTTTTATGTGAAAAATACATCAACAAGACATTGTCTTTGGGATTAATTGAAATACACATAAGGTACAAATTAATAATAAAAAACACTTATTGGTAGCATTTGTTGATAATAGGAAAAGAAATTAGTTGATACTCCCATCAACCTCACCCCAAAATGTGTGTATTTCCATCTTACTACAATGGGACAAGAGAAATCTCCTAAATCCATAGACACTGAAAAATGCCATTTATGTACACTGTCCTCAAGATATACCAAGCATTGGCTTCTGACAACTGAAGCCATATTATCTAGGCTGATTCTACTAAAGATACTGAGAAATAATGAGAAATAACCACTTGGAAGAAATCAATAACAATGGGAAATACCTTCTTCCCTTGATTGTTCTTAGCTGTAAAAATATATACTCAGTTATCCTACTCCCCATAAATACTCTGAACACCGTGGGAGCTGACTTCATTTTATACTTTATCAAATATGAGAATGTTTGCATTCGTTGGCTTGGAGGTACACAGAGTGAAGAATAAGAAGAATGTTAGTAGAGAAAAATTACATAGACTTTCATTGTCAGAATTAAATAAGTTGTGACAATGGTGCTGAATTAGGAGTGAGGGAGAAAAACAAAGAGCACTGGTTCATTCTGACAGTGTTTTACTCGAAACTGTAAACAGCTTAATAAGTTTGGATGTATAATTCTGAGTGTGAGAGAGACTGAACAAGATAGAAAGTTACTATTTTTCAAATTGTGGGAGATATACTGCTGAAGAAAGAAGTATGATGGCTAATCTCAGAGGGCATCATGTGAAGTAAAGGGGAGAAACTCCAACAGCAAAGTGGCAGGATGAAATCAAAAGATGGGCCTCTTCTACAGAGCTTAAAGTCATGGGAGGACAAGGAAAAGCCATAGACAATGCTTCTATTAGCTCCCGACAGATGTGCTAAGTAGCAAAGAATGTGTTACTGTGAGGACAGGCTCAAGGTCAGTAATCTATGAAGTAGGTCTGTAAGGACATATGGAGGCAGGAGATAGAACAGAATATTAGAAAAAAAATAAAGCAGTTCCTTTTCTGTTGGCTAAAAATGTCCAAGATTGGTTGGCTCTGTTTGGTCCCTCGCCAATTCCTTCTTGTGAGGATCATGGAATTCTAGAGAAATGGATAGGAAACCAGAACTAACTCACTCCCTAGATGAAAATTTATCCCTACCAAAAGCAGTCCCTTGGTGACCTAATCACCTCCTACCCCATTCCACCTTTGAAAGTTTCTTTCTTTTAGGTGCTAATACTGAGGTTGAACTCGGAGACTATGCCCTGTTCCTTAGATGTTTTTGTTTGCTCAAAGCTGGCACTCTACCTCTTGAGTCAAAGCTCCACTTCTGACGATTTGTGGGTTAACTGGAGATGAGTCAACTCCCCAGTTGTCTTTGAGCCAGGATCATCAGACCTCAGCCTCCTAAATATCGAAAATTACCAGTGTGAGCCATTAGCACCCAGTGCTTAAAGTCTTATTTATCATAATGGGTCACAAAGGTCTGGCACATACCAGAGAAAAGTAAATTACATCAAATCATTCATTCATAGATACATAGATAATAGGCAAAATAGTGGGTTAACTGTAGGTATGTTTCTTAAGTTCAACTATGTAATTCTAAAAGCTATTCTAGAGCTTATTTCTCTTTATACTTAGAATAAATTCAAGGCCAGAGACTTTACCAGGGTAAATCCAAAGGAGCAGTAATAATGACTCATTCATTCAATAAATGAGTTTTATGCACCTACTATGTACCAAGTAGTAGGACAAACTTATCTGGCCCCTGCCTAGAGGGCTACAATCTAACAAATGGATTGGGTGTTTCAACTTTGTTATAAAATTGTAAAGGCTCTGGGGCTGAGAGTTTGACCTAGTGGTAAAGTGCTTGCCTAGCATGCACAAGACCTGGGTTTGATTCCTTGGTGTACCACATACATAGAAAAAAAACAGAAGTGGTGCTGTGGTTCAAGTGGTAGAGCTCTAGACTTAAGATAAGTCCAAGGACTGTGCTCAGGCTGTGAGTTCAGTCCCCAGGACTGGCAAAAACAATGTGCAGGCCCTGATCATGAAGTAACTCCAGTGATGAGGAAATAGGGGCAATTTCAGGGTAGCTCCAGCAGAGAAGAAAGGAGAAAAACAACATTGGATGAGATTTACCTGCATGTGATAGAATCAGAACCCGGACCCTTCCTTTTCTCAATGGAACACTACACAAGTGACCAAGTAAAGCGCATTGTTATCAGTTCCAACTGTACTTTACAGCTAATACTCTTCCCTTAGTGTGGAGATGAACAGGAGGAGAGCAGGGAGAGGGCTGGGGATTGCCGGAACAGGAAGCTTCAGAGTCTTAGGAGAGATTAAAATGACTCGATCTTGACAGCAAAAGACGAAAAAGTATCACAGAGAAGAATCACAAGTAAAAATAAGGTTACTCACAAATTTCGATGTTCAGAGTTAAGCCCCAACAGAGATGTTTCTCCTGAGCTCAGAGATGCACTAGACATGTAGGAGACATACTCATCACTGGCAAGAAAGCCAACACATGGTGAGCACTGGAAAATAGAATCGAGGAGTGGCCCATTTTTAATTAAATGCTAACCCAGAGAAGCAGAATAGCTGATGAAGAAAAGGTCATTAGAAAGCAAAACGAGATGGCAAGTAGAGAAGAGATGATGAAATTACACTTTGTGGTTTCATAGAAATATAATCAGCCTGCCTGCGATCACTAATGACTTCTGATCGCTAATGAGCAATTTAGTAACAGTAGATGAGTCTACACACACAGTAACTTACTTCTAGATACCATAGCAAAACTCTTCCATAAGTGTACAAGGAGACTTACTCAAGAATGTTTTCAAAAATAACTTAAATGAATAGTAGTGGGAAATGGATTTTTTAATAATATCTCATTAATTTAATGTACTTAGGTAATGGCCTGGAGCCATATTTATCTATGTACTACTACAAAAAGGGTATTCACTGAATGGAAATAGATATCATATATATAAAATTTAATGATGTGATAAAACTACCATGAATTATTTATTAGTATATATTGTAAAAGTATTAAAATATGCCAAGTGATGAAATACATCAAATTTTCCCTTTAAAAGGAGAGGAATAGTGTTTAGAATGATAATTTTTCCAGTGAAGGAGGATTTTAATAAGGCAAAATGTTAATACTTGGTAAATCTGTGTTGATAATTAATTTTGCTTTATCATTCTCTCTAGCTTATCAGCTTACAAGTTGTAATCATTTAGAATATTTAAATGGAAGAGTATTTTATATTGAAATTATAATGGAAAGTCTGCATTTGTGTTTATATAAGGAGCCTGGACCACACTATGTTAGGTGTGCATATGTTAAAAGAAGTGGAAAAACATTAGTATTTACAAAAGGACCAAACACCGAGTCCAAGCTACATTCTCTGCTGAGCAAATGCTAAGAAATAAATACTAAAACTCAGATATAGAAACATGCCTTTTGCTTTGGAAATCCAATAAGAAGCATAAATCATCTCACTTATCTCTGCTAAAATGGTCCTGAGTTGCTGTCATTTTTTTATGAGTTGTTTGGATAGCTGCCACATTATTTTTATTTGCATGGTGAGATTTATATATCCTCAAGACTGACCATCTGGAATCGTCTAGACCATTTTGTCTCCCTTAAAAGTAAATGCACCTCTAACTCTATTGTAGTTTTTTGGCTTCAGACATAGACAACTAACCTGACTCTGCTTCTACCCTGCTCCTGAATCCTCTACTCTGGGCCATTGATGGTTCAAGGGGAGAGAGAAAGCAAAAATCAAGTGTATTTGCTACCTAGGGTTTTTTTTTAAATTATTGAGTTAGAAAAATGGCTGAAGCTCATGTATAAAGTGTGAGTGAAGTCTGAGAAACCATGAATTCACGTCACCTAAATATCCACTGAGATGTTAAGTATTTGGGTTTCATGTTGATGCTATTGGTTCACTAGCTTTCAGAGAAAGATTATTCATAGCAATTTGCTATTTGGAAGCAATTCACACATATTATTTCAGCCACCTTGTATGGACATAAATGACAATTATACAACTGGACAGAGCCCAAGTCTCCTGGGTCCTTGTCCCATGATTATTGTTAGTGTTACACTTAATCACAGTTGTCTGCAGCAACTTTTCAAGTTCACATAAAGGGTAAGTTTTGTCAGAAACTGATAGAGTGATAGCCTAAGGTAAAAAAAAAACACATAAAAAACAAAGTCCTGTCCCTAAGTACCTTCAAAGACAAACGGGATACTAATACAAAGAAATATTACTTGGACAATAGAAATAGATGGAAAGATGTATGCACAATCTATAACATATGACAATGACTTTATTTAAAGGGAGAAAAATAAGGAAAGAAAGGTGGGAGGAAAGAAGAATGAGAAAAAAAGACCCTAATATTTTCAGAAGTAGAAGAAGAATCTTTCAACTAAACTTCTGAGGTTTCTTTAAATCCATAGTTTCTGCCAAAAAGCATTCAAGCACAGATTTGGGACTTATATTTGACAATCTCCCATATGCCACATTTTCCCTCCAAGCTTTTGCTAGGGCTTGCTGAATCTGTGGTGGGTTGATTATGTGGTTTTATAATGGCTAAAAATATCTTAAAGTCAAGCTCCTTTTCTTAATTTTTATATTGTAGGTAAACTGGTCATTTGGGCATCAATGTTTCCAAGCCTTAGGCTGTAAACTTTGACAGAGCAGATCTTTCAGAAGAGCAAAGTTTATATAGTATGAATCATGAATACTTGAATGCAAAGGAAACATCCAAAGCTAAGCAAGGGGATGGTGGAGAAGATGCTCTGTTCTTTTCAACAACCACAATCAATACTTAAGCCAGTGGCTTTGGGTTTCTTAGTTACAGTGTGAAGCTTGGCTGTCAATATGACAGAACTCTCTTCTCCCCTCCCCCCTCCACAGAGGAACCACAGAACTTTCAGTAACTGTAGCAGTAGTTCCAAAATCTAGTACTAGATAGAATCACAAAGCTTCTTGTCCCAGTCCCCCCTAGGACCTTAGAAATTCAGACACTGCCCCAGGCTGCCATCTCCACCCACTCTCACTAAATATAACCGATACATCAAGTCTCCAGCCTCTCTGGACAGCCCTCCCCTGTTCTCAGCATTCCTCACAGTAGACAGGACCATATACATTACTTGCAAAGTCCAGTGAGAAATAAAAATGTTAAAGACCAAGGTAGAAAAGCACAGAAAGTGTTGAATATTTAATATGACATTTTCACATTTGTAGTTCTTCTATAATCTTTCTCCCTCTCCCTCCCTCCACTCTCCCTCTCCCTTTTTTAATCTGTCCCTCTGTCTCTCCCTCTCCATCCTCTCCTTTTCTCTCTTTGCCCCTTCTTCTCCCTTTCTCCCTTTCCCTATCCCTGACCTCTCTTTCTTTCTCCTCTCTCCCCTCTATCTCCCCGTATCCCCTCTCTGGTTCATGCTCTCTTGGACAGGGATATTCTCAGGGAAAATGATGTCCTTGTTCAATTATTTGTGCATGTGCAGCTCACATAGTACAAGTTCCTATCCAGCCAGTCATTGGATAGGAGCCTTTGGGAAACTGAGTTAGTCACCTCCCTGCCCACATGCTTCCTAGCCTGGCCTAAGGTATTGGAACAAGAGTGCAGGAACAGCTGAAGTATTTGGATCAGAAATGAATGAGAGCCTTGTCTCTGCCCTGGTGCTTCAAATAGCAATGGCACTGTCCATTGACAGAAAGAATACCTGTTGTCATTTATTTCCTCAAGCTGCTACTGAGCATGCATCCCAGATTTTAACCTTTCTGAGGTCTCTGAAATCAGTGGAAGGTGATGATGATTCCTGATCAGAGGCAGTTAGTGAGTCTTGATGAGCTGGAACCCAAGGAGGAGGCATGTGAGGAGGGGAGGGAGGGAGGGAAGCAATGACCTCTCTAGGAAAGGCAGGAAGGCTGTGAGACATGGGGCCATCAGTGAGCCAATGCCTCTATCTGTGCTCCAACGTGCCATTTGCTATCACTACCAAAGCACAAGGTAAAAAATAAAATAAACTGAACTTTAAAAAGTGGATCACAGATCCAGAAACATTAAAGACAGGCTCGTTGGATGATAACATGCCTGTCTGCATTGACCACAGGCTTTTAAAGGCATTGCTTCTCAGGACCATTAACCTGGCCATGCCCATAGGCATACTTAGAAGAGTCAAGAGGATCCAGACAATTTCGCAAAGCAAAGTCAAATGTGCTGAGCAAACTTCTTCTTTAATGAGAATTTCAGTTGTTTTAATAATATTTTGCGGGTTGAGTGCAATTTCCTATGTTCTCCTTTGATATAGTCAAATGTATTTTCATTCTCCATTACCTTCTTGCTGGTATTCACTGTTTTAATAATCTCTTTCATTCTAGGTGGGCATATTGAATGTCAAAGATATATTCCTTTGGCAGGTTTGAGAGCAAATATTGTCTCTGTCTAATTTTCTTAAATAACTAGAATATGGTAGTAATGAAGTCACATCAAGGTGTCTCATTTTACTATTTTTGGATGAAGATTTCAAATTGCTTTGAATAGATTATATACTTTTAAATCATTTATTAGATGATTCAAACTTGGTAGAAAAATGGATCAGTATATTCTGGCATATCCACCAGTGCTGTGGGAAATCTTTCCCCACCTTAAAAACTCAGATCCTTTCCCTTGCTTACAGGTACTTAAAAGCAAGTATGGGGTGTTCTCCTTTGAGATTTCATATCAGGCCTCAGCTTGAAAGACTTTGAACAGAAAAAGGCATAATAATCGGTTACAGAAACATCTCTTCTTTCTCCTCCTCTTTCTCTTCCTGACTTTCCACTCCTTTGTCTACCTTGATGGGAAAAAGAGACAGAAGAGAGGGGAGAGATCTTTGCCTTGCTGTCATGATACTTCCATGGCTACCACTGGAGAAGTATCATGAGTCACTTTGAGATAGATGGTCCAATGCCATCGGACATTCGTAAGTTCTTTGGGGATCCCTATAGGAGACTGCAGTCCTGTGCGGCTTTTGAACATATGAAATCTCCTTCAAACTCCAGCCACCCAATCCACAGCACTCACAGTCCACACTCTACTAGTTCTGCAATTTAGGATCATTGTCCTCAAATTCTTCTCCATGACAGGCAGCCCTACTCCTGTGGCATGACAGGAAGATGACTTCATCCCAGCAACTCTCGAAGAATTCCTGGATTCACCAGGAAGCCATTTATCCTGGTTCTAACCAGTGAGGAAAAGGCTCACTCCTCATGGCTACCCTGTCAGCTTTGCTCTATCTAGCTAGTGCTCTGTTCTTCTTGCCAAGGTGACACTGAGGGCAAATGGCCCTATGTGCTGTCTGAGGAAGCATCAGAGGAGGTGGGGATGAGATGATAGGCTCCTGCATGGCAGCTCCCGGCAATCGTGCGCCATGCCTCCTCTCCTCTCTTAGACACATTCTAGCTTGTGAATGCCAAGAGACAAACATGACTTTGTAGGAAGCAAGAGCCATGCTTTTATGATGAAATAATATGGGAGAAAATTACCAGTGCAATTGAAAATCATGGTGTCAGATGTAAATCTGTTCATACAATGACTGTTTTGAGACATCTGAGTGGAAAGATAGTCAACATCAGTGCATATGAAGATGAAGTTTCTGGCCGCCTAGATTGGCATGATCTACAAGGGAGGGGAGAGCTGATCTAGGACACACACACACACACACACACACACACACACACACACACTCACACACAGAGCAGAGGAATCATCTGCCACTTGAAAAGAGATGGCCCCACAAGGGAAAAGTCATAATGCACTCTATTGACATAACTTTTAGAAAAGAACCTAACAGTAAGACAGGCAATACAGATTACATATAAGATATGGAAGCAGAGATGACAGAGGCCAGATCAAGGCCTCTCCCAGGATCAGGAGGACTCAAGGGCCAGGCTGAGCCCCGCCCTAGGACCAGGCACTGCTTGAGTGGTGTCATCACCATACCTGTTCCCATGTATAACTATTCACTCACGGGGTGTCTTTTTCTTTTCCATCTTCAGGAAGAGGCAGCCAGAATTCTCGCCCACCAGTCAATGTCCGTCGGCACATGTGCAGCTTTGAAAACCCCCACACTGCAGTGAATGTGTAAGAGAAGCTGCATGGAAAAATGTAGTGTTTTTGCCCCTTGCTTTCTCTCTCCTGGGTTTTTTTTCCCACTTTCTAACATGGAAACAGATGTGGTGCATGCCATCAAGAATGAGGAACTCATGAACGTGCCATGGTTTGCACGACTACCTTAATTTGATTGTCCATCGTTCTTAAAAGGGCACTGTCAAGTGGTTAGTTCAGTCGTTTTGCTTATTTTATGTTTCAATGCAGCACTTTTTTTGGCCAGTTCTAGAAATTTGCTTTTGTTTGTGACTCCTACTCATAAGGCTTGAAAGTGAATTTTCTCCCTCCAGAAATTTGTCAGCTTCTCCTTGGCAAACAGAGCTTTTTCTTTTCTTTTCTTGCCTCTTTTTTTTTCTGTTGCACAACTGTTTGAAATGATCCTGTCTGCATTGTAAAAGCCATAGCTTCAATTTATGGAAGAGTTCCACAATGTCAGATTGTGGGGGTGGGTGCCAACTTGAGCTCTGCTGGCTGTCTCCTCCACCCTGGGGAACACAAAACAAAGATTTTTGAGTCCAACAACCAAAAACGTGAGTTAAAAAAGGGGAAGTACTTATTTCCCCAACCTTCAGGGTGATTTATTTTTATCAGATGGACTCATCTGATAAAAGAAAACGATGCATGTTTGGTCCAATTTTTGACCTTTAGATCTTGACAGTGTCTCTTTAAGTTAACAAAAGAACATAGACCATGTTCAATTCATGGTGCATGGAGTCTGTGGTCATTCTCAGCTGTTCCTTTACAGCCCTTCAAACGCCTGGGAGAGTCAAAGGTACACATTCCTGCAGCAGGAGGGCGCCCACGGATGAGGTGTCTATGGCTCTAATAGCTCTTCAGATGAGAAGAGCCCAGTTTGTTCAAATGTTTGCTCCTGAACTTGGTCTTGGAGGCTGGTGAATTGAGTCATGGTGTCTCTTCCTTTCACTCAGTGGAGTGCACTGTGGGAATCTGTCACCTGCCTTTCTTTTATTCCCTTTAAAATTTTGAATATAAAATGTGTAGTGACACTACTCATCCTGATTCTCAGCAGAACAAAGATGACAGGCATGCCAGTGTGTTTTAGGTCATGGCTGGGAGGTCTCCATACACATAGAGTGGCGCCATTCTAATACCTTCAGATGAATTCTGTGAATTCTTCCAAGTCCAAGGTCATGGAGTGTTTCTTGCATCATGGGATAGGGCTAGGAAATCCTAATTATGACAGCTGCTAGCTGCCTGTCAGAAGGGATGGATGGAAATGAGTAGATATGATTGTCCTGTCATGGAAGCAGGAGAGAGAGGAAAACCAGCTGACATTTGCTGACTTAAAGGTGAGTGTCTAAAAGCAAAAGTTAAAGCCAAAGGTTGCACATCCTGACGGTGCCTCAAATAACTCAAGCATCAGGAAAGCCAACAAGTTGGCATTGAAACTTTCAGGAGAGGAACCATTTGAGCATTCTATCCAGAGATTATAAAAAGAATCAGGAAATTATCCTTGACTTGAAAGCTCTGTACGGTGGACTAAGACTACATATGGTTAGCCTTGCCTATTGCTGATAAATTATAAAAGACCTTTTGAACAGCAAGTCCAAGGGACAAGTGTGAAAATAACCTGGGTCACTATGATCCATTCAGATTACTCTTTCCCTGTGGAATAATCTCAGCAGAGCAATGCAACTAGAAAGCCTGTAACTGGAGTACAGTTGGCAATTAAATGTATAGGTCTGGTGGCAGAGAGCATAGAGGAAATGATCTTGTTTGAGCTGAACTTCCTTCCAAAGAAACATAATCTTGGCTTATCTGTACTTCCTAAAGGAATGTAATTATATCTGACATACCTCTGTAAAAACAGTATTGTAGTAACAACATGGTGAATTGCACTATAGTGTGAGATATTTTTTTCCACCAGTTCAAAGATAACATAAAATTTACTTGGAAAAAGCTTAACATTAGAGTTCTACTTTAGTTTGAAACTGATTGGGTAATTCTCTCAGGACAGTAGATCCTCTGCCCAGAAAAGACTTCGTAGACTTCTTCTTCATTGACTTTGATAAGATAACTTTATCTGGGGATGTCTTTTCCTCTACTGGCTCAAGGAAAGTGTAAGTGATTTTCTTGATGTCATAGCTTGTCCTGTGTCATACAGCTTGAACATATGGAATGAAATTCCTCTAAGGCTTACAAAAGAAGGGTAGTATATGTTGACTTTGTAGAGTGGTAAATTTCAGTATACTGATATAGTCCTCTGTTCTAAGTGAAGCGATTAGATTGAAAGGGGTAGAAAACAAAATTCTCAATGCTATTCAAGACTTAATAGAGAGGAAATACCAAGTTCTCACACAACTAGAAAGCATTTGTCTTTAAAAACACACTTAGAGATTGTTTAACTTACAGGTCATGGTGCGTCAAAACAATGAAAAATTTTAATTATATTCAGAAAGTCTCCAGGTTGTAGAAAACAAGGTAAATACACAGATTTTTCTTGTAGCAAAACTTTCAAGAAGTAGAACAGGAGTCAGTATGGAAGACTAACGAGCTTTTCTGGGGATACAAAAGTATGACTCAAATAGTTCCTATGCCTGAGACTCTGTGAGAACCACCCTTCAGATTGCCTTCTGGCCCCAGCTGGCTGAAGCACATGGAGGTGAGTCTCTGAACACTTTCATCTGCAGCATCCTCTGTGCTGTTTCTTGGATACCACACCCAGCTGCACCTGCCGGGGTCACCAGAGGCTCCCCCAGAGCTGGCGGCTAACAAGCTACTCTCATCCATCTGCCCTCAATGCTAATTCCTATTTTAATTTTCACTTTGTAAGAAAACAAATATTACTCTCTTCTGGTTCCCAAGGGGTGAATCTCCTTTCCTTATCACAAGATCTCGCCCCACCCACACCCCTAGGTCTGTGACTCTCTGGAAACTTCCCTTCCGTTGGTTGTGAAGCTATTAAGCCTAGCTGTGGAGACATGAACTGAACATGAGAGGGGCAGGTGTTGCGTAAGCTGGCCCTTCAGGCGTGTGCACAGGATGGATGCATCCCTTCTGATCTCAAACACCCACCCACTGTTCTTCCCAATTTTAGACCTATCTGGAGCATACTCTGCAGATGTAACTAGTACTTACTGAAACAAATAAAACAGACAGGATCACTCTGATTGCCAAAGATACACTCATCTGTTTATCCCACCCACGCCCAACTCTTCTCTAAAGTGCTGTAAATATTGGGTTTTGTGTTTGGTGGGATTGTGAAATGCATCTAATGAAAGAAAAATCAAAGCAAGATCACAAACCTGCTGTAGCTGGGATTACAGCTTCAGGCCTCCAGTACTGTGTATGATAATGTATGGCATCCTAATGCTTCTACTTCTTTTTAGTCTACCAACCATTTCTTCCATGACTTCAATAAGTGTATGAAGCCACCTGAGGTATTTCTCTTAAATATTCTGTATTTTATCATCAAATATTTATTTTAGGCCTGGGGTCTTTCTTTTAAAATTAAAGCAAGGTTTGTGTATTGTGTAACAATGAGAATATTTTCTAAACTAAATACTTAGAAATTGAGTAAAATTAAGCAACACAAGGAAGAAGCTGATGTGTGAAGCAGAAGATATTAAACTTATATGGAGTTAAATAAAAGTTATATTGCCTAGTACTGCAGCCTTTCATAATATGTTTAATCCTCTGTTTTTGCCCCATCTTATAGGTTTTTCTCTTCTAGATATCATAACAATCAGTTCTGTTTGAAACAGGATATTCCATTTTTACACCAAAACAGTCATAAAGTCTGTGCCTGAATTATTGATAGTAAGGAACCTGGTTTGTGGACATTTGAATACAGAACACAGCAAATGTTTTTCAGAATTTAATTACCCTTGTATATAACAGCAAATGTCATCATAGCAGAAGCTATTTTCCTTTAAAATACTGGTGCATTATTTAAGAAGACATAACAGATATTGAGTCTCAAAACAATAAAGAATACATAGATCCATGGACCATTCCTGTTGTCTGTGGACTTGAGATACGAAATAATTAACCCTGAAAGGTTGAATTTTGTACCGTGAAGTTCCCACACTGTGCTGAGATGAATTTCCTCTCCTATCCCTGTATTTTAAGATGCAATTTGTTTTGTTCTTGAAAAAATGAAAAGGTTAGTCTAATTTTTTTAACCAATAAATGCCCTGGGGCATAGAGTCTGTTTCCTAATTAAACAGGACTTTACAGCAAATCTAGAGCAAGACCCTGAGGGAAAATAAAGCTGCCAATTTTCAGAATCACCGTGAAATTTTCCCATCACAAGAATAAAAATTGAGTTCATTTGAAAGAGAACTAAATTTTAATGGTTATATCTGTCTACAAGATCATCAATAACAGTGTTAATCTATTGTTGTGAGTGATTTAAAAAGAAGCCCATATGGAATATTGGGCAGTAAAGAAAACAGCCAGTATAATGAGTGAACGAAATACACGCGTTCACCTTAGAGTTTCTTAGTAACATTAAATGTCTACTTTACTGTTCATGGAGAGACTGGGGCAATGTTTTACTCTTTCTTCTAGACCTGATAGTTGAACTAAGAGCAGATTAGCTTTGAGATCTGTTGTTTATAAAACACACACACACACACACACACACACACACACACACACACTTAAGTGAAAGATAAGATAGCATTTAGTATACTGATTTTATTAATTAATATTAAAGTGTGGGCTTTGACAAAGAAAACATTTTCCGATTTACAGTTGAAACTAATGCAAAGCATAGGCCTGTGATGGGTATATTTAAAGATGGTTAGATATGTATAGAAGGTATGATGTTTTCTGGACTATCCATATTGAATGAATAAATAGAGAAACAATATGCACAGAGTAGTGGTGGATGGACAGTTGAAAAAGATGAAAGTGGAAGGTGAGCTTTCCTAAAGTTTTAGACTTAGAAAGGGAATTGTGAACTCTGTTTTGGCCTTTGGCTGTGTTTCTTTTGGCTGGCTCATGGACTGTGTTTTTAACAGAGGCATAATGTACTATTCATGAGTTGGTTTAATTTGGAAAAAAATAGTTACTCTAGCAAGGCAAAGTGGAAGACTATTAATTAAAATTTTTGCACTAAAATTGCTTGTGCATTCTCAGGTAATATAGTAACTATAAAGGAGTAAATTATTATTTATTATTTATTATTAATTTTGATATAGTAGCTTACAGGTGATATTTTTCTTAGACAATTAAAAATACACACAATTAGAAATGGATTATCAGTTTTACAGAGGAACTACCTTAGCCCTAAATCAAATTTTGAGCCTTTATATCAAGTTTACAGCCTTTATATCAAGAAATTTCTGTTTTCAACATCAGGCTTTCTCTCCTTAAATCTATTCATTTTTCAGGATTTTAAAAGATGGCACATGTTGGTTATATGACAATCAGAAAAATGTTGAAGTATTCATGGTTCTGTTCTCAAGTGATTAAATGTTATTATGTTAACTATTGATCCTATCTTCTTTCCAAACAAAGGACAATGATATGAAAGATTCTATTTTATATCTCCACCAAAGAATAAAAACATAATTTTCTTGTTCTATTTAGTTTTACATTTGTATTCTTCTTATGTTCCTTTCTCTGTTGCTTTCATGGATACAGAGAAAAAGCAAACTCCTCAGAAACAGAAGAAAAATGACTCTCAAGTATTAACACTGTTCTTATTAATAGAATGCTACCAAGGTATCACCATCTGCTAAAAGACATTCAGAAAATGAGCTGAGCCCCAAAGTAAGATCAGAGTTATGGCAATCTACAGAACAGAAATTGTGATGTTTGCACCTAGGACAGTTTTTCTTCAGAGAAAGCTTCCATTTGGTTGGTTTTATTAAGGTTTCACGGAGATGAAAGTTGATGTGTTAGTCAGCTTTCTTTCATAGCAACAAAATGTCTTGAAAAACTCCAAGGAGGAAGGTTTATCTTAGCTCATGGTTTAAGAAGTTTTCAGTTCATGGTTACATGGACACAGCAGAGAACATGTGGTAGATTGAACCTTCTTGAATCATGTTGGCAAAGAGAGAGCTCATTTTACCTACAAGGCCCCTCTCCGCAAGTCCATTGAACTCTGAATCTGGGAATGCAAGCAGGAGATAAGAGCCCTTATGATCCAATTAGGTCCCCCCCTCCAAGACCCCACCTCTAAACTGGGGATGAAGTTTAACATATGAGCTTTACAAGGACACTTTAGACTGAAATCAGAACAGTCCAATAGTCTTGAAGGATGCTAATAGCCTAAGGTTTTTCTTTTCCGAAGCACAAGGGTGGGGGGAGGGGGGGTTGTCTTTGCATCCATTGTCTACTGCTCTTAATTTAGAGCTGTTTTGAAATAGCAACAAAAACAGAACATTTTGAAATGCTCAGGTCAATCATGTGTCTGGGTTTGTCTCTCATCTACATTTTTTCTTCTTCTGTTCAGGTGCCATGGTCATATTTATGTCCCTTGTTGAATATATGGGAAACACTTGTGTATCAGAATGCGTGTGTGTGCGTGTGTGTGTGTGTGTGTGTGTGAGAGAGAGAGAGAGAGAGAGAGAGAGAGAGAGAGAGAGAGAGAGAGAGAGAGAGAGAATGATTTCATGACTCCATAGGACAAGGGCACAGAGCTTTATATAGGCAGCTATTAATTTGTTCCAGAGGCTACAGTTAGGCTTCTCCTGTCTCAGTTTACCTAAGGTTTTGCTTATTTACTTTTAGAGAAACATTTCCTCAGTCATGATGGGGCTGGTTCACAGACTTACCTGAAGAACTTTTTATTATTATTATTATTATTATTATTATTATTATTATTATTATTATTACCTGGCGGGGGGGGGGGAGAAGAGAGGTCTTTGTGAAACCCTAGATCTAAATGAGAATAACTGCTGCTTCAAGAGAGGCCTTTACTCCCTGACTTCTCTGCGGCTCTTCCTTCCCGGGTGCTGAGTGCTGAGTGCGTCTCCAGGTTTCCAGGAAAGCACGGTGTTTGGTGTTTGGTTTCCAGGAAGGGGGTGCGGGGTGGAGGAAAGGCCAGCCGTGGAAGGTGGCCTTGGCCTGGCGGGACACACAGTGGACCTCCCTCTGCAAATAAACGCCCGGCTCTGTGTTTCCTCCGCAGCTCCAATGGCAAGTCGGTGTCGTGGTGCGAGCCGGGGGCCAGGCCGGCGCCCCAGGGACAGCACATGTGGCACCGGCTCTCCGTGCACGTCAAGACCCACGACACGGCCTGTAACCAGACGGCCGTCATCAAGCCCCTCACCAAAAGCCACCAGGGCTCGGGCAAGAGCCTGACCTTTTCCGAGACCAGCACCAAGACCCTGTGCGACGTGGAGGAGCCGGAGGGGGCCCGGCCGGGGGGCTTCAGCCCTTCCAGCAGTCCTTCCACCGCCCTGACCACGCCGCCGCCCCACCTGACCACCGAGGAGACCCCTCTCTTCCTGGCCGAGCCGGCCGTGCCCCAGGGCTTGCCGCCCCCCCTCCACGAGCAGCAGCAGCTGCCGCCGCCGCAGCCGCAGTCCCTGCTGCAGCAAATCCAGGGCGTGGTCGGTCACTTGGGCCCGGGGGTCCCCGACCTCCACGCCGCGCTGAGCGGGGCCCCCGGGGACGGGCTGCGGCCCCTCTATGCGCCGCCACCCGCACCGCACCTGCCCATGCTGCCCCTGCCGCTGAGCGCCTTCGGGGAGGAGCGCGCGTCGCCCCCGGCGGAGGACGAGGAGGACGAGGACGAGGAGGAGGACGACAGCGAACGCTTCAAGCTGCTCCAGGAGTACGTGTACGAGCGCGAAGGCAACACGGAGGAGGACGAGCTGGACGAGGACGAGGACGACCTGCAGGCGGCCGGCGCGGGCGGTGGCCCGGGGACCCCCGATGCCTCCCCAGCCCTCACGCCTCCATCCCCGTTCCGGGACTCGGTGGCCTCGGGCAGCTCGGTGCCCAGCTCGCCCGTGTCCGAGTCCGTGGTGTGTAGTCCTCCCGAGGTGAGCTACGCCTCCGTCATCCTCAGAGACTACAAGCAGAGCTCGTCCACGCTGTGAGGACAGCCCCGCCGCCCTGGACAAGCCCTCCGGACGGGGGCGAAGGCCAGCAGGACACCCTGGCATGGAGGGCCCAGGGGGGGACAGGAGGACCAGAAGGCAGAGGAAGGAGGGAGGGACAGCAGGCGGGACCAGACAACCTCCACGCCTCCCAGGATGCTGACTTGAATGCTTCCAAGGCCTTCTCCAGGAAGGAAGAGGATGTTGACAAAGCACAATTCCGTATGCTAGGTGACTTTTACTGCAAATAAATAAGGAATGAAAATAATCTCTTTTTTTTTGCACGAGTGTGCATACATGTATATGCTCCTCTACACACACACACACACACACACACACACACACACACACACACACACTTGCCAAGCTTGAAATGGGGCAACCCTTGTGGATACACAAGCCCAATCATTAGCTCATTGCTCTTCTTAGCAGGTGGAGACAGATCAGAGTGAAAGGGAGAGGCAGAGTGAGACATGGGACATCCAGGATCCAGGGCTGGGTCCACTCCATTCCTCAGAAGCTCTCTTCTCTGCTAGGCATGCAGACTCTTAGTTTTCAGCAGACTCAGGGGTAACTGACCTGGGAGTGTGGGGCCCTCTTCACCCACCCCTGCCATCCAGTACCAGCCTTGCTGTTACCCTTGGAGAAAAGCGCACAAATGTCCTGAGGCTCTGTGGTTTCCATCTATTTAGGAGAACACGAACCTGAGCAAAATCATCATCCCAAAGTGCTTCATGGGGAGAAAAAATGAGCAGCAAGATACTACAGAGACGTGGGTCTTTCCACAAAATCCAGATTCCCATATCTTATACCGGCTTCTTGATGACTTGAAGGGAAGGCGAGAACAGCAGATTGCTTGGAGAGCGGCGGAGACCTTCTGTTTGTGCCAAGTGGGCTTTCCCTTGCCATTAAGTTAAACAGGACAAACTCGGTGGCAAGTGTTACCTTCCATTTACTGTAGCAAATTCAACTAAACTGTTGGAATTCCAAGATTCAGTAAACATACAATGTGGTGCCGTTGTTTCTCCTATGTATGACAGAAACAAATCCTCTTCCAACCTAAAGGTGAACTCATAGCAACAGTTACTGGTGAGCAGTCTTTCCTGTTATCACTTTATCTAGAGTGAACAGGTTCCTGAGTCCTGTGTACATGTGGTATAAAATTTGTGTTATGTAATCACGTCAACCTAACTGCAACTGCAAGATTGTCCTTTGAAAATAGTGTAGATATTTTTATGTACCAGTAATGTTTGATCTATCATTGTCACCAATATCTATCGAAACTCTTTGAAGGTTTGAGTGCTGTGGTTCAATGTTTTTCCTATGCAGCTCAGATGGGATTTCCTCTTCTCAGAAGGAACTTATTTTTCAGATATTTTATGATGTAGAAATGCTATTAAGTTGTTTGGAAAACTGTATATTAAATGGCTGCAAAACTGTGGGTTACAATAAAAATACATTTTATAAACATACACATCATCATAAAAACATACAACATGGCAAAGATAGTATTTAGATTATTTCAGATTTCTAAAAGATTTTCCACACCTACTTGAGCTTTATGTTCTTCTGGCATACAATACCATCCAAGCCAGTAACAACATCTCAGCTATTAACTCATCAGTCACATTGGCCTTCTTTTAATTTTTGTTCTCATGTCTTTCGTTCTTGTATTTTTCTGTCATAACTTTTCTTTCTAATTCTCTCATTTGCTGCTGGGTAATATCCATATATATATATATATACGGATATTCCATTTTTACCTTTCTGCTTTTGTGTCCAATAAAAGGATTTTTCTTCCTGCTTTTGATTTCCTTTATTCTTGGTGGAATGAATCCTATCCCTTTAAATATCTTTGTTTATGCCTTCTGTTCAGTCACATTTAATGTGCTTCCTTCATGGTGAAGCTGCTGATGTCTCAGCCAAAAATCATCTTAGAATCTTTAAATATCATCTGCGTTCTTAGCTCAGAATTTATCATCAACTCTAATGCTAGAGAGATGCATTTCTTGTGTTTTACCATATCCTACAATCCAGTGTAGCCACTTTCCTATCAAGAAGGAATTGACTTCCCTCTAACATTTATTTTTAAAAACTCTTTACTCAAATGACCTCATGACCAAAATGTGAACTTCCATTCCAACTTTTCATTATGATGAAACAGAATCAGAAAAGATGGTTCTAGTGCTTATGGATTCCTGCTGGCAAACTAGCATGAGAAGGTTTAACATCTCTCATTAGTAAAACATGTTCTAGTAATCTTAAGGCCACCAATATGCATCCTTAACATTGTGGGACTTGTGTATTCAGACTTCTTTTTAAGTCAGAGTATATGAGAAAAAATTACTTATCTTCAGGAAATATAAAGATGCTAGTTTGTTTTTATGTTATGGACTGAGACATTTGGTGTACACATTCAATACTGATTACAATATTACTCTGAATACCTATTATCATGATTATGAGTTTTCCTGAATAAATAGAATATTAGGACACATGTCATAACTGTTCAAAACTAGAGATGTTCCCATATGTATCCTGTACCAGAAGGACAAAAGTCTTCACCTTACTGTACGTGCTTATACAAGTTGTTCTGCTTCCTGACAAGTGTTTTCCTTTGGCTTGTTACTACCTTTTATCAAATAACCTTGATATCGCTGTATAATAAATATTTTCTATTTATTAAATATGAACACCCCGTCTGTAAACTTTGTAATTATTACAGTAATAGATTCCTTGGAGAAATAATTCTGATAGTTTGATTTTGCTCATGCCTCATTTTAAAGTGCAATTTGGTGGCTGGGAGTTTGGCCTAGTGGTAGAGTGCTTGCCTACCATGCATGAAGAACTGGGTTTGATTCCTTGGTACCACATACATAGTAAAAAGCCAGAAGTGGTGCTGTGGCTCAAGTGGTAGAATTCTAGCCTTGAGAAAGCCCAAGGACAGTGCTCAGGCCCTGAGCTCAAGGCACAGGACTGGCAAAAAAAAATGCAATTTGGATACACTACACAAAACCTCCAAGAACAGGTAAGTGACAAAGAGGAGCAGAATTTGATTATGTACCTCAAGCTATAGTAGTTTTAAATGGGATCCAAAATTAAGATTTCCATCACCGTGGCAGATATTGCTACTCATGTCTTTGAACTAACAAACCTCTGGGTCTTGATGGGGCTTTGAAAACAGTGGGATTTCAAGGTTCTACCATTGTTTCACTTGTGTCCTGCAAAGCTTTCCTCTTCTGGAAGGACATACTTTTCCTCTTGTGGCTATTCTCCAGATCAAGTCCCCTAAATTTTAAGGGAGACCTCACTGCTTACCCAAATATAGGAGCATTCACATTTTCTGATGAGATTCCTTCAAAGGAGATATTTTCCATGACCAGGATCTGGGGATAGGAAGACGATACCAATGCCACAGATGCATCTGGAGAAGAACAAGTTCCATCTTGGCAGGTTGATGTTGAAGAAATGACCAGAAGTGGGTGGAGACACTGGGAGATTTTTCCATGTGAATCGAAAACAAATAGGAGCTTGGAGAAGACCTCCAAGAGAGAATGAGAAGCAACAATTAAAAATTGGGTGGGAAGAGACAGGTGGAGAAAAGTGGTAAAGAGGAAACTAGGAAATGGACAGGGAGTACAGTCAAGGGTGTGCCATGGGTACGGGAAGTGGCAAGGGCTTCCAGTTGGAGGGAGCACAGAAGCTTCACCTAGGTCATAAGGAAGGCATTTGGAGAAGTTGGCATGGGGTTATAGAAATGACGAAGGAGAAATTGAAGCAAAATTTTTACACAGAATACACTGGGAGGGAATCAAAGACAAGAGAAATCACTTTTTTTTCCTTGCCAGTTTCAGCCCTTGACCTCAGGGCCTCAGCACTGTCCTTGGGCTTTCCTCAAGGATAGTGCTCTATCATTTGAGCCACAGCACCACTTCCAACTTTTTCTGGGTATGTGGTACCAAGGAATTGAACCCAGGGCATCGTGCATGCTAGGCTAGCGCTCTACCACTAGGCTATACTCCCAGAAATCTCATTTTTATGAACCTGATCTACTGCCCTGTTAAGTTCAGTGTATGTGGCTACCTTGCAGATTCTTCAGAGAACTGGAAACACTTACCCAATTCTCTGAACTAGCAAACAACCAGCAGGGTTCATTCCTCATCCTAAAACAGTACACACCCTGGGAATCTATCAATCTGTGCTCTTCTAGAGCTCAGGAAAGTATATAGGGTTTGGTTTCCTTTCAGCTTGGGAACAATTTTTCTGTCTGTCCTGAGGGCATTAAATCATTAAAGATTTTCTGGAAAAGGAATAATAAGAAATAGGTGTTATATCACCATAGTTTTCCCAGATGAATTCCCTGAAGATTCAGTCCAAGATCTTTATGGTGTCCAGGGCTCTGTATTTCCATCTACAGACCCTAGCCCTGCTAGCTGCAACAGCACATGTTTACCCTGGAAGCCTGGAGCTGGACTGTGGACATCAGAGTGAGCTGTCTCTCCTGCTGGGAAGTGGGTCCCCTTTTCTACAGTGAATGGAACAATACTTACAGTCCATTGACTATTACCAGACGTCTGGAATAGTTTAGAAGACAGGAGACCTGCAGATAATACATACATTGCTACAATGGAACATTACCGAGGGAAATCCACATAGATCACTCTGGGAGAACCCAGAGGGCTCCAATTCCTTCTGGGAATGCTATCTTCAGCCAAATCCAGTTATTATGGGGGGAAGGAAATAAAAGAAAGGATGAGCTCAGTAAGAGAATTGAACTAAGAGCAACAAAAAGTGGAAACTAGTTGAATCAAAAGGTTTTTTTAAACTGGAGAAAGGAAGATTTCTATTCACAGAAGAAAGGAAGCTTGTTTACGGAAGAGAATTACGAACGCTGAAGGATGAAAATAAAGAGATGAAATGAGAGTTGTAGGTAAATTTGGAAGTAATTAACTCTCTTGTCTCCTTTTCTGCTTGCTCGAAGGCTCTGCTGGGTTCTGGGCCAGAGACAGGGCCTCACATAGGCAACTACTGCCGCATGGGAGAAGGCAGAAATGGGACGGCAAATTCAGTGCCACTACTTAACTTGTGAAGCTAGCCAGAGAACAGAGAGAAGACAAGGATGAAATTATGGGCAGCAGAAAAGTCAAAAAAAAAACCCTAGGACAAACAAGGCAGTTAAGGGGGTGGGGAGAGGCAGGGCAGACAGTCTGATGAAATTCCAGAGGCCAAGTGTTGGTAAGCAAAATAAACTTCTGGTGAAACTCACAGAGCATCATGTGTATAAAGTAGGGTTAATGTCAAGAAAACTGTGGACACTTAATGGATGAGTATCCGCAGGAACCATGATGTTGTATTGGATAAGGGAAGCCTTTTTTCCCTCTGAGCTGAAAGTTGCCTTTCTCTATTCTCCAGAGTGCCGCCCTTCTAAAGAAGAATAAACAAATATATTCCACCGTACACCTGACTTTCTGACTGCCACTTGAGTCTACTTGGTTCTGCCACTCATCTGCAATTTATTCTTTAAGCCAAGCAGTTCTACTTCTTTGATTTCTGTTATTGGGTTCCTAATCCTTAATGAGGCTTCCATAAATACAGCCCACATTTTAAATGTTCAATGAAAAATGGGTCAGTACTAGATGCAATGCAAAACATACAAATCAAACCTCTTTGGAGATTAATCTGGTATTGCTGCTTATGCTGCTGTTTGCTTTGTAGTCCAGGTCATAGTTTGAGCTCACACTTAGCTCAGAGCCCGTTCTCACACCGAAGCTAGGGAATGTATACAGATGAGCTTGTTTTCTTCAGTTAGTCTTCTCCAGAGTCAAATCCAAAAAGGAGTGTAGGTTGGGTACTAGAAGAGCAGTACATACAAACTCCAGTAGAAGAGGGGAAACAAGGGACCAGACAAAATTGTCATACAGATTATTAGTCCTGGGAAGCATGGAATGGATACTGGGAATTGGGGGAATAAGGGAGGAATGCTACACAGTGGTTCTGGGTATTTATCTGCTAAGAAAGTGCTTTCAGGATATTCTGTGTGCAGACTTCTAGACTCCTGTCTTCAAAGGAAAACTTCATGCATGAGTTCCAGATGCAGTAATTGGATAATTCAATGTTGTCCTCTGTAAAAAGGATGAGTTCCAAGAAGGTATAAGTAAGGTAACAATAATATCTTCTCTATATAGGATTCTGGATATACATAGGTAGGTGGTATATAGGTAGGTAAATGGAATGGGCGGGAGAGGAATTGACAAAGAAGAAGGAGAAGGAAAAGGAAAAATAGAAGAAGAGAAAAAGGAGTATTTATAAACATAAATGCAAACTTTTACAATGACAACAGATATATCAAGAATTCCTCAGAATCTATTTCTGCATTACAAGAGAAACATCATAAAAGAACTCATGTGAAAATTTGATTTAAATATGCATGCTATCAGACTCTGGAGGGGATTTTGAGCAATAATTTCTTAATTTTTGTTTTCCTTTTACATGATTAATTAAAACACAATGGCAAAATTCCCAAAGAAAACAAATCTATAGTCATACCATCCATACATGATTATTGTAGTTCATATTTTTCACTCAAGTAGCATTCATACAAGCTCTCAACAGCTTTGAATCATATTTTTTGCTTGGTGAAACAACTTAGCATTAATTATGACTTCCAGAAGGAGTTTCCACTTGAAAAACCCCTTCTTATGAAATTATCCAAGCTCTCCACCCCATGGAATTTGGGAATGCTTTGGGCAACAATTTATGCCAGTTCCCAACTGAAAGGCAGAATACACTGCACTGGAGCTGACAGATGGGAGAAGCCTATGGAAACCATATTATAGGCAGGGCAATAGATAGCCTGAATGAAGCAAAAAGGTGTGAAAATGCAATAACTGAGAAACAGCTACAGGACATGGATGATCAATCGAGGTGATTATAACCCTCTGAACCCAGTACACTTGGAAATACAGAGGACTGGGCGGCCAATGGGTTAGATCAAATCAAAAGGATGGGACCTGAGTGTCCATGGCCTTGATATGTGTCCCTATAACACATGATCAAGTAAGAAAATGACACAAATGATGAGGTTCATTTCCTTAGGTCTATAGAAAAGCATAATAGACAGGGAAGTTTTGAGCCTGTTTGCTAGACAGCCAAGCAGGGTGCTGGCTGGTAACAGGACTGACATTGTACACATGACCTTAGTGACCAAGCTGAGGGCAGGAGTAGGTGGCACTCAAACTACTGGTGACAGCAAGAGCTATCTCTCCCTCTCTCCTTGTCTCTGCCCACCACCTCAGCTGCAGAGGGCCTCAGACCTCCAAGCACTGAGAATCAGAGATAGACACAGAAGAATAATAAGACTAGTGAGGCACATTAGCAGTACCATATGACCTCTGTAGGTTGCCACTGCTAATTCCAAGACAGAGGAGGACTGAATTTATGGCATTGGTGGCAAGTATTGTGCTGACCAATTTACTGGGTGGGTGTCCAGAGATGTCCAACCCTGGTATCAGGGGGTGAAATACTGTTGCTATGCCAAACAGCCTCAGCAGGCTCTGCTTTCAGAGAGGCAATAGGTCCTGCTTGATTCTCCATCCTCCCCCAGCTTCAAATCTCGACATTTTTGATACAAAAGAGAGAGATTGTAAATATTATTCACTCTCCCTTTTCCTACTCACCCATTTTAAATTCGCTTTATAGATAAAGGCCAAACTAAAGAGAAAATAGACACTCATGAAAGATTCAATTTTCCTTGGTTCTATTTACCATCTCTTTTGGCATATACAGGTAAAATTGAATGACAAATTTCACTTCTTGCTGGCTTTGGGGCACATGAAATCAATGCAACGTGGTGTTGCATGGAGAGCAGTTTCCCTTAAAAGCAAAAGCATCTGTATTCTTTTTCCATAAAACCACCAATGAGACAGAAATTTGAGGTATTCTTTCATTTTATCTCCAAAATGTTTAACAAAAGCGTAAGAAACATCATATATGCATGTTTAAAATAACAAAGACTATTTTAAGCTGATTCATTTTCTCCATTGCCAAAGTTATCTAAGCTAAATAAATATTTGCCCCCATTGGAAGTATTAAAGGGAAGGTCAGGACAAAACTTTTGGATCTGGAAATCACAAATCGTGGGGTCACTTAAGATACAGGAAATAAAGCCTAACATATTGGTGAATTTAAATTTTTAATAAAACACATTGTGGTTCTTTATATTTAAAAACAAAGCCAAGCTCTTGATGGGTACATTTGTGACTGATTTGACAATACACCTGCTCAGTGAGTGACTGGAGGTTTTGTTTTATTTCATTTGTGCCAGTCCTGAGGCTTGAACTCATGGCCTGGGCACTGTCAGAGGGCTTTCTCAAGGCTCTATCACTCTACTACTTGAGTCTCACCACTGCCAACTTTTTCTGTTTATGTGGTACCCAGGAATCAAATCCAGGGCCTCATGCATGCTAGTCAAGCATTCTACTACTAGGCCAGGCTCCCAGCCCTGGCTGAAGTCTCTTTCAGAGAGTTAAAAAAAATAGAAATGTCAATAGCTACATTGTTGGATTACCTATTGTGTGCCAGTTAGCCAAAGGCAGGACTGGATCCTTTCTTTCCTGAGATCTTTACAAATGAGCATCATGATAAATATCACTGTACTGCATACACTCAGTAGTTTGTACCTGAGTCTGAGCTATGATGGGGGACTTACAATCTAATGATTTGCCAAGTATTGTACATTTTCAGCCATGTATACCCAAGGGTCCCTCAAATGGTTAACCAAAGGAAACTTTAGTGCCATGGGCTTCCATTGGGGACAGTACCTAAAGAGAACTCTTGTGCTCTACTGCCTTATATTATATTCCCCGGTCATCTCAAAGGTATGGGCTAGAAAAGGAACTGTGTAAAGACAATGGCATCCATGTTAACAGTGGCATGTGGCCAGTGTTCTCAGACAGGTTGAGTTAGAAACCAAAGAGGTTGAGCTCCAGTGCCTGGAATAGGCTGGATTGGAGGTGTGATATTTGCATTTAACATTAGTGGCTTCAGTTTCCTCCTGGGTCCACCACACTACAAACTTAGTGACCAGCAATCTTGGTTGCAGTTTTGAAGGCCTGGAGAAGTATTTGTAAAAAGCTAATACTAATGTTCTATACCTAGACAGTCTGATTTGGATAGCTTGGTTTTGTTTATTTGGCATGTGTAATGTTAGGATTTTTTTAAACATTCACCCAAGTGACTCAATGATCATAGAACTATGGTGGTGAGTCTCAGCAGTCTATGACTTGTCTCATTTAATGTAAGAACAACAGGTCTCAGACTCCTTCTGCATCAGTTCCCATGGTCAGAAGCTAGAAATCAGGTGTAGATTTTAACATCCTGGATCTCTGTGTCAATACTGAAGATGCTTCCAGATTTGCTTATTTCAGATATTCAGTCCTAAGGAGGCATAACACTGACAATGGAGGCAGTAGACTCCAGAACCAAGTAACAGAGCCCTTAAGAGCACGAAGTCAACATCAGACTGCAAGAATAAAAATGTTAGCTAGTATTGACATTGGCATCTTCAACACTATTTTCCTCAGGACCTGATCACTGTTTCAGAGGGTTTTTTTTTCTCAAGGTTAGCACTCAACCACTTGAGTCCCAGCTCCACTTCTGGGTTGGAATGGGAGAAGTTTATTGGAGATAAGAGTCTCAGAGACTTTCTAACCCAAGTTACCTTTGAACCATGATCTTAGCCAGGAGTAGCTAAATAGATCTTAGCTGAGTTAGCTGAGTAACCAGGATTATAAGAGTGAGCTACTGGTGCCTGCCTAGCCTTATTGCTCTTTTAATGACCTTACCTCCCTTCCAGAAAGACAGAGACAAGCTTAGCAGAAGCCTGTTAGATACTAAGTGATTTTTAGGAAAACAAAATTCTCAGACTTCATCCCACATAGAATTTTTGCAAATTGCATTACATATGTACAATTAAGTTAGAGAGAGAGTGGTACCATAATTCCTTGGCCCCTTTAGACTTGCCAAAGATTTATTTTTAAAATAAATTCCATCCCAAACAACTTACATCAGAGATTCTTAGAGAATCCGGGCATCAGTATATTTAGTGTTTCATGGCTTAATTCCAAAGGACATCTAAAAAGGCTGAAAAGTTCTGTCTAGATCTAGAAGCTTTGCATAGCCTCCCACAGCTAGCCTCTCTGTACCCCTCGCCCTTTCTCCCTACTGCAGTTTTCTCCCTCCTCTTCTCTCCTTTCCCTCTTCTCCCAACTTCCTCCCTCTGCTCTTTGTTCTCTCCTACTGCAGTTAGATTATATTTTCTCACTTAACAAATGTATTCATTAATTCTTTCCTCAAACTTATCTACATTGAGGTCTTGATGTATAATAGAAAAGTGAATGGTGAGGCCACACCAGTGCTCCAAACTCAGGGACCTTCCCCTTGTGATTATTCTCATTTAAGACACACAGCCTTGACATTACCTATTTCTGTCCTTTACCTGAAGCCACCAAAAGGAAAGAGTCTATACCAATTTTAATTTAACTCACTGTAGGGAGACTTTTTGAGATGCAGAAATAAACAATAAAGATTTACTTTTTTGAAGTTTGTCTGAAATATTACCAAGATGTAATATGACCAAGCCTTTTATTTTCCCAGTCACACATTTTTCTCACAACCATCCTTTAAAGTACTGTAAGTCCTATTTCCCCCTAAGTGATGATCAGAGAAGTCAGTGGATATCGTCATGTCTGTACAGCTGAGAAGTGAATGCGCTATGTCATAAACATTCCCGTTAGGAGTACTTAAGGCAGATCTCTTGTCTCTTAGTCCAGGTCAGAAGGTCCACAGTGTGACTCTTTAAAATCAGAGTCAGTTGGCGTTGTGAAAGAAAGTCAAAGTGGGAATACTATGAGTGATTTCCTGTGTATTTATTCAATTACATCAGTTGCAAAGCCAAGCCTCCTTACCACATACTACTCGTACAAAGTGGTATTAACTGATGTTTCCCTACATGTATATAATGTATTTAATCATGTCTATCTCCTCTATTACTTTTTCTTTCTACTCCAAATCTCTCCCTCACTCCCTCTTTCCCTCTCTCCCTCTCTGTCTTTCCCTCTCTTCTTCTTCCTCTCCCCCTCCCACTCCCTCCCTCTCCCTTTCTGTCTTTCACAATTTAATGTGGTGATACTGGGATCTGAATTCAAGGCCTCCCACTTGCTACGTAGGTGTCTAGCACCTTCAACCCTTGTTTCTTAGGTTATTTTTCAGACAGGGTCATAACCGTTTTGCCCTGGGCCAGCCTCAGACAGCACTCTTCTTACCTATGCTTCCCACAGTCTGGGATTATAGGCATGAACCACCACACCTAGTTTGTTAAAATGAGTTTCACATATTATCTGTATTGATCTCAAACCAAGAGCATCCCATGCACCTTTCAAGTAGCTGGGATACAAAACAAGTACAATTTGCCCCCAATACCTAATCAGATAACTTACCATGATAAGTTTTACTAAAATATGTTGCTTCTACCTATTGTACCTAGCCCCTTAAAACTTTATAATTGGTTTCATTATTCTATTTCATAAATGCATATTATGTACTTCCATCATATTCAGACTTTTCTCTAAGCTTCCTCTTTTTACTCTCTCCCTCCTGCTGGTTCTCCTCAGTGATTACTAATGAATAGCTATCTAAGTGAATGAGTAAATGCTTTAAGTTCAATTTCAAAAGAAAAATTCTTTTAGCGAACTCTAGAAATAAAAAATATTTTGATTTACAAATGGAAAGACTAGCTAGGATATAAATAACAAGACAGGACATGTAGTAATAAGCATTATTATCATTTAAGGTTCTGGAAATTTGCTTTTTATTGCCCAACCATGTAAGGTTAAAATTTATTGGGCAAGGAACTTCCAGACTTTCAAAGTCATCCTGTGTCACGTACTATCTCTTGAACTGGTGGAACAGACTTTTCCATATGTTTATGTCCACTCATAAGAGACTTCTTTTAATAAAATATGTATCGTGGAACATTTGGAAAGTGACAAGCATTTGAATATGCATCTAATAGAACAAGGGTTCAAGTTGTACCTATAATGAATTCATGAAGTCTTTTCCTGACATGACATGCTTAAACTATTTAATTGTAAAAGCCACTGACATACTTGAATAACCCAATTTCCAGAAATTATGGGAAAAAAGAAGAAGAAGAAGAAGAAGAAGAAGAAGAAGAAGAAGAAGAAGGAGGAGGAGGAGGAGGAGGAGGAGGAGGAGGAGGAGGAGGAGGAGGAGGAGGAGGAGGAGGAGGGGAGGGGGAGGGGGGAGGGGGAGGAGGAGGAGGAGGAGGTAGTGGGGGAAGAAAATAAATCATAAGGAAGTGCATCGATATATCCAGATTAAGACATTCTACAGAAAATTGACTGTGCTTCTTCAACATGTTCATGGCATGAAGAAATAAAAAGTTACAGAAAATGGCTCAGATTACAATGCCATGATGAGAATGACTTGTGATGGTCATTAGTATTCCAAGAAATATGTAGACCTTTCAAGATTATTCTCTCTCTCTCTCTCTTTCTCTCTCTCTCTCTTTCTCTCTCTCTCTCTCTCTCTCTCTCTCTCTCTGTCTCTCTCTCTCTTTGTCTCTCTCTCTCTTTCTCTCTCTCTCTCTCTCTCTCTCTCTCTCTCTCTCTCTCTCTCTCTCTCTCTCTCTCTCTCTCTCTCTCTCTCTCTCTCTCTCTCTCTCTCTCTCTCTCTGTCTCTCTCTCTCAGGATTGAGGTTTGAATTCATGGTCTCTGACTTGTTAGGCATGCATCACCTTTTCTGATTACTTAGCCACACCTTTTTCTGATTATTTTAAAGGTACCATCTGGCTTCCAGCCAGGATGCATGTTTGATCTGAGATCAGTCCACTTTAGACTTCCCGTGACTGCTGGGATCACTGGACTTAAGCCACTCATCCAGTTTTCCAACAGGTGATATTTAGAGATCTGGGAAATTTTTAAAAGCATTGGTATATTGTCCAACTTCATTTTTATAGTAATGAATAGACACTACTATTCTAGTCAGTTTAGACTGCTATATCAGTAGTACACATGAGGTACCTTAAATAATAAATTTGGGGCCAGGAGTTTGGCCTAGTGGTAGAGTGCTTGCCTAGCATGCACGAAGACCCGGGTTCGATTCCTTTGTACCACATACATAGAGAAAAGCCAGAAGTGGTGCTGAGGCTCAAGTGGTAGAGCTCTAGCCTTGAGAAAGTCCAAGGACAGTGCTCAGGTCCTGAGCTCAAGCCAGGGACTGGCAAAAAAAAAATTTGAACTTCTCTTCTGGAAACTGGCAAATCCAGTGTCTAAAGGGGCCCACTTCCTGCAGACCCGTATGTATTCATGGAAGTATCACAATGAACTCCCTTGTTCTAATGATGTAAACTAATAAAAAAAAACAGTCAAAAATAAATAAATTAAAGGACCTCAAAAATAAAATGGACAGTGTTGGGAATTTGGCCTAATGGTAGAGTGCTTGCCTAGCGTGCATGAAGACCTGGGTTCAATTCCTTGGTATCATTACATAAGAAAAAAAAAAGCTGGAAGTGGTGCTGTGGCTCAATTGATGGAGCTCTTGCCTCGAGGAAGCCCAAGAACAATGCCCAGGCTCTGAGTTCAAACCCCAGGACTGGCAAAATAAATAAATGTAAAATGGATAAAAAGAAACAAACTAAAAAGCAAATGAAGAAAATTCTCCTTGTTGAGCATAATGGTAAGTCTATTAAGTATCATGTTATTAATATTTTTAACTTTCATATAGAACATTTTAGTTTTTCAAAAGTCATTTGGTAAAAATTGAGCTCAGAGTTATGAATCTCCTTTAAAGTCATCGATTTTAATTGGGAATTTCTTAGGACTTGAAATCTGCTCTACTCATTAATAATTATAGAGCTTCATATGCTATTTATTAAGACCAGACATGTATTCTACTTTGTGCTTTGCTTTGTCATTAACTTGGAAAGTTGAGTAATATAAATATCTCGGTGCTTCTTAATAGCTGGGTGTGATTCTACCTTATGAATACTTTTAATGAACCTTACTGTTCATACTCATGAAAGAGAAAACAGCTTAGAGATCATTGCAAATTACTTTTTCACACTCTGTAAGGCTGTGAGATGACCAAGGCAGAAGAAATGGCTGCCTTGTCTTTCAGTTCATCACAAACATTGCTAATGGGAACATTGTACATTTTCAGCCTCCCTAGTTGTCCCATCTGAGTACAGAACACCGACGGATTACGTGGTACATGTGGGTAACTGAAATATGTATTCTTTCCCAAATGAAGAAGATAATGTGGTCCAGGGACAAGAAAGTACGATGTTTTCAGAGGAGAAAATAGATTTTACTTGAAGTGAAAAAGGATCCAGCTCTAAAAGTAGCATTTCTATTATACTGACAAAAGTTTATATAATATTAGGATCTTCATACTAAATATAGATTTCTAAGGAGAATTAGAGACAAACATGGTAAAGATAAACTTAGGTTTTAAAATTTAATTTTCACTTATTTAACAAGAACCACTGAAAATCACAAGTAATGTTAATTATTTCCAAGGGATAACGCCAAACATTTAACTGCAAAGACAATTTTTACCATTCAAGCTGAATACATACACATTCCATCAGGAAAAAATAACATGACGTCTAGGAATTCAGCTAGAAATAATATAATATGGAGAAACTTATTTTACTGTTGCCCAGCTGGTGGATGAGTGGAAGCATAAAACTCATCTTTCCTAAAGAGCAAATAAAAGAAAAGCTTATTGTTTTCTATTAAGACGGTACTCTGTATCATTCTATATTCACACTCATGAAAAGCAGAATAAGACTTCTATAGTCTATAGTTTCTGTACTGCCCTGTTATTCACTCAGCAATAGAACAGGCATTACATGAAATAGAATAGAGACACAATAATATAACCTTTCTATACATCTCCAACAGCTTGTTTCCAACAATCCTTGACTTCTAAAATAAGAGATGTTTCTTTCTCTTTATGATGACAAAATAATTGCAATCAAATTAATAAAATGTACACACTTGCCTTTTTAATAACCTTAAGTAGTCCTGACTAATTTCTGGATGCTTTTGCTATTCTAAACACATGACCTTAGGATTTTGGTTCTGGTTCCCTTTATTCTTTCACATATAATTTAATCACTCAAACACCTAAAGAAGAATAATAAAATTCTTGAAGATGAAAGGGCCTTGAGGTGGCAGAACATAATCATATCAATTTATACTACTAATAAGTATCAATGACTGAAGAAATGTATATGCCAGACAATGTGATGAGAACTTTTTTGCTTTTTAATTATTCTATGCATCTCCAATACTAGTAAGAATAGAGTAGATCACAAATTTTCAGTATTTCATGTAAGTATTCTCTTTGCACTAGTTAATTTTTTGTGCAGTACCTATTCACTTCTCTCCTTCTACCTCAGTTTTCCTCTAAAGAGCCTATCATTTCTTTCCCTTTCCAAATAGTATAGTTAGGCTGAAGCTAACTTGACCTGGCTCCAGAAAAGAAAGTCTGCCCTAGTCCTGCTCAACCAGAAGCATTCATTGATTCAAGGGTAGACACATGTCCTAAATTGGAGTCATCAGAATAACCCCAGGAATGCTGACAGTGCTTTAGGGCACTGCCAGAGTTTGGATGTTAAATGTGCTCAAAGCTTAGCTCACAGGGTAACCTTTAGAAATGAGAGGAGCCTTATGACAGTGGAACCTAGCAGGAGTCCCATGGTCAAAGGTGATTGTGGGATTCTGGCCTGTTCTACTTCTCTAAGCCTTCTTAGTTTGTGCCACCCACGTGCCCAGACACAGTGTCTTTATGGTCCCTGCTGACATTTGCACCAGAGGCCCATAGGAATAGATCCATTCAATTGTAGACTAGAATCTCCAAAACCATTGCACATAATAAACCTTTTCTGTTTGTAAACTGATTCCATCAGGTATTCCATTGTAGTAATAGTAAGCTGACTAATTCAGGGACTTGGTGAATTTAAGTAACATGAAGCTGTCTAATTCAGAGACTCAACCTTTACTTCTGTAAAGGTTGCTGAAATGGTAAGGTGGGAACCTTCATGACATGGTGAACATTTTGCTGCAATTCAGGAGGAAATCAAAAGGAATGAGGCAAATCTCTATGTCAATCATGTCCTAAATTATACATAACATTTTCTTTTGCACTGCCATGAATAGCGAATGATCCATTTGCTGAGCTTATCTATGACAGAGAGAGAAGTAAAACCCTGGCTTCCTGTTCAAATAGCTTTCCACCGTTAGATTTGGATTTGAGTTAATCCTTGGTACCCTCTATAAAGAATTAGAAATAAAGTAGATTTAGCCCCAGAAGATTCTTCAGGAGAAGCCAAACCTTTCTTCCTTTTGGGTTTCTTAGACTCTAGAACTATGAGAAAATAACTATCTATGTAAACCACCAAATCTGTGATACTATGGTACCCATAGTAAACTGGTAAACATGCATATCACAATCAAAATGATCATATCTTACCTTCTCATTCTAGTATCCTTTCCTGTATCTCTTCCTTGGTAAAAGGAAACAGATATCTGTAGGTGAAAATAAAATCCTGTCTTCTCTACAGGGGTTTGTGCTTTTTGAGTCAGGCATTTGGGAAACAAACTCTAGGACAGAATGAGATTGTTTTGCTTCCTGAAGGAAATATTAAACAGATTTACATTCCACATTCCATAGCATTGTGTTTTTAGCAGGCAAGAAATTATTCTCAAGTCGATAGCCCAGAGACCACAGTGCTGTAAGCATGAAGACCGGATGGAATTGAACCAGGATCCAAGTTCATTTGTTTTGAGAACATTAGCAAAAGGTGAGTTGGAGTGAAGGATACATTTCTCTTTAGTGTTTTGGGTCTAATTTTGGCTTACTAGCTCCATAAAAGCCACTTAGGAACACAAGATACTTCATAGAAGTTAAACAATCTTTCTATAGCATGTCTATGATTCTGATCTAGAAAAAAAATCAGACTTATAAATCTCTCTATAACTGCCTTCCAAAGGAAACAATTTTTAGTTATTTTATTGGAAGAGCAAGTTTAAGAAGTAAATTTATAGACCTAATAAGGGCTTTCTAAATGGGAATAGAAAAATGAGTTAAATTACAGAAAAAAGAAAGCAGAACAGTTGCATGCTTCTCTTTGTGAAATCCTATTTAATGTCCCTGAAGCAAAGAGAATTCCTCACAACTTGTGGAAAACACCTTTCTAGTTACTCTCCCATTTGAACCACTTAAAACACTCTACTGCTTAAAAACTCATTTCACATTTAGGAACTCATTTTCTGTTTGATCAGTCCACTTAAACATGAACATTATTCACCTTAATTGACAAAACACTAACATTTTAAAATGCTCAGCTAAACCACTTACAGTCTCTGAACGTGGGTTGGAAGAGGAATAATTATTGTCTGCTTAAAGCATAGGCAATATTCAAACTCTAAAATCTAGAGAGTAACACAATAAACTGAAAAATGCTGAAACAGAAGAAATAATACAACTTAGATAGCCACTTACACAAACAGAAGGATAAGAGTGGGGTATGGATTACGACAAGGTGTCTTTGTTTTAATTTGTCTTGTTTTGAGCAAAAATAGGCAGAGAATTACAAATTTAGCAATAAGCCAATCAAGTTGATTCAGACGTGCACTGTACAAATATCTTCACATGTCTTCTGTGTGCATGATAGAAGAAAGCCTGAATGAAGTCTATTACAAATGCCACACTTGTTTTGTCTGCCTACATTTGACAAGCTATAGCTTCTTTCTGAAATGCTTTTCTTTTCTTCTATCTTTATTTTTTGGTATTTCTATACTTAAATTGTCAATCTCAGTTCAAACTTTACTTCATAGTAACTCTACCTGTAAGCTAGAACTGCTACTCTCAGGGTCTAGAGGCCATAATTCCCATTGAGTTTTATACCAGGGATATTTCTTAGATTTTTGTAGCAAGATAGCTCTCAATTCCTGTGCTGAGTCCAGTGTGATATGCTGCCTGTCTATTATTTATCATCTATCATCTATCAATTATCTGTCTATCTATAGTCTATCTATCATCTATGTATCAAGTCTGCTAATGCAACTATAAGAAAAATACCACAAAACAGAGACTTAACAAAATTCAGCTTCACAATTCTGGAAGCTTAAAGTCCTGTCTTCCTATCCCAGCCATGCATTCCTGACTCAAACTGAACTCAGAGCTTAGACATTGTACCCTGAGCTTTTTTGCTCAAGGTTAGCACTCTACTACTCTGAGCCACAACTCCTCTTCCAGTTTTTAGGTGGTTAATTGGAGATAATAGTTTCACTGCTTTTATGCTCAGACTGGCATTGAACTGAGAGCCTTAGATTTCAGTCTCTTGAATAGCTAGGATTACAATTGTGAGCCACCAGGACTCAGCAAGCTTTTAGATTCTTTAAGTTGCTAGTGAAAAAAGAATGAAACAACAAAAATAACAGTGAATAGAACACAATGACACAGTAGAAATTTTCCCAGAAGAAATAAGGAACCATGTGAATCAAATGTGGAAAACTCTTAAATTCCCAGGCACAATGGGTATAAGTAATTGAACAGCTAATGTAGGTCTCTTAGCAAAACAGATTTAGTACTAGGTTTGAAGTTCAAGCTTCAGTTCCTCAAAAACAAAACTCTAAAACAAAACAAAACAAAACAGATTAAGAGAATAAACTGATCTGGCTGGAAGCTATCAAATTCAAAATCTGTTATGTCAATTTTAACATGATAGTAGAACAATGTCTGGAAAGGAAATTGGAGTGGGAACCAAAGCCCAGGAAAACAAGTGAGGGTGAAGAAAGACACGTTTGGCCATTTTACAAACAGAAGCCAGTTTATCTCTTGGTTGCAGACAAAAATCAAAGCCACAAATTTTACCATATTCTTTTGTTGTAGCTCATGCTACAGTTCCAGTGTTCAATTCCATTCCACTAAACTGAAGTGCTTTCATCTAGTGAGAAATTTTGCAGGGAAATGATACTGGCTCCCTGTAATTCTGCATTAGCTGTGTTTTTCCTCATAAAACTTCGAATGTAATTCTCTATTGCCTTTTAAAATATGGCAGCAATGAGTCAACATGCTTTCCAGGGGGTTGGGGGGGCGGGGACTCTTAGCTACCTAAGCTGTAGCAATAATGACTATTAATTTTATGAGGTATTATAGTTCATCGTGTTTTGTTTTGCTTTGTTTTGGTTTTTGGGCCAGTCCTGGCCTTGAGCTCAGGGCCTGATCACTGACCTTGGACTTTCTCAAGGCTACAGTTCTACCACTTGAGCCTCAGCATCACTTCCGGCTTTTTTCTATGTATGTGGTATGGAGGAATCAAACCCAGGTCTTCGCGCATTCTAGGCAAGCACTCTACCACGAGGTCAAACTCCCGGCCCTCATTGGGCATTTTTTTTATTTTCTTGTGGAAAACTTATATGAGTTTGACATTTTATGTTTCCCTTTGGATTTGTGGTTGAGATTTTTTAACTCCATTCAATCATCTACACGTATTATGTAACAATAAAGTCTTCTGCTGGAGAGGCTCCAATGCAGATAAACAACTGGCACAGACTACAGTTGGAGAGAAAATGGAAAAGTATCCCATTCTATTTGGCAACATTAAATAGCAATCATTTATGTGGAAATGGAGGTGATTGGGTATGAATAAATGAATGTGTTCCACCTCAGATGTTTTAAGACAGTAATTACTGTCTCTAAACAGTAATTAGCCTATGTGGTTCTACAGGTTCAGTGGTAAATAGTTGTATATTACTGGGCATTTACTCAGTAGCATCTGGCTAGAAAAGAACTGGGAGTACAGCACTGTAGATATAGAATAATCAAAATTTATGTTATTTTCATTAAGCCTTATTCAAATATTCCAATCCTTCCATTTTTATCAGTCTCATTCTTCACTCTTATGAAACACATCTTACGACTATATTCTCTCCTTTCAATAAGAACTTTTTTTCATATATTTTTCTTGTAATTAATAGAAAGGTTACATTATATTCACCAGATAGAAGGTGCATTAATTCACATACATTGATACCCTTTCTCATGTCTTGGTCCCCATTTCTCCCCCCACCCCCACCTCTCATCTTGTTTTCCCCCCTCCCTATCCAATTTCAAATAAATAAATACCAATATATCCAATATATCAGATAACAAAATGAGATGCTATAACAATATGAGATAGCCAAGGGACAGCAAAAGAGATGAAAGATAACATAGTACATTAAGGACAACAATCACTCATTATATGGCTTTTGTTTCAATATCCTAGAGGTCCAATTATTTAGTCTTACAATATGGCCTTATGTATCAAGGTTTTGCTCTATTGCAAATCTCTTCTAGGAGAGCCCAAGGTTTCTACATTTATCATTTATGACAAATGAGGAAACCATTGAGCCTAGGTTCCTTTGAGTCTGGCTTATTTCACTTAATATGATTTTTTCTAAGTCTTTCCATTTCCTAACAAATGGGGTGATGTCATTCATTCTGACAGCAGCATAGAATTCCATTGTGTACAAATACATCTTGTTGATCTACTCATCAACTGAGGGGCATCTGGGTTGGTTTGATATCTTTGCTATGTTAAATAGTGCTGCAATGAACATTGTTGTGCTAGTGGATTTAGTATGTCCTTGTTTCTGGAAATTGGGTAAATGCCTAGTAGTGGGATTGCTGGGTCATAGGGGAGCTCTATGTTTACTCTTTTGATGAACTGCCATACTGCTTTCCAGAGTGGTTGAATGAGTTTGCACTCCCACCAACAGTGTAGTAGTGATCCCTCCTGGCCACATCCCCTCCAGTATCTGTTGTTATTAGTTTTTTTTATCCTGGCCATTGTAACTGGAGTGAGGTGGAATCTTAGCGTTGTTTTGATTTGCATTTCTTTTATGACCAGAGATGTTGAGCATTTCTTCATGTGTCTGTAGGCCATTTTTGTTTCTTCTTCAGAGAAGACTCTCTTTAAGCCTTTGGCTCATCTTTTAATGGGATGGTTGTTTCTGTGGAGATTAGTTTTGGGGTGATTCAATTTTTTGAGCTGTTGAAATATTTTAGATATGAGGCCTTTGTCCGTTGTTTGGTTGGTGAAGATTTTCTCCCATTCTGCAGGCTTCCTAATTAGTTTACTAGCTATGTCCTTTGCCATACAAAAGCTCTGCAGTTTAATGCAGTCCCACTTATCCAGCCTTTCTCTGATTTGTTGTGATTCTCGGTCCTTATTAAGAAAGTTTCGATTTGTTGTGATTCTCGGTCCTTATTAAGAAATTTTCAACCTGTGCCAAGGAGGCCTAGTGTATCTCTTATTCCTTTTGTAAAGTTTTCAGTGTGTTGGCTTTTACCTCCACGTCTTTGATTCATTTGGAGTTAATTCTAGTATAGGGTGACAAAGAAGGATCCAACTTTAGTTTTCTGCAGGTGCTTAACCACTTCTGCCACCACCACTTGTTAAAGAGGCTATCTTTCTTCCATTCTATTTTTTTGGCTCCCTTGTCAAAGATTAGGTGGCTATATGTCTGTGGTTTAATATCTGGGTCCTCAGTTCTATTCCATTGGTCTTCAGGCCTGTTCTTGTGCCAATACCAAGCTGTTTTGTTCACTATAGCTCTGTAATAGAGTGTAAAGTTTGGTATTGTAATTCCTCCTGCGCTGTTCTTTCTGCTAAGAAGTGTTTTTGCTATACGGAGTCTTTTATTATTCCATATGAAATTTTGGATTGCCTCTTCTAGTTCTTTAAAGAATGCCATTGGGATATTGATGGTTATTGCGCTGAATTTGTAGATAGCCCTTGGCAAGATTGTCATTTTCACGATGTTGATTCTTCCAATCCAGGAGAATGGGAGGTTTTTCTATTTCCTCAGTTCTGCTTTAATTTCCTTTTCAGGATTTTAAAGTTTTCATCAAAAAGGTCCTTTACATTCTTAGTTAAGGTAATTCCTAGGTACTTTATTTCCTTTGAGGCTATTGCAAAAGGAGTTGCTTTCCTGATTGTTGCTTTATTCCTTTCACTGTTGCTATAGAGGAAGGCAGTTGACTTTTTGAGGGTTAATTTTATACCCTGCTACCTTTCCAAAGTTTTGAATCAGCTCAAGGAGCTTGGGAGTGGAGTCTATAGGATTCTTTAAAAACAGAATCATGTCATCTGCAAACAGGGAAAGTTTTACTTCCTCTTTCCCTATTTGGATCCCCTTTATGCTTGCTTCTTGCCTTATTGCTCTGGCTAGTAATTCTAATACTATGTTAAAGAGGAGTAGAGAGAGTGGTCATCCTTGTCTCGTTCCTGATTTTAGAGAGAATGGCTTTAGCTTTTTGCCATTATGTATAATACTAGCTGTGGGTTTGTCATACACAGCCTTTATTATACTGAGGAATGTTCCATGTATTCCTAGTTTCTCCAGAGCTTTTAACATAAAGGGGTGTTGGATCTTGTCAAATGCCTTTTCCACATCTATTGAGACAATCATGTGTTTTTTGGCCCTGTTCCTGATGATGTGTTGAATTATATTAATTGATTTGAGTATGTTGAACCAGCTTTGCCTCCCTGTGATGAATCCTCTTTGATCATACTGTATAATTTTTTTGATGAGTTGTTGTAGACGGTTGGCCAGTATTTTATTGAGGAGTTTTGCATCGATGTTCATCAAAGAAATATGTCTATAGTTCTCCTTCTTTGATGAATCTCTGTCTGGTTTGGGGATGAGGGTTATACTGGCTTCATAGAATGAGTTTGGTAAAGAGCCTTCATTTTCAATTTCGTTGAAGAGCTTGAAGAGTGTTGGTGTGAGCTCTGCATTGAAGACCTTATAGAATTCAACTGTGAATCTATCTGGCCCTTGGCATTTCTTAGGTGGAAGGTCTTGTATTGCCATTTCTATTTCAGTGCTTGAAATATGCCTGTTTAGTTGGGTTAGTTGTTCTTGGTTCAGTGTGGGTATGTTAATATTGGCTAGAAATTCATCCATTCCTTCTACATTCTCAAATTTGTTGGCATAAAGCTTTGAGAAGTATTCCCTCATGATGCTCTGGATCTTGGTAATTTCCGTCGTGATATTACCATTTTTATCTGTGATTTTGTTTATTTCGGTATGCTTCCTTCTTTTTTTGTAAGATTTGCTAAGGGTCTGTCAATTTTGTTAATTTTTTCAAAGAACCAACTGCTTGTTTTGTTGATTCTTTCTATATATTTTTGGACTCCAATTCATTTAATTCTGCTTTGATTTTAATAATTTGGTCCCTTCTGCTGGGATTAGCGTTGGTTTGTTGCTCTTTTTCCAGGAGCATAAGGTGACACATTAAATTGTTGGTTTGTGATTTTTCCAATTTGTTATTGTAGGCACTCAAGCTATAAATTTTCCTCGGAGTACTGCCTTTGCCGTGTCCCAAAGGAGCTGGTATTTTGTGTGCTCCTTTTTGTTAAATTTCATGAACTGTTGGATTTCTGTTCTGATCTCCTCAATGACCCATTAGTGATCCAACAATGTGTTGTTCAATCTCCTTGCGTTACAGGGTTTTCGTTGGTGGAGATGGGTGTTCAGTTCCAATTTGATGCACTTGTGGTCTCAGAGAGTGCAGGGAATAATTTCAGTGTTTCTGAATCTGCCCAGGTTTGTTTTATGCCCTAAGATGTGGTCTATTTTGGAAAATGTTCCATGTGCTGCTGAAAAAAATGTATATTGTGTTGTTGCTGGGTGGAATATTCTGCAGATGTCTGTTAGATCTAGTTGGTCTATACAGTTGTTCAAATCTAAGGTTTCTCTGTTGAGTTTTTCTCTGGTTGATCTGGTCATAGGTGAGAGTGGTGTGTTAAAGTCACCAACAATCACTGTGTTTCAATCTATGTAAAGTTTGCTTGATGAAGTTTGGAGCTCCGGGATTTGGTGTGTAGATATTTAGGATGGTTATGTCCTCCTGGAGGAAAGATCCCTTTAGTAGTATGTAGTAACCTTCTTTGTCTTTTCTCACTAATTTTAGTTTGAAGTCTATTTTATCTGATATTAGGATGGCAACTCCAGCCTTTTTATGGGGGCCGTTAGTTTGATAAACTTTCTTTCAACCTCTCCCTTTCAAAAAATGTTTTTTTGGGGGTAAGATGTGTCTCTTGAAGACAGCAGAAGGATGGATCTTTCTTTTTTATCCAACTAGATAGTGTATGTCATTTAATTGGAGAGTTAAGTCCATTGATATTGAGAGGCAGGATTGAGAAATATTTATTAGTTCCTGCCATTTTTACAAGCTTTCATTCGGGCCTGTGTCTTGACAGTTCTATTGGTACTTAGATGGTATGAGTTCTAGGTGCCATTTATTTCTCTGTATTACATTTGTGTTGGTTCTCTATGTGTAGAACATCTTTGAGAATTTTCTCTAGTGTTGATTTGGTTGCTACATAATGTTGAAGCTTTTCCCTGGAATGGAATGTTTTATTGTTCCCTCAGTTATGAATGAGAGCTTAGCTGGGTACGGTATTCTTTGTTGGTAGTTATTTAACTTCAGGGCATGGCATATATCCTTCCAATCTCTTCTTGCTTGCATGGTCTCTGATGAGAAATCTGGGGTTATTCTGATTGGTTTGCCTTTATAGGTGATTGTTCTCTTCCCCTTGGCTGATTTTAGGATCCTTTCTTTGGTCTCTATTGATCCAGTTCAGATAATAATATGGCAGTGGGATGTCCTTTTCTGGTCAGGTCTGTTTGGGGTTCTAAAAGCTTCTTGTATCTGGATGGGCCTGCCCTTCTGGATATTTGGGACTTTCTCTGAGATGATTCCCTGAAGCATATTTCCAATACCATTGACCTCTTTCTCCAGACCCTCCTCAATACCAATTAGCCTTAAATTAGGCTTCCTAATTGTATCTTGGACCTCCTGTAGCGTTTTCTCATATTTCCTAGATTTGAATTGACTCATTTTCTGTTCTTTCTCTATAACAACTAAATCATCTTCAACCCCGGAAATTCTCTCTTCTGCATTGTCTAACCTGCTATCAAAGCTATCTACTTTATTCTTCAATCCCTTTGCTTCTAATTGCTCATTTTTCATGCCTTGCATCTGTTGTTTTAGATCATGTATGGATTTCTTTAGCTCCTTGATTTCCATTTGAGTGGTTAGCTCAGCAGCTTTATTCTCTTTGGACATTTGTTGGAGTTTGGTCACCTTTTTGTTTGTGGATTCTATGAATTCGTCCATTTTTCTTTGAAAAACCTTTAGTATGGCCACCTTTATGGCTTCCTCTTTTTCACTTATCACCTTGTTTATGGTTTCCTCTTGTTTAGCCATTGCTTCCTCCCTTATCTCTTTCTTTATGTTTTCACACTTTTCATTAATGATGTTTATTAATTGCATTTGTATAGCACTTGGAAGACTCTCCTCTAGATTTGCCACTTACGGCTCCATTGCCTGTTTATATTGGGTGGGAGATGCTATTCCCTGATTTGACCTTTTTTGGAGTTTCTTGTTCTGTCCATTTGAAAATGGGAGCAAGATTAATACTAAACAAGATTATAATTTTTCAGATATAACCAACCTAGAGTTTTTTAGTTGGCTAACAATAGATGTTCACACTTTTAGATTGGTAATATCACTCTCTCTTTCTTTTTGTGCACGTACATACAAATCTAATACAACCACAGATTACCAATTTATGACCAGAACAATAAGCCCCTCAATCCAATTTCTATTGTATTTAAGTCCCTCTGGACCTAGAGTATAATTGAACACTTAGATACACAGTGTTGCTCAACAACCACCAAATGTAGATCCATGCATTATAAGAGTTGAAGGATGAACAGAGGACCAGAGATAGACAAATAATATGAAAGACAACAAGGGAGGTAGGAAAAGAATAATGCAGGAGTGTAAGATTATTATAGTAATGAGGAAAAGGTATTGTGTAAGGATAACTGAACTAAGGTGATAGACAGGTAGAATATTTGAGTAGAAAGTTTAGAAGAACTTAGATAAAACTTATGAAAATAAGAAGAGTAATATGAAGAATATATAAAGAAAAGAGGGAGGTAGATATAGGAGGTTTCATTGATAAAAAATTTTAAAAAGAAAAAAGAAACAAAACAACAATAAAACAAAACACACACCCCCCAAAAAAGGTGGGGGAAGATTCCTCAGTATTGTGAGTTCTTACCCAAGAGACACTAGGGTTGAGAACCAGTAGATTAAAAATCAGATGACTATATCAATATAGATACCATTTTTATTCAGACTGTACCCAGAGTTGTCACTGTGTTTCTAGGAATGACCACAGTAACAGAAGGAATGCGGGAAAAGAGAGAAGAAAAAAAAGAGAAAAGAAAAAGGAATGAATCATAACATTAGAAAAAAAGGTGTAGGGAAAACGGCAAAGAGAAAAGAAGAGCACCTAAAAATGCAAATGAAAAGGGGTAGAAGAACAACAACAAAAAAGGGTATTCTTCAGTTTTTTGGGGGGGGCAGGATAGCAAACTTGTGTCTCCACTCAATTCAGGATCGAAACACTTCACAACATCTTTTTCTCCTGTGATTTGGCTTTGCGGTTTTTCGATCTGATTGCTTGATTGGTAAAACAAAGCTGAAAGCTCCACGAGAGGCTTTGTTTACCGGGTCTGCTGGTAGCGCTGGGGATGGACTTCAGCAGCACTGGGGCCGGATTTCTGGCTAAGGGATCTCGGGGAAATCCTTTGCCAGTTAGAAAGATGGCGCTGTCAGCACCACCTCTCAGGCTCCAATTGCTTTGGCCTGGGTCGTTGCCAGCAGTCAAGATGGCGCTGCTCTCAGCTGGAAGGGGAGGGGCTTCCTCCCAATGCCATTCCAGGAGCAGAAGTGGAATCTTCTCCACGGAGCTACTCACAAATTGCTGGATTCTCCGGTTCCGTGGTGAAGCTGGCAGGTCCGTGCACGGCCGGGTGTCGGCTCTGGGCTCGCGCAGGCTCAGTGTGGCTCTGTCTGCAGCCTGTGGGTCTGCGCCACCATGAAGTGCTGTCTGCTCCGCGGCTGGCGGGGCCCCACGCTGTCTTCTCGCATGGGTATTCTGCCTTTTTCCTCTCTGACTGAGATCTCTGTGTCGCTAAAGTTTACTTAGGATCAATTTCTGGTAAAGAACTGTCCCCTCTGCTGCCACAACTTGAACCTTGGCGGGAGCTCGGAACGACTCACACTGAACCGCCGCCATCTTCCCTCTTTTTTCTTCTCCATAAGAACTTTTTAAAATCTGGGATTTGTGTCAGCTATATATTGTTTAGGAGGTCTGTCCAGCTTTGTTTCACTTTTTGAAGATTTTTAATATACTTGTATTTCACTGACATTCTGTATAGTGACGATTAATATTCCTCTCTCTCTTCCCACAAATTTCTACCTTCTAGTGGAAACCCTTATATAAGGGAGGCTTCTTTTGTGTGTGGAGAGAGTGGGGTCATGTGGCTTGAACTGGGCCTGGGCACTGTCCCTGGACTCTTCAGCTCAAGGCTACCATCCTACCTCTGATCCTGGCCATTGCCCTTGAGCTCTTCAACTCAAGGTTACCGCTTTACCCTTGAGCCAAGCTCCATTTCCCATTTTCAAGTCTCAGGTCCTTTTATGCCTAGGCTTTGAAAAGGTTCAAAGACTCAGATCTCAGCCTCCTGAGTAGCTAGGATTATGGACATGAGCAACCATGGCACCGCCTGGCTATAATCTCACTTTCTTACAAGCCAGACATTGGAAAGACAGAGACTCAAGGCCAACCTGAGCAATGAGTTACCAAAAACCCCTTTGAATAATGTATGGTGGCACCTGACTATAGTCCCAGCTCCATGACAGATTGAATAGGAAGAGTGCATTCCAAGATCATCTGGGGTGATAACATAAAACTCTATGTGAAAAAAACAAAATTAACTCAACCATAAAAGTCTGGAGGCACAGCTCACGTGATATAGCATTTGCACAGCAAGTACAAGGACTGAGTTTAAAGCACACAAAAAAAATATTAATCAAATGTTATACTACTGTTGACTAGGACTTAGTGAGGGAGTTACCAAACTGATTAAATTTCTTCAAGTAATTTAGGATTCTGAATTGTGAATACACTAAGCTAGCCTAGACAAAACTAATTGCATCTCACTCAATAGATTCATATTCTCTCCCTCCCTCTCCCTCTCCCCCCTCTCTCTCTCTCTCTCTCTCTCTCTCTCTCTCTCTCTCTCTCTCTCTCTCTCTCTCTCTCTCTCTCCATTTCTCTGACTTTCTCTATTTTCTCTCTCTGTAGAAGTGACATTATTTCAGAACACACTTGGGTTTCATCGATGGTTGTTCATTTCCATTTCTGAACACAGTCCTATGCAAGCTAGCTTCAATTGCATGCTTCATGTGCCTAATGGTTTGAAGACAATTTACCACCACTGCACATGAATGGTATGCACCAAAATGGATAATAACAGAAGAGAATGCATATGAGATAAATAAAAGGACTTCGACACATCCATTTGATGTGATCTCTGTCAGTTAACCCAGTTCTGATTGAAAAGCATAGATCCCTCTGAATAATTCTTCATAAATGCCCACCCACGATCTTCCTTAGTTTCATATGATTTCCATTAATCTGAAGTAAAATAAGTCATATGTGGGAACTACAATAAATTTGTCATTGAGTTTACACTGTTAGAATTGAATTATCTATTAGATCCAAACAGTACAAGAGCAATGACTCAATATTCGGATACCCAAGGTCACAGACATGGCCTTGAAGATATAAACATAACTACATGGACATAATCTATGATGAGATATATACTCTATAGGCAATGTTATATCATATAGATTGATATGTACATATGACAGTCAGCTTAATTTTAATTATGTTCTAAAATCTATGTGCCAATGATTACATATAGAAATTCCCTTCCTGAATACTTGTTTATTAAACATGACATTTGAAATATGATGTAAAAAAATCATTGTTAAAAAAATCTTTCAAATAAGTATTGAATTATCTATAGAATATTTTGCTTCATTCTATGAAATATTTTCTATTACAATATGGTTTTTAAATATTTTGGCATTGAAATGATTTTTTTCTCATGAAATTCTAATAAGGATGATATTGGTATGGTTGTTTTGTTTGAGTGTTCTGTTTTCAAGTTTTGGGGGCTGTAGAATCAACCCAATGCTTCCTTCAGGCTAAGCCACTAGCTCTACAGCTGAGCTTCAGGCCTAGCTCCTTCTTTGTGATTTTTATTTTGCTTTTTAATGAAAAAAAAGATATTCTTAAGTTCATCATCTGCTACTGTCTCTAAATAATCAATAAGTACACACACACACACACACACACACACACACACACACACACACACACACACACACCATGCCTGCCTGCCTTGGTTTTAAGACCGGGTCTTACTAACATTTTACCTGGCCTGGCCTGAAACTACAGTTCCTCTGTCTTTGAACCCTGAATAGCCTTGCCAGCTTACCAATAGACAATTGAAGCTTTGCGACTGCTTCATACAGGGATTCTGAGGCAAACATTCCGAGATCAGATGGTGCCATTGCTCTCTATTCGGGCAGCTCATTTTTAGAGCATGTTTCCAGAAGCATGCATTGCATGTGATCTCACAGAGCTTGTTATTCATGGGACAGATGCTTCTGAACAAGTAGAATTTTCCTTCCCAGTGTAATGCTTTCAGTTTTACCTTTGACTGTCAAAAGGATGGCATGTCACCTTTTCATCAGGGAGACAGACTACTGTGGGACATGATTAACTTAGGGTGTGTGTGTTTGGGTGTGTGTGTGTGTGTGTGTGTGTGTGTGAGAGAGAGAGAGAGAGAGAGAGAGAGAGAGAGAGAGAGAGAGAGAGAGAGAGAGAGAAAGAGAGAGGGGGGGAAGGGAGAGAGAAAGAGAGTGAGAGGAAGAGAGTTTCACCTCTGTCCCTATATAAGAACAGAATCATCTTTCATATTATTCTTACTTAATTCTATAGACACCATAGGGCTTGATAAGCTCTTGTGTGGTTTATGTAGCTAGAAGTAGACCCAGGATCAGCAATTCAAAAATCATTAACCCTTCTGAGGTCCAAGTGACCTTAGCTCATCATAAAAGGATCTGTGTTAGGGAAAACTCCAGACCTGTCTGCTCAGGCATGCATATGATAAAGGATTAATGTAAACTCTATAGGGATTGTGTGAATGAAGTACATAACAGTATAGATATTATTTGTAAAAATATAATTCTGATATATTGTTCCATAAAATGATCCGTTCTTTGCCCATGCACTGAAATATTTTGTAATTTCGTCATTTTGCTAGAGATAAACACACTTAGTTCCACACGGCTAAATGAATCCTTCAGTTCAAAGCTATTTTTTAATGAAAGGAAGTGCATACTTGCATTTTGCAACATTGAGAAAAGTGATCTAAATGGTTCAGAGGGAGACTACTCCTATTAACTGCGAGATTTGGCATGGTAGATTTCACTAAGGAAACTATGGCTGGCAATTCTATGAATAATGGATTGTCTATAAGAAGCAATGAATAATATTTTTCTAAGAGAAAGCAGATGAACTAGATAAGCTATAGATCTCCTTTCCCCTGCCTATAGTATCTGTGCCATGTAAAATGTCAGTCATATCTGACTCATACCTATCAAGGTAATTAAAATGAGAGCCTGATAATGAACGGAAGCTTTGTGTATTATTCACTTCTTTCGTTCAGTATTTTAGTTTTTTTTCTTGAAAACTATTCTAGGCATTATTAATTTGTGCTCTCAATTACTTAACTTATAATTATTTTATGACTTGCTATTCTTCCTCAAATCTTAACAGGTCTTTATAGATATTATTCAATTCTCCACAAAACTGGTCTGTCTAGGTGTTTATCATGGTCACAGATATCTCCCAAAAATTTATCAACAATGACAAGAAGTCCTTTCAGTTAGAGTTACTAAGGTGTTACGTGATGTGTATTTATTTAACCTGCACTAAGAGAGTCTTCTTCCTCCATCCTGTTTGGCTTGTGCCTAGGTATCCTGCCCTAATTCTGCTTGACTTGGGAAGGATCTAGAGGATCAAAATCCAAAGTGAATCATGGGGATAGAGTGGTTTTCTTGGGACAGGGTGGACTACTGGGAGCCTTTGGCCAAGTTCCTCTACTACAGATGTGCTTTCTCTAATTCTGACTTCCTCCTCCAGGTTGTGAAGCTGCTCAGACTCTCCCTCACAAGATGTGGTCACACTGTCTTGGATTTCTCAGCTTCCAAAATCAAAAGTCAAACTTTCCACGTTTATGAATTACCAAGTTTGAGGATTCTCATAATAGCAACCAAAAATGAACTAAGACACTTGCTAAGAGTGTGTTTTTATCAAAGTAAATAATAATGTAAACAGCAATGCCAAATGGCCTGGGTTCAAATTCTTGTTCCATTATGTATGGGAAGTGTGACTCTGGAGAAGCTACTTAACCTTGCTGAAACACAGTCTTTTTTTCTAGAAAATCAGCATGATAGGGTGAGGCCTAGTGAAACCCATATGCATGGTATTATGCCTGTGTTTTCAGCTTTTTAGGAGTTGGAGATAGGAGGACTGTGGTAGACTGTGGTTTGAGTCCAAGCTCTAGCAAAAATGACACTTTATCTGAAAAATGAACTTAGCAAAACTTAGGCTGAGGGGCAAAGAAGGAAAGAAAGAAAGATTAGAGAGAGACAGAGAGAGAGAAAGAAAGAGGAAGAGAGAGGAAGGGAGGGAGAGAGGGAAGGAGGAAGAAAGGGAGGGAGGGAAAAACGGAAGAAGGAAGAGAGGGAGGGAAGGAGGGAAGGAGGAAAGAGAGAGGGGGAGGAAAGGAGGGAGGGAAAGAATGAAGTAAGAGAGATGGAAGGAGGTAACAACATACTCAACTATGAGATTGCAATGAAAATTAAATGGGAGCCTGGTAATCTCTTGGTGTGAATAAGCTCTTGACCTGTTGATAGTTGAGCCATTCTCATACCTCTTAAATCTTGCTCAAATAGCTCATTTCCAATTCCTATGGCTATTTGGAGTGACACATAATTAAACAAGAATTGTTTATTAAACTGCTCAGCTGCCTCTCTAGCAACAAATGTGGAGATAACTATAATTTGGGAGAGAAATATTCTATTTTTCCCCCTTTCAAGTGGACATTTTTTTTCTTTTGAGAAATTGAAGTCATGCTTGGCATACGAAAAGTAGCAAGATTAGTACATGTCTACTTCTTCTTCTTTGCCAATTGTTTCCATCTCACCCTCAATACTAACAACACGTGTGCCAGGTTCATACTGGCCCCAGTTGTCACGTCTGTCTAGTTTCCTTCAGGCTGCAATAATTTCTCAGCCTTTCCTTGCTGGCATGGTCTTGACATTTCTGGAACTGCGGGACATCTATTTAGTAAAGAGTCATTCTGTGTGGGCCTCTCTGATATTTCTTCCTGTAGAGAAGTAAATAATGTACTTTGGACAAGAACATCACAGAAGTGAGGTGATTTTCTTCTCATTGTGTCCTGTCAAGGGAGAGGATGACAGTGAGTTCCATTATGCCAATTTGGTCATTTGATAAAAGTGATTTCTGCCAACAGTCTCCTTCCTAGCATGACTCTTAATAAGTGAATTATGTGAAGAAAATCTGGGGCCCTATAGTATGACACTAAATGAGAGGACCTCCAGGATATAGAAACAAAAGCCATATAATGAGTGACTGTTGTCCTTAATGTACTGTGTTATCTCTCATCGCTTTTGCTGTCCCTTTGTTATCTCATATTGCTACAGTATTTCACCTTGTTATCTGATATATTGTATATATGCTTATTTGGTTATTTGAAATTGGATCGGGAAAGGGGGAGAAGAAGATCAGGGGTGAGGTGGGGGGAGGGAAATGGGGACCAAGACATGAGAAAGGGTATCAATGTTTGTGAAGTAATGCACCTTCTATCTGGTGAATATAATGTAACCTTTCTATTATTTACAATAAAAATATATGAAAAAAATCTGGGGCCCTTCAAACGTTCCATTCCTCTTTCAACTTTCATCCACTCGATTTATTGTTTATTGAATCAGTTATTCTTCTAAATGTGCAATATTTTCCAACTGTGTCACTTTTCCAAGGTTACTATTATACTCAATGATAAAGCTAGAATATTTATACTTGTTTATTTGAATATAAATATGCTTTTGTGATTATTAATTTTGATGCCTATGTGTTCCCAGTTTGAACAGTGGGGAGCCTTTTAGAGTAGATAATATCCCTTATGAACTCAGTTTCTCAGCTCTTCTAGAATTCTCTTCCCTTTTGGTACAACAAGATGTTCCAAATACATTTCCTGCTTCCTTGCTCGACATGGAAATGGCTATTTTTCTATGCTGGATTGGTTATTTATTCTGACAGAATGTAGAATTTAGTAATTATGGTTGAGTTCCAGGATATGGTAACTGATCTTGCTGGACTTGTGCTGATATTTACATTTTCTATTAATCTCTTATTGAAGTCCATATCCCATTCTCCTGATTTATAAAAGATAATAGATAATCTTTTAAGAGTACAGGATTATTAAAGCATGACCATAAATTCACTGGTTCAAAAGTAAAGAAAGAACTAAAGAAAGTAGAGAAACCCCCAAAGAAACGTGACTGTCCTCGGTTTTTATTTTGTTTATTGGAAAAAGTTAGTCACACAGTGTATTGGGTTGTCTAAAATTACAGAAGCCCAATTGTTTCAGTCTTCTTTAAATTTACTTTAGATTACAGGAGTTCCTTTACATTGCAAATAATCCTATAAATTAATCCTATTTAATATTTGTTAATTCTCTGGGTTAGTAATATACTCAATTATTATATTAATACATTTGAACAATGGTATATCAGTGCCCAGCCCAGTGAAAGGTCTGTGTCAAATGCAAGAAGTGGAGAAGAAAAAGGAATATACAAACGCAAGAATAGCTGAAAGCCACATTCCCAGGTCAGTCTCTACTGACCCCTGAAATCACATCCCAAATGTGTTTTTGGCATTTTTATTTTTATCTTTATTTCTGATAGAAGATCTCTTGACATTGAAGATTGCTAAATCTTTTCCTCATTATTCTGATGCATTGATCACATTGAAAAAATCTACTGCTTTACTAAAAGTCATGCTTCAAATATAATTCAAACTTTCTGATATTCTGCAGTAAAGTCAAACAACCTTTGTTTTTGTTTCAGTAGCTAGATGACAGGTGATTTCCTTCAATGGCTGATAACAAAAGAAGAGATTTTTCTCAGGAATTAGTTGGCAGCCCTAGCCATCATCCTTGGACATCCATTCTAGACCGTATCGCTGCATGAGCGGGATACTACAGAAGCTCAGTAGTCCTGATTCCAAGTGCATAGAAGGAAATCAAGAAGTAACTTTGTTTTGAATAGAACTCCTCCAAGAATTTGAGAGAGAGAAAGAAATCTATCAAGCTGTCATGTGATTTTTCCACTGATAAGATAGCCAGTTGTGATTTTTGCACCACAATTTATTTAAATCTGATGGTGTACATAGAAGAAGAATGTGGAGGACACGAGGAGTCTATACAATGAAAATGGTACTCACTTGCATTTAGAAGAAAGTTCACAGTATGTGGGAAGGATGCCATTAATGAAAGAACTACTTACTCTCCTTCTGGAATTTTTAACAGAGTCTCTGGAAGTCATCTTTTCATAAATCACAACACAAGCAATAAGTAGTATGGCATTGTCATCCTCCCCACTGTTGGGACATGCATAGAAGAAGAAAGAGCAAAGTGTTTTGGGAGAGACCAATTCATATAGCCAGTGATTTGGGTACCCAGAGTTTAAAATAATAGTGTTTTTGTTCCCTGAATATGTATTTTGATGACAGAGGCAAAGTAAACAGCTGAACAATAAGCGAAGTGTGCTATTACAATTTTCTAAATGGATATTACACTTCATCTAGTTTTTGTAAAAATATGGTCATTCCTTAACATGTCATAAAAATACTGATTTCAATGACAAGTGAAAAAGTGAATCCTGGAAAGAGCTGTGGGACAGCCTTCACCAACTTCCAAAACAGTGATGAAAGAAAGACAATGCCAGAAAAGTCATTTGAATTTGGAATAACAAAATAGTATTTAAATTTAGATTAATAAAACCAAAACCATTTTAAGTAAACAATTCTATTTATATATACAACCAAACAAGTCACAATTTACAAAGTAAGGATAAAATTGTCTCTAAAGAGTTTGGAATGAAAGATTTTTTGAAGTATTTAGCAGAATATCCAGGTAAAGAACTGAAGAAGAACCTATTTTTTATATTAAAAGTCTTAACTAAGTCAGTTGAATGCATTATTTTAGGAATGGGGAGTGAGAAATACTCAGAGGAAACAAAGTAAGATTTCACACAGAGAATACAAAATGCATATCAGAAAAGAAATGATATCTCATATTTACTTAATGGAAAAATCTGAAGAAAACAGAAAAGAAAGGGAACATGAAAACTGAGAAGAAAGAAATGGGAAAGCCAATAGATTTTCACAAAAGGATGTATTTAACTGCTACTGCCACTAAAGACAGCGCCACATTGCAGACAGTACTGGAATGCAGCTCAAAGGGAGCTTATCAGAAAGGGCAGTGGGAAGACACAGGACAGAACTTTTCATGCCTTACTTATTTGACTCAGTGCTATTCAATAAAGAACAAAAGTACCTACCTACTGTGTGCGTGCGTGCGTGCCTGTGTGTGCGTGCGTGTGTGTGTGTGTGTGTGTGTGTGTGTGTGTGTGTGTGTGTGTGTGTGTGCGCGTGCGTGTGTGTTCTGGTACCAGGACTTGAACTGGCTGTTAACTACTTTGGTCTTACATGAATGGAACATGCCATTCTGTCAGCTAGCACTGTACAGATGGACTCATCATGTATAAACCAGTGTCCACAGTAATTTGAAACTGCACGCACATGGAAGGTTCTGCATAATAAGTTTATTATCCCTGAAGTTACATGGTGTGCAAAATGAATTTATCCATTTATCAAATATGTGAGCAATGCAACAGAGGTCCACATTCATGTGATCTTTTACTGGCTAGGCATCTCCGGGTCCTTAATTAATTTTTTTATTTGAGCAGAGCACAAAAGTGGAACTTGATAAATATTTGTCTATTAAGAACTTGCCCATGCTAACTAAAGTGATGAACTCTGATTTTAAAAGTATTTTTGCAAATATAGCTTTCACACATTACTAGTGAATATAGGTAAAAACAACATTAATGGTCAAATTACATCTGTGGTCAATTGCAACTCTTAACATTAGATATCATTATATTATCTCAGAAGAATGGAGACTCTACAAAATAGATTGCCTACGTGTTTTTAAATTGCATTCATGCACATACATGTCTGAATATGTCCTAACTTGAAAAACTTTACTTTTAAACATAGTATTCTAGATTAGTGCTATATTTTGAAAGAAACTTTCAACAATGCTCTAGTCTTATGCTTTTCTAATTCCCATGTTCCCCCAATGAATTGCCTGGATATTTTTTTGGTCAGTCCTGGGCTTCAGTTCAAGGCCTGGGCATGGTCATTGGACTTTCTCAAAGCCAGAGCTCTACCACTTGAGCCACAGCACCACTTCCAGCTTTTTTTTATGTATGTGGTACCAAGGAATGGAACCCAGGTCTTCATGCATGCTAGGCAAGCACTCTAGCACTAGGCTAAACTCCTGAATATTTTTAGCGTCAGCATTTAACATTGCACAGCAAAGAGTTATCAATATACTGTTTTTAATGAAACACATTTTTCCATGTTCTGCTAAAATAATTATCAACAGCAATGGTGCTATTGCCACCATTGGCAATATTGGTTTTACAAAGAGCTCTATCAAGAAAGAAGTAAAGGCAGGGGAGAGACCAGTGATTCAATCTATTAATTAGAGAAAAAACTCAGGCTAAAATGGTAAAAGATTCATCCAGAAACCAGACACACCTTAACTTGTTTGCTAAAAGATGAGATCATTGTCAGTGTATCTTCAAAATAAAGGGCACAGAAGGCACATGCAGATACGTCCTGTCTCTCAGCTAAGAACTATATTTTATCAATCATGGCAACTAGGGAGAAAAAAAAACATTTTTGTTTATTGAACTGAATTTTATAACCAGAAAACCTGATCTAGATGAGAGACTCAATAATGACTTTTTAGAAATAACCCTCGGTAAATTTTTTTTAGATTTTTTTTATTGTAATGTATAGAGGGGTTACAGTTACATTCGCCAGATAATAGGTGCATTACTTCTCACAGATTGATACCCCTTCTCATGTTTTTGTCCCCATACCTCTCTCCCGACCCCCTCCTAATCATCTTGTTTTCCCCCCTTCCCTTTCTTATTTCAAATAAACAAATAAGCATATATACAATATTCCAGGAAATAAAGTCAGATAACAGTAACAATATGACATTAGCCAAAGGGCAACAAAGAGAAGAGAAATAACATAGTACATTAAGAACAACAATCACTCAAGATAAAGCTCTTACTTCTATATCCTGGAGATCCTTTCATCTAGCCTCATCTATATGACCTTCTGTATCTAGATTTTGCACTATTGTAATCTCTGCTAGGAGAGTCCTAGGTGTGTACTAATTATTACAAATGAAACTTCAGTAATTTTTATGATAGAAGGGTATATTGGTTTCAGGATTTGTCTTCAAATATGGAACCGTGTTGGATGGTAGTCTTTTTTTTTTTTTTTTTGCCAGTCCTGGGCTTGAGCTCAGGGCCTGAGCACTGTCCTTGGACTTTCTCAAGGCTAGAGCTCTACCACTTGAGCCTCAGCACCACTTCTGGCTTTTTTTCTATGTATGTGGTACCAAGGAATCGAACCTGGATCTTCATGCATGCTAGGCAAGCACTTTAACCACTAGGCCAAACTCCCAGCCCTGGATGGTAGTCTTGACATCTTTCTAGTTCACACAATGTGAGTGAAGTAGAAGACGAATCTTACTCTATATTAAATTTTACCTATGGCTATGGCACAAAACCATGATACCCATTGAGTTCAGCAAAAATACCAGGAATGATGCAATGAATGGAAATAAAGGGCATTGCTCTCAGAAAGACGCTGTAGTAAGCAAGTCTTCCACAAAGAAAAAAGAGAAAAGCTCAAGAAAATTCTCCTGATTGAGGGATTTACTTCTCAAAAACCCCGTTACTATTAAAGATAGAGACAGAAAATCCTGTTTTGTTGTTGATAGAAAATCCCGTTTCAGATTGTTGGCACACGTGTGTGTGTGTGTGTGTGTGTGTGTGTGTGTGTGTGTGTGTGTAGGAGGGTGATGATGGATGCGGAGAAAAATAGATCATTTATACATTGCTATTATAATATCATTACAAAGTAATACTGAGATTCCATAGTTCATGAGATTGTCTTTTCCCAACAAATACCCATAGCCACTGAGCATCAGAATAACAGATGCCTCACTTTTGGGTTACAGATCATCGGAGCTTCCACCCTCAGAAGAGTAGACAGTGGTATCCTTGTCCTAACTTTTCCATCAATTCACATTACCACTCCTCCAGATCAGAAGTGTTCAGGGGAATTCCTGCAGTAGGTTCTAATCAGTTGCCAGAGGAAATGCTTTTACATGATTAGAAAGATCAGGAAGAAGGAGAAGATCCCATTGGCTCTCTGATATTCCTTCCTGACAATTTGAAGCTTAGAAGACAAAGCTACTTCTCCTGCCGCCTCCACACATCTGGGAACTGTACAAGAAAACCCTCTTCCCTGAAGAATTTTCTATTCTAAACATGTATCACACAAGAGATACCCTGCTGAGAAAATGACATAAGGAGTCCCTGCCAGATATTCTTATGAGACCTTCACGACACAGGGACACAGGAAATGCAGAAGTCCTCTGGGCCATGTATCTATCACACACAGTGATGCTATATCTATGTCACTTGTCTCTCTGCTGCCATGGCAAGAAGCCACCTAGCTTAATACCCTTCGTGTTTTCTTGATTGGAATTAACAGCATATGTTCAAGCTGTCTCCCTGAACTCCTGTATGAGCTACTAAAAATAATATGAATCCTGAGACAAATAGTGAGTAATACTCAGAGCAATGCTATAGGGAGGGAGGAGAATGTTTGCAGCTGAGATCTCAAGGAAGAAAAGGGATGGAAATGATTGGAAGAGCTATTAGAAGAACTCCCCCTCCTCGTGACCCATTTTCTCTCTGGTTGTCTATCAAGATGGACCAGTGTCATAACAAAGATGTTGAAGAGATTCTCAAAAAGTAGCCCTCTGACACCTTGAAATTGAGGTACTTAATCATACACAATGGTGTTAAAAACAAAAAAAACAGCAAAGCTGAGGAATTGCATTATGAAAGGTACATTGGGTATTGTCTCCACATCTTCTGAGAAGTGAGAATTGTACATCAGTATGAAATCTTCAGGGTTCCATAACACCAAAACAGTTGAGCAGCCATCGCTTCTACTTTATGTTCCCTGTGAGTCGTAATGTGTGTGTCTATGCACATCTCAGGGTGTGTCTATGTGATGAGGCTGGGCTTGAACCCAAGGCCTTGTACCTAGTAGAGAAGTGTTGTACCACTGTATTATAATCCAAGTAATTAAAGCTAAACTAAGCTCTAAATGAGTCTCACCAACTCTCATTAATCAGACATAATCCAAATCAATAAAATACATGGGATTATTCTAGCAATTCTCCTGAGTTACAAGCATTTTAACCTGAACCGAGGAAATATCCTAAACAAACTAATATTCAAGTGGCACCCAGATTATTTTTGAGGTAATGTAATGTAGACCATTTTTCAGTTAAAGTAATCTTCCCAAGGTTAATTTGGCTTTCATATTTCAGAAAGAGAAATGCTCTCTGACAGAGACCAGTCTTTCCCATCCCAGTAAACTAGCATTGACTATGAGAACTATTGACTTGCAATTTCTTTTTCTTTCTTTCTTTCTTTTTGTTTTTAATCTTTATTATTTTCTTACCCCATTTTCTATTTTATTTTATTTTTTATTTCTTGTGCTGGTACTGAGTCTTGAGCTTAGACCTTTGAGCTTTTGCTTGGCTTTCTTACTCAAGGCTGGCACTCTACCACTTGAGCCACACTTCCTCCACTTCTAAATTGGGACTGTTTTTAATGAGAAAAATAAACTCTTTCTCCAGCTCTATGAGCCAGTTGCAATCTGCACTTAGAAATGAACCAAAAATATATTCTGGGTACTGTGGCAGCTATCCCAGAATGTCCTTCAAGAATTTATTATTCATTTTACATTGCACTAAGATCTAAATGTGACACAATTACAAAGACTTCCCTTTGTCTTCCACTCCTAATGGCAGTCCATGAATCACCTGTCCAAAATTATTATTATTGTTATTTTGTGTAGGAAAGGAGAGACGCACATTTCCCCTTAGATATTGAAGATTCATTTTTAAATCTATGATCTGTTTCCCAAAGATGAGCAGATGTTCACCTTTCAAAGCATCAAGTCAGAAATTCAGAGATGATCAGAGAGCCATCAATCACTGGTACAATTTGATAGCCTCACCCAAAAGAACCATTTCAGGAGCTTCATTTTACAAGCACAAGTACGGGCACACAGATTCAGGAATCACTGTGACAAGAAACTTGTGGGAAGTGACCATTTTCAACATAGCCCAAGAAGACCTCCAGGTTCTGTGAAAGAGAAACTAACTCTTCATAGATCTAGAACAGCTGTCCTAAACAATGGCATTAAATTCTGTTCAGTCTAGCCATTTAAATGTAACCTGACTCTCCCAGGAAGTATGGGCCATGAGATAAGAGCTGTTTTATTTCCTCTAATCTCCAGACCTTACTAACTTGGAGTGAGACTCGGCTGGAGACAAGGACAAAATTAAAAGGTCAAAACTTTATCACAATGCATCCAGATGTTCTGGAAAGAGAATGTAGATTCCCCAGAGTAAGGGCATAAGACCCAAGACACAGCTTTCAATTCTTGGCAAACTCAATTTTCAGAGAATCAGTTTTATTATATATATATATATATATGTGTGTGTGTGTGTGTGTGTGTGTGTGTGTGTGTGTGTGTGTGTGTGTGTGTGTATTTATTTTGCCTAAGCTGTGCAAACCACAGTAAAGACAGAATCCATTAACTTGTTATGCATATGAGAAATTCAGAGGAGAAAATGTGGATTCCAGTCAGAGGTAGTAACTCAATTTTATTTAGCAAACATCTTTTAGCTCTCAAGCTACAAGGAAACAGGGGGAAAGAAGGCATATAGAACAATCAATCACCATTTACCATGTGCCACAGTAGAGATACATGGGGCCCTGTATACAATACCTAAGATGCCTGGTAGGCCATGTAATGATCCCTGTTTTTATTGGAACAGAGGAAAGTAACAAGTAGAGGCCATAAAACACACCACTAGGGTTCACCTGACATTTGTAGTGAGGGGGCAGAAAGGAATGATGATAAAGTTATTAGAAGATCTTTCATTGAGAACTCTTACACGTTGCTATTTCATATTTCTTTATAAATGCAATAGAGAATGGTGAGTTCCCTTGCATATCAAATAAAGCAATTGATGTTTTAGCATTAGATGCTGCCATGGACACCCAGATTCTATCCAGGAAAATGTAAATGGAAGGAATGAAAACATAACTCTCCCTGCTGGAAGCACATTTAGCCTAGGTGTAAGCAAAGCTATTCTGCCTTCTCTAAGACAGATCTACCAAGCCTCAGGTGTAGAAGCACGTACTGCTGAATCTTACCTGCATCAGGGGACTGGCTGTGGAGTACTTAGCATTTTTGTTTCTTGGAGAATACAAGGAGAAGAAAAGCCTTTGGTTTCTCTTTTAACATTCTGTACTTTCTTTGTTTCTGAGTATTGAATTTAGGATCTCATGCACGCTAGATCAGACTTGTACCACTTAAGCTAAATCCTAGCTCTTTTTCGGCTTTGTGTTTTGTTTTGTTTTGTTTTTTGAGGAAGGGACGCATCTTTTCCCTGGCTGGCAGTCCTTTAGCCTTTGCTTCCCAAATAGCTGGGAATCAAACTGTGTGCCATCCCCGTGCATCTAATCTGCAATGTCTGATTCATCAAGATTGGAGAATACAGAAATGGCTCTGCCTGAAGAAGCACCCCCAAGGCTGAGCACAGGGCTTACAGCACAATCATCTTCCAGGAACAGGAAGACAAGGATGAAGGGTTGGGGGAGGGAAATGTGGACCAAGACATGTGAAAGGGTATCAATGTATATGAATAATGCACCTTCTATCTGGTGAATATCATGTAACCCTTCTATTAGTTACAATAAAAAACACATGGAAAAAAAACACCTAAGAATAAAGTAAGAAAGAGATTAGATTTGTAAATCTAGTAAATTAAAAAATCCAATAACACAAAGCAAAATTTATTCATCATTAAAAAGAAAAAGAAGCACATCCTGTTATCGGGGGAAAAATGGAAGAATGATTTCTTGTAAGACATTTGAAAAAGAGTTAATAAATAATCAATATGAATAATACAGAACATAAATCTAACAAAGCTACCATGTCAGAAGAGACAGAGAAGGGAATAAGGAAAAGAAAGCAGGATGAATAATTTCACAATAAATTTTGCAAGAAGATGAATCTAGTTAAAATCAGATTGTGTACAACTAGGAAAGCTGAAAGAAAAAAAAATAAATGAATAATCCCTAAGTCTTGGGATTAAACTCTTCAAGTATTACCCAGACAGGAGCATCATATCCATAAATGAACATCTTAAAAGAAAATCCCCTCGTACAATTAAATGATGATTATAAAAAATAAATGAATATAGCCAGGAGCAAGAGATTGAGATCTAAGCAGTTCAAAGATAGCCCAAGCAAGAAAGTTCAGGAAACTCTGAGCTTCAATTAACTACCCAATAAACCATAAATGGAGATGTAGCTACAGTAGTAGTAGAATGCTAAACATGAGCATAAAAACTCAGGGACAGTACCCAGCCCTGAATTAACGTCCCAGGACTTGCACAAAACCAAATAAATATAAATAAATTCATAAATAAATATTCATACAGATACAAAAATTAGGTCTTAAAGAAAAAAAAATGCGACATAAAATAGAAGACTTATGTCCTAGCTTGCCCCACAGTGATTAGCTGAATAAGGCTATTGGCATGTGCCAATGTCCTTGGGGACAAGAGATGGAATGCAAGATGAAAACAGCTGTTTCTTTCTTCTTGAGAGAAGGTCTTAAGATGACTGAGTTCATATCAATGAGACATCTCGAAATCTTCAGCAAAGAAAGAGATGAAAACGTGCTTCATTATTCATCCTTTTGTAAACATGGTTTACCAGTGTGTGTCTCAGACATAGGAAAAAACACTTCTGATGTCATCTATTTTCTATGAACAAGTTTGCCTCACATGAGATGCTAGATCTTCAGAAGTTTAAATCACACTTTATAGAATGCATAAGACTTAACACGTTTTCTAAATTTAACCAGGAAGTATACCTTTCACAGTAGATTACATTCATGGAAAGACACCTCACTGTAAGAAAGAAACATCAGACTTTGTTTTAGAGTTACAATACAAATTAAAGTGTCCTTTGCCAGGGGTGAACTGAGATAAAGGAGGCAATCACAAGCAAAAAAAGTGTAGAGATGTCAGAGAAGACACATGCTCAAATACACTGAGCAACAGAGAGGAAATTCAGAGAAGTAATCAAGGCGGTGTTTGATCCTGATCTCACAGACAGGATTTGCTTTATGTGAGTTAGGGGGGCAGGGCAGACTGAGCACACGGAAGTGAAAGCAAAATTTCAGACATAATAAAGAAACCATAGAATGAAGGCCAGAGCTCAGGAAAGTAGTAAGCCAGACAATAATAGCTAAACCAGGGGCCTGAGCTTTTGGTGCAAGGACACGGCCTTTTGTTTAACTTGTTATATCAAAGACCCCTAAATTATTTTTTTTCCTAAGGATATTTGTATAGGGGTTAATTTAGTCATGATTTCCCAACCACTGTAGTCTTTGGTAGCTTGCAATAATGTCCTAGATCGTTCCCTATCTAAGTCTCAGAGTGCATATATTTTGCACAGTTTACTTCATTTCATAGTTTGTCCACAATCTCTAATTAGGAGTTGATTAATTTGACATAGCCATAAACCGTGGAATGCTAATTACTTGCACACCTCCCAGGGGCATTGTAAGTACCTATTTACAGCAGGCTCTCTGTTGAATAGTTTAGCAGCTACTACTGACTAGTCACAACAAAGAAATAGGATATTTCATTTTTAGACTTGGAAGTTTGCCCCTAATTTGGATAGAAAGAAATATTAATGACTTCACAGAGATTGGCAGGTTCCCTGCCTGATTCAATCAAAGTGGGTTGTGAAAGGCCTTTATTTCTACTGATATGAATTGCTTAAAAGTTCCTAGTTTGGTCTGGTAATATGGCTCTCGTTGGGTCAGTTGACACAACCTCAGCAAGAAAAGAAAGAGAAAGAGGAAATGCTTTGTGATAAGGAAGGATTTGTTGAAATGCAAGGTTTTCTCTTGAATGACTTTGCTTGCCACATCTCTCGGGTTGTTCCAGAGACAGACCACTGGTGTACTGTTAATCCTATCTCAAAGTCTTTCAAAGGTCATCTTGGTAAATATATCTTATCTTCTTCAAACTAGCCAGTCAGGAACAGATTGTGAACCTGAGCTCCACCAATCTGAGAAGAGGGGCAGGGCTTGTTAGGGATAAAAAGAGAACCTGCCTGATTTTTAGCTGATGGTTCACCCTTCTATGGAAGTAAACTTTGCCTTGCCAAGTTCTTTTCAAGACACCCCAACACACCGAGCCAATTCTAACAGTTATACATGACTCACTTACCTAGAGTGGCTCATAAATGCAGAGTGTTTATCAGAAGGCGTGGTATGTCGACATGCTTACAAAGTATCCAATCATAGAATTCCTGGCCTCAGGGTAACTCAATGTGTGAGTGTGTGTGTGTGTATTTCCAGGCACTACTCTCAAAGATGGCGCTACAGCACAGAACAAAAAAAAATTCCCAGCTCTCAAAGATAGAAGTTTTCGAAGGGAGAGATGACCCAGAGCTGCATTATACATACATTAATACATGCATGGAATATTGTAAGGCGACCATCTAGTGAAAATCTGAAATGTGGAAATCCATTGAACAGCAAGAACTGAGCTTGTGTGCTGTGGATTGTGTAAAGACTGGGGAGGAGCAAGAATACCTTGGAAGAAGCAGATTCTGGAAAGGAGAAGATGGGAAGTGGATTGTCAGAGCCACAAGAGGACTCTGATCCTACAGATTTTGGTAAGGGCTGGTGATTCATTCTAAGTGACATGAGAGGACTTTGGATGTTATAAGCAAGAAAACTTTTGAGCCAATCTACGGCTTAAAAGGATCACTGGCTAACATAGACAGGAAAAACCATGAGTGAAAGCAGGAGGCTTTTGCTGTTTAGAGGCTCAAGCTGGTAGACGTGGTGACATGTACACGTGAAAGATGTCTTGTCATGGATCTGTTTTAAAGTCATCAAAACTTGCGGAGCACTGGTAACTCATGCCTGTAGTTCTAGCTACTCAGGAGGCTGACATCTAAGGATTAATGTTCGAAGCCATCCTGGGAAGAAAAATTCCTGTGAAACTCTTGTATCCAACTAACCACCAAAAAGCCAGAAGCAGAGCCTTGGTTGAACTGGTAGAGTGCTAGTCTTGAGCAAAGTAGCTCAGGGACAGTACTCAGGCCCTGAGTTCAAGCCCTAGGGACAGCAAAATAAAAAATATGCATGCAGCCTAGGACACAGGTCAGAAATGGAGGTCAACATCTGAAAGGCTACAAAATACAGCAATATTTAAAAATGTATTAGTGGGTGACTTCCCTCAGTGAATAATGGAGTAAGAAGAAAACTAGGCATAGGGTCATGGCAGCCATCTAGCATGCTAGAGAGGGGGATGAGGAATCACAAAGGAAGTCTAACAAAAAGCAACCAAAGAGGAAGGAAGAGAATCAAAATAAAAGAAGAGAATACAGTAAAAAGAAAGGCACTCATCAGGAAGGTTTCTGGCTGAGACAAGTGTGGGGTTTAGAGTGGTGTAGTGGAACTCAGATTATCTATAGAACATATAGTTATCTATCCAATAGAACACAGAGGAATAACTGCAAAATCTGGATAATTCTGAAGTTCTTTTTCTTTCTGGGGATTGATCTCAGGGAATAGGCATTGTCCCTAAACTTCTTTTGCTCAAGGCTAGCACTCTACCACTTGACCCAGAACTCTACTTCCTGCTTTTTTATTGGTGGGGGGTAGTTTATTGGAAGTGAGAGTCTCATTGACTTTTTCTCCTGGGCTAGTTTTGAACCACCATCCTTAGATCTTAGCCTACTAAGTAGCTGGGATAACAGGCGTGAGCCATTGTTGCTGAGTTGTTTTTCTTTTCTTTTTCTTTTTTGCAAATGAAGAGAAAACCAACAGAAACCATTTGATGACCATAAAATATCATCCATTCATGAAGAAAATTCTGATGATAGTGAACTAGATTTAAAAATGTCACCTGATAGTATGACAGTTGATGAATAATACACACTAAACATTGCAAGGATTGCATTATCCATTTTTTGTGAAAATAACATTTACTTCAAGTAAGCTTGAAGACTCTTAATAATAGAATTCATTCTATTATTAATTCTGATTGTTATTCTAATATCAATTCTAGTAGAACTCCTAAGCTAAGGTGTGTTCTCATTTGGACAACACTTAGCATTGTCTTTTCCTCCTCTGTTGTTGATAAATAGCACTGAACCATCCACCTAAGTTCATGTGGTGAGGATGTCAGTCTGTCAGTCTCTCATTTGTTCCTCCTATGAATTTCATATCTCTCTCATTTGCCACTGCCTTTTCTGCCCACACTATCTACAGGTTCTTTCCCAGGTGTCCACCACAAAGTCTTTTCCCTCAGAGCAATTCTCAGTCAGTATGAAAAGCTTGAACAGTAGCTAGATTATTGCATAGCTTTGCTGAAACTACTATAAAAGATGAATTATTTATAGGCGAGTGCTTTGCTATGAAAATGTTAAAATGTGTGCTATTATTATTTCCATAACTTTGGCAACAGGATACCTATGCATATTAATTAGGATAGTTCTGTCAAATAACTTGTCATGCAGAAAAGGCAAAAAACCCTTTGAATATTTGGGAAATTAAATCAGAATAAGAAAGCATCTCATTTAATTCATTTCACTGATGCTTACATTGTACTGTGAGGGCTGTGTGAAATATGAAATTGAATGAAAAATAGTTCCTGCCATTCAAGAAAGAGACATCAAAACCAAAATTCAAGGACGTAATTATTTTCCACCAATTCAATGCCATATACATCCCAAATCATACTCCAAACACATTAAATATTTTTGCATTGTGTTCTGCATAGGCATTCAACTCACTAAGGTACCCATCTTCCAATTCTATACTGTTGAAATACTTACCCTTCAAGATTCAGCTTTCTGGGAACCTGTAGATTTCTCCAGTGAGAGTCTCTCCTTCCCTTTCCTTTTTCCTTCCTTCCTTCCTTCCTTCCTTCCTTCCTTCCTTCCTTCCTTCCTTCCTTCCTTCCTTCTTCTCTCCTCCCCTCCTCCCCTCCTTCCTTCCTTCCTTTCTAAGCCACTGGACCATTTTCCACTAATATGTACGTGTCTGCTCACCCCATTAGATTGTGAAAAATTGAAAACAGGTATTATGGTTTATTCTTTTTTGAATCTGCCTACTGCCTTGCCTATATAAAGAACTGAATCCATTTTTGTGAAGCTAAATTGTTTCATAGGTCATCAGGCTGAGAAAGCTTTTAAAAAGTAAGCTTATTTGTATGATTGTTAAGAGTCATAATAACACTGAATAGAATTTATCAGACTGAATCTGGGCTGTACATATAAATGCTCTATATAATATTCCATACAAAGCCTCTAAGATTTAAGAGGTTGTTTGCTTTTATGTTGTTGTTTTATCTGCTGTTATCTTGAACTCAAGGCTTGTATGCTGTCCCTTAACCCTTACTCTACCACTTTGAGTCACACCTCCACTTCTGATTTTTGTTGTTGTTGTTGTTTTGGGGCTTGAACTCTGGGCCTGGGCATTGTCCTTGAGCTCTTCAGCTCAAGGCTACCGCCCTACCCCTTTAGCCACAGTGCCGCTTCCACTTTTCTGGCAGTTAATTGGAGATGAGTCTCACAGACTTTAGTGCCCAAGCTAGCTTTGAACAGTAATCCTCAGATCTCAGCCTCCTCAGTAGATAGAATTACAGTTGCAAGCCACCATGCCTGACTAAAACTTGATCTTCTTTCTTTTTTTTCCTGTCAATCATGAGGCTTGAACTCTGGGTGGGCCTGAGCACTGTCCCTGAGCTCTTCAGCTCAAGGCTAGCACCCTAAACCTTGGGCCACAGCATCCACTTCTGGTTTTTGAGTGGCTAAGTGGAGGTAAGATTCTCACAGGGACTTTTCTGCCCCAGCTGGCTTTAAATGGCCATACTCAGATCTCAGTCAATTGTACTGAATCTTTAAACCCACATGATCTTCTTACAAATCCCAAACTTATACACTCAAAACCCATGGTGGGATTCCTTCCTTCCTTCTCTCCCTCCCTCCCTCCCTCCCTCCCTCCCTCCCTTCCTTCCTTCCTTCCTTCCTTCCTTCCTTCCTTCCTTCCTTCCTTCCTTCCTCCTTCCCTTCCATTCTTTTCCTCCCCCTACCCCTCTCTCTCCCTCTTCTTTTCTTTCTTTCATTGCTCGGATTCTTTCTTGCCTTCATATTTTTTTTCTTCAAGGAAATTCTAGGTAAGGACATTTACTGTCACCATTCAGCATGACTGGATTTGCAAAGCTTGCCCTCTTGAGGCCAAATAGTTCCAGCCCACAAATTATTATATTGGAAATAAATATGCATTGGTCTCCTGGCCCCTTTTAAGTTGCTGATTGATGAGGCCAGACTTTGCAGCTCTGCAGTAAAGAAGAGCAGGGGTCCTGGAATAAGATGTCAGGATTGGTTCTGGGATCTGCAACCTTAGGTCTGTGTTATCACAGATCACTTTATTCTCATCCATAAAATATGGATCATAAAAGTGTCTATACTGATAGGATGTTTAGTCACTTGTCTTACTATATGTATAGGACTTAAAATAATATTTTCTGTACTACAGATGTTCAAATAAGGTACCCAGATATATATTTCCAGCAACTCCAAAACGTATTCCCAATAGTTTTTTTTTCCAGTCTTTGGCTTGAGCTCAGGACCTGAGCACTGTCCTTGGACTTTCTCAAGGCTAGAGCTCTACCACTTGAGCCTCAGCACCACCTCTGGATTTTTTTCTATGTATGTGGTACCGAGGAGTTGAACCCGGGTCTACGTGAGCGCTAGGCAAGCACTCTACCACTAGGCCAAATTCCTGGCCCCTGTATCTCCAATAAATTTTTATATACATTATGAGACAAGTAGTTATTACTCTTAAAGGGATTACATATTTCATCAATTAACATCTTAAAATCTACTTGAAATGTAGGGTGATGACAGTAATCCTAGTTACTGAAGAAGCTGAGATTTGAGGATCATGGTTTAAAGTCAGCCCTGGCAGGAAAGCCTATGAGACTCTATTTCCAACTAACTATCAAAAAAAGTCAGTAAGTGGAGCTCCACTTACTAAGCAAAAACATGCTCAGGGACAGTGCCCAGGCACTGAATTCAAGCCCCAAAACTAACACATACACACACACATCAGGATAAAGTTAGTAGATTTAAAACATGACTAAAATCCACATCAAACATGCCTTCCCAGTCATATAGTCTCCATGAACATCTCCATCAAAAAAAATGGAGATGAGCCTGGAGTTTGGTCTAGTGGTAGAGTGCTTGCCTAGCATGCACAAAGACCCGGGTTCGATTCCTTGGTACCACATACACAGAAAAGGCCGCAAGTGGTGCTGTGGCTCAAGTGGTAGAGCTCTAGCCTTGAGAAAGTCTAAGGACAGTGCTCAGGCCCTGAATTCAAGCTCCAATACTGGCAAAAAAGAAGATATTCCCAGAGAATATGTCCTCTCGATTTAGGCTCTTGAGTGATTCTGAGAAAAAAGAGACATGTAATAATGACATTCATTGCAGCACTATTTACCATAGCAAAGATATGGAACCAACCCAGATGCCCCTCAGTTGATGAGTGGATTAACAAGATGTGGTATTTGTACACAATGGAATTCTATGCTGCTGTCAGAAAGAATGACATCGCCCCATTTGTAAGGAAATGGAAAGACTTAGAAAAAAATCATATTAAGTGAAGTAAGCCAGATTCAAAGGAACATAGGCCCAATGGTCTCCCTCATTTGTCATAATCAGTAGAAACCTTGGGCTCTCCTTGCAGATTTACAATAGAACAAAATCTAGAGACATTAGGCCAAATAGTATGACACTATATGTAAGGACCTCCAGGATAAGGAAACAAAAGCCATATAATGAGTGCCTGTGGTCTTCAATGTACTATGTTATTGCTCATCTCTTTTGCCATCCCTTGGTTATCTCATATTGTTACAATTTTTCACCTTGTTATCTGATATATTTTATATGTGCTTAATTGGTTATTTGAAATTGGATAGGGAAGGGGGGAAATCAAGATGAGCGGGGGGGGGGAGGGGGAGAGGGAAATGGGGGCCATGTCATGAGAAAGGGTATCAATGTTTGTGAAGTTATGCACCTTCTATCTGGTGAATAGAATGTAACTCTTCTATTAATCACAATAAAAAATTATTTAAAAAAGAGGCATGTATTGAATAATTGTTCTCTATTTCTATTTCCATTTGAACTTTTCAATTGTCTAACATCATTATGTATAATGCAGATATGATTATCATACTGTAGATAAAAGCATATAAACTGATTTTTAAAATGTCTTGATAGATTCCAAGAGGGACAGCCAACCTGATACAGCAATAAATTGTAAAATTCATTAGTTTTAGAACAATTAGGTCTGTGCAAAAATATTTCCACTTACCAAAAAGCATATAGTATACATTGTATTCTTCTAAATTGCAAAAAGAAATTATCATATATTAATTACAAATATTAAATTATCTTACACATTACAGAAGCAGAAATCAATAAAGTTTTCTTGCTCTACCAGAATTTCATTTATATTTTGCCATTGATTTCTAAATTAATTGGTAAATTGTGTGAAATAAACATGGAATTAAAACTAAAATGGTTTTAAAAAGAATACATCACTTGTAAAAATAATGCAAAATGCAAAATTCACTTTTCTGATATATTTAAAATATTTAAGACATTTGTAATTATTTAAAATTATGTTAATGATGGAATAACTTTTCTGCTTTCATCTCTAATCATTTTATATGATAGATACACCTGAGAAAAAATGATAGGATGTTAAAACAGAAGTTCTGACAGAAAACATATATGCATAGAAATGAGCTTGGCAAGGTCATAGTGTCAGGAGTTCAGTAACTTCTGAAAGTGAAACTGATATTTAGGTAGTTTTATGCATTCTAGAGCATATTGCATGTTTAGGAACATTATGTATGTATTATTTTGTGTGGGAAAGAGGACTTACACTTTAAGTCCAGTGAGACCAGAGATGGGAGAGGCTGTGATGTTCTCAGAAGAAGTAGTAGAACCACCAATTGACTAATTCTCAGACTAATTTCTCTAAAGTACTACTTTCTCTAAAATCCATATTCCTTTTCTATTCAGTGGTTACAAAGATTCACAATGGCTAAAGCCAAGAAATAAAACTCAGTCTCAAAATAGAGTCCTGTGTTCATTTAATATTCTCTCATTCAGTACTGAATGAATACTTCCTACAGAGATAATGAGTATTAATGTTACTGTATAGTGAAAGATTGAGTTCCTGCCATCCCTTCCTACTATATAAGGGGGCATGGAGTACTACATACACAAGAAAATGCAGTGCCAACTTAACAATGAGACACGGGGGGAAGACTCCAACTAAGCTTGAGAGAGTACACAAAGTAAGCCATATTTAAAATGAGAGCTCAAGATTATCGGGGTAAGAGAAAGAAAGGGAGATGGAGAGGCATAGCATCAAGACTGACTCTGGAACAGCTAGGAATAGAAGGAGCATATCTCAACATAATAAAAGCTTTTCATGACAGTCCCACAGCTAACATCATACTACATGGTGAACAAACTAAAAATTATTTTCTCTAAAAATCACCAACAACACAAAGATGTCCACTCTCTCTGTTCCTTTTCAATAGAACACCAGAATTTCTAGCAGAGCAATATGGCAAGAGGAAGACATAAAAGTGATGCAAATAGGGAAAGAAGTCAAACTAATCCCTGTTTGTAATGACATGATTTATGCAGGACCCAAAAGAGTTCCACTCACAGGCTTCTAGAGCTGATAAATAACTATGGCAATATCTCCAGTTGCAATAGCCTAAAAAATAAAGTACCTAGGAATCAACTGAAAAAGTGAGGGGCTTCTACAAAAAAAAACCTGTAAAATTTTGAAGAAAAAAATTGTAGAAAGATAGGAGGAAATGGAAAGATCTCCTGTATTCCTGGATTGGTAGAATTAATACCATGAAAATTTCAATACTACCAAACTCAATCTCCAGTCAATGCAATACCCATCACAATTTCAATGTTACTCACTAAAATAGAGAAAACAATCCAAAAATCCAAATGGAATCACAAAAGGCCCTTAATAGCAAAAGGAGAATCCTGCAGGGGTTGGGGATACTGCTACAAGTATAACAATTCTAGACTTCACACTTTACTACAGACCTATAGTGACAAAAATCAGCTTGGTACCAGCACAAAAACAGGCCTGAAGTCCAATGGAACAGAACAAATCTTGTATCTGATGTGAGAATCAGTAGTCCAAAACCTCATCCTGCTTTCTAGCAAAGACTTTTTCTAATTTTTACTCACAAACTGTGATGCTTAGCACCACAATTCTATTTCTAAACTAGTAAAAATCAGGAAGGTTAGAGAAGAAACCAACACAATCTGTGGTATGATTGTTAGTCATTTTTTTTTTATCACTCTGACAAATACCTGAACAAAGTGACTTCAAGAAGGAAAGTTTCATTTTGACTCTTGATTGCTGACTGTGCTGGCTGGCTCCCTTGTTTCTGGGCCTGTGGTGAAACATTATGTCATGGAAGAAGTGCATGGCCCAGGAAAGTTGCTCAACTCACGGAAGACAGGAAGTGGAAAGAAATAGAGAGGTAGACTGAGGGTTGACTAGGGAACCGTTGTACTTTTCAAAGACATTTCTATGGTGACCTAATTCCTCTAACCAGGCCCCACCTTCTAATAGTCCATTCAGCCATAAATTCAAGGAGGGGTTTCTCCTGGTGCTGGTAAGCTCACATCTGTAATAGCTACTCAGGAAGCTGAGATCTGAGGATCATAGTCTGAGCCATGCCTAGGAGATTATTATTGCCAATGAGAATTACAAAGCCAGAAGTGAAGGTATAGCTCAAGTGACAGAGAGCACCAAGTCTGAGTGAAAAGTTCAAGGAAGAATGCAATACCCTCAGCTTAGAAAACACACACACACACACACACACACGCACGCACGCACGCGCGGGCCCACCAATCCTCATGATAAAATTGCCTCTAAGAAGCCTACCAACTGGCAAACAAGCCCTTGGCACAGGATATTTGGGGGTTACATTCAAACCAGGACAGTAAGACACCTATGGATGAAGCCACATGGTACTAGATGATGAGAATTGGAGGATTTATCCTTTCTCTCAAATGGAGATGTCTTGGGACATGAAGATCTCATGCTGGTTGGCCACAGACTTTGTTAGAGATGCATCCATAATTTTAGAATAGCTACACCAATGAAGCTCTACATTTTCTCCACGATTGCTACATTTTCAAATGCCTCCACCTCTGCAAACCACTTTAAATGATCGCCAGTTATACTGATGACAGGGTAAGCAGCTGCCACTGTTTATTTAAGGAAGCCACCAAAGGACACCAGCTCCAGGTGTTTCTAAGCAGTAAGAAAATGACACGGGCGAGGAATCATGCCTCAATTCTATAAATACAGAAGACTTCTTACATGTTTTCTTTAAAATGAAACCCTACTGATACTGTTACTTTATTTACTTTTATGTGAGTGCTGGGGTTTCAACTTAGGAGCCTGGCATTATTTGCTCAGTTTTCCTTGTCTAATTGAAGGCAGAGTCTGGGACTATTCTACCTAGTTGGCTTCAAATGGTGATCTTGTAGATTTCAGCTTTCTGCCTTAGCTAGGATTTCAGCAACCAGCATCCAGCTACTTTCAAGTCTATTATCTGGGAAATTTCTTAGAGGTTTTACATCTAAATTTTAATGGCTAGTAGCTTGAAAACCCTTAGCTCTTTTTTGCAATATTATGTAGAGTCACCTTAGAGATGAGGGTCCTTTCTGTCAGATTCACACCTTCACTTAAATATGAGTTGTCATTGTTAGTAGGTAATTGTGTTTCTCATTTTTCTTGTATGCACCCCAGGTATATACATGATTTTGCTTTGCTGTCAGATATGTGTTTTAGGCTGGCCTCAAACTGATGAACCTCCTTCCTCAGTCTCCTGAGTACTAGTTTCATGGCATGCCTCACCCTACCTGCTAACACGATATTTTATATATTTTTATGTACTTAAATATTTATATGTACTTAAGTATATGTTTACTTAAGTGAAGCAAATTACCATCTCCATCCTTTTACAGTTACTTTACTTCAGTGGTAAGAACCCTGAAAGTCTGCTCTTTTAGAACGTTTTTATGACGGAATACAATACTATTAACTACAACCTTTATGCTACACATTAGCTATCTAGATAAATTCATATCATGATTCAAGCTTATGGCTTTTGGCATCCCCATCCCCTAACTAGTATTCTATTTCAGTTTTTTAAAGACTCTACATATAATTAAGTCTGTGAAGTATTTTTTATTCTGTTTGGCTTATTTCATTTAGGATAATCAATCTTATTGCAAATGGCAGAATCTCTTATTATAAAGTTGCATAATATTTCTGTGTGTGTGTGTGTGTGTGTGTGTGTGTGTGTGTGTGTTCATTTCTTTACCTATTTATCTGCGCAGAGACATTAGGGCTAGTTTCATATCTTGGTGGTGAACTTGGGGGTGTAGGTACCTCCTAGCCACTTCTGCTATTATTTCCCCTGGGTACATCCCCAGAAGAGGGATTGCTTGGCCTTTATCTTCTCATGGACTTTAGTAACAGCACTGCAGCTAAAGCACCAAAGCTCAAGCAACACAAGCAAAAAATAGACCAATGGGATTTCCTCAAACAAAACTGCCTCCAGACAGCAAAGGAATTAATCAAGGAAATGAAATAAAAACAGTCTGCAGAACATATTCGTGAGCCATATATCCCAAATACATGTGCACAATGGAATCACCAACAAGCAGAATACACACACACACACACACACACACACACACACACACACACACACACAGTGAGCAAGCCCAGGAAAGAATGTGGGCAGTTTTTCTAAAGAAGGTACAAGCAGAGCCAACAGACACAAGGCACAATGCATAGCCAGACTTATTAGTAATCCGAAATCCCAGTGCCTGTCACCTCACACCTGTTAGGTTTGCCTGTTATCAAACAGATACGAGATAATAATTGTTGGCAAAGATGTGGAGGAAAGGTAAATCTTGCCTACTGTTGGGGGGGCGGATGGAAACCCTACAACCTTTATGGAACACAGCATGAAGGATTCTCCCCCCAAAAAACAGCAAAGCTAGACCGGCTGCAGGACAGCCTTCGTGAAGTTCCGCGCCCCCTGGGGTCCCTGTCACTTTTGGAGGGGACTTCTAAGGTCCCGGTACTGCAGTCTGTCTGCAGTTGGAGGACTGGGATTCATCTGCAGGCTGGGACTCTTGCGGGTTGCCTGGGGCCTGGGACGAGTGAGGGTCCCGCCGCGAGACTCCGCTGCAGCCCGGCAGAGGGCGGCCCTGGACAGGACTGGGGGGGGGGGGAGTGCTGGGAGAGGAAGTTGGCTGACCACAGAGGCGTCCCCGGGGCCTCCCCATGTCCGCCCCCGGCCCGCCCCCGGCCCGCCCCCGGGCCCCACATTCCGGGTCCTGTGACCCGCGTGCGGGCGGGTGCGTCCTGGACCAGTCTGGGACGTCTCCTGGGTGGCGGTGGCGGCGCGCGTGCAGGGACCCAGCGCCCATGGCCGGCGGCGGGGGAGCCCAGGAGCCCGGGGCGGCCGCCAGCGCGGCCCCGGAGACCCACGAGCACCTCTTCAAGGTTCTGGTCATCGGTGAGCTCGGCGTGGGCAAAACCAGCATCATCAAGCGCTATGTCCACCAGCTCTTCTCCCAGCACTACCGAGCCACGATCGGCGTGGACTTTGCGCTCAAGGTCCTCAACTGGGACAGCAGGACCCTGGTGCGGTTACAGCTGTGGGATATCGCAGGTAAGCACCCCCCCCTCCACACACACACACACACACACACACACACACACACAGGCCTGACCCTTGGCTGGAGAGTCAGGACACTGGGGACATGCAGTGGGCCCACTCCCAGGGGACTCAGGTGGGGACAGAACAAGCAACAGGGCAGTGCAAAGAGAGACCTGGTGGTGGCACAGGCGCCCTGCTAAGTCCCACCCCCACCCCTGCTCCTCTTTACTGCGGTAAATGTTGCTGCACCCAGGCTCTATCCTAATGGGTTCCCGGAAGCCCAAGAGAGTCATTGCAAAAGTTTTATAACCCTGCGTGGTGACGAAACTGTAAACAACGTGGAAGTTGGGGTTGCAATCAGCGGTGGAGAGACTGAGGACGCAGGAAGGCTGCTTTGAAGGGGGCTGGTGTCTCTCACTTGTCCCTGAAGTTCTGAGGGACTGATACAAAGTTGCGCTTCTAGTTAGAGGCAGGACCCAAAGCAACACTGGCTTCCTGTTCAACACTTGTTTTCTCTGTTGTTCAAGGCCTGCCTTGATTTGTGCCTGGCTTTTGTGACAGCTTTCTTTCTCTTTCCAGCCAAGGACAGAAACCACCCGAAACTATTCTAGAAGTTTTAACTCTGAATCGTAACAAGTTTAGAAAGTACCAGGAAGAGTTGGGGCTATGGGGAAGAAAGGCTTGGACCTGAGCCTAGCCTTCTGAGGGAAACTCCACTCCTCCCACTGCAGGCCTTTATAGGGAGGCGGGTCATCTAGGGGGAAAGACTGGGAAAGTTTATTTGAAACTTTATGTTCCGAGTGATCTAGTGAAACCAACTCCCAGGCCTGTACTCCAACTCCCTGGTTCCCATCCCATGAGTGTGAGAAGGCTTCCCTGGGTCTGGCTTTCAGGTATCCCTCTAGAATGAGGGCCTAAGCACTATGCTTAGTGTTATTTAGGAGCACACGTGCTTTGGCTGGACTGCTGGGTAGGATGGGAGCGTTTGAAAAAAAAAAAAAGACATAGACCAATGGGGTTTCAAAAAGAACTGTAAGCAAGTTTAATTATGGAGATGGTCTCATTCCTGTAAGTTGCACTGTTCTCTCATCACAGGGATTCCAAAGCTCCAGCCCCGTGGTTGATGACACCTGATCATCAAATTTGACAGATAGACATCTTGTAGCCAGCTGGTGAGGGGGAAGGAGGGTCACTCAGGGAAGCCTGTCTGCATTTTCTTCATTTACAGCCTTTCTTCCAACAGATGAGAAAGTAATAAGGAAGAATGACAGACTTTATAAGCCTTTACTTAAGAGCACTTTCCCCTCCTCAGATAAGAGAATGCAAGAATAGACACAGCACTTCCTCTGAGATAAAAGGTCATCAGTCTTCACTCAGCTTGTTTTTCTTTTTTTAAATTTTACTTGGTTACCTCAAACCAAAAGTACATTTGAAAAGTCATCTTTTAAGGCTGGAGGCTTCTTTTGAACTACTCCCTGCTGTTGCCCAGAACTCTAGTAAACATTTTCCTGCTTCTGACCCAAGTGGTTGATTCTAAAGGTTACTTGACCATGTGACAGTCATCATCCATCCAGTGCAATATCCCAACAAAGATGATCTTAAATTCCTGCTGACACAGTAGCTTACTTTGCCTTGTTCTTTATATAAATTGACATATGTGTACTGTGTTTGATTGAGTCCTGGGAGGTAAATGACCATAAAAGCTAGCTTTTTCCATGGTGCATGTGTTATGAACTTCAAAGTAAAGTGATTCTATTTGAAGACTTGTGGAAACAGAAGACCAGTGGGAGTTTTCCCCTTGTGTGCCACCTCTTCTCTTTTAAGCCTTCTTTTGTGTTCTTTGAGACAGAATATAGGCCGGGGTGGCCTAAAACTTGGGATCCTTTTGTCTCAGTCTTTGCAGTACTAGTCATATACTACCATATCCAGTTTTACCCTTCTTCAGCAGACCTCTCTAGGCAGGAAGGAGACTGTTCCCATCTTTATTATAATGTGGTGGTCACCTACCAAGATGGCACCTACCTATTCTTGTGCCTCAGTCCTAAACAAGCTTTGACAAGCAAACAAGCAACAACACAGCAGATCTCCAAAAGGGATTTTTGATCTTTTCTCTTTAAAACATATATAAATAGATAGATAGTTATTATAAAGGTGATGTCCAGAGGGGTTACAGTTTACCTAAGTCAAGTAAAGAATGTGTTGCTTCTTAGACAGTGTTGCTCTCTCCTAGTTTTTCTCTCCCATCCCCACCCACAAGTTGTATTGTTCATTTTCAACATAGTGTCTGATGAGTCCCACTGCTATATGTGTTTACCCTTTGTCCCTCCATTTCTGTGCTCCCCCTTACCCTCCCAAAGACAGATAAATGAACAAAACAAAAAGAAAAACAGCAACAAAGGGAAAAACCTCATTTTCATTTCCTGAAGTTCATCTCAATAAATAAATGCACTAGGTATCACATCTTGGTATTCCTCTCCTAAGAACATTCTCCTCTGGTCTCACTGTGTATGAATACCTAGAGTCCGATCTAATTTTTAATCACATGCTGGTACCTTTTAGATCTGGCTTCCACAGATGAGAGGAAAAGCATGTGCTGTTGGTATCTCTGAGCTTGACTTACCTACTGTTTTCCTAACAAAAATGTTTGCGTCATTCAACAAGTCCATATTCAGAAGTAAATGAACAAAGTAATTAGAAATTATAGGGGCCTTTTTTCGAATTCAGATTTTGATGTAAGGATAACAAGAGACAAAATAACAGATGATTGCTGTAGCATTAACTATGGTTGGTTTGAATATGTGATCCACAAATGACTCCTCCCTTATTCATACTGTCTGAATTAAGTAGGAGTCATATGAGGAAGACAAGCCAATTGAAGGCCACTCCAGAAATTTCCCCTGTGGCTAAACATATTTGCTTTAAGCTGTAACAACATTAAATCATAGCAAATTCTCCAAAATGGTAGAGAGATTCCTTAATTGCAAAACAGAAAGTAGAGCAAGCCACTTGATACAACTAACTTAAAGGTCAATGTTATCACTACTTTCTTTTTGTTAATGGTGCTCTGGAGATTGAAATGAGCAAAGCAACAAAGACATTATGGCAACAGTGTCTAACCTACAAAGCGGTGGCAAGTATGAAAGGCAAGAATAGCAGAATGTTTTCTCTAAGTGTAGCCAAGAAGTTTTGGCTTTCTAATTAAGAACCATAGTAACTTGCAGGTACAGGCCTTAATGAATCTTATCTCAGAACATTAAAAAACAACAGCAACATAGTTTTAAAGTAATGGATATAGTCCACTGACATTTTTGTGTAAACCAGTTGATACTTCTGAATTCCTACCTGCTTTGAGAATGTTGCTCAATACATAATGGAAATATATTAATATATTGAATTTTACAATAATATTTTGAATGCAGCTGCACAGAGACACACTAAATTAAGATGCAATAAGAGATGTTCTCTAGGCCTTTTAAAAAATGTTTAGCAAGATAAAATAGCATGTGGATGGCAATGAGTCATGTGTGTTTTACTCACTAGTAATTTTAAAATGTTCCAGACAGGTTGAATGGCTAATCAAAGTTAAATCTTGGGATGAATTTGTATATCTTCAGTGCTTTAGCTTTGATGTATTGAAGGAAGTTATTTACAACATTGCTTTGGCCAAAGGATAAACTGGAAACAATTTGTTCTGAAGTTCATGTCATATTTTACCCAAACCCAAAATATGTTTGAAAAATGTTACAAATTGTATAAAATATATTTAAACTGGTTTTCATCATTTCAATTCCCATATTATCATGGAATTCTCATCTTGATTTCCTTGTTCCACCATATATGTGGCTGGTTATTATACTGAACTACTTCTGTCTTCTTTCATAAACCTTCTGTTACCTTTTCATGAAAGAGAAAGAAGAACCTGGGATAGTACATGTAATGCTTTAATCACCTTTCAAGTGTCAATTCTGGGATTATTAATATTCAATTATTTTATAAATATAAAGAAATAGTGCTTTGAGAAATTAGTCTATTTAGTTATATCTATCCAGTGTCACCTAAACCCAGTAGTAAATTTCCTAGTGCTTGTTGATATCCTACTGCAAATGCTAATTGAGAAATCTGTTTGCAGTCTCTTTTCTACCCAAGAGATCTGACTCATTCTTGCTACTCTAGCCTTACTCAGACTCAATCAAGGTGCTCAACTGCAAGTAAAGCTCACTGCCATGCTGCCATCTTTCTCAGTTGTTGAATTCTGAGATAGCTTTGAGTGTTCCAGTCTATTCCTATGCATTCACAATTGTCCACACAGGTGGTGTTAGCACAACTGCATATTCATAGTGTTGTTCATGGAAAGTCCCTGGATAATGCTGTGCCTGTGGTTTGTCACTTTTTAATGTTTCCATTCTTAGCTGCTGCAATTGCCCCATTAAACTGAAAGATACCAGAGTTAGCACTATAGAAAGTAGAACACTGACAGAAAATTCTCCAAAACCTTTCTTTACTCCCAGTGAGTTGCCTGAACAATCCACCTTTTTGAAGTGAACTATAAGGTTCTGCCCCATAGTCTAAACATAAAAGTGGCATACTAACTTATCAAGAAAACAGAGGTCATAAGTGGTACTGTGTCAAAAATCTCATGATTCTTAGGAAAACAATAAGCTTTTAACAGTATGGAGTGTAGAGTTTACTGATCTCAAAATAGTATCATAAATCGTTTTCAAGTAATTTTGTAGTCAATTAGAGCTTGTAACTCATTTGAAATATGATTACTATCTTGTCCTGTTTATGATACAGATTTTCCAGTTATACCTCTGTTACCTATAAAGACAGAATTTCCAACCAGACTCCAGTGGCTCATACCTATGATCCTAACTACTAAGGAGGATCGCAGTTTAAAGTGAGCTCAGGCAAGAAAGTCCATGAGAGTTTTATGTCCAGTTACCCACCAGAAAACCAGAAGTAGCACTGGATCTCAAGTGGTAGAGTGTTAGCCTTGAGCTGAAGAGCTTGGGGACTGTGCCCAGGCTCACAGTTCAAGCCTCATGACCAACAAGAAAAAAAACAAAAAAACAGAATTTCCACAGTTTTGAATGTTTGGAGGCGGGAAGGGGTGGAAGCTATCACGAGACTTAAATTCAGGGTCTAGGCCCTGTCCCAGAGCTCTTTTGCCCAACACTAGCACTTTACCACTTTGAGCCACAGCTCTATTTCTGATTTTTGAGTGATTAATTGGAAGTAAGAATCTCACAGGGACTTTTCTGCCCAAGCTGGCCTTGAATTGCAATCCTAAAACCTCTGCCTTCTGAATAGTTAAGATTATAGACATAAGCCACCAGTGCCCAGCTCAAGTTTAGATTTTAACTCCCTCATTTGGTATGCATTTTGAAAGACTGTTTCTATACTTTAGACTTGTCTGTGTATAATGAAGCTATTTTTATGGCATATAGTTGCAGGGACAGTTTGGAAAAGCCAGGCAATAATTGTAAATGTTTGCCTGCACTACTGTAAACCTTCACTGTTTAAACCTGTAAGTCACATAGGATTCCAGGCACATATTATTTTCAAATATATTTTAAGACAAATTGAATCAATATATACAATCCAATACATTGGTTTTTTGTAGGTAATCTGCTCTGATTATTCTAGTTTAAAATGTGTCCATAGCCAGGAGCTGGTGGTTCAAACCTGTAATCCTAGTTACACAGGAGGCTGAGTGAGAATGGAGATTGGAAGCCAATCTATGCAGACAAATATGAGGGACTCTCATCTCCAAATTAACCAACAAAAACTGGAAGTGGGGGTCTGGCTCCAGTGATAGGTGCTAGCCTTGAGTGAAAAAGCTAAGGGAGAGTACCCTGACCCTGACCCTGACCCTTGGCTAAAGATTCAGAAATAACTTGTGTTTCTTGCTTTAAAAATTAAAAATAAGCCATCTTTGATACATACAAAAAGTAATTGAGAGATGAGATGAAATGTTCTTTCAAAGAAGGAAAATTTCAAGACCTTACGGTTTGTAGCATGGGAGTCACGTGATCTTGAAACAGGGAAGACTTCATAGTTCTATTTGTAGCTGCCAGAGCAGCTAGAAAGGCCTAGATGCTGGGCACATAGTCATCCCAAATAAAATCCAGTGCAATTTGGAATCTTTATACCTATTGAGTTAGAATTCCTAGAGCCTGGAAAGTTGCCATCTGTTAAGCATCATGGATGGATCTGATTCACTTTGAAGTTGGAAAAGATTGTTGTGTGTTAGCTGAATACTGACAATACACTCGTCTCCTCACTACACACCTTGATCAGACAACCAGCCTCATGTCACAGCTCTGGCATCTTGTCTCACTCCATGTCCCAGTGGGTCCTTCCTGGCGTCAAAGCACTTCTGAGAAGTGTCACCATAAATATTGTTCATGAGGCTATTGTGGGGATGTACAGGAAAGGAACAGGATATACATTCCACTCCTCTTGAGAATGGTTATTTAAGAAGACCTTTAAATGTGACCACAGTCAACTATTTTGATTTACATAATGATTTCTTGTAATCTGTGACTGGACATATGTTTGTGTGAAGAAGCCTCGTTCTCCGTGAAATACATAATACAACTTAAGGATTTTACATGGAAAACTTTTCACTTACTACCTAGAAACTGTATATTTCCTGGCGGAAAATTTTCCTTGAGTAGTCACATGTAGCATGAAAGCTCTCAGTACATAAAGGTCAGTATTTGTAATTAGAAAACTTACATATATTTCATCATAGCATTCTGATTTGGTTTGAACTGTTCAACCCACATTAAAAGATATATATAGAGAGATAGATTATTTATGGGGGGGGGGGTGTGAGTATGAAATTGAGGGAGAAAAAACATTAAAAACTGAACAGAAACAGTGATAAAAATCCCAAGAACAAATATCTCCAACTTGTGTATCTGTTAACAGTAGAATTTAATAATTTCTGTTTGTTTATTTATTTATTTGTTGTGGGCTGTGAACTCAGGGCCTGGGCTCAAAGCTCTTTTATTCAAGGCTAGTGCTCTAGCACTTTGAGCCACAGTACCACTTCTGATTTTCTTGTGGTAAATTTGGAGTTAAGAATCTCAAGGATTTTCCTGCCTGGGCTGGCTTTGAACCACAATCCTCAGATCTTAGCCTCCTGAGAAACTAGGATTACACACATGAGCCACCAGTGCCCAGCAATTTCTTTCTTTTCATTGGGATTTGAACTTAGGGTCTCATACCTGCTAGGTAGGTACTTTACCACCGACCCATATATATCTCCTGCCGAAGAAAATCTTTTCATTTTTAATTTCAGTTTTTCCTGGCAAGTCATCATATATGTTTTATTTAACTTAGTCGGAAGACCTATTCCAGAAACATACTAGTTTTGTCTTTTCTAGCTCTTCTCAGTGTCATTAATGTTGACTCCCTCCAATTCCTGCTTAAACCCTTTCCAACAAGTACCTTTTGGTTAATCATTTGCATATGTATGAGGTTGTAGGCAAATCAAATCTCTTTGTCTGTGGGGTGTTCTTTTTCTTGGTTCTGAGTGCCACAATATCAAGTAATAATTAAGATACCTTCCTCTACAGAGGAAGAAGCATGTTGATCAAGATAAAAGACACGGTGCTGGTGAAGATGACAAAAGCTGTGCCTAGTATTAGGGTGATGAGTGCACAGGACCGCTTCCTTTAACTAGTGTGGGAGAACCCCGTAGCTGAGGAGTCTTCTTTCTGTTCTGGGAGACCTAGAGAAGGGGTGTGCCCTTGTAGTAGTAATATTCTGTCCTTAAATACACTCTTAGCTACTAATACTGCCAGGCTCTCTTTGGAAACACAGGATGCATGCAGAAACGTCTACTCTAGCAAGTATCTGGCTAAGAGATTATACACAGTGGAACAATCAACCCAGAAAATTAGAGTAATTTCATCTCCCTGGAACTCTATTCTCTCATCTATAAAGTAAGAGAGACAAGATGATTCAGCATCTCATCATGGTAAGTCCCAGTCAGCAGTAGCTGCCAGCCCTGCTCAGAGAAAGTGGTGTTACTTAGAATTCTCCCTCTGTAAATCTGAACTTATTCAATAAACCTGTTCAAAAAGGTTCTGATCAATCTCTATTTCCATTATGACAGCAGTCTTAAACACTGCACACACACACACACACAGAAGCACGCACGCATACACATACCCTATGAGACTTCTTTTACCACCCAGCTCTCTCCTATCAGATTCCACTAGCACCTAACCCAGGGCACTAACCATGACATAGGGATTGCGTACATTTTTATAAAAGTATCTTTTATAAGCCTTCTCTCTCTCTCTCTCTCTTGCCAGTCCTAGGGCTTGAACTCAGGGCCTGGGCACTGTCCTTGAGCTTTCTCAAGGCTAACATTCTACCACTTGAGCCACAGCACCACTTCTGGCTTTTTTGGTAGATGTGGTACCAAGGAATCACACCCAGGGCTTCATGCATGCTAGGCAAGCATTTTACCACTAGGCCACACTCCCAGCCCCTCTTTTATAATTTTTTGGTTATTTATTAATTAGATTTTTATCTTGAGGAGTATTTTTTCTATACTTTCTCTGGATATAAATATTTTTACCAAGTAAGTGATTCATATTTTTCCTTCTCATCAGTTCCTTTTATTCTCACCTGCTTAATTATTCAGTTGATTTTTTATTTAACACATAATTTTGCGTGTGTGTTTTTTTAGTTCATAGTTTCAGATATGAAGGCTGCCAAGGAGTTTCTAATCCGACATGGCCTCTGAGGAGAATTAATTGACATTTCTTAAGCTCAGTGTCCTCTAAAGTTCTTTTCGCGGACATTTTTCATAGATATATCTGATTGTCCTATGTTTTATGCAAAGCTTATCCAAGTAAATCTTTTTAATATCACTTCATATGATTAACAGAAAGAATTAGAGATTTTCAGATGGCTCACAAAAAAAGAAAGAAAAGCAACAATCATACCTGCTAGTTCATTGTAACACATGGATAGCCATGGTTTTCTTTTACTAGTTTGGCACTCTGTTGTCTTTTCTAAATTCAAAGGATGACCCCATGGAATATTTCCTTATTACTTTCTAATTTTTATTAATCCTTCTATTTTGACCCAAGGATGTCTTAATGAGGGTAATTACTCTGGTAGCTACGCTCCTTGCATACTTAATTAAAATTTTTAACAATGGAAAGTGTTTGCAGAGGCACACTAATGGAATTTTAAGTCTGAACAACATGAATATATTATGTAGGCTTTTCTGATGAATAGTGCCCTTGCCATTGAACTGTTAGAATATCCTAAATAACTTTTGGACTATGGTAGTGAAGCTTACAAATATATATATATATATATATATACACATATATATACACATACATATATATATGTGTGTGCATACACATATATACATATACATATGTGTATACACATACATATGGCAGTAACAAAGCCAAAGCAATATAAAATGTCATAGTGCTATTGTAAAATTTGGGGAGAATTTTGCAATTTAAGGTGGCTTTGTACATGTGAAAGTCAAAAGAAGATAAACGTGACAATATAGCATAGATAAGGCTTGCTTCTCATCATGTGTTTCAACAGGGAAGTGACCTTTACCATAGATCCAACTGATACATCTTAGACATCCTTGTCATTCCTGTTTCCTGTCAAGACAGTCAGCAAGTTAACAGCCTGAACTATTGGAGTTTTAGAAGGCCTCGATTCCAGGTCTTTTTGTCAGCATCTTTTAATGTGTCTTCTCATATGTTAGATGAAGATAAGTATCCCTCCTTGGTGAAAAATAAGCAGGGTTAAAGAGGGTAGGAGAATACTTTGTAATCCTATCTAGATGTCAAGGCAGTGCTGTCTGAAGCAGCAGCATTTCCCCAACTGTTTAATGGCTATTCAGTTATTTCAAAAGGACAGTGATAGCTGAAGGGCTCTGCAGCTGATCCTTCTTACAATTACATAACTAGCAGTAATGCTTCTTGTTCAGAAACTGTAGCTTTCCATGTGTCTGTTGCTTTAGGAGGGGAGCAGTTTTGCAAATTGAGTCAATGGCTGGTGGGGGCTAGAGATGTGAAGGAAAGATGAATTGACAACACGAGGTGCTTCTTTCTCCATCCAGTCTTAATCTTTCTGGGTAGTTTTTACCACTGCCATTATCTTCTTCCTGTGAGCTTCCTTTTCTTCTATTCTTGTCTCCTCCTCTTCTAGCTCCCTTTTCCTCCCTCTAGTGCCTGGTTCTTTTCTCTTGGACTAAGGAGAGGGGGGAGAAAAAGCCAGCTTCAAGACTGTCAGATTGAAGTTTCTGCATGAAGTGTCTGGTGAATACATTATAGATTCACATGACATTTACTACTCAACTGTGCATTCCAGCATGTTATTAGTCACTTTCATGTCATCAGTTACGGTTCTGTATGGATATCTTCATGCTACGAATGAGTGTTACAGTTAATAGGAGATGTCTGTAGTATTTTTTTTGCCAGTCCTGGGGCTTGAACTCAGGGCCTAGGCACTGTCCCTGGGCCTCTTTAATACTCTACCACTTGAGCCACAGTGTTAGTTCTAGCTTTTTTGAATATTTTCTTGCTGATGAGTCTCATGGGGATGTTTCTGGCTGGGCTGGCTTTGAACCTCCATCCGCAGATCTCACTTCCTGCGTGACTATGGTTACTGGTGTGAGATGTCGGCACTTGGCTTGTAGTATAATTTTTAAAAACACTGGAGTCATCTAAATATGACTCTCAGAATTACAAGGGTTTAATCTCTTTGTATTTATCTCTAGGGCAGGAGCGATTCGGCAATATGACACGCGTGTACTATAAAGAGGCTGTTGGTGCTTTTGTTGTGTTTGATATATCAAGAAGTTCGACTTTCGAGGCAGTCTTAAAATGGAAAAGTGACCTGGATAGCAAAGTTCATCTTCCCAATGGCAACCCTATTCCTACTGTCCTCCTAGCCAACAAATGTGACCAGAAAAGGGAAGGTGGCCAGACTCTGCCTCAGATGGACCAGTTCTGCAAAGACCATGGCTTCAGTGGGTGGTTCGAAACCTCTGCCAAGGTACACTCTGCTTTATGGTTTAATCTGTTTCCTTTGTTAGTATTAGAAGTGATGTGAAACATTTAGATGGATTTCAGAGAGGTTTTAGGTTTTTAAGCCCCACCCCCCAAAAGAAAAGTATGGCATAGGTATGATATAGCTTCCCTAACCCCACAGCAGCACCTTAAAAATGAGCAATTAGGAAGTGATTGAAAGAGCAAGTTTTGTATTAAAATAATAGTGTTACTTAAAAGAAAAGTCAAATAATATTTCCTGTGAGTTTGAGTTTTCACTGAGATACTTCTCATGACACTGGAAAAAAACTGGGCAATAAGGTATACAGTCCAGAACAAGTGTGTTTGACTTTTATAAGACAGTTAAAGAGCCTAGGGAAGTGTCCCTGGTGAAGATGCATGCATGCCACATGCAGTAAGGCCTTGGAAAGAAATAGATTTAACTGTGTGAAAGATTTTTAAAAAAAGAAAAACAGTCATCATTTGTGACGTGCTTCTTTTATGAGTTGGATGGAAATTTTTTTCTGACATTGGGAACTGGACATTTTTTTAAATTGAGAAAGAATGCTAGCATGGATTTTTATAAGGTTTAATAATTGAGCAATACTAAAAAGTAAAAGTGAGAATGGGAAGTACAAGCTATTTGCAGGGTTATATATACTGAAAGTTTCGTAGAGGAGAATGCAAATCATGATTGGACATAAAAATGCTAATATGTTTAAGAAATGATGACAAACACCAACTTGTGAATTCATCTATTCTTAACAAGTTCAGCCTTAGAGCATATGTTGTATAGATTTCTTTTATATGTGTATTGTGTCTGTCTGTGTATACCATTGTTCCTCTAAATCATTCTAGGCACCTAACACTAAGTTGCTTTTAGCTTTACTAGCAATTTACCCCCACAGTGATGCCTGTAGTGATCAGAATAAAAGGGTGAAAGCAAGTGAAAAGACTACACCATAGGGCAGCCTTGAAATGTTGAGTGATGGTAGTGTGATTGGAGTAAAAATGAAAATGCCTCCTAGATGTCTGGAGGTTGAAATGAGTATGCCTGAGCTACAAATTAGTAATATCAATAAGTATACTCTCTGCCTTGAGCCAGGAACTTGGCCTAGTGGTAGAGGGCTTACCTAGCATGCATAAAGACCTGGGTTTGGTAGAGTGCTAGCCTTGAGAAAGCCCAAGAACTGTACCCAGACCCTGAGTTCAAGCCCCAGTACTGGCAAAATACATACATACATACATACATACATACACTCTCTTACTTAGTTTCATAAATCAAAGTTGAGGTGGAGTAAAGGTGAATTCAGTTTTGCGTGTTTGCATGAGTATTGAACTGGACAGGAAAGAAGAAATCCATAAAGAAAAGACTTTGGAGAGAGAAGTTGTTCAGAGATATATCCCTGCTTCCTCTGGATGTATGCTGACTAATTTGCTTTAACTTCCTAACTTCATTGCAAAAAACTATATCTATAACATGTAGATCAATGTTTGTAGAAGAATATTAATTCTGTATTGCAGATAAAGTCCACTTTAAGATTTCATTAGAAATCTCATAGGACTTATAATCTGGGACTACATGAGTGGTCACATTTATCACATTTCTACACATCATTTCATACAGACATGAGAGGGAAAAATCAGTTTAAAATTTCCCTGAGCATCGATGGCTTAGGGAAATAATCTTAGCTACTCAGAAGCTGAGATCTGAGGCTCACAGTTTGAATCCAGGCTGGGTGGGACAAATCTTTGAAATTCGTATCTCCCAATTAGCTAGAAAAAAAACGCCAAAAGTGGAGTTAGAGCTCTTACAATAGAGCCCCATCCTCTCTGACGAATCTTCCTAGGTGCTTTTACCTTTAATGCTTTCATTTAATCACAGGTCCCAGCATAATTTATTCTTTGCTTATGCATTTCAGGATAACATAAACATAGATGAAGCCACCCGGTTCCTAGTGGAGAATATCCTTTTGAACCACCAAAGCTTTCCTAATGAAGAAAGTGACTTGGACAAGATTAAACTGGATCGGGAGACCTTGGTAGCTGAGCACAGATCCCAGTGCTGCTAATGGGCGCTGCCTCTTACGTGCCCTGCCTCAGAGCAGAGGGTTTGGCTGTGAGTGTGATACTGGGCTCCATGAATCTCCACAGGTGCATGTCATCTCATCTCATCTGCCAGTGTCCCCAGGAATCTCTGCACACTGAAGATGAAACACGTGGAACAGTATCTCTGCTAGAGCCTGTGATTTACAGAAAAATCCTAGGCATTATTCTACCATTATATGAAGCCTAATGTTTACATCCTTTTATGAATCTCTGTAAATGACTTTGAAGTTGTAGCTTTATATGTAAACCCGGGGATGGTAATAAATCTTCCCTGTGGTGTTTCTGAGATTTTTGAGTCTCTGCTTTTCTTTCCTTATGCCATCTCCTCTTGCCACAAAGGTTTTGAAATTACGTTAGCCATGAAGGTTGAAGTTCATGGTTAACGGCTCTATTTGCCATTCAAAACTTTGGTAGTTCATGTAGAATTGTTATCTCTAAATGCATTTATTTCACCATTTATTACTTACTGGGTATGTGGCCACTCCTCTAAAACACAGCAGTAAGATGGTTTTCCTGTGTACACAGAAAGTACTCACACCACTGTGCATTGGCTGTGGTTGCAATCACATAGAAGCAGTGCAAATGAGTATTTCTTCGTCTTTTCTTTCTCTCCTCTCTTCTGTGTGTATGTTGGTTTCTGAGAAAGGTTCTTATTGGTATTAACATTACCATTCTCTCTAGTTGAATCCATTCTTTTCATATCTATTGTGGTAATAGTCAAAATGAGATTTTATCTTTAAAACACGTATGAATACATGTGACATTCTTTAAAACATGTATGAATACGTGTGAACTTCTTTAGTATTGTGAAAGAAAATAGGTCATATATAGCTTTGTATAAGGTTTTCAACATTTATAGTATAATGCCAGACACATTTAAGGCAAATTCACAATATTTGCATTGTCATTTAACCCAACGATGGAAAAGAACAAAACTTTGTTATTTTAGTGTGTGTGTGTGTGTTCATGTTCGTGTTCCTGTTTGTGTGCTAATACAAGGGCTTGAACTAAAAGCCTTTGGTTTTATATTTTAGCTTTTTCTATTCAAGGCTGGCATTCACCACTTGCGTGCCACTTCTGGCTTTTTGGTAGGTAATTGGAGGTAAAAATCTCTGGACTTTCCTGCCCAGGCTGGCTTTGAACTATAATCCACAGATCTCAGGCTCCTGTGTAACTAAAACTGTAGGCATCAGTCACTGATAGGTGCCAATGATAAATATTTTTACCTGAAGCCTGCGTTTTGAGTTTCTAGAAACATACTTCACTGCCATAGAAGTTTGCGTCTGTTCACTTTTGCTTTTTAAGAGACTTAGTCATTTCATAGGAAATTACAACTGCATTCTTGCAAAGATTTTCTAAGGGCTTTTGTGCTGTCGTCTGAATTTAATATACAATGAAATATTGAAAAAATTATTCATATTGTATGTGACTTTGGTAAGAAAGACCCATGCATTTATTAAGAACAGAAGAAAAACTAACATAGAACTGTATGTTTTTCTCACAAATGTGTTCTGGGAAGAACTACAAGTTGTCACAAGCCTTAAAATGGAAGCTCTCTCTCATTTAAGTATTGCTCAGAAATCACAAGTATGTTTCTATGTATGCCAACTATATGTAAGTCAAAGTGTCCTTTTGTCTCTGTAGCCATTTAATTATATACAGAATCTGATTTATTGAATTGAGAGATTTGGGTTTTGTTTGTCTTTGACTTGTTTTTGCTTTTCACCAGTCCTGGGATTTGAACCCAGGGCCCCAGTATACCTCTACTTTGGGCTTTTTTGTGGTTATTTGGAGAAACGAATTTCATGGACTTCCCTGCCTAGACTGGCTTTGCACTGTGATCTGAGGATCACCAAAATGGGATGCTCACAGGAAATACAGTGAAAGATCAAAAAACAGAAAGGAATTTCACTTTTTCACAATGCCAAGCAGGTTTAGCACAAATTCTCAAGAGATGATCCACAGCTAATCTTCCAGCCAGGGGGGAGACATGACATCATTTGTGGCCCACTGTTGATCCGAAATCCAATCAGAATGGGAGATGAGGATCTTTGTGTTGCTAAAATCAAAATCACCTTCTTGAATCTTTATGACAGAAAGCTAGGGCAGAGGTGATCATCAAAGTTACAGGAACTGAGATAACAGCTATTGTCTCTCTTTTGATTGCATTTTTGAAAGATGGCTCCCAGGCCAATCAAAAGCTCCTCAGAGGCTCATTTAACTCAATGGTTTTGCACAAAATTTATTCTCAGAAATTGAATAGAGTGTCTCTTCCCTTATTTTTGATGGGGGAATTTACACTATTTTTGTATGTTTTACCCTTAATAATCAGCCCTGAATAAACAGAGAAAGTTAGAGGCTCACACCTGTAATCCTAGCTACCCAGGAGACTGAGATCTGAGGATCAGAGTTCAGAGCCAGACTGGGCACAGAAGCACCTGAGACTCTTATCTCCAATTAACCCCTAGAAAATGGGAAGTGGGGTTTCGCTCCAGGGTAGGGCGGTAGCCTTGAGCTGAAGAGCTCAGGGACAGTGCCCAGGCCGAGTTCAAGCCACATAACACACACACACACAAAGAAAGAGAAGTCTCTGTCTCCTCACTACTGTGTTACGTATATATTTTGTGTGGAATATATAATACATAATACATATATGTATATATTCTGTGCAAAAAATTAAATGTTCCTTTTCAGGGCAAAAATGAGCACATAATGCTGCGTAGTAATATAACAGTTACATAAAAACTTCAAAAGAGTATTACAAACTTTGTGAGCCTCTAGAAAGGTAAATGCCGATTTTTTTTTTTTGGCGGGAAGATGGCGGTGGTTCAGTTTGAGTCTTTCTGAGCTCTCGCCAAGACACCAGTTCTGGCAGCGTAGGGGACAGTACACACCTCAAATCGATCCTAAGTAAGCTTTAGCGACACACAGATCTCAGTCACAGAGGAAAAAGGCAGAAATCCGGCACAAAGAAGACAACGGGGACCGGTTCCAGCCGCTCGGAGCAGCCGCGGAGACAAAGCGGCTCTTCTGAATCTGAGCAGCAGTGCTTCTTGGCGCCTTCACCCGCCGGCTGCAGACAGAGCCACCCAGAGCCTGCGGGAACCCAAAGCCGACACCCGGCTGTGCACTGACCTGCCAGCTTCAGGGAACCGGAGAATCCAGCAACTTGTGAGTACCACCAAGGAGAAGTTTCCACTTCTACTCGCCGATCAGCATTGGGAGGGAGCCCCTCCCCCACAAGCTGAGCGCAGCTCCATCTTGACTACTGGCAAAGACCCAGGCCAAAGCAATTGGAACCTGAGGGGTGGTGTTGGCGACGCCATCTTTCTTACTGGCAAAAGATTTCCCAGAGATCTCTTAGCTGGAAATCCGGCCCCAAAGCTGCTGAAGTCCTTCCCCTGCGCCAGCCACAAGCCTGGTAAACACAACCCGCCCGCCAATCTTTCAGCTTCTTTTTCCCAAACAAACAATCTGATCCGAAAAACCTCATAGCCAAATCACAAGAGAAAAAGACTTTCTGAACTGTTTGGATCCCAAATTTAGTGGAGACACAAGTTTCCTATACTGCCCTGACCCCCCACCAAAAAAAATATCCTGAAGAAGACTTTTTTGTTGTTGTTGTTCTTTTTCTTTGTTTGGGGTTTTTGTTTTTGTTTTTTTTTTCTTCCACCCCTTCTTTCATTTGCATTTATAGCTGTTCTTATTTTATCTTTACCATCCTACCTACACTTTTTTTTTTCTCTTTTCTCTTCTGCATCCCTCTGTCACTGTGGTCGTTCCTGGAAACATAGTGACAGCTCTGGGTACAGTCTGAATACAAATGATATATATAGATAGATAGATAGATAGATAGATAGATAGATAGATAGATACAGTCACCTGCTTTTTAATCTCCTGGTCTCAACCCTAGTATTTCTTAAGTAAGAGCTCACAATAGTGAGGAAACTCCCCCCACCATTTTCTTTCTCTTTTCTTTTTTTTGTTGTTGTTCTTTTTGCTTTTTTGTTTTTCTTTTTTGTTTCTCTGTTTTTTTGTTCGTATGTTTTCTTTTGTTTTTTTTTGTCCTTGTTGTTGTCTTACTTTCCTTTTTTTCTTTCTTTATTTTTAAAATTTTCCATCATTGAAATCTATATCTACCTCCCTCTTTTCTCGATATATTCTTCTTATTACCCTTCTTACTTTCATAAGGTTTATCTAATACTTTCCAAATATTGTACTCAAATACACTACCTGCTAATCAACTTAGGTCAGATATCCTTACCCTATACCCTTTCTTCATTACTATAATAATTTTACACTCCTACGTTATTCCTCTTGTACCTCCCCTGATCTCTCTCATACTATTTTTCTATCTCTGATCCTCTGTTCATCTTTCAACCCTTATAATGCATGGATCTACACTTGATGGCTGTTCAGCAATACTGTATATATAGGTGTTCAATGATACTCTAGGTCCAGAGGGACTTAAATACAATAGAGGTTGGATTGAGAGGCTTATTGTTTTGGTCATAAATTGGTGACCAGTGGTTGTATTAGACTGGTCTGTAAGTATACAATAAGAAAGAGTGATAATACCAATCAAAAATTGTGAACATCTTGTGTCTGCCAGCTAAAGAGGTCGAGGTTAGTTATATGTGAAAAACTATAATCATGTTTAGAATTAATTGTGCTCCCATTTTCAAATGGGCAGAACAAGAAACTCAAGAAAAATGTCAAATCAAGGAATAACATCCCCCACCCAATATAAACAGACAATGGAACAGTCACTGGCAAACCTAGAGGAGAGTCTTCCAAGTGCTTTACAAATGCAATTAATAAACATCATTAATGAAAAGTGTGAAAATATAAAGAAAGAGATAAGGGAGGAAGCCATAGCTAAACAAGAGGAAACCATAAACAAGGTGATAAGTGAAAAAGGAGAAGCCATAAAGGAGGCCATACTAAAGGTTTTTCAAAGAAAAATGGATGAATTCATAGAAACCACAATCAAAAAGGTGACCAAACTCCAGCAAATGTCCAAAGAGAATAAAGCTACTGAGCTAACCACTCAAAAGGAAATAAAGGAGCTAAAGAAATCCATACATGATCTAAAAGGAGAGATGCAAGGCATCAAAAATGAGCAATTAGAAGCAAGGGAGATGAAAAATAAAGTAGATAGCTTTGATAGCAGAAGAGAGAATTTCTGGGGCTGAAGATAATTTAGTTGTTATAGAGAAAGAACAGAAAATGAGTCAATCCAAATCTAGGAAAAATGAGAGAGCGCTTCAGGAGGTCCAAGATACAATTGGGAAGCCCAATTTAAGGCTAATTGGTATTGAGGGGGTCTGGAGAAAGAGGTCAATGTTATTGGAAATATACTTCAGGGAATCATCTCAGAGAATTTCCCAATTATCCAGAAGGGCAGGCCCATCCAGATACAAGAAGCTTTTAGAACCCCAAACAGACCTGATCAGAAAAGAACATCCCACTGCCACATCGTAATCCGAACTGGATCAATAGAAACCAAAGAAAGGATCCTAAAGGCAGCCAGGGAGAAGGGATCAATAACCTATAAAGGCAAACCAATCAGAATAACCCCAGATTTCTCAGCAGAGACCATGCAAGCAAGAAGTGTCTGGAAGCATATATGTCATGCCCTTAAGTCAAATAACTACCAACCAAGAATACTGTACCCAGCTAAGCTCTCATTCATAACTGAGGGAACAATAAAAACATTTAATTCCAGGGAAAAGCTGCAACAATATGTAGCAACAAAACCAACACTACAGAGAATTCTCAAAGATGTTCTATACATAGAAAACCAAAATAAATGCAATATAGGGAAAGAGATGGCACCTAAACAGCATACCATCTAAGGACCACAAGAACTGTCAAGACACTGGCCCAAATAAAAGCTTTTAAAAATGGTAGGAACTAATAAATATCTCTCAATCCTAATGCTCAATATCAATGGACTTAACTCTCCAATAAAATGGCATAGACTGTCTAGTTGGAACAAAAAGCAAAATCCATCATTCTGCTGTCTTCAAGAGACACATCTTACCCAAAAAAACGAACATTTTTTGAAAGTGAGAGGTTGGAATCAACTCTATCAAGCTAACGGCCCCCATAAACAGGCTGGAGTTGCCATCCTCATATCAGATAAAATAGACTTCAAACTAAAATTAGTGAGAAAAGACAAAGAAGGTTACTACATACTACTAAAGGGATCTTTCCTCCAGGAGGACATACGGTCCTAAATATCTACATACCCAATCCCGGAGCTCCAAACTTCATCAAGCAAACTTTACTTACACTGAAACCATATATAGATCGAAACACAGTGATTGTTGGAGACTTTAACACACCACTCTCACCTATGGACAGATCAACAAGGCAAAAAATCAATAGAGAAACCTTAGAATTGAACAACTATATAGACCAACTAGATCTAACAGACATCTGCAGAATATTCCACCCAGCAACAACACAATATACATTTTTTTCAGCAGCACATGGAACATTTTCCAAAATAGACCACATCTTAGAGCATAAAACAAACCTGGACACATTCAGAAACACTGAAATTATTCCCTGCATGCTCTCAGACCACAAAGGCATCAAATTGGAACTGAACACACATCTCCACCAAGGAAATCCCTGTAACTCATGGAGATTAAACAACACATTATTGAATCACCAATGGGTCATCAAGGAAATCAAAACAGAAATCCAACAGTTTATGAAATTTAATAATAAGGAGCACACAAAAAAACAGCTCCTTTGGGACATGGCAAAGGCAGTACTCAGAGGAAAATTTATAGCACTGAATGCCTATAACAACAAGTTGGAAAACTTGCAAACCAACAAGTTAATGTGTCACCTTAAGCTCCTGGAAAAAGAGCAACAAACCAACCCTAATCCCAGTAGAAGGAAGCAAATTATTAAAATCAAAGCAGAATTAAATGACTTGGAATCCAAAAAAATCTATAGAAAGAATCAACAAAACAAGAAGTTGGTTTTTTGAAAGAATTAACAAAATTGACAAACCCTTAGCAAACCTTACCAAGAAAAGAAGAGAGCATATCGAAATAAACAAAATCACAGATGAAAATGGTAATATCACCACGGAAATTACCAAGATCCAGAGTATCATGAGGGAATACTTTTCAAACCTTTACGCCAACAAATTTGAGAATCTAGAAGAAATGGATGAATTCCTAGCCAATATTAACATGCCCACACTGAACCAAGAAGAACTGACCCAACTAAACAGGCCTGTTTCAAGCACTGAAATAGAAATGACAATAAAAGACCTTCCACCTAAAAAAGCCCAGGGCCAGATGGACTCACCGCTGAATTCTATAAGGTCTTCAAGGCAGAACTCACACCAATAATCCTCAAGCTCTTCAACGAAATTGAAAATGAAGGTTCTTTACCAAACTCATTCTATGAAGCCAGTATAACCCTCATCCCCAAACCAGACAGAGATTCATCAAAGAAGGAGAACTATAGACCTATTTCTTTGATGAACATCGATGCAAAACTCCTCAATAAAATACTGGCCAACCGTCTATAACAACTTATCAAAAAAATTATACATTATGATCAAACAGGATTCATCACAGGGAGGCAAAGCTGGTTCAACATACTCAAATCAATTAATATAATTCAACACATCAACAGGAGCAAGGACAAAAACCACATGATTGTCTCAATAGAGGCAGAAAAGGCATTTGACAAGATCCAACACCCCTTTATGTTAAAAGCTCTGGAGAAACTAGGAATCCAAGGAACATTCCTCAATGTACTAAAGGCTGTGTATGACAAACCCACAGCTAGTATTATACTTAATGGCGAAAAGCTAAAGCCATTCCCTCTAAAATCAGGAACGAGACAAGGATGCCCACTCTCTCCACTACTCTTTAACATAGTACTGGAATGAGGCAAGAAGCAAGCATAAAGTGGATCTAAGTAGGGAAAGAGGAAATAAAACTATCCCTCTTTGCAGATGACATGATTCTGTATTTAAAGAATCCTATAGACTCTACTCCTAAGCTCCTTGAGCTGATTCAAAACTTTGGAAGGGTAGCAGGCTATAAAATTTACCCTCAAAAATCAACTGCCTTCCTCTATGCCAACAGTGAGAGGAACGAGGCAACAATCAGGAAAGCAACTCCTATTGCAATAGCCTCAAAGGAAATAAAGTACCTAGGAATTACCTTAACTAAAAATGTAAAGGACCTTTTTGATGAAAACTTTAAAACTCTGAAAAAAGAAATTAAAGCAGAACTGAGGAAATGGAAAAACCTCCCATGCCTCTGGATTGGAAGAATTAACATTGTGAAAATGACAATCTTGCCAAGGGCTATCTACAAATTCAATGCAATACCCATCAATATCCCAATGTCATTCTTTAAAGAAATAGAAGAGGCAATCCAAAATTTCATATGGAATAATAAAAGACCCCTTATAGCAAAAACACTTCTTAGCAGAAAGAACAGCGCTGGAGGAATTACAATATCAAACTTTAGACTCTGTTACAGAGCAATAATTATCAAAACAGCTTGGTATTGGCACAAGAACAGGCCAGAAGACCAATGGAATAGAACTGAGGACCCAGATATTAAACCACAGACCTATGGCCACCTAATCTTTGACAAGGGAGCCAAAAAAATAGAATGGAAGAAAGATAGCCTCTTTAACAAGTGGTGGTGGCAGAACTGGTTAAGCACCTGCAGAAAACTAAAGTTGGATCCTTCTTTGTCACCCTGCACTAGAATTAACTCCAGGTGGATCAAAGACCTGGAGGTAAATGCTGACACACTGAAAAGTTTACAAGAAGGAATAGGAGATACACTAGGCCTCCTTGGCACAGGTCGAAACTTTCTTAATAAAGACCAAGAATCACAACAAATCAGAGAAAGGCTGGATATGTGGGACTGCATTAAACTGTAGAGCTTTTGTATGGCAAAGGACATAACTAGTAAATTAGTTAGGAAGCCTACAGAGTGGGAGAAGATCTTCACCAACCATACAACGGACAAAGGCCTCATATCTAAAATATATGAACAACTCAAAAAATTAAATCACTCCAAAACTAATCTCCAAAGTAACAACCATCCCATTAAAAATGGGCCAAAGACTTAAAGAGAGTCTTCTCTGAAGAAGAAACAAAAATGGCCTATGGACACATGAAGAAATGCTCAACGTCTCTGGTCATAAAAGAAATGCAAATCAAAACAACTCTAAGATTCCACCTCACTCCAGTTAGAATGGCCAGGATCAGGAAAACGAATAACAACAGATGCTGGAGGGGATGTGGCCAGGAGGGATCACTACTACCCTGTTGGTGGGAGTGCAAACTCGTTCAACCACTATTGAAAGCAGTATGGCAGTGCCTCAAAAGGCTAAACATAGAGCTTCCCTATGACCCAGCAATTCCACTACTTGGCATTTACCCAACCATCCAGAAACTAGGGCATACTAAATCCACTAGCACATCAATGTTCATTGCAGCATTATTCACCATAGCAAAGATATAGAACCAACCTAGATGTCCCTCAGTTGATGAATGGATCCACAAGATGTGGTATTTGTACAGAATGGAATTCTATGCTACTGTCAGAAAAAACGACATCACCCCATTTTTTAGGAAATGGAAAGACTTAGAAAAAATCATATGAAGCGAAGTAAGCCAGACTCAAAGGAACTTAGGCTCAATGGTTTCCCTCATTCATCATAACCAGTAGAAACCTTGGGCTCCAATAGCAAAGATTTGCAATAGAGCAAAAATTTGATACATAAGGCCATATAGTATGAAGCTAATTGAATGGACCTCTAGGATATTGAAACAAAAGCTATATAACGAATGATTGCTGTCCTTAAGGTGCTATGTTATCTCTCATTTCTTTTGCTGTTCCTTTGTTATCTCATATTGTCACAATATCTCACTTTGTTATCTGATATATTGGGTACATTTGTATTTGGTTACTTGAAATTGGACAGGGAAGGGGGGAAAACCAAGAGGGGGAGTGGGGGGAGGGTAATGGGGACCAAGACATGTGGAAGGGTATCAATGTATGTGAATTAATGCACCTTCTATCTGGCAAATATCATGTAACCCTTTTATTAAGTACAATAAAAATATCTTAAAAAAGGTAAATGCCAACTTTCTTATTACAACTGGCTCAGAAAAAAGTTGATACAGAGAAAGGTGATATTACATTTGGCTGATTTTAGCTTCTGAGATGATATTAACATTTTTGTAGGCAGTGGGTTATATGTGTTATTTTACATTGGTTATTGTTTGCTATACCATCAGTGAAATTAAAAGCATACCCATTTGTAATATGAAAAAAAATCTGAATTATCTTACTTTTACTACATAAATTACATGATCAATGATTTTTCCCTTTGAAGATCCTATATATGTCAGGTTATTTTATAAAGATTCACATAACTTCTTAGCTATTCGTTGATGCAATATCCAGCTTGGAGTAAAAAGGCACGTTTGCATTCGTATCGACGAGATTTTAGTCTTGCTAACTCTAGCTAGCATTCTAGAATAAACAGTAGAGCAACTTGAAGAACAGGTTCCTAGGTGTATGAAATCAAGTGATGTGCACATCTCCTTTATACAAAATTCTATTTGAAAAGTGAACAAATGAAAACATAGCTAAGGGGTCAAGCATGTCATTTAATGATAGAACATTTACCTAATATAACTGAAGTTCTGAAACCCATCCTAGAGGTTTAACCTGAATCCATACATAGTTCATCTACTCTTATTTCCAGTTCCTTCAATCATTATTTATGACTGTTCTGACTTGTGCATGCCAGAAAGACTTTGATCCAATAACTAATTTTTTTTTTGCCAGTCCTGGGCTTGAGCTCAGGGCCTGAGCACTGTCCTTGGACTTTCTCAAGGCTAGAGCTCTACCATTTGAGCCTCAGCACCACTTCCGGCTTTTTTTTAATGTATGTGGTACCAAGGAATTGAACCCAGGTCTTTGTGCATGCTAGGCAAGCACTTTAACCACTAGGCAAAACTCCCAGCCCCCCAATAACTAATTTTTACTTCAAGTAGTGGAAGTATATAGGGATGAACTCCCATTGAAATATTAGTGCCACAGTCCTGCATTTATATTTCTGAGATGCTAAGTTTTATTTTCCCCAGTTACTACCCATGTGATATATTAAACCAAGAGATGAAGAAGAAAGAGAAACTGGAGCTTTCTCTTCTCACTAATGACATGGACAAGCTTTCACATGGTGACACTTCCAGTGGTGGTATTTTGGGAACTGCATGTAATGAAAGAATCTTTTAACCTTTACTAAATGACATATTTGTAAGTTCATCTTTAAGCCTTTTTGTCCTTTTCATCACTTAATGATGAACTTGCAGAGGAGAAAGGAAGGTGGCCTATCAAATGGAGTTACCTATGAACTTCTCTTTTCATTTCGTCTGCTTTCATTACTGAAGAACTGCTTGCCAATTTCCACTGTGTCCTTAAATAGAATTTTTATTTGGCTCCCAGTCCTTAATGTTTTAAATAAAATATCTATGTCCTCTGGCTGGTTAATACTGTTCTGACATCTGCTTTAGGAGTTACATGAAAATGGAGGAATTTATGATTAAGAATATACAGCTTATTTTTCCTTTATATTAGACATGTAATGTTTGAACATTGCCTTGAAGCAAAGATGAGGAAGAGCTATTAAACACAAAATTCAAAATTATTGTTTTATTTAATAAAGTGAGATAACTTCTTACAAACATTCAATGTAAAATTATTTTTATTGTTATTAGCCATCTAAACTTTACAAGATCAGAATCTATACAAAGATACCCTTGAAACGGAATGATGTGACCAGTGCCTCTTAGAGGCAGCCGTATGAAGACTTAGATAGGGAAAATGGCATGTGCAGACTTTACACTGGAAGAATGAAAAAGACCATCCAAAACAATTGGGAAACTGCCATAGTACAGAAAGATGAAGGGGAGGGGAAGAAAAAGGACAGAGGAGAGGGAAAGAGACCATTCAAATTGTAAGAGAAGTACAAATGTCTGTGACTGCTGCTGAAGACATTCAGTTATTTATAGAAAACCTAACACATTCAAAAATCCCAGTCAGAACAAGTAAACTAGTTTAGCACAGTTGCAGACCTGAAAAATCAATGAAAAAAGCCAGTTGCATTTTCAGTATTACGAATCCCACTTATAATAAATACCTCAAAAGGAATAAAATTCTTAAACATAATTTAACAAGATATCAAAGATTCATGCTCTGAAAACTAAAAAATACTACTAAAAGAAAGTAGAGCAGATATTCTGACAACATTCAAAAACTTAAGTAGAAGCATAAACACTATATGATCACTGTTATGTAACAGAAGCAAAGACTTGAAAAATGGCCATGAAGGCAAAGGGAAAGGAGGAGGAATTGTTCCACAAAAAGCATTCAGTGTTTGTTATGCAAGAGTGATACTCTATAAACATCTCCTGTGTATCATAATGCCTATAACAATTACTGTAATTTGCACTTTGTTTTGGTTTGGTTTTTGTCAGTCCTGGGGCTTGAACTCAAGGCTTGGGTGCTGTCCCTGAGCTTTTTTGCTAGTGGCTACAGCACTCTACCACTTTGAACCACAGCTTGATTTCCAGTTTTATGATGATTATTTGAGGATAACAGTCTCAGAGACTTTCTTACCTAGGCTGACTTCAAACCACAATCCTTAGGTTACAGCCTCCTAAGTAGGCTAGGATTACAAGTATGAGCCGCCAGTACGCCATCTGTACTTTGAAGTATGTACTCTGATGGTGTTAGCTGTGTCACAAGTGCATACAAATGTCTAAACTCATCAAAATGTCCCTATTAAGCATGAACAATTTTGTGTACAAGTTACAACATAATAAAACTTAACATTTTATAAGGTCAATGACTGAATCAGTTAAATTCTAAAACCATTGGGAAACATGGTACTTATTGTATGTGTTTTTGAAGGGAGAGGATAAGATAAAGCCATCTGAAAGTTTTGATAATGAAATAATCATTATATTTGCACAAGAAAGTAAATGAATTCTAATTGAAAACTTTTCTCAGCTTTGTACAAATGAATTAAAAGGAAAGCACAGATTCCTTAAGCTGCCTTGAAAAGTAGCACTTGAAAAATAAGTGGCAAAAAGTCTAAGCTTGATTCTTAGAAGATCACTGTATTTGTACACTCAGAAAAAAAAATGAGAGAATTAGCTGTGAGAATTCATGTGATTACACATAGTGGGGAAAAATCTTCTCACCTCCTGAAAAATGAAAGCATTATCATGAAAGAAAAATGTACCCAAGGTCTAGAACATGCATGAAATCTAGAGTGACTGAATCTTTTCAGTGCCAAAATATAGAGCAAATATTTACATAAATACACAACTACCAAAGGAATCCAACAGAATAATAAAGAGCAATATGAGATGTCCACAGTCATTTACCACTAAGATTATTTGAAAGCTAATCATGAAATTTACCATGCAAACAAACAAAAAGCTTATCATACGATTTCTCCATTAATGCTGAAAAATACTATGACAAAAATTCATTTCAGCTTGCAAAAAAATAGAAAGTTCTATCTGATGATGATGATGATGATGATGATGATGATGATGATGATGATGATGATTTGTGATACCGATGAGATACATCACTGAACTTGTGGCCTCACTCCACCCAGGCCAGTGCTCTACCTCTGGAGCATTGTTTTCAGATCTTTCACTTATAGTTTGTTTATTTTTCAGATAAATGCTCTTGCTTTTCCTCAAGCCAGCCTCTGAGCACAGTCCTCCTTTCCCTTCCAAGGAGTTGGGAATATAGGTACATATTCTGCAACACCTGTCTAGACTCTCAGTAGTTTTTATTTAGGGTGGTCTTCAAGAGTCATCTATCTTTCTTTCCCAAGTAGCTAGGATAATAGTCGGAATATAATATTTTAGGTGTAACTAGTCAGTAGCTTGGGGATTTAATGGCATGTAGGGATCCGACATAAATGAGATGCAGTTGTAACTCAACTGACAATTTCAGTCTTGCAAAAGAACATTGATATTGAGTTTCAAGATTAAGTGACTATTACAGAAAGTACCATGTAACAAGCATATGAAGGCTTGGTTATATTAGTCTGGTTATTTTGTCAATAAGTTCTAGCAAGCTACATTTCCTGGCAGGTGTTATTGATTATTGACAAAACTTAGACTGCTTAACAGTTAAGGATAATTGTGATTTTTCAAGCAGCTTTTCTTCTCGATGCAGGCTAGCATCTATTGTATCAAGTCTCACAATTATTGTTGTTAAGGAGAGGGCATCTCCAAAGTCCTGATTAAAAGGTGTCATGGTGTCAGCAAATGTGAGGGACTCCAGAGACAGGAAAGGAAGGAAGGAGGACTCCTGGAGTCCTGGGGTCCCTGTAGGGGAGCCTCCACCATGGACCAGGCTAGTTACCTTTTGGATAATAGGTGGAGTCAATCAAATGGTGAAAAGCCTTCTGTCTGATGATCAAGAGTCAGTGGAAGGGGAGAGGAAGAGAGAATAGGGGGAGAGACAAGGCCTTTTCTGGGTGTACACAGATAACCAATAATACCTCAAGCCACCTGGGTTGGCCATCTGGAAGCATGTTCTCCTCTTGTAGGTAATGGCCATGGAGACATGTCAGGTGGCTATTTATCCCAGAGTAAGCTCGGTGGGCTCTGTGCTTGGGGTGAAGAAAGGCATGGGAAAGAGAAGGTAAAAAGCTGCATGAACAGCCATGTAATGAGTAATTGTTGTCCTCAATGTACTGTTATCTCTCATGTCTTTTGCTGTCCCTTGGTTATCTCATATTGTTACAGAATTTCACCTGGTTATCTAATATATTGTATATATGCTTATTTGGTTATTTGAAATAGGATAGGGAAGGGGGGAAAACAAGATGAGGGGCAGGGATGGGGTGAGGGAAATGGGGACCAAGACATGAGAAAGGGTATCAATGTATGTGAAGTAATGCACTTTCTATCTGGTGAATATAATGTAACCCTTCTATTAATTACAATAAAAATATATGAAAAAAAAGGTCGATGAGAGGCGACCAGGAGGCAAGTAAAGGGAACCCAGTTACATCTGGCGTTTTTCTTCTCCCGGGTTTCAGCACCAAATGTTAGGAAAATAGAGAACAGAATAGGCCGAGTTCCTGTTGAGGAGCAGTGAGGGGCGCAGACCTTCCGGCAGGATTGGAGGTTGTGTGTCTGAGCTGGGACAGGAGCTAGGGTTTTATGGGGTCTAAAGGGGTGGGGGAGAAGTTAATGCAAAAGCCATTGGGTCAAGGGAGACAGGGGCTTCCTGGCCCACAAGGGGATGTTGACAGCTAGGCTGAGGCAGATTCCCCTGCTGGAGTCAAGCTTTCTGGTCTTTGCCGGCTTTCCTGGTATCCCTGAGCACCTGGGGAAAACAGGATGGGAGTCAATGCTTCAGTTGTGAGAACAGATTTTTGTTGTTGCTATTAGAACTAGGATTTAGACTTAGGGCCTTGTGCCTCTGTTTATTTCACTCCTTGTGGGAATCTGTGAATAATCTTTAAGCCAAAAAAAATACAGAAACTTAAGAGTAGCAAGGAAAAAATAGTTTTAAAGAATATGATACATTCACAACACTTTTTTCCCCCAGTAATCAAATTCAGAAAAATGACTTGGCGAGGATGTTTTAACAAGGCAATTAACTGGTTTTGAGTATTGGAAAATAAGAGTTGGAAGAGCAATTTGAAAATATTACTATGAGTAACCAACCATTTTAGTATTTGAAGAAGAGATTTAGGTTTTTCTCCAGATAAGAACTGTAGCAACAATTCTTTAGAAAACATTGCTGAAAAAAAATTCCTAAATTACATTCCACTGTGAAAGAAGTTTTACAATGTTTGTAATAGTAACTACCATTTTGAGTCTTATATTTCAGGCTTTTGGACATGTAGGAATCATTAGTTTGACAGTGTGACACCCTAATAACAAATTCAATAAAGTTTGTTTTATTTAGAAACAAAGAGATTTCTGGTTTCACACAGAAATCAGCACAGTGAAGTGAGCACAGATAAATTTAAAGAATAGAAAATTGTAAGAAAAGTGACATAGAACTGTCAATGTCTACAAAACAAGTATATTGATAACTGTGAAAAGCATTTCATTGGCATGATTTTTATGCTTCTAAAGTAATTATTAAAGACAAATCATATGATATCAGATAGATCTTAGAACTGACATTTAAAGACTATTCCAACAAGGTAGAATGCAAGACATGTGAATGGGAAATCACTAGAATCAAAGGAGTTATGAATGGGATAAGACAAACTTATCTATCAAGGATACTATTTTAACAAATGCTAGTAAACACCTATTGAGGTCCAAAATCAGTGGCAATTTGTGAAATAGTAAATGCTCACATTAAAGAGGTACTAAGGAAAAAGAGTAAAGAATTCTGAACTCATAGCCCTCCATAAAGCAATGGTAAACCTGGCAAAAGTCTGGGACATTTTAGTTTTTGAACTATGGCTATTAACTAAAGATTTGCAGCAAGCCAGGGAGCATTTATTTAAGAATATCTAGATTTCAGTGAGAACCAGAGCTTTGTGGAATTTTAAGTTACCCAGGTTTAACACTCTGTTCCAACTCAAATATAGCTTTGAAAATAACAACCTTCACACCCAGTACTAGAAGATGCAGGACAAACTATTGTTTTGACGTATTTAATGATTGCTTAAGGGCAATCACCTGACTTCAAACTTGCTTAGTTCTAAAACTACTATTTAAGAAAGTATTTGTTTAAAATATTAACAGGTAAAAGCTTTTTCTGCCTGCAGCTGCCAATAACAATTGGACAAAGAATAACCTATTTAAAAATCAATGACAAGAAGTCTGGGGACTGAAATGGCTATAGCCCTGAAAAGAAAAAATGTTGTTTGTAGTCTTGGAAAGGTGTTTGCAGGATGTGTGTATGATCATAGGAGATCTTCCTGGGAAGAGCTCAAGCTCACATTCTAGCCCTTAAGTTTCCTTAGAAGTAGGGGAAAGGGCTAAGGTAGAGTTGTTACTTGCTATGGTTTGGTATAGAAGCCATAATACTTAGGAGAACAAAAAATTTTTCAGCTTCTGGTATTATAAGAAATCTTTAGTTAATTATTATCCAATCATGAAGCTAATAAAATAGAGAGGGATTGATCTGTAAGGGTCGCAGAACTCCCACTTAATGGAGGACACCAAGAGACACTTCTTAGGCAAAAGCAAGAGCGAGCTTTATTCGAGCATGCTCTGGCTCTCAGGTACACTTGACCTCGAGATCCGTGAGGTTCAGGTCAGTGGCTGAGAGCCCCGAGGCTTTTTGGAGAGGATCTTATATAGGGCCATACCATCCTTTACCACAGAGCCCGCGCATTGATAGCCAATAATTTTAAAGCATTACAGTGAGGTCTGTACGCAGGCAGCCAATCCGTTTGGAACAATCATATATGTTAACCAATAATATGGGGTAGCAAGGCATACATGCTGAGTTGCATATCTCTGGGGGAAGTGACCCTTGTCCTGGTATAGAGTTAGCTGCCGGCCAGCTGCAGATTACAGATAACAGGACAAACAGGACGTGGGCTGTGTCTTGAGGCCCCGGAGAGAGGGTGAAGGTCCCTTGAGAAGCCTCTTGGGTCTATTTGGTGAAGTATTCACAGATGGTGTGGGTGGTTAGGTAGTTTCCTATAGCAAAGCATATTTGTATAGAAGCCCAAAACAGCTTGGTTACACTAAAAGAAAGGGAACAGAATTTTGTTTTCTTACAAATCAAGCCTGTATAACACTTTGAATTTTTTATTCAAAAAACCAAAATACTACCAAGTCTGCAACTTTTTTGAGTATCTGCTCTCAAAAATGTCTCAGATTAAGGATAATATAGGGTTTTTGGACTGTCTAGTATGATACACAATTATTCCATAAAAATATTCTCAAATCTAAGATACTCCAAAATTGGTGATATTATTCGTCTCATAGATATTGGATAAGATACTCAACCTGTACTTCATTTGTTATTTATAACATATCTTGGCATAAAATTAGCTAAGAAATATTGTTGAACTTATCAGAGTCATTAAAAAATAACCCTAGGTGGAGAGGAACTTGTTTTCAGTACAATATTCCAAGTGTCCAGTTTTCAACAACAATTAATTACAAAGAATGCCAAAAAAGAGACTAAAGTTGGAAACCCAGATATTGGATTTTCTAGACAGTTATTTTAGCTATATTCACAGGGCCAGTGAAAATGATGTAAAAAAATAAAGGAGATAAATGACTTATAAAACAGAAACTATAAGATTAAAAAAGAAGTTATTAAAAAGAACTAAATGGAAATTTTTCTATTAACACTGCAGTGAAAAAATGTTTAGAGGAGCTAAAAGAATATTTGGGAAAGCAAAAACCAAACCAGAGAACTTGACAGTTGAAATTAATGTGTCTGAAAAATGAAGCAAAGAAAGAATGAAGAAAAACAGGTCAGCATACTATGTACCACTGTCAGGATGCAGAAGTAAAGAAAAACATGGTGAAAGATTATATCTCAAGGAACAATACCCCCAAACATACTAAGTTTGATTTTAAAATATTGATCTATACATCCATAGAGTTGAATGAATTCCAAGAACAATAAACTCATACAAAACCATATCGAGGCAGGCAATAATCACATTCCCTGTTTCCAAGAAGCAAAGAGACACTTTGAGAGGACCAAGAGGGAAGTGTTGCATCACATGGGCTCACCTAGCCTAGTATCACATCAGTAAGATCAACAGGCATTACTCACTAGTAATGAAAGAAATAGAAGGGTATATTAAAAATGCTGTAAGGAAAGAACAGAAACAATGTTCAGTTCTCTACCTGATGAAACTACCCTTCAAAAAGAAGTATTACAGAAAGGTAAGATACTAAATCCCCATTTGAGTTGTAATGTATGCTACTGTATATAAGATTTGTTTATATAGAAGTCAATAGGAGAAGGAAACTGAAAGTCTTCCTGGTGCAATTTGCAGAGCTAAGAATTAAATTGAAAGTCTTGCATGTGGTTCTTTCTGTTGCTATGGGCAAGTTACTTGAATGCCTTCAACAGATTCTTGAACTGAAAAGAAATTGCTTCCCACTCAGTTATAATTTTACCATGCAGGAGCTAGAAATTGGGAATAAACAATGAAGAAAGGTCATTTGGGTTCACATCCCTGTGGGATGGAATTGATGACTGGAGAGGAAAATATGACCTAGTGACAGAGAGATCTTTCATAATATTCAAAAAAATCTTGACAGCTCTAACTTGAATTTCAGATAAGTAAATTGGGAAAAAAGTCTCTCATGAAAGAACAAACATGGCAGCTAAACTTGTGCTAAAGTTATATCCTACAGAAAAATGTATATTATCCCTATTATAAAAAAGTATAGAATATGAATCTTCTCTCTTAGATTATTACTACAGCCTCATTAATTAGGAAATTGCTATATCATAGAGATAGATGTTGAAAAAATGAAAGATATATTAATTAGGAAATTGCTATATCATAGAGATAGATGTTGAAAAAAATGAAAGACATAGAAAATATTTTCCCCAACAGATCTATGGCCACCTAATCTTTGATAAGGGAGCTAAAAAAATAGAATGGAAGAAAGAGCCTCTTCAACAAGTGGTGCTGGCAGAACTGGTTAAGCACCTGCAGAAAACTAAAGTTGGATCCTTCTTTGTCACCCTGCACCAGGATTAACTCCAACTGAATCAAAGACCTCGAGGTAAAAGCCGACACACTGAAAAGGAGATACACTAGGTATCCTTGGCACAGGTCGAAACTTTCTTAATAAGGACTCAGAAACACAACAAATCAAAGAAAATCTGAATAAGTGGGACTGCATTAAACTGCAAAGCTTCTGTATGGCAAAGGACATAGCTAGCAAATTAACTAGAAAGCCTACAGAGTGGGAGAAGATCTTCACTAACCATACAACAAACAAAGGCTTCATACCTAAAATATATCAACAGCCTCATATCTAAACTATATCAACAGCTCAAAAAATTGAATCACTCCAAAACTAATCTCCAAAGAAACAACTATCACATTAAAAGATGGATCAAAGACTTAAAGAGAGTCTTCTCTGAAGAAGAAATAAAAATGGCCTATGGACACGTGAAGAAATGCTTGACATCTCTGACCATAAAAGAAATGCAAATCAAAACAACTCTAAGATTCCACCTCACTCCAGTTAGAATGGCCATGAATAAGAAATCTAATAACAGATGCTGGAGGGGATGTGGCCAGGAGGGATCACTACTACACTGTTGGTGGGAGTGAAAACTCATTCAACCACTCTGGAATATGGCAGCTGCTCAAAAGACTAAACATAGAGCTCCCCTATGACCCAGCAATTCCACTACTTGGCATTTACCCAATCGTCCAGAAACAAGGTCATACTAAATCCACAAGTACAAAGATGTTCATTGCAGCACTATTTACCATAGCAAAGATATGGAACCAACCCAGTGGATGAGTGGATCAACAAGATGTAGAATTTATAGACAATGGAATTCTATGCTGCTGTCAGAAAGAACAACATTGCCTCATTTGTAAGGAAATGGAAAGACTTAGAAAAAAATCATATTAAGTGAAGTAAGCCAGACTCAAAGGAACATAGGCTCAATGGTTTCCCTCATTTGTCATAATCAGTAGAAACCTTGGGCTCTCCTAGCAGAGATTTACAATAAAGCAAAACCTAGATACATAAGGCCATATAGTATGAAAGGACCTAAATGAAAGGACCCCCAGAATATAGAAACAAAAGCCATATAATGAGGGATTGTTGTCCTTAATGTACTATGTTATCTCTCATCTCTTTGGCTGTCCTTTGGTTATCTCATATTGTTACAGTATTTCACCTTGTTATCTGATATATTGTATATATGTGTATTTGGTTATTTGAAGTTGGATAGGGAAGGGGGGAAAACAAGATGAGGGGCGGGGGTGGGGGAGCAAAACGGGGACCAAGACATGAGAAACAGTATCAATGTTTGTGAAGGAATGCACTCTCTATCTGGTGAATGTAATGTAACCCTTCTATTAATTTTAATAAAAAGTATGAAAAAAAGAAAACATTTTCCCCAAAACAAATTTTGTGAAATGCATAGCTTTTTATTGACAAAAGTAAATTGATGGAGGTAAAAATTTCAAGCAGTTAAGCCTATATCATAATCTTAAATCTAATTCATTTCAACACCTCCAAAAATATTATATATTCTGATTCCAATTTCCTATTTGTCAGTTTGACAAAAAAAGGAAAGATCAGAAAAAGACTGTTTTTAAGAAGTTCGTAATTTCAGTGAAGTTCAGTTTGATGTTGTAATCTTTGAATACCTCTCCCTACTCAGCTTAGACTCCATGGTTTATCTTGCACATTATATATGTACATACATACATTTAATTATATATTGCATTATTTTTACATTATATACTCATTATTTACTAGTTTCAGTTTCCCTATATGTTATTCCATAGTGCACGGGCTAATTTTATGTGTCATCTTCATATGCATGGTAAGGCATTTCTTAACATGTCTTCAGGGAATATTCCAGAAGTAGTTAGCATTTACACTGGTGAACCAGGAAGATGCATGGCCTTCTCCAGTCCGCAGAGGGTCCAAATAGGGGGGAAAAAAAGTATAAGGTGGCCGGGAGTCTGGCTTAGTGGTAGAGTGCTTGCCTAGCATGCAGGAATACCCGGGTTCGATTCCTCTGTATCACATACATAGCAAAAAGCTGGAAGTGGTGCTGAGGCTCAAGTGGTAGAGCTCTAGCCTTGAGAAAGTCCAAGGACAGTGCTCAGGCCCTGAGCCCAAGTCCAGGACTGGCAAAAAAAAAAAGTATAAGGTGATAGATGCTGTCTCTTTTCCTTAATTGAGACTTCTGTCTTCTTCTATCTTCAAATACTGGAGCTCATGGTTATAAAAAGGCTTTGGTCTCTTAGAAATTATGCCAGTCTGCTCAACCTCCATGCCAGTTCCCAGGCCACCACGTTTCAATTCCCCCATCTGTCCTGTTCTTTAGCTTGCAAAGAACAGGACAGATCATGAGACTTCTATGGCTCCATAATTGCATGAGCAATTCCCCATGATAAATCTCTACATCATCTATGCATGTATTTATCTACCTACTTACATACCTACCTATCCATCATCCACCTATCTGTCATCTAGCTATTCTATGATTCCCTTTCTTAGAAGGATCTTGAATAATATTCATAGTAAACACCAAGATACTGTGCCATTAACTCCATTGAATATTTTTATGACTTATCCATTTTGTCCTTCTGCATCCTGTTCTTAAATGGTATTACTTAAATTTTATTAAAAAATTTAACATTATTTTTATATCGTATTTCAAAAGACATATTTAACAAACAGATATTCAAGAAGGGAATCTCTACATACAATCACTGGCACTTAGATTTTAGAACATAATTAAAATTAGGCTGAGGGTTTGTATGTCATAGATACATCATAATCTATGTAATAAAACATTATGTCTATAGACTCAGATTTTTATGTCTATGTAGTTGTGTTTATATTTCCAATACCATGTCCATAGCGTTGGGTACGCAAATATTGAGTCCTTGTTCTTGTACTGTTTGGATCTAATAGTGACATATTAAGGATACTATGCGCCTTTTGTTCCTTTGGTCTTGACTTGTCTCACACAACATGATTCACTATAAATTCATCCACTTCCCTGCAAATAACATTATTTTATCTTTTCTGTTGGCTATGTAGAATTCCATTGTGTGTGTGTGTGTGTGTGTGTGTGTGTGTGTGTGTGTATATCACATTTTTTGCATCCATTCATCTGCAGTTGGGCATCTGGATTGTTTCCATCTCTTGACTATTGTGAATAGTGCAGAGATGGACTTAGGTGAGCAGGGGTCCTTATCATATTCTGGGTTATGATGTTCAGGGTAGATGCCCAGGAGTGGTATGGTGGGATTGTAGGGAAAACTACTTTCAGTTCTTTAAGAAACTTCCACACTGCTTTCCGGAGTGGCTGAACATTCCCACAAGCAGTGTGATCCTTCCTCTTTGGTAAGTAAATATGAAAGATTTTGCCTTCAGTAGGTAAATAGGAAAGATTTTGGATGTAAATAGCTGAAAGCACGCTGTGTGTTTAACTTCATAATTAACTATCAGTTTTCCAGGGCCATTTTTCATCATCTGGGAGTAGGAGTTGTTCTATATCTACTCCAGTATTTGGATTTGTATTGCTTAATGTTCGATTCACAACAAGTCATTAATCCAATGTCATAGACTAACGATGACCTCAGCCAGCTCATTACAGCCAAATGGTCTAGCTGTCTAATGTGACTGTCTAATGGTTGTCCGTTTTTCACTGGGGTATTAAGTATTGAGCAGGACGTGGCTCCATGAATTTCAGAATCTAAAAAGATTTATCCATAGAGTAGCTACATTACAAAATCAGCAAGAAAAGACAAAGTCTAATTCACCTTTCCTTTTCAGATCTTTTCTTGGGTCATGTTTGCTAACGTCTCAGTAAGCTGGGCAAGGATATACTTTCGAGATACTGAGTAGTAACATTTTGATAGGGATAGAAACTATTACAGGCCTTTGTGAAATAATGTTTTCGAAGACAAATTGTTTATGTTCTTGTCATATGAAAAATGTAATTGCTCTCAGTCCAGAATGACACCCTCCAAACTGTTATATCAATGGTGCCATCAGACTCAAGTTGGAGAACCTAAATAAAACACATAGTAGCCAGTACTAACTATAGTCTAACTTTAAGAAGGGAAACAGAGCCTCCAGGGAATCCATTGGAAAAATTAGATCTTAAAGAAAAGTGGGAGCAGATTTACTACATGAATGCATCATTGGAAGATAGAAAAAGATTCACTGAATGCAAAGGAATGAACCGAAAGGATAAGTTAAAACTCATAGGGAATTCAGAGAACGCAGGCATTGCAGTCCCCCACAGTGAGACCTAAGGAGGTCTATGGAAGTCTTTGCTTCTATGCCCTAGCAGGGCTACCATCTCTCATGAACATGTGGCATGCCCATCCCAGAGGACTTGCTGGCACTTATCTTGCACCACATACCATCATGATATATCCCATCATAACGGCCACTGTTTCACTTAACATGCTTTTGGTCTTGCACAATTTCCTCTTTCAGCCAAATCTAAATGAGAAGGGGAAATTCCAGTAAATGTCATTTTCAGTGTAACCAGGTTCTTATTTTAAAAAAGAAGAAAAAAGGAAAGAAAAGCCCAGGGCCAGCTTGTTTACGCTAGTCTGTTTTCTATCTCAGCATTGCTGTGGTTCTGTAGTATGTCTCACTGACTCTTACACTGGCTCTGTGACTATATTTGTTGGCCAATTGTCTTTGTCATTTTGTGGAGACCCATGTTCTGTACCAAATTTCATTATGCCGATGACTTCCTATTATCAAATTTGAGGAAATCCTCATATATTCTTAATGTAAATCTCTTAATATTAAGTGTAGGAAATAACACAATTGATATTTATTTCATCATTTTTTGAAAAAAAGAGTGTTTGATAAAAAAAGAAAATTAAAAAGATTGTTTTTGAAAAGTTTCTAATTTCAGTGAAGTTCAATTTTCATGTTGTAATCTTTGAATACCTCTGTTAGATTTTCTCCTATGAGCTTTGTAGATAGAATCTTAGGTCTACAATTCATCTTGACTTAGTTTTTATGTGTTAAATGAGATATAAATCAATATATATTTCATAACTAGTTATGCTAATATAGATACAGAACAACCCACTTAATTTTCTCATATACATTCATTTTATTGGTGTTTTTATAAAAATAATTTTAACCACCGTTTATTGTCTGGACTTCTTATTTTGATTAATTGACCTATTTACCTATCCTACAGTCATAATTATTATAGTTTCATAGTAATTTCAAAGACATTAAATTATCTTTTCAAATGATACACTGATTTGCTCATTAAAATGTTTAAAACAAAAATCCAATCTGTGGTATTTCGATACAAATCCTAGTATCTGCTATTAGATTTCTACTCCAAAGAGATTTCGTTTATATGAAATTCACTGGATTCAATAAATTCGGTAAAAATTGTCATTGTCATTATTTTAAATCTAAACTATACAAACACACAGAATCTTGTGATTGAAGTGTTCTTTAATTTTTCAGTAAAATAGTTTTTTTGTTAAACAAAGATTTATTTTTTTTGTTTTGTTTATTGGTATTATAAACACTGCTGGTTTTGGTTTCCAACTGCTGTCATAATCTGTTCTCTCTGCTCTTTGCCCTACTCACAGAGGCAGAGGCACCCAGAAGCAAGCCTGTACCTTTTCACCTCAGCAACTCTACTTGCTGGCTTTTCAAAGACTGCTCCTGCCCCAGGCTCTGGGGGACTCACTGTCTCACACATTTCAGATCTCCTCTCAGATAGCACAGAATATTCACAGCTATGACCTGGATGATGTAGTATCTGATTGCCAGGAGCCAGTGGCTCATACCTCTAATCCTAGCTACTCGGGGGGCTAAGACCTGAAGATCGAGATTCAAAGCCAGCCCTGGTACAAAAGTCCATGAGACTTTTTTCTCCAATTAACCACCAGAAAACTGGAAGTGGTGCTGTGGCTCAAGTGGTATAGTGCTAGCCTTGAGCTGAAGAGCTCAGGGACAGCACAAAAATAGAAAAAAAGTACATCATTCCTGGTTTCCATATTTCCTATTTCCATTACTTCCCTTTTCCCCAATCTGATCTATAACTGCATATTTTATTTAATGTGTATTTATTATCCATCTCTCTGGACTAGAATGTTAATCTCATGAGGGCTGGGACTCTCTCCGTTTTGTCCCCTTTCTATAGATCTCCTCCTCTGCACTTACACATGAACACAGCAGATAATCAACATAGATCTGTGCTGAGGGAAGAAAGAATGAATCTCTTCATTAAGATCTTTCTGGCCAGGCACCAGTGGCTTATGCCTGTAATCCTATCTACTAAGGTCAGATCTATGAAGTGCTGTTCAGTATCAGAACAGTATACAAAACTCTTATCTCCAATTAACAACCAAGTAGCTGAAGTGGAGCTGTAGCTCAAGTGGTAGAATCTTGAGCAAAACAGCTCAGGGACAATGCCAAGACCCTGAAGTCAAGCCACAGTAGTGGCATAAAAAATAAAAATGAAAGATAAGAAAATAAATAAGATCTTTACCATCCAATGTTCTTCTTCCTCTGGCTCATTTAAAATTGACTCCTTAATGAGGTGTTTTTATTTTAAATGAATATATCTAAATTATTACATACTTTTACACTGCTTTCCTTAAAAGATAAAGTTGGTTATATTGCTGAAAATATACATAGATACAATTATGTAAAATGTCCAAATTAATTCGTAATGATTAAATCTCTAATTGTATTTTCCTTTAAGTAACCAACATGAGATTGGAGTTCCTAGGATGAGAAGATTCTCTGTCCACCTTCTTAGCTCTTATTTGAGAATTGATAAGAATCAAAGATACCCTGCTGTGTTTGTACTGGTTTCCTAGGCTTCTGTCTCTGCTCCCATTTGTCATTTTAGTTCTGCAGTCCTTTGTGCAAAGGTCCTTGCAATACTCAAAGTCCCACCTCAGAACTTCCTCTACCTGCTCTAGTACCCTGGAAGTGCAGGTATCTGCATGTGAAAGCTAACAAGACCCATTTAGTGTACTTAGTTTCTTTATAAATGAGGAAACTGGAACTGAGAAAGGAGAAATGACTTGGTCAAAGCCACACTCCGACTCCATTTCCCTGTTTCTATTCATCTGCACTACAGTATAATAAAATTCATCATGTAGAAGACTGTTAAATGACTCATGTAAGAGCTACCTAGTTAAGTAGAGAAGTCAAACACTTATAATCAGCTTAGGAAATAGCTGGGTATAATGGAGGAGGCTCTGCATTAAAATGTACTTGAAAATTTGAATTAAACATTTATTTGTCTTTACAATTTTATGGTTCTAAAATGAACACTTTTTGGGGTGGGGGCAGTCCTGGGCTTGAGCTTAGGGCCTGAGCACTGTCCTTGGATTTTCCTCAAGGCTAGAGCTTTACCACTTGAACCTCTGCACCACTTCCGGCTTTTTTCAATGTATGTGGTACCAAGGAATCAAATTTGGGTCTTTGTGCATGCTAGGCAAATACTCTACCACTAGGCCAACCTCCCAGCCCTAAAATGAACACTATTGTGACTAAATACTATTCTGAACTTTTCTCCTGCATCACAGTCCTGATTAACTTTGTATATTTAAACACAGGAATGAATATTTGTGAAAGTGAAATTTTCTTATATAAGTAGTATGTGTGAGATATGAGATATAATTCAATATAAAACTGAATAAACTTCATAAATGTAAAGGATTGCTGCAATTAAGTCAAAAGTGTAGTTTCTGACTAAATTAACAAGGTAAATAAAATGAAAATTCTTTAGGCGAAACAATGTGCTTTATGGTAATCGTGAAGCTTTATTTGTTCTCTTTAATTGTCATGTTTTAAAATTAAGTTTCAAATTCAATTTTATCCTCCCAAGGCTGTTAGAATTCTTTGAAACCTTCATAGATCACCATAACGCTGTCTCTTCTTCATGATTTTGGTGTTTTCCAATGTATTTTAGAAATTTCATATAAATCAAGTAATGTGGGTTCATAGGAGAATAATTATGCCACCTTTGGGTTTTGCTTTGTTTTCCTCAGCATATGTATCTCAATAAATAATCACAATAATTAGCTACGTGTTTAGATGAGAAAATGTGGTTCAAAGAATGCTTAACATCATGCTAGTAGGTTAGGAGCCAGGTGTAAGGCCAGCTTTGAATGCTGAGGAACTCATGTTATTGCTGTTGTTATTACTCTCTCTATCAACTATTTTAAATTCATTTGTGGCACTTCGAAGCACAGATGAGGAAGTGGAGAGGTGTGACCTAGTGCTCTTTCTGCTGCCCTCATCCCCATGTCAGACCTTTTATAATGTCATCTTCCATTATCTACAAGTTCTGTACAGATCAGTCTGCCCAGGGCCGCCTTCTGGTCCACACTTGGGTCTGCTGCTAGAAATTTCTTCCCGTACATGAAGTGTTGGGCATCCTCTTGGATGTTCTTCTTCAGGGCTACCACAGAACCTGGTTTCTGGTGACTGCAGCAATTCACTCACCGTGGTACAGTTCTGAATGGTCCTATGTGTCCTCTGATAGTCTAAGTTCTTCAGGGACAGGAACCAAATCTTGCTGGCCTTATGTGAGCAATTGACAATGCAAAAGTTAAATCTCTAGATAAACACAATTAAATAAATGTCAAAGATGGGGGGGGGAAGAATCATTAGTTTTCATAGCCAATGATGCCACCAAGGAACATGGAAAACTTCATAATGATGTAGCTAATGAAACATGTAGAAAGTAAACTGGAAAATAAGTACTATTAAGGAGGGGGAAACCTTGAATTTCTCCCCAAACAACATAGATGCAGACTTAAGAGATAAGAACAAGGAAATAATATGTTGAATGTCTTTATCTTTGTAATGGCAGCTGATATGCAGCTTTTAAAAATATTCTTTATAATTACTGGTGCCTGGAGCCTTTTACATGGCTGAGATTTTATACTTTCTGGTGAATTCTCTTTCCTAGGTACTTGTGCATTTTATTGGACAATCGTTATTGCAAATTTTACCATGGTGAATGTTGGATACTTTTGTATGCCTATAGATCCTTTTAAGATGGTTTTCAATGATGTTGTTATTGGAAAATACACTGATTATTTGTTTCTTCTCCTAAGGTCTGTTAGGTATTCTTTGTTCCTCTATTCCGTTCTGTTTAAAGAATTTCCATTTAGAATCGCATTCCAAAGACTGCTAAACATAGTTACAGTTTACCCAAGAATACAAGGCAATAGTTTGATATCTATGGATCCAAACCCTTAGCTATAAATGCACAGATTGAGCAATGTGGTTATGAAACTATTTTTCCGTGATGCATTCATACTTTGATACCTCTCTCTCTCTCTCTCTCTCTCTCTCTCTCTCTCTCTCTCTCTCTCTCTCTCTCTCTCTCTCTCTCTCTCTCTCTCCTGAGGATACCAGTGAGGTGGAAGAACTTCCACTATGATGTGAGGTTATATTCTAGCTCCAATCCCAGTGTGCTTTGGACTTTGAAAAATAATTGCTTTACCTTGTCTTTGAAAAAAAAATGGATTCATTTTAAGACTTAGGTCATTTGAAGGATAAAGTGAGCCAATATAGGAAAGGAGTTTGGAAGTGTGGAAAGCCTATCGCAAACAGGTGCACAGCAGTTGTGAGCTCCAGCCATTAGGAGTTTAGGGGCTACCAAAGCAGAATGCATCCTACTTTGAGTGACACCTTGCAGGATAGTACCAAAAATGATGAAGGGAAAAAGTAATATAAAAGCAAAATAGTATTTGGTAAAATTCTGAAGAACAAATAAAACGCTGTACAAAATAAAGACAACAATTGTGTCTAAGGAAATGAGGCACATTAAAAATGACAGTTCAAAGTGACAAGCTCAGCCTCATGCGGAACCTTCGGGATTCACTTTCTCACTTGTCTGGTTAAACCCCAAGGGACTGCACAAGTGATCTGTGAAGAGGTTGCCCACCAGCATCTCCAGGTAATTTCCTCTGATCATGGAAGTGATGACCAGAAACTGCCTGGAATTCAAGCTTGAGGACATAGAAATGCTGTTCCTGCCAGCACTCTCACCCTCTCAGGGTTCTAGCCATTCAGGACTGGCAGAGGTAGGGAAAGAGAAGGTTATCAAAGCTCATTTCTCCATTTTGGCAGATCACCAGCAGAGGCTCCTGTTCGTTTGGCCTCTGCTCACATGGGGAAGTGAGGCCTTTCACCACTTCCCCATTAGTGGTGACTAAGGCAAATAGCTCTTCCCCAAACCTGAGTGTAGAGCGGGGAGAGGCTCAGATTCAGTAGCTCTAATGAATGATAAGACTTGTTCCTTGGCCTTTGTTAAGCTGTTATGCTGTAAGAAATTTGGGAATTCCCAGACGGAGGCCCAGGACAGTCATCTGGAAGGTGAGTACATGAGCAATTGGCCTGATGTAGTGGTAACAGGCTGTGAAGTGGATGATCCCTCTCTGCCACCTATCGCCGCTCTAGATGTCCTCTTGGCATTGTAGTTTCTAAGGCTCATTTCCTCTCTGCATGGCAGTTTCTTTACCTGTGAAATAACATTTAGTCATCACTCTGAGTGCTTATGATGTGTCAGATATCTTTGAGATATTTTTCTTCCTTTTTACAAGTAAAGAAAATGGAAGTGTGATAACTCCTTCATGATTACCCAAAGAACAAGAGCCAGTAATTGAAATGCAGTCCGTCTCCAAATAGCTAAACCTCCCTTCCCAAATTTGGCCTGTATTCAGTAGTCAGTAAATCATAGTTATGATTATTATTCCAAATGGACATTAACCACAGTAAGAAGTGTATGTGTTTTAGACAGAAGGCAGTTGCATTAGGGCATGTAATTGTCATTCAAAATTTTGTAGCTAGAATGAAGGGAGGGACATATTTGTTTCTTGTAACTACAACCTCACCATGGTTTTCTCTCCAGAAAAGAGAGAAAATCCATATGTGCATTTTGCATTCTCAACATAATACGGAGAACACTGTGCTAGCAGTCGGGGAGTAAGCTCCTTGTCAGGAACTTTTCATAGTTAATTGAATTAGATTCTGATTTTGATCTTATGTGTGCCCTAATGTAATATTTAGGAGTCATGTTCTGAGTGGAATGGTGGCATGTTTGACTTAAATTACTATACTTTGCTTCTCTTGGCCCTGCTCATAAACTATGATTGGTATGTGGTTATTTTGACTTGAAAGGCTTTTCTTCATCCTGACATTTTTGTATTCCTGCTCAGGACGAAATTCCTTCATCTATCACGTAAAATAACACTGTTTTTATGCTAAGAAACTGTGTATAAACTTTTGGTTATTTATTTTGACCACTCTGAGGAGATTTGCTGCCTTTCCATTTAGTCCCCTACTTTTTCATTCCTAAAAGTTCTCTTTGACGATTCCAGTCATGGGATAAGCCAAGCAGGGCCCCCTAGATGTCTTCATGGTTTTTAAATACAATGTACAGATACTTGGGGGACACTCCTGCAATCATTGATTTTTGAATGTATTTGTTTTGCAGATAAAATTCAATGGAGTTGCTTTCTGCTGGCCATCCATGTCATCCCCAATAGAAACCAGACTCAGAGCAGCTGATGAGGCACTCCTGAGCGGAGAGGGCTGGGATTGCATGTCAGAGAAGCTGCCAGTTTTCCCTGTGTGGAAAACTATGCAGGTGAACTCACTGCACAAACCCTGTCCCAAGCGCAGAGAGGAGTACTTTAATTCCAGCTCAATGGGAGATACCACTTAGAGGTCCTACACCACAGGGCTTTGTCCTCAGGTACCTTTGCAGTGAAGACATTGGGGCTTGCACAGTGACGTTTTTTGTTGTTCTGTTTTGTCTTGAAGAACATGGGAGTCTTTTCAGCACCAGCATTTCTTAGTGGAGCACAGGACTCATGAGTAGCTGGTTGGCCCCCAGGGATGAACTTGGCCAAGGCAAGATAACAAATGGAACCACAGACCCAGGATTGATTGACACAGAACCTTCACAGGTCCTGAGGGGAAATGGATCTTTGCTGCCTGGTGCCCGTGCCTTTTCCAGAGAGTGTGTCAAGGCCCTTGAATTGCACGATTCTTTCTTATGAACTGATTGTAGTCACCACGCGGGCTTATGTGACCCAGGTGTCATGACTTTGCCTTCCCTGCTCCCTGCGACCCCCCTGGATTCCTTTCTGACCCATTTTTTTTTTAAGCAAAACTGTGTTTATAAGGAGTCCTTAACATTTAACCAAAGAACTTGTTAGGAGGAGTCTCCCAGGGAAGATCCACTAGCATCCGTATTCAAGTAACTGCGCATCCCAGACAAAGCTTTGAGTAAGGCTGAGAGGTTCAGGAGGGCAGAGCCAGGCTGAACTGCCCCGTGCACGTCCCACCTCCAGCCCCAGCCCCGGCCGGGTCCCGTTTCCACCGCCGCCGCCAGGGGCGCTGTCGCCCGGGGTCGCAGGCCCGTTGCCATGGGAACGCCCTGACGTTCCGGAAGCCGGCGCCGTCTCCCGGCAACCACAGACGCGCGGCGAGGGCTGCGGTGAGGGCGAGGGCGCGGGCGGGCTGCGCGCTGCAGGTAGCTGGGCTCGCCCTGGGCGGCGGGAGCCGCGCGGCCAGACCGAGGCCATGACTTCCAAACAGGCCAAGAAGAAAGAGGTGCACCGGATCAACTCGGCTCACGGGTCCGATAAATCCAAAGAGTAAGGCGCGCTCCTCCCCGGGCCTGACGGGCGGGGGCGGGGGGCGGTGGGAGGGGGGCTGGGCCGTTCCGCCTCCCGGCCCTGGGGCCGCCCCGCCAGCTCCTCCTCCCGGCCTCCACCTCCCGGGAGCCGGCCCCGCCACCCCCGCCTCCGCCCGGGGACCGCCGGCCCGCCTGGCCTTCTTCCCAGAGCCTCCCACTCCACCCAGGCCAACACTTCAGGGCCCCCTCCCATCACTGTGTGTGGGGGGGAGGAGGGGGATGGATGGGGAGGGGGGATGGAGGAGGAGAGAGGGAGCCAAAGCAGGAAAGGAGAGAGGGAAGGGGGGAGGGAGGGGGAGAAAGAGCCAGGGCGGGAGGGGGAGAAAGAGAAAGAGGGGGGTGGGGAGGAGGGAGGGAGAGGAGTTAATGAGAGACCCAGAGGGTAAGTCATTGTCAAGTCTCTGGACTTATTCCCTCCTTTCTCCCCGTTATTCAGTAGCCTCCAGTGACTGTCCTCACGCAGTGTTTGTTCAGACACAGGACTTATTTAAGATTTTCCCTCCTTCCCCTCTCCAAACAGTCCCAGCTTTAAGTGCATCTTTTGTTTTTCATTCTTTTTCTTCACACACAAGCAAGCGCCAGTATGGGTTGCGTATCTTTAGGTCTTGATTCGACATATGAGAGAAAATAAGGAAGCTTTGTGCATCCAGTTTTTAATCCTATACATGCTCCTGCACGTGTACATGTGTGGGTGTGTGTGCACGCACATAAGGCATTTTCTTGATCCATCTAGACTTCAGGCATCTGGACTGCTGCTAGAGTTGAGCTGTAGTAAATATGAAAAAAAAAAATCCCCAGTATCCCTGGCAGGAAAGGAAATGTAAATCAGAATGAAATTGGCATGACTCCAGGCAAAGTGGACATCACGAAGAACGCAAACAGCAAATGTTTTCGAGGATTTGGGGGAAAAAATGAACCTATACTGTGTTATGAGAATAAAAGTGGATGCAAACACTATGGAAATCAGCGTGGAGATTTTTTTTTTAAAGAACTAACATTATGTCTGTGACCCAATAGTATGTTGGCATGTATCTGAGGGAATGTAATTCAGGATACTCTGTCCTGTGTTTATGTGGTTTTCACACTGTCCTCAACTACATCCATATTTAGTCTTCCTTTCCTGGAAGCTAATATTCTCTCTGTTGGAAGCAATGCCTGCCAGTTCTCTTCAGTGCTAATCAAGCCTTTTGTCTTTAACTTGTTTTTTTTTTTTTGTAATCTCCTTTAACCTTTACTTTCATCTTTGCACTGTCATTATTATTGTGTTATTTGTTCTTATTACTTACAAGTTATTTCAGACTAGAAACAGTCTTATTAAATTGTTCCATTCATTCAAGTACCAAATGCACTGGAAGAAAAGAAAAATTTAAACTTTTGAAACCCATTGCCATTTCAAAAATCTTCCTAAAAATAAAGGACTTCAAAGTCAGCATAACAACTTGGGTTTTAATGCGTTTTGATTTAGAAAACATCTTTTAATTTGCAATTTGTTTTTGTGTATATTTGATTACCTGAAAAGTATAACAAGATAATCCTGACCCAAATTAAGTTCATTATGTCATTCTATTCAGAGTCAGATTCTAGGAATGATTAAATCCACACTCCTGATTGTACAGCCAGAAATAAAATCATGTCTTTGACTACAAAGCAATCTTTAAAAGAAACAAAATTCCAAGGCCTCATTTTATTGAACCTGTCCTATTCAGTTTGCTTTTCACATAAAATAATGCAATATAAGCAGATATATAAATATGTTGGCCTCGGTAAGAACCGTATTCAATTGCTTTACTTTTTGTTGCTTAAAAGTTTCCAGTGGCTTTTAGTGTAAGCTAAAATTTTCCCTGAAGTTTTTAAATCTCATTTAAAAAATAAGAATGCATAATCTTTTCAGTAAAGAATTTTGTGAAGGAGGGAAAGGAATATGATTGGTAGGTGTGGGGGGTGGGGAAAGGGGGCAAAAATGGGAGAGGGGGGAATCAGTGTTCAAGAAGTAATGCACCCATTACCTGACAAATGTAACTGTAACCCCTCTATATATTACCCCAACAAAATAAAAAAGACAATAACTTTGCAGAAAATGCTGGTAGGTCAATTTTAGAGATACTAAATTGTAGGCATATGTATTTGCAGACAAAATATCATGAACAACAAAAAAAAGAATTTTGTTTTGAGACAGGATCTCCCAGTGTTGCCTCAGCTTACCTTGAACTCATGACCAACCTTCCTGTTTCAGTACTAGAGTACTACAATTCCAGGCATGTACTACCGTGCCAGGCTAGCTTAGGTATTCAAAAATTATTTTAACGTCTTTGCAAAGTGTATGGTTAATAAGTGTTTTTATATTCCAGAAAGTTATTTTAATAATAACAAGTTTACAAAACACGTTTGCTAACTTATGGAATGATTTTTTATACATATAAAGACAGCTTTGACCTTACCTCAATTCCAGATTTTGTAGGGTATTTGACAAAATAGATTTCTATGTAGACAAACCATCATACAGAATGAACTATGGCAATCAAACACATAACAATGTAGATTTAAATGTATTAGGAGTCTTAAAAGATAATATTGCTGTCATGAAATGGTGTTTGGAATTTCTTTATTATGCTTTTAAACTTTTCATATTCCTTGCCTTCTTACCTTCAGGTACCTCTCCCTCTTACCGTCCTCTTTCCTCTTCCTTCTCCTCCTCTCTTTCTTAAGTATGTTTATTGATATGAAGTTAACATACAACAACTTGCATGACTTGAAGCATGCACTTTGCTATTTTTTTGTGTGTGTGTGGGGGGTGGGGTTATGGGGCTTGATCTCAGCCTGGGCACTGTCTCTGAGCTCTTCAACTCAATGCTATTGCCTTACTCTTGAGCCAAGCCTCACTTCCCATTTTCTAGAGGTTTATTAGAGATAAGAGTCTCAGGTCCTTTTGTGCCCAGGCTGGCTTTGAACCTTGATCCTCAGACCTCAGCCTCCTGAGTAGCTAGGATTACAGGATATTTTGCTAAAATTTTAATACTTTTATTATGTTTAAGTAGTTGTACAAAGAAGTAGCCATTCAACAAAGCATGTGGATCAGTGTCACCCCTTCAACATTCTCACCCACCCTTCCAGCCCACTCCTTCCTTCATTTTTCTTAATTTTGTGGGTTGAGTATTCATTTTTTTGCTACTTAATGAAGCACTTTATGGATACAACACATCTTGATCATCAGCATTCTCATCCAACTCTTCCAATACACCGTTCCCTCACTTCTCTTAATTTTGTATGACATGTATTGAATTTTGTTTTTCCATTTAATAAATCTGTATCTCGATCTGTGTCCCCTTCTTTAACATTTTCACCTTCTTTCAGCACATCCCTTCCAGAAGGGGAGAAGGATAGATACATAGAGGAAGGAAAGAGAAAGTAGTCAAGAACTCATTGTATATATCACCAAATTAAAATTTTAATATGCACTTATACACAGAAAACAAAACCACAACAGAATAATGGACTGTCTAAACCATTTGCTTATTATACCCTTGGCAATTCCTTCTTCTTTTCTCACTCCGGCCCAAATATCCTGTCTTTAGATACTTTTTATTGTCAGTCATGGAGCATGGACTCTGGGCCTGGAAGTTGTCCCTGAGCTCTTCAGCTCAAGGCTACTGAGGGCAGTACCCTTGAGCCATAGCGCCACTTCTGGTTTTCTAGTGGTTAATTGGAGATAAGAGTCTCATGGACTTTAGTTCCTGGGCTGGCCTTGAACTGCGATCCTCAGATCTCAGCCTCCTGAGTAGCTAGGATTACAGGCATGAGGCACTGGTGCCCAGCTTCTTTGGATACTTTTTAAACTTCTTTTACTCATAATTATTTAATATTCAAATCCCACTGTACACATATCACACAATATGTGTAGCTGTGTATCTTCTGATGAGTGCTGAAGCTGCTTCAAGATTTGTTTTTTACAAGCCGAAATCCTGTGTACCTTTTATGCAGGTTTTGTATGTGTATACATGTTCACTGTTATTGGGTTGAGAATTAAGATTACAATAACTGAATTTTTTTTTTGCCAGTCTTGGGCTTGAGCTCAGGGCCTGAACACTGTCCTTGGACTTTCTCAAGGCTAGAGCTCTACCACTTGAACCTCAGTACCACTCCTGGCTTTTTTCTATGTATGTGGTACCAAGGAGTCGAACCCCAGTCTTTGTGCGTGCTAAGCAAGCACTCACCACTAGGCCAAACTCCCGGCCCCAGAATGACTGAATTTTATATTTGATACATACTTAATTTTTTTAAAGAAACTGCTAGACTAATTTCCAAAATTCTGTGTTTTGCCTTCCCACCTTCAGAGTATGTAATTCCCAGCCATCTTACTATCTTGCCAACTTAATAAAGACATTTTTTTCCTAGCTATTGTAATAGTGTCTCACTTTGATTTTTTTTTGCAGTTTTTCTAATTAATGATGAAGTTGAGCATCTATTTATGTAGTTGGTTTTTAAATTGATTTCCACTTTGCTTAATATTAATTAGCTTTCTATTGCTTCACAACAAATTTTGGAAACTTAAAGCATTATTCACCTATAATCTCACAGTGTCATAGCTCAGAATTTCCAGTTAGTTCATCTAGGTTCTCCCTTAAGCCTTCAGAAGTCATGCCAAGGTCCAGAATGTTCTGTTTTAGCTGTAGATCAAAAGTTACAGTTTCTTTCTTGTTATCAGAGGTCCACAGCATCCTAAGACCTTCAAGGAGCAAATTGCAATGTTTCATGTCCTCCATCTTCAAGCCAGCCCTGAATGTTGAGTTCTTATGCTTCAGATCTCTTTCTCTCTTCTCCCTGCCTTTTCTGTCAGCTCATGAAAACTTTAATCTTTTAGGTGTTGATAAGATTCATTCAGACCTACCAAATTTCTGTATTCATTCTTCTCATTAATTTATAACAATCCCATATGCCAACAAAAATAATGGATGAAAAGTCACATTCATATCTGCCAGGATGGGGATGGGACATCTTTAGAGGGTCTTGTATAAATTCTGAACATAATACAATCCATGTGGTCAAATTCCTTGCTAACCACATCTTAAACTGACATTTCTTAAACTTATAAATTTCCACATTTGTATTGTATTTATCTTTGAACTCTTTTGTAAAACTGAAGATTTGAATGAATTGATTCATTTTCTAGTACTTGTATACGTTGATAGAGGACAAAATGGTGAATAATTGATTTCTCATTGTTGCAGATAGGAATTATGGAAAACCTGACAACATTTATTCCCCAGTTTTATCAGTTGCTAAATCTTCTTTTATGACTTCTATGCCTCCAAAGTAATAATCACTTCTTTGTCCTTTTAGAAGATCAAAATTATATTGTACTGACATTCTAAAAGCTGTTAGTACTTTGAAATGCAAGATATTTTTAAGTGTAACTTGTATTCAAGTTATTTTATCTGCCTATGATCATACATGACGGTGAATTTGAATCATTTTTAATCTCTTGCATTAGTAAGTAGAAATTAATATATGAAATTTGCTCATGGAATAATCTCTGTGGTCATTTTAGTCTTCAAAAGGCTTACACATGGATGGTATCTTATTGACAAATGTATTTAACATGCTCTGTTAACAAGATAATTAAATTTAGTTCCTGCAATTTATCTAGTATTATATCACAGATATTTTAATTAAAAGTATAACTCACCCTTATGCTTTCTACCATCTTCCTTTTTGGCAGAAATGCACAAGTTGGTTCTGTTGAACAAAAGAAGGGGAAATTCCCAATCTGGCCAGAGTGGAATGAATTAGACATTAATGCTGAAAAGTGGGACTCAGGCAAAGTTGGCAAAGAAAAGGACAAAGCTGCCAAGAGTCCAGTATTTGTAAGTAGTCTTTACCTGGATGAGCTCTCACATTGGTCTCTTATCACCTAATGTGAAAATAAGAACTGTAAACATAAGGATGTATTCATTCTTCTCATTCATCTATACATCCTGTTTTTACTTATTGTCAAGTAATATTTCAGAGTATAGATACTTGCTTGTTTATTTGGCCATGTGGTGTGTGGGTGGTTTCTAGCTTTGGGCTTCTATTACCAATACTGTTCTCAGAATTCCTGTAGATTATAGACTTTTTAAAATCAACACTGAGTTTCTATTTACCTGGCTGAAAGTCCCAAGAATGTAATCCATTCATTCTTTTTCTGAATTCCTCCTGTATGGGTAGATTAGTGAGGTCCAGAGAAAGGATTTGAACATGAATTCTTAAATCCTAGCAATCTAGGCAGCAAGAGATATACAGAAGGTTAAGAATTCTCGGAACTCAGAAGATACTGGGGAAGGAAAATACTTAAAGGAAATAAAAATAAAATACTTGTGGGATATCAAGATAAATAAACAGGATAATCATATTTCATCCGAGTTCATGAGGACAAGGAGAAGGGAGCAACTTAATGGTTCTCGTGGTTATCCTGCCTTTCCCCCAAGGCTGGTGAGGTCCCAGAAGCACCCAGGGAAAGGACTGAAGGAACTGCTGTGGTAGATTCATTAGTCCTAATCCTCCATCTCTTCAGCACAAAATTATTGACAACACCTGACTCCTCCAGTGTCTTATATTTAACTTGATCTCCGGTCTTCACAGCTTAATTAATCATCTTTTTTGCCGGGAGGGTAGATCGTTGGGCTTGAACTCTGTGCCTGGGCACTGCCTCTGAGCTCTTCAGCTCAAGGCTGGCGCTCTACCACTTGAGCCGCAGTGCCACACTTTTAATTGATGTTCTTGAGGAGGGGGGAAAAAGGTGATTGTGAAGCTCATCTTGTGATGCTTTTAAAGGTCAATAACTGTCCTAGAGTTCTTCAAGATGTCAGTTACCATTGGAGAAACTGGGTAAAATGAACACAGCACTCATTATATTATTTTGTACAACTGCATATGGACCTATAGAGTAATTTTCTCAAAAGAACCGAATAACTTCTAAAAATTAATAGCTGGACCCTGGTGGGTTAAGCCTATAATCCTGTCTACTCAGAAGGTTGAGATCTGAGGAAAGAAAGCCCATGAGACTCATCTCTAGTTCATCAGTGAAAAAGCCTGAAGTGAAGCTGTGGCTCAAGTAGTAGAGCAACGGTCTTGAGTGAAGAAGCCAAAGGACGACCTCCAGGTTCCTGAGTTTAAGTACCAGGACTGGCACACATAAAAAATAAAACCTAATAATGAATGAAAGATGAAAGGTCCAAATATGAAACATTCGTGTTTATAATTGCAGCAGTTGGAAATTAAGTCCAAGGTTTTTCATTCTTCTCCACTCACATAAAAATGAAATATCTTCAGTGGAAAATATGGCCATAACTGCTTATCAAAAAGCATTTTCCCACGGTACCTAATTTGTGTTCTAAAGCAGCTCATGTCTGTCGGGAACACTTGCTCTGCAAATCAACATCCCACTCAGTAATCAAGGTCACGTGATGACAGAATTGTTCAAGCCAGTGTTCTCCAGGGGACTTCTCTGGGGAAGTTCTCTATAGATGCTTATTGATTGATCAGGTCTATGCACTGACTTTTTATTCCTCTATAGATGCTTATTGATTGATCAGGTCTATGCACTGACTTTTTATTCCTCTATAGATGCTTATTGATTGATCAGGTCTATGCACTGACTTTTTATTATGATTCTATTGCTTTTACTTTCATAAAACTATATGAGTAAAAAAACCCCTCAATTTATTTTTATATAGCATTTTTTTGAAGACCCCGAAGGAAAGATTGAATTGCCATCATCATTGAAACCTTATTCCTGGAAACGTCCACAGGATTTTTTAATTAGTCGGGTAAGAAATATTTTTACTTTTAAATAAAATATTTATTAGCTATAAGAATTGAACAACTTTGTGATAAAAAATCACCATTTTGAAACCTTTTTTAAAAAAGTTCTTCTTTGCATTGAGTTTCTTATTTTTGCCTCAGGCTAGCCTCAGACTGCAAATTTCCTATGTATGTCTTCCATCTAGCTGAGCTTACACATGCATCCTACCGTGCTTAATGTATTTGGTGATATGAGGTCTTGCTAATATTATTATTTTCCTGCCAGACTGGTCTCAAACTGTGATACTCCAAATCTCCTCCTTTGTAATAGCTGGGATTGTAGAAATAGACCACCATGCATGGCTGTCACACTAGTTTGTATAATTTTTCTTGTTAAACACAGCAAGATAAAAACCATTTCGATTGTTTTAGGTTTCTTTTGCAGTGGTTTTCAGGGAATAATTTCACTTTCTCATTTCAAAGAGGTTATTGAACTTTTATCAGCAGCTTTGGTGTTTCTAGGTCTCTCCAAAATGCTGAATTACAATCTGAGATCCCAACCATGGGATTTCCTGGGAAGGAGATTCATTTTCTTTCCTGTAGTATTTATTAGAATAAAGTTTCTAACCCAAGAGGTTCATACTTGGTATCTCTAAACAATCCATTGACGCCTTTTCTAAAAATAGTATTTCTGGACTTACTTGTCCACCAGCCTGAATCACAATGACAGCAGCACTCTTGTGTTGCCCAACTCCATATCCTAGTCTGCATGTTAAGTGCACTTATCTCTTCTTCCCTGTGAAGTAATCACCTAATGCGATTTTCCCTCATGATGCTCTGGTTTTCATTATAACCTAGGATTACAGATGTGATTCACCAACACCCAATTTAATTATACATCTCCTATACTCTGTTTTCTGTGTTTGTATGCCTGTAAAATTTATGTAATATATGATTATAATGTTATGTTAAAGTACTCTATTTTTCAGAATTATATAATGAAGATCTAAAATGAGAGAACAGCATGCTTATTTTTCCTTTACTTGATTGTTATAGATTGTAACAAATGTGGTATACCTTAAGTTGTTTCCTTCATTATTTTATATAGCGTAACATCTATATCCATATCGTTTCTTTCAGACTCCAGTAGTTGTGAAAAATGAATTCACATTTGACCTGTTTTCAGCCAATGAACATTTATTCAGCAGTGAGGTAGGTAGAGATGTAGGACTGTGGTCCCAATGACAAAAAGGTACTTTCCAACCTGTCCACCCGCCTTCAAACAACCAACTTCAATTTTCCCTAGCTCCTGTCTAAGTTTTGGTATGAGTAGTGTTTCCAGCTCTGTAGAAGCACAGTTGAGAATTAAACATTTTATGTTTTTAAGGTATATAGTTGAAGGATTTGCTGGAGATGTAGTTCAGTGGTGGAAGACCTGCCTAAGAATATATTAAACCCTTGGATTTTAATACCCAACAATGCCCCAAAAGTCAAGACTACTCTCAGAAGTGTCTAATCTCAGTCTGTCCTTTCCTTCCTCTTCCTCCTTTTTCTTCCTCTCTTTGTGTCTCTCTTTCATTTCCCACCCCCATATCTATCCATACCAACAACTTCAGAGCTTAATAAATGTCAAAGGGAGGCCAATGTTATTGCACTTAAATTTGTATTGTGACAGTATTTCCTAAGATAAAAAATCATAGGATTTTATTCTTTAGGTTAGAAATAAGGAATACAAGATCTGGGATGTTGGTTAAGAGGTGGAGTTCTTTCTTGTCTAGATCCTTAGTTCAAATCCCAGAACTGATGAGAAGTGAGGGGTCAGGGAGGAAGGGAAGAAAGAGAGAAAAGAAGGAAGGGGAAGAGGGAGCAGGGAGGGAGGAACGGTGGGGTCAGGAGGGAGGGAAGGAGGAAAGGGAGAGAGGGAGGGTAAGAAAGGTACATGTTAAATTTCCTACAGGAGACTTTTCTTAACTGTATTTAACTGTAACTTGAATTACCCATAACTTAAAAGTAACAATTTAATGCTACCACGAATCTTGCTTTCTTCAGCTGATGAGGTGGATTATCAGTGAAATCTATGCAGTATGGAAGATATTCAATGGTGGGATTCTCAACAGTTATTTTAAAGCAAACACAGGAGAGCCTCCCTTTCTCCCCTGGAAGCCCTGGGAACACATCTACTCACTGTGCAAGGCTGTGAAGGGCCATATGCCCTTGTTCAACAGCTATGGCAAGTATGTCACGAGACTTTACTGGATGGTAAGTACAGTTTCTTGCATATTAAGATTTGCGACTTTCAGGTTGATGTTTATTTGCCAAACAAGAATACATCATATAGGTCTCTCCAGGCATTCACACAGAGTGAGACGAAAGAGGATATTCTTAGGAGGGATCACATAGGAGCCATACCTGTGTGCATCTGGCCGTATAGAATAATATTTTAGACATGAACTCCCGAAAATGAAAACAAGGGGGATTTTTTTTCTCTTTGTTTCTGGTTCTCTTTTTATTTCATTTTATCTTGTTTGTTCATTTATCTATTTTGGGGCAGACAAGGAGGAGCACAGAAATAGTGAGACAGAGTAAACAATTGCTGCAGTGGCACTAGAAACTATGTTGAAAATGAACTGTGCTACTTGTGGGTGGGAACAGGAGGGAAAACGTGGGAGAGAGTAAAGGATGGGGTGACATTGTTCAAAAGAAATGCCCTCTCAGGACCCAGAGAGATTAGCCTAGTGGTAGAGTACTTGCCAAGCATGATTACTTATGCTTTGGAAATCTCAGTATGTCCAATTTTTTAGCCCACCTCTAGGTAGCTTAGCCATCTTCCAGAGGGCGGGCCAAGGCTGATCTCAAGTTTAGTAATTCTCTCTTACACCTCGGACTCTGGGGGGATCATGGAGATACAAAAAGTTACATATGCATTGCTTTAGTAGATGACTGCCTTTTTTTTCAACTTGACAGAAATTTGATCTGTTTTATCTAGGGAGAGAAACTTTTATTTCTTTCTAAGTAATTCCCATGCTAAGCCTCAGCCAAACCTCGTGTGCATATTAGCTTCAGTAAATAATTTGAATAAATTCTTTCTGACAAGATAAACTGTTTTTTTTCCTTGTCTTTTTGTACACACACAATTTGTTTGATTTTTTCCAGCTCTAGATCAATACCATATGTATCTATCAGTATTGTACATGTCTATTATTATCTATGTTCTGCAAATATTTAAGAAACACACATAAAAATATGCTTTGTCCCTCCTGCCATTGGACTGTGTAACTCAGCGCACATTCATCTTGCCCATTTCTTCATGTCTCTTGAGCATTGTCTTTAGGTTTTCTTGAGGTTAGCTCTACCACTTAAGCCACAACACCACTTCTGGCTTTTTTCTATGTGTGTGGTATATGTGGTACTGAAGAATTGAATCTGGGTCTTTGTGCATGTTAGGCAAACACTCTACCACTAGGCCAAACTCCTGGCCCCCACTAGGCTTCTTTATCACAGCTGATGCACTACCACTTGAGCTACATCTCTAGCCCTGATTTTTGTGGGTTAATTGGAAATGAAGTTTTGAGGATTTTTTCTGCCAGAGCTGGCTTTAAACTTGAAATCCTCCAGATCTCAGCCGTTTTAGTAGTTAGGATTACAGGTGTGAGTCACCAATCACAATATTTTTGTAGAATTCAGAGCTTTTCACACTGTGGAGTGCAGAAAATCCCCAATACCAAGAGTGTTTGTGGTGGCTTGTGAAACTATTACCTCCTATCCCTACCCAGGCGTCAGGAGTCATTTCTGTGGGTAGAGATTTATGAAATAAACTGTCAATGACACTTTTGTTCAAAAAATCTGAGGTAAGATAATTTCAAGATACAGATTTTGACAAATTGTTTTCCTACTATTCAGTTCCTTCTTCCAATAGAAAACACTGTGTAGTTTTTTTGTACTTATTTATGCACTTAGTAAAGCAAAGAGTTTTAAAATATTCAAGCTAGTAAATGAAAATGCTCTCTAATTCTACCCTGTTGAGACAATCACAGACAAAAACTCCTAAACTTTCTGGTTTTCCTATAAACATATATAAACTTATTATATAGAAACATGATCATATAACACTGTAAATTATCTCTTTTACTGTAAATTATGGGCATTTCCTATGCTTGTATGGTTGATACTTCTTTACTTCATTATATGAAAATATAAATTACACACACACACACATATATATTGCTAAATTTAAATGTATAGGTTGTGATTAGTGTTTTATTAATGTACCCAAGGCTGCAAAACAGCCTCTTGGCGAGCCATTTTTCCTAGGATTCCACAAGTGAAATTCCACTGCTTAATGGTATACAAATTGTTAGTTTTGCCATGTACATCTTCAAGTTATTTTTTTGTCCTTTTGTGGGTCATAGGGCTTAAACTCAGCCTGGATGCTGAGTTTGAGCTCCTCAGCTCAAAGCTACTTCCCATTTTCTATAGGTTAATGGAGATAAAGAGTCTCAGATCCTTTTGTGCCCTGGCTGGCTTTGAACCTTACTCCTCAGATCTGAGCTTCCTGAGTAGCTAGGATTACAGGCATGAGCCACCACACCCAGCTTCATGTTACTTTTACATTTGTGTTTATACATGATTTATAATTGATGTAATTGAAAAAATATAAATACAATTTTTGTATTTGTTTACTTTTTGGGCCCTTTCTAAATTCTTTATTCATGTTCCTGCCTTCCAGCCTGATTTTGGAATTCCACTCGACTTTTTTTTTTGCCAATTGTATGGTTTAAACTCAGGGCCTGAGCACTGTCCCTGGACTTGTCTCAAGGCTAGAGCTCTACCACTTGAGCCACAGCACCACTTCCAGCTTTTTTTTTCTGTGTATGTGGTACCAAGAAATCAAACCTGGGTCTTCTTGCATGCTAGCAAGCACTCTTACCACTAGGCCAAATGTCCAGCCCCAGTGGGTTTTTTTTGACCATTCTTTTTATATACTTTTTTTCTTAGTGGTTATCCTGGAAATTAAAATATGCATTCACAGTTTTCACAGTATTCCACCAATAACATTTTTGTACTTACTTTGGAAAGCAATTACCTTACCACCAATTAAGACCTTTTACATATTCTGTTTTAGTAATTTTGTTAAATATTCTGTCTGTCTGTATCTTTCATCTTCCTGTCATCTGTCTTTTATATATCATTTATGTATATTCAGACCTTCATCACAAATTTTGCTTTTAGATTCAGTGCTAATTTTTCAATTTCAAGAGAAAAACAATGTCATATGTTATCATGTTTGGTCTTTCTTTGGCTTTTTAATCATGTCTGATGTTTTGTTTCATTTGACTCTATTTTCTTCTTGAAGAATTTCTTTTCAGTCTTTCTGAGTCAACCCTCTTCTAACAAACCACTTTATGCTTCCTTTATCTGATTATGCTTTCACTTCATGCTTATTTCCAAAGGGAACTTCCCGAGTTACAGAATCTCCTAGGTCCTGTCAAGGACCTTCCTTTCAGCCTCAGAAAAATAGTGTGACACTTCAGCCTTTCATGCTTTCTGAAGTGTGTGCCTATTCTTCTTTTACAGATAATGTCTTTCCTTCCTGCCAGCCTTCCACATTCTTTGTCTTGGCTTTTATGAAGTTCAAATTTGATGTGTCTGGCTGTGGATCTGTTTAGGCTTATCCTATTTTGAATAGCAGCAGGGAAGAACTGCAGTCCTTTTCTAAGGACTCCCACCCTCCTATTATCACCACAAAATCCCACACCCAATGCTAGCGTATTGGTTGTGTGAAAGCATCAACATATAAATTTTTGAGGGTAAATCAAGTCTGTATAAATTATGTAAATATATATAAATATATAAGCTATTAAATTTCTTTATAAATTTTAAGGAAGCAGTAAACTGATGTATAATATCAATGAGTCAGAAAATTTCCGAAAAAATGCTTCTAAGTCTGGTAAAATTATGTTTTAGAAATATCCATAACACTAATGTCTACCCCTGTATATTCTTTTCTGTTAAAGACTTTTGAGACTTGATGCACATTCCATAAAATTCACTAATTTAGAATGTATGCTTCAGTAGTTGAAGCATTCTTAATTGAACAATGTTATCTTTGATCATCTGAAAATAGGCAATGCTTACTGAACTGGTTTGGCTTAACTTCTTATGGTTATTAAAACCTTCATGGTAATCCTGCTGGCCCTTTCAGCAAATTGTTTTGAAAAGTATAAGAAAGTAACTCCTATTTCTATTTTTTATTGTGGTAAAATATACAAAATGAAGGCTGAGAATATGGCTTAGTGGTAGAATGGTTGCCCAGTATGCAGGAAGCCCTAGGTGTGATTCCTCAGTACCACATTAACAGAAAAAGCTGGAAGTGGTGCTGTGGCTCAAGTGGTAGAGCACTAGCCTTGAGCAAAAGTTCAGGGACAATGTCCAGGTCCTGAGTTCAAGTCCCAAGATGGCAAAAAAAGAAAAAAATATATATATGTGAATTATATACACATATGGTAAGATACTTAGTATTTTAATAATTTAAGAGTGAAATTCAGTGGTGTTAAGTATTTATATGTTGTACATTCAATAGCACTACCCATTTCTATAATTCTTCATCATCCTGAAATTAAATAATTATTCATTAAATAATAACCTCCTCTGGGACCCAGATAATAAAGTCTCTTCACAGTGCTTTAAATAAGAGAACACAACATTTGTCTCCTTGTACCTAGTTCATTTCACAGTGGATTCTTACGAATGTTTCCTTTAGCCCTGCCTCGCCACCAAATAAGGCAACATGGAGTTCAAGGTGACCAAATCATGTAAAGAAAATGTCTCTCTTTACACTGCTGCCCCTATCTTCCTGGGGAAAATATGCTGCTCCTTGTAGCTTCAGTTCAGATGTCACATTCTTGATGTGACTTTTCCGTAGTAAAACTAGTCGGACTTTTCTTTCAGGTCCTAAGAGTACTTTGGCTATATTGTATTTTACATGACTTGCGTGCATGCCTTCGCCCTCTGGATGGTGAATAATTAATAGTACTAGACCATCCTCACATACCTTGATATTATGGCTGAAAATGCTTGTTAGCAAAGGAATTCATTCATAATAGAACTTTTAGATAAAAATAAAATAAGTATATATATATACATATTAGAATTTGCAATCATTAATATTATCATTTGTTTCATCTTGTAATTTTAAGTAATATGCATGGAGTAAATATATTATTAAATTTTACTAATTCTTGTTACTTCTTGTTTAAAAATAGACTTTTAATTAGGAGCAAGCACATATATGATAGAAATGAAAGTCAGTGAGCATGTATCTCAGGATAAGAATAATTATTGAAGGTTTTATTATTGGAGGATTTATTTTGTTGAAACATGAAGTAAATAATTTCTAAGCTTATTTGTGACTTACTAGTATTTTAGTTCTGCTGCTTCAAATATGAGCTCCTAAGATCTAGAGAAGTAAGAAAGGCATTGATACAAATGTAGATGTATTATAAATAAAACATAAACTAATAGTAAATAATCTAAAATACAGTAAGAGATTACTACTGAAAAACAGACTTCAAAGATGTATAGAACAGTAAATAATAACATCAGTGGTACACAGTTTTGGTGTTTACGAAGACAGCCCTAAATTGTTGATATTGCATTCTTTATTTTTCATATTTTAGGGTTGCTGGAGAAAGATAACAATTGATGACTTCTTTCCTTTTGATGAAGATAACAATCTATTGCTTCCAGCTACAACCTGTGAATTTGAACTTTGGCCCATGTTGTTGTCCAAGGCAATCATTAAGCTGGCGAATGTGGAGTATGTCCAAACTTTATTCTCATAAGAAAGACAGAGATTAGCAAGTATACCCAATCCTGAGTAATTTAATGTTTTACAAGGTGAAAGTTTTAACAAGGGTTAATTTTAAAATAAGAGCGACAGAGCAAGAAATAAACAGTGAGAAACAGAGCATGACAGAAAAAAAGGTAAAGGGCAAAGACAGAGACAGAGAGACAAAGACAGAGAAATATTTTCTGTTTACCATGCAGGAAAATGGGAGTTAAAAACTTGTTTTAGAAAAATGAATGAAAAGAAAACTTTGCAATATTGCAAACTTTCATGTACTAAAACTAACATGCCAAAACACCCAATTTGAACTAACCAGTAGACAAAAACCTCCTGAAGAAAAAAAAAATACTCAACATCACTCTGTTCTTATACTGTAAACAAGAAGTAGATTGTGGAAAATATGTTTCCTTTTAGAAGCAAAAGAAATCAGACAATTGATTTATCTAAATAATACACATGTATAATAGAATTGACCTTTTAGTTTTAGCATATACAGCAGTTACTTAGAAAACTTCACAACATGAACTTTTTTCATGTGTATATTAGTAGTCTCCCCATACTTTTTGTAACATAGTCCCTTGTGAAAGGTTAATAATTAAAACTAGACATACTAACTTTAATATGCTTGCAAAATATGCACTGTATCCTAGACTCCTACATTGTGGAAGAGGCATTATTCCTTGTATTCTGGCCCTAGTAACCCAATTCACAGTGCAGACCAAAGTTAGAAGCTTGGATTGGCAATGCAGAACTTTATGTTAACAGTGGGTGGGAGAATCCTGTGCAGGCCGGGATTGTATACCCACATGCACAGAGTATCACAGCAACTCTGTACTTGTCAACAGAATACACCACGTGGTTTTAACCAACCCATGCTGTCAGCCACCTTCTCCTCCTGTGAAAGCACTATAACGCCAGTAAGAAGCTGAGTAGGTCACTTTGTGTTGGTCTTCTTTTGGCTCAGCTTCCTTTTTGTCTCCCAAGCTACAAGACAAAAAAAACCAACCACACCCATTGCCATTCTTTATATCTCTCTTCTTCAGGGTCTTTTACTTTTAGTGGTTGTTTTTGTAAGAACAGATCATTTGAGATAGCTGAATACTATCAAGGTTCACACTGGGGGCACCTATCTTTGTTTTGTTTTTTAAAAAAGTAGTAAGAATCTGGGCACTGGTGGCTCATGTTTATCATCATAGCTACTCAGGAGACTGAGATCTGAGGATTACAGTTCGAAGGAAGCCCAGGCAGGAAAGGCTATGAAACACTTAACTCCATTTTTTTTCTTATCTTCAGTTAACCACTGGAAAACTGGCATTTTGGTTCAAAGTGGTAGAGTGCTACCAGGTCAATGACAGCGCCCAGGCCCAGAGCACAAGCCCCATGACCAACCAAAAAAAAAGTAATAAGAATATATTATTAATGTTTCTATTTTTAGGCTGATCCTGAAGTTCTGAAGGTCAGTGCTGTATTAAATACATGCTGTATTTAAATATACGGCCTGCATAGTAACTGGACACTTTGTTTTTTTTTTAATATCTGAGTAGACATTAATAGGAATATGAGTAATGGAGTCAATATTTTTTGATAAACAAATTCAGCTTGAAAATAAAATACCAAGCAATGTGCAGTGTATTTCTTAAGATTACCAGCAGAAAACTCCATATATGATACAATGTAAATTTTTCCCTGTCATCTCAGATTTTTATAGTATAGAGTAGTTTAGCATTCTATATTTAAAAAAATCAAACACAAGGTTGTTCTTTAAATATCAGTGTGAAATATGCCAAGAAAGGAGAAATAGTTTCCATTGGATAGTCAATGTCATCACAGGAGTGCAGACCAGACTCTGAAGTATATCAACAAATATACATTACCTTTGACATACTGAGTCATAGGTAAATCCATGGTCCATAACAAAATAATGCAAATTGGTAAACACTGAAATGTGTGACGGAGATGGTATGAGTTCTATCTGCAGAGATCACATACATAAATTAGTGCTATCAGCACTGCCACTAATGAAGAACATTGTTCTTATTCCTGCAGGACAGCTGGGATTCCTGGGTAGAAGGGCATTTCTACATATAAATGTATCAGACAAAGCATTCAAGAAAAACAGACACAAAATAACTAAGTGACTGTATGTGGTCAATCACCACCTATGACTTTATGTCATGCAGACCAAGTCTTGTACAGGATTTGTCCGGTGTTTCAGCTTTTCTCTGCAGTTACCTAAGAATTTCATTAAGAATTTCTGATGCTCTCCTTGATCAATCATATATAAGACTGATTAAACACACAGCCTCTCCTGGGCACCTCGAATTAATTACTGAAATTGGAATGAAGAAACACCATGGCTCTTCCCTTACCCCAGAACATGATCATGCATATATAAATCACATGATCATATATGGAATATATAAAATGAGTTGCATACTATTTAAGTTGCATATTTTATGAGTATGGTTGTATATATATATATATGGAATTATTAATTTTAGACCTTCACAAAGTAAAGTTTATATGCATGCTTAGTAAACACTTGGAAATTTTCTCATTGGACCAACTTAGATGTTGCCACAAAAAAATAATCATCTGGCTGGTGAGAAAATATTTTCTTGCATCACAATGTAGAACCACTACGATACCCAACATGGACTATTACTCCGTGGTTGAGTTGTGATTTGATTCCTAGTGCTCGTGTATTTCTCTGCATTTCCACATTCCAGTCGTTTCAGCATAGTGTGTTTTTCCTATCAGCATCCACATGGCGCAGAGGAGAGAGCTGGGGGAGTTCACAGTCATCCACGCCCTCACAGGCTGGCTGCCAGAAGTCATCACTCTGCAGTAGGTTGGAAGACAAAGCTTTTCAAAGTTTTCTTATGATATGCTTAATCCAGGAAAATTCCGAGAGGTCATGTTTCACAAAACATTTGGAGAACAAATTGGCTAGCTAAGTTCTTATACTTAATTTCGAGCATATGAGTTATATGACTTAACTGCATGGTGACCCTTGAATATGTTTTCTTCCTAACATAGCATGTGGTAATATTATAGAGAAAAAAGGTAGCAATACTATGGATTTTAGATTCACAGGCATGGTTGAATCCTGACATTATCTGTTAGCTGTATACTCACATACCTTTAGAATCCTTTAAAACTCAGTTAATACTGTAATACTTTTATTCTTAATGTATTATGTTTTTCTCTCTTCTTTTGTGTTACCCTTTGGTTAATCCCATGTTGTTACAGTAGCCCACCTTGTTACCAGGTGTATTATATAGATGTTTACTTGTTTATTTGAAATAGGAGGGGGAAAATGAGGGGAGGAAGGGGTTGGGGGGGAGAGAAATGGGACAAAAACATGAGAAGGAGTATCAATGTGTGAGAAATAATTTTCCTTCTATCTGGAGATTATAAGTGTAACCCCTCTATACATTAAAATTAAAAACTGTAATACTAGCTAGAGTCTCGGCTCAGGAATAGATTACTTGCCTGGCATGTGCTAGGCTCTTGGTTTGATCCCCAGACCAACAAACAAAACCTGAAAATAAAAAAAAGACTTTAATACCTCTGTTGCAGAGCTGCCCGTGGGATTAAATGCAGCAACTAAATAAGCAGGAAACAAACTTTCTGCTAGGTCCTGGGGATCTAGTGACAGACAGAGAACAGTTCAAGCAACTCTGAGGTCCACGAGGAAACAATTGTTTTCAAACCATTAGTTTATTTCACATTCCTCAGAGCAAGTATGAATGGATGAATTATTTAATGATCCTCATACTCTATCATCAGTACCACACCCCCCAATCTCCTCTTATCTGACTCCTGTCCTTCTCCACTGCACCAGTGAAAAAGCTTTCTTTAAAGTCAGCAAAGCCCTTAGTATTATTGAATCCATTATTGATGTCTTTTTTTTTCACTTATTCTTCATTCTAGTATTTGACCTTGATAAACTCATCTCACAAAAATTTTATTCACTTAGCTAAAACAACAATGTTCTTTCAGGCTTGAATCTTGTTTTATATCCTGCTCTTTCCAGGCTTTTTGTCTAGTTTCTCAATAACTAGATGTAACAGGATTTCTCGCCCATGACTTAAAATAACAAACTCTTGTCCAGTAACTTTCAAGTTATATCTGCACATCTGATATTATACCTAATTTATACATGTGTCTATGATCCCCATTTATCAAATTCTGAATTATAACACACAGCTGCCTAAATTACATATACATTCAGATTTTAAAAAAAATCGCTAAGCTCCAGTGACTCACATCTGTAGTCATAGATACTCAGGAATATGAAATGTGAGGATCAAGGTTTGAGGCCATTCTGGACAGGAAAGGCTATCAAACTCTTCTCTTCAATTAACAAGCAGAAAGCTGGACACGGATGCGTGGCTCAGATGGTAAAATATGAGTCTTGAGCAAAAAAGCTCAGGGACAGCATCCAGGGTCTGTGTTCAAGTCCTAGAAGTCCACATACACACACACACACACACACACACACACACACACACTCACACACAAACACTCACATGCGCACAAAAACACACAAAGTATCCTTAGCTCAAAATATCTAGGAAGGAACTGTTGATTCTGTTTTCCAATTCTATGCCTTAAGCATGGCTTCTCTGTACATTGAGCTATCAACCACATCCATCCCTGTTCAAATTCAAAAGTCAGGAGTCATTCTTTACATTCATTTTCCTCTCCTTTCACATACAGTCCCACCCTGGGAGCCATCCATAGTTTCTTCTCTACAGAAGCTGAATGTCTACTATTTCCTTCCTAGTTCAGGAATGACTTTTCAGCTGTTCTCCTTGGTCTGTGTTCTCTAACCAGTGTTCCACGTGGCCATCAGAATAATTTTTTTTGCCAGTCCTATGGCTTGAACTTAGGGCATGGGCCCTGTCCCTGAGCCTCCTCGTGCTCAAGGCTGGCACTGTACCACTCTACCACAGCGCCCGTGGCTTTTTCTGAGGAGTTTATTGGAGTTAAGAGTCTCATGGACTTCCTTGCACAGGCTGGCTTCAAAACAGGATCCTCATATCTCAGCCTCCTGAGTAGCTGGGATTACCGTTTGAGCCTCTGATTCCTGGCTTGTAAGAATAATTTTAAAGGTACAAATTGTGTCCTATCTGTTCTCCTCATTTAAAAAGCTTTCAGTGGTTAAGGACTATATTTGAATGAAGTTTTTAAATCTTTATTTTGGTCCTTGTATAATCTCTGACCTAATTCTTGACCTCATTTCCATCTTGGCAACCCACTCACTGGCCCCCTCACTGTTCTGTCTTCCTATCACACTCAAGAATCTCCTTGTTCCATGTGGTCTCTATAGGAGTTGTGGGGCTTGAACTCAGGGCCTAAGTACTCTTCTTGAAATTTTCTGAAAGCTAGAGCTCTACCCTTGAGCCACAGCACCACTTCCAGCTTTTTTTCTATGTATGTGGTGCCGAGGAATGGAATTCAGGTCTTTGTGCATGCTAGGCAAGCACTCTACCAATAGGCCGCTTTTTTCTTTATCTTTCTCTTGTTTCTTTCTTTCTTGACTGTTTTCATCTACTGGATGTTAGGGTCCATGAGAGGGAAGAATAGAAAATGTTTTGTCTTACCCAACATTCTTCTGTATGTGCAGAATAGAAACACCGAATGACTATTGTGGAATGTGTGTTCAACAAGTATGTGTCAAATGAATAATTTGAAAGGGTTTTTGAAGGCTATGTGAGAAACATAGAACTTTCTCAGACTGCAAAAATGAAACTTAACCTGACTTCAAAAGATTGACTGTAGTTACTGCAGATGGTAAGATGGGAAACCAAGTCAGAAAAAAAAGAACAGCCAGGAAATAAAAGAGAATGACATGTAATTCTGTGAATTCCCAGAAACCAGCAGACAGTTCCATGATGGGATGATGACTTACTGAGTTCTACCAGGTGAATGGGCCAGGAGATGGAGATCAGAAGGGCCAAGTAGATGCAAAGCATTTACATCATGTTGAGAAATATTGACAATATCATGATAGGGAGAGGATGTAATTTAGGAATTTTTCAACCTTATCAGGTTTGTCATTTTTGGAAGATAGCTCTGGGGGAACTGGACATGGAAGACTACTAAGTGTGGTGTTCTGATAAGATTTTTCTAAGTGCCTCTCAGTAGAGAAGTTGATGAGAAGAATGGAGATTGGGTGATCTACATCAGTGACGGCAGGAATGAGCAAAGTGACATCTTTTATTCTATCAGGGTTTTGGGAGGGAAACTCAGTCATTCTGTTTGTGTTCTTGAGTGCTGTATAGGAGGGGGAAGCAGATATTTTTGCTTATTTATTTGCTTGTGCTTTTGCTCCTTTACAGATATACCCCCATTATTTGGGTGCATGAATGGGTGCTGATATCAGGAGTGGTCTGTGAGCCAGAGCTCAAGTGGGAATTGTATGCCTGGTCAGGTGACAATGTTCACTTACTGAGGAAAGAGTATTCAGAGTGGCAAGAACAGATAACTCAGGAACATAGAGGAAGCAGTGCTCACCTGTCAACAGTGATGAGAAGAAAGGGAATGTTTTAAGGAGTCTCAAAGTAATTTTTGTCATAACACAAAACCAACACATGGTCCCATGGAAATCTCAGGGGAAGCAGGAATACTCAGTCTCCACAGAGAAGCAAACAAGAACCTTTATCATGGGAAACTATCTGACCTAATGTCAAATCAACAACATTTTCCCTCTGTCATGGTTTTAACAGACCTGTCTCCTCTGCCAGATACTTGAGACAAGAATCATGTCTGTAATCTCTTTAAGCCAGCAGTAGCCTGGCATGCTAAATCAATAAATGTATAACAACATTTTATTACTACTCATTTTTATCACAATTGAAATAAATCTTATAAATACCCTGTTGATTTTTTTCTGGAGACATGTCATGGAAATTAATGCTGGTGCCTTCTCTCTTAAGCCCAGGATATATGGACAAGGTCTGGGAGCTCTTAAAAGAAGTTTTGCCAGAATTTAGGCTGTCAGATGATAGCAACTCTGAAAGCAAAACAGCAGTGGTAGACACCAAATCAAAAGAACCTGTGAAAGAGATAAAGAATGGCAAAGAGGTGAAGGATATAAAGGAAGTGAAAGACTTGAAGGATATAAAGGAAGCAAAAGACTTTAAGGAATTCAGAACTGAATCTTCCTTAACGGTACTGAAATTTCCGGAGAAAAGTGAAAAAACTCCAAAAGGTGAGCCGTGTTCCAGCCAGACATCAGATACAGGCAGACTGCCCATTAATGGCTTCACAGTCCAAGAGGAAGCTAATGCTGTATGTGTGTGTATGTTAACTATTGTTTTATATTGCGGTCTTCTTTCTTTAATAATACCAAATTGACACAATGTTAATATAGGAAAAAAAACATGGGAATTTACATTTCTATCAAAGACTTGTTTCTCATGTTCCTAAGTAAATTAGGATGGATCAACATAACAAAGGCAAAAATTTACTCTTGTTTTTGAATATGTGAGCCCAGGTCAAATTAATGATTTTCTGATATATTATTCTAAGCTACAAAGTCAAATCTGAAAAAAAATTAATTGCAACTTAGTTTACAAAGTACAGAATTATTTCTTTCCAAAATAAATAATTTTTATATATACTAGAATATCTCATATATTTATGCATGTAAACAATGCAGTTGTAAATCTATCATACTATTTTTCTATATATTTTGATATTAGTTAAAACGATCTTTTTCATATTTCTGTTTTTGAAAATATTTATGTTTTGTCATAATTATTCTTCATTATGATCTCGTCTACCTTGAGAAACAGAGGTAGGAGAATCTCAGGCTTGAGCTACATAGTGAAACCAGAAATCCTAGAGTGAGTCTGGGTATAGTAGCACTTGCTTATAATCTGTGCATGCTGGGCAGTGAGGCAAGAGGAGTTTGACATGCAGTGCAAATACTATCTCAAAACAAGGAGAAGGATTGGTGGAACTAGGGATGTAGTTTTACATTCCTAGAGTGAGCAAGACTCTAGGTTTGATCTGTACCATTACAAAACAAAAAAGAAAATATTAACAAAAAATTAGACAAATGTTTACTTTCGATCTTTCTCAGTTGTATACCAAGATCAACTATGTGAACAACATCTGCCTACAAAGCCCCTTCCTGAAATGAGCTATCATGTATTCATTTACCAGAACAAAACAAAAAAGGCAAATAAGTCAAACTGAATTAATTCTGTTCTGGAGACTCCAAATTAATTTGCTTCTAGAATCTTTTGCTCATGTCTCGCAAATTAACATCCAGGCATTCAGTCATATATTCAAATATTTTCAGATATTATATTTTAGTAAAATATCAGGTAAAGTTTTATACTGAAATAATATTATTGTTTTGGCTTCTTTTTATCCCCCAACACAATGACTAAATAGGAATCATATTTTGAGATTTACTAGTTGAAAGATTCACCATGTTTTTTTAATATGTTAAAAAAATCAGATGCAAAAGACCTTGGGAAGAAGAAGAGTAAAGATGGAGAAAAGGAGAAGGAGAAGTCCAAATTCTCACTTCATGGCTCAAGACCCTCATCAGATGTGCAGTATTCTGTGCAGTCTCTATCAGATTGTAAGCGCTCAGCCTCTTAGAATGATAATTATTTTAGCTCTTCCCTAGAATATTGGAACATGTTGGAATGTAGAAGTACACTTTCCCTGTTGAAATATCTAAGTAAGCTGTACCAGCAGAAGGGGAAAAAGAAGGAGGGCTGCAAGTGTAAGATTTTTTGTAAGGGTAAAACCAGCGGTATTGTGTATGCATTCTGTTTGCATTCCAGTGATTATAATTGGTGTCCATGGCTACACTTCACTGTAACCAAAGTTGGTAAATATCTGGCTGAGTGTCTTAAAGGAAAAAGAAATCATTTCCTGAACAATGTTCAACCTCTGCTACATCTCTTTTTCCTAAAAACCAGATATCTCTATTGCTTGTTTCCACATAGGTAATGTATTTACCACTCACCAACAATCCCAACCCAATTACTGTCTAATAATTGTGTCTTGTCTGAAATCTAGAATCGCAAGTCACATGCATGTGCACACACTCACCCACGTGTACCCGCCCTCTCGTGGAATGTGGAAGTGGAATCGAATAACTGCTGACGTGTAAGCTCTCATTCCTCAGCAGAAAAACCAGGACACACACTATACACCCCATACCCATAGGGAGAGATGCACTGTGCACAGCCACACTTCACATTCCAGAGGAATGTCTGTAGGAGATCGTGGAAGAGAGATAATAACTGCAGTGTAAGCTTCCATTCATTAAAGGAAAACTAGGCAACACACCCATATGAAGGACATTACAAAGAGGATCTGTGCGATATTGTTGTAGAGAGACATAACTGCAATAGACACTCCCATTTCTCAAAGGAAAGAATAAGAACTGTATGCACAGGTTGCAGGCAGTTTTGAACCTCTGCTGGGAGGCTGCTGTGCAGACCTCTGCAACAGTGGGCCGCTCTGGTATTGGATGTGATTTGTTGCACAAATCCCCAAGGAAATGTGAAATGGGCTGGGAATGCAGGAGAACCTGCTCACAGGTTCACATTGCTCACTGCTGTGTTCTGCCTCCCCTCAATATCTGTTGATACCACCACCATTTAATCTTGTTGAAAACTATTCTCTAAACATAGTTGAAATACAGCTTCAAAAGAAATTTGGGCACAAATTGTGAGGTAAAAACATCTACTTACTAGAAGTAAATATGACTTAGACCCTTCTGATATTAGAGAAAAACAAATTGCCTGAAACATTACTTGTTTGCATTCTGTTGTAAACTTATTGACGACAAAATAACAGAATTTGTTTAATAAAGTCATATCACTCAGTAACATGGTAGCTAACATTTAAAATTTTCAAAGAAGTAAAAGTATGACTGTATATGATATGACTCAGTGGCATAAACAAGTTGGATCTTTTCTGACTATGAGAGAGCCTGTTATCTATCTATAATTTATTTTTGCTAGTCCAGGGACTTCAGCTCAGGGCCTGAGCACTGTCCTTGGGTTTTCCCAAGGCTAGAGCTCTACCATGTGAGCCACAGCACCACTTCCAGTTTTTTTCTATGTATGTGGTACCCAGCCTGTCCTTGTATCCTCGCTTCTGGAACATGGAACACAGTAATGCACACCACCTCTTGGTGGCCCATAAAATGTACTCTTGAGTGATTCCCTTTGCTAGCTCTGTGCTGTTGGGGATAAAGCATCCAAGGTGGCAGGGCTATAGGTGGGATACGCAAGAAGTGGTGAATTGGTACTTAAAGAAATCTCCTGTGGCTCACTACATTTCTTGTCCAAATTATTACTTCCTCCTTCAATCTTCCTACTTTCCCTCCCCCCCAAAAGATGTAAAGTTCATTTCCAACACACTGTCTTCTGAGTATCGCTGTTGCATTGCAGTGTTCATCCTTTGTCCTTTGTCTCATCATTTTGTTTTTCTCCATGACTGACATTTTGTACTTTTTGTACTTCATATCTTACACTGCTAACCTGTACACCTTGAACCTGTTTCTGTAACTCATTTTGGTTATCTGAAAAATGATGCTATTACTAATTTATTTCATAGCTTATAAGTGAGAAGCAACTCATTTAAAATCCTTGGATCACTCCTGAACAGAGAATAAACATTCAATAAAGGTTACCCATTGTAAGAAATTGACTTAATATCACTACCTGAGTGAAAATTTATGACCTTGAACAAGTATCTGTCATAGGGATGTGTAAAAGTTCTGTAATACTGTGGAGTATACTTCATTGTGAGTCAGTGTTTCAGGCTAGAATGCTATTTATTTTGACAACATTTAACAAAAGGAATCAGTAATAACAGTAACATTTAAATAATCTTATGTATTATATGGCAGAGTTTCTGGAATATTCTTATAGGAAAAAAGGCTCTATCATGGCTGGGAGTTTGGCCTAGTGGTAGAGTGCTTGCCTAGCATGCACGAAGACCCAGGTTCAATTCCTAGGTACCACATACATAGAAAAAAGCCCAAAGTGGTGCTGAGGCTCAAGTGGTAGAGCTCTAGCCTTGAGAAAGTCCAAGGACAGTGCTCAGGCCCTGAGCTCAAGCCCAAGAGTGGCAAAAAAAGTCTCTATCACATTTCATTAATTATTAGACTTGATTACATGATTAGTTCAATGACGGGTTATTCAACATCTGGAATGATAAGTAGATTCTGTGGTTTTTTTCATGTTCCTAAAAGTCATTATAGAGCTGGTGGATTCATATATTTGCCCTTAAAGTATTTTAAAATCATTCTACTTTACTTCTGTTAAAAAGTAATAAAGTATTACATTTTACAGAATCAGATAGTATATTTACAGAGAGACAATGAAGCAAATATGAATTACCTAAAATTCTGCAAATATCTTTTGTGGGTAACAGAATCTTTGGAGAACTTTATAAAGATTACGAATTTCTTTTCCCTGATGGTTAATATTCTGTTTTAAGTGTAAGAATGTCCCTCAGAATAATGTATAAAACTTACTTTAATATTACTTAAAATTACCAGCCAGATCTTACAGGTTGACAGTAAACTGATAGCACCAATATTGTGATGCCATTGTCTGTACCCAGCTCTTATTCTGGTTCTTCTTTACCCAGGATATACCACTTAAATATTTTAAAGTTTACCCTTTAACACTGATCTGTTTGCATTTGTTTGCTTGTTTGTGTTGTTAGTACCAAGATTTGAGCTTGGATTCTTGCACTTGCTCAGCCTGCTTTCTTACCTGATGTTCCACTACTTAAGCCACACCTCCCACCTTGCCTTTTTTCTGGTTCATTTGGAGATGGGAGTGTAGCACACTTCTCTTTCCTGCCTGGCCTGTCTTCAATCTGAGATGCTACAAATCTCATCTTTCTAAGTAGCTAGGATTACATGTGGAAGACACCAATGCTGGGTAACAATGAGGTTTTTAAATATGTTAACAATAAATATTGCAATTACATGTAAGAACATACTGTTTTCTTGGAATACAAAGCAATCTCTTTCATTCCAGCAACATAATTTATGTCACAGTTGTAAATCAGGCACTGTTTTTGTTGTACATTGTTTTTTGAGACAGTTTCAGTATGTATCCAGATTCATGAAAATGTATAGTATTTGGCTTTTTTTTTGCCAGTCCTGGGGCTTGAACTCAGAGCCTGAGCACTGTCCTTGGGCTTTCTCAATGGTAGAGCTCTATCACTTGACCCACGGCACCACTTCTGGCTTTTTCTACATATGTGGTACCAAGGAAGCAAACCCAGGTCATCGTGAATGCTAGGTAAGCACTCTACCACTAGACAAACTCCTGGCTCGGGTATTTGGGTTTTTGAGCTTGACTTCTATCACTCAGCAGAATATTCTCCAACTCCATCCATTCCTTGAAAGTATATGGTCTCATTTTTCTTTGTATCAGTAATATTCTATTACTTATTCATGTGATGTTTAGCATCTCAGTAGATTCCACTGCTTAGATACTGTAAGTGGTACTGTAATAAACACATATGCAGATATTTTTTCATGTATATTGATGTATGCCCCTTGGAATACATACCTGATAGGGGTGTGGGGTTAAGCAAAATCAGCTTTTCCTTAGCATATATAGTAAAAGGGACAGGTTGAGTGCTGTTGAAAAGGACATGAATTTAGGACATGAATCCTTAACTTCCATTATGGATGTATTCCTATATAATTGCTGTAGAGGTAGTTAAGGTTAAGTGAAGTCAAAGTTGGGATCCTAATACTTGTAAAAACATATACAGAATTCTCTCCCCACTTCTTCCTTTTCCTCCTTTTTTTTCTCTTCTTTCTTCTGCCTCTCGCCTCTTCCTCTCTCTTCCTCCTTTCTGTCTGAGCTCTCCTGCCCACCCTTTCCCTTCCCCCTTTTTCTCCTAACACAGTGGAGTGATCACGGAAGGTGTCTGTGTAGAATGTACAGATTGGAGTTTTCATGACTCATGATGTGTTTGTTTTCCAGGTTCTTCTGCAGCACAGACCCCTTACATGGTTGTGTATGCCACCTTTACACCTCTCTATTTGTTTGAACACAAGATCTTTGCATTAGAGAAAATGGCAAGTATTCAAGACCAAGAAATAGGATATCATTATTTGTGTATATACGTGTGGGGTGGGAATGGGCTCACTTGACCTAAGCAGATCCAAATTAGCTTAGATAATCACAATACTTCCCAATCATAAAACAGAAAAGCACAAGTCGGGGTATTGTCAGTTCTCCTTTCTGAAGAGTATTCTACAAAAAGATAGGTATAGATTTTTTTCCATTTCAGTGAAACTCATAGAAATCATATCACTTCTGATATGATTCCCATAAATAATAGATGCACACCAGCTGCATATAGTACACATGTATTTGCGGAGTGTGTATGTGAGAGAGAGAGAGAGTGAGAGAGAGAGAGCCCGTGCACCAGTACTGGGTCATGAACCCAGACTTTAGTTCTGTCTTTTTGCTTTTTAGTGGGAGATAAGCCATGCCCTTGACTATTTATGTGTTGTATCATTTCTCAGACAAGGGTCATGTTTTGTTTTTATTTTTTGTTTTAGATTGTTTCATAATAATACATTAAGGTAGCAATATATTATAAAACGGAATGTTCTTGATCTGGGAGCATGGCCTAGTGGTAGAGTGATTGCCTAGCATGCATGAAGCCATGGGTTTGAATTCTCTATACCACATATATAGAAAAAGCCAGCAGTGGTGCTGTGGCTCACGTGGTAGAGCATTAGCCTTGAGAAAGCTCAAGGACAGTACCCAGGCCCTGAAGATTGGCACAAAAAACCCAAAACAAAATGAATGTTTTTGCAAGAGACAGTAGGTAGAAGTCATACTCAGTGTAGAATACATTCTATATTCTGTGATATCTCATACTTTATTTTTAGCGTATACAGTTCTTCTGATTCATATAAAGTAATGCTATTAATAATCACTATAGTTCAATGTTATACTTCATTAAAGTATATTAAAGTAGGGTAGGAATTTGGGACAGAGAGAGGTTTACAGAATAGAGCTTGAAATATTGAATAGGCACTCAATGAATGTTTGTTGAATAACTTGCACAGAAGACATAATTTAAGGCCATGTAAAACAGGTCTTTTCTGGGTTATGAGTACTATTAGGAGATGGGAGAACCTAAGGAGAGGGAGAAGGAGAGTTTATGTGGTCAAAGTACATCAGGTACACATGTGAGAATGGAGTGATGAATCTCGTTGAGACTTCTTTAAGCTTGTTGGCTTAGGGAAGTAGGCTTAGGGCAGTAGGTGAATGCAAATGAGGGGAGGGTAACAGAGGAAGAAAGTCTCACATAGGTACATTGTATGAATATATGGACATGTCAACATGAAATTCACGTGTACAACTAATTGATGTGAATAGAAATTGTGAAAAATACATTGTGTGCTCATGGCTCATGTCTGTAATCCTAACTACTCAGGATGCTGAGATCTGAACTTTGAAGCTAGAAGTTAGAAACCACCTCAGGCAGAAAAGTCTGTAAGACTTCTATATCCTGGAGATCCTTTCATTTAGCCTCATCCTATATGACCTTATGTATCCATATTTTGCGCTATTGTAATCCTTTGCTAGGAGAGTCCTAGGTGTGTACTAATTATTACAAATGAGTGAAACCATTGAGCCTATGTTCCTTTGTGTCTGGACTACTTCACTTAATATGATTTTTCCAAGTCTTTTCCATGTCATTCTTTCTGATGGTAGCATAGAATTCTATTGTGTATAAATACCACATCTTCTTGATCCAATCATCAGGCATCTATACACACATGAAGAAATGCTCGACATCTCTGGCCATAAAAGAAATGTAAGTCAAAACAACTTTGAGATTTCATCTAACTTCAGTTAGAATGGCCAGGATCAAGAAATCACAGATATTGGCAGGGATGGGGCCACGAGGGATAGTTACTACACTGTTGATTGGGAGTGTAAACTGGTTCAACCATTATAGAAAGCAGTATGGCGGTTCCTCAAAAGACTAATCATAGAGTTCCCCTATGACCCAGCAATTCCACTCCTGGGCATTTACCCAAACGTTCAGAAACAAGGGCATACTAAAGCCACTAGCACAATGATGTTCACTGCAGCACTGTTTTTTATAGTGAATATATGGGACCAACCCAGATGCCCCTCAGTAGATGACTGGATCAAGAAGTCTATAAGACTCTTAACTTGAATTAGCAAGTGGAAAGTTGAGCTGGAGATGTGGCTCAAGTGCTAGAGTATATATTATGTTAATATAATTAACATAGCACAGTATTAAAGCTTTAACATGTGAAAATGACTTTATTTTGGACAAGCACAGATGTTGGTAAGCCTTTTCCAATCACTTTTAGAACTGAAAAAATGTGTCTTAGTTCTAATCTCTCACTGTTCAAATAAGGAAAACAGGCCCCAGGAAAGATAAAGATGGAAGAAATTGAACTTACATGCTTACGTTAGGAGAGAGCGATGTGGGCAGTTGTTTGTTTTTTCTTTCTTTTTTGCCACAGAGCAGTAATAGTATTTCTCTATTGACAAGAGTGTTGTTTCCAATATCAGAAGTAATTGCAGGGGTTATGTTGAGCCTTCTTTCCACATTTTAGGCAAGTTCTGCCGAGAAACTTCGAGAATATGGACTTTCACACATCTGCAGCCATCCTGTGCTGGTTACCCGGAGTCGGTCCTGTCCCCTTGTGGCTCCACCTAAGCCACCCCCCACCCCTCCCTGGAAACTCATCCGGCAACAGAAGGAGACTGTGATCACAGATGAAGCTCAGGGTATGCACTGTCTTAAAATCTTCCTAATAAACTGCCTGCCCATCATCACAACTGAAACTTACTTGAATTTTATGTCAAAATTATGTTGTTCAGGGATAAATCCTGCGGAAGTCAATTGTTTGACCCTGTCTAAAGGGACCAGTCAGAGCATTTGTTAGGTGATGGCATCACTATTAGGAGTGTGATAGAAGAGTAGCTTGTAGCAAATGATATAGAAACTTCCATTGCATTTATTGAGGTACTGGAATGAATTCCAAATATGAACACATCACCACAGAGTATTGTGGAGAACATAATGTTGAAATCATTAGGTTGTAATTAGAACTTCTAAAAGATAGAAGTTTGATTCTAAATGGCTCCAGTTAATGTTTACAGCCCCTTAGTGAATGGATTGACAGTTGTCCTTGAAAATAAGTAGGTTCCATGGGCTAAGGGAAGGGTTGGCTGTATTTTCATTACATGGAGCCAATATTTCAGATCTACATTCAAGCATTAAGGAATGGCTCAATGAAAGGAAAGCTATGAACATATATATATATTTATATGCATACACATATATTACCAAGTGTATAATTCTATATAAATAATCGTTCTTTGTAAGTGGGAATGAGGAACAGTCTCATCGTTGATGAGATTTCATAATGACAATGTCCTATCCTAAGGTTTATGATACAATTGACCTCTTCTCTGTGAAGCTTAATATATAAGGGAAAAAATAACCAAAAAGGGGGTGGGTGGATTACAGTACTGCAGAATGTTGGAGAATATATATGCATACTGTAGGATAACCTCAGATTTTTATTTCCTTTTTTCCAGTCCTGGGGCTTGAACAGTGCCTAGACACTGTCCCTGAGCTTCTTTTACTCTAGGCTAGCTTTCTACCATGTGAGCCACAGCACCACTTCCAGCTTTTTTCTGTTTATGTGGTACTCAGGAATCAAACTCAGGACTTCATGCATGCTTGCAAGTGTTCTACCACTAAGCCACATCCAAGTCCCAGTTCTTTTTTCTTATAATGCCCCTTCACATCTACTTTCAGTGTCCACCATGGTCTGGGGCCACGGTTTCTGCTTGTATTTCTGTCCCATTGAGAATTTCCTGCTTCCGGCCTAGCTTCAGACTAGAATTGTCCACAGATTCACTATGAATGGCTGCTTTTGACCTTTACTTCATTTTATCTTCTGACCTTCTCCAACAACCCACACATTTGACTTCAAAGTCCTTGTTGTGTCCCTAGCATCTGTGTTGTTGTAGAGGTTAAATAAGAGAATATATTTTTAAAGTAAAAGAATGATATAGAAAATCATTTCTGAACTTGAAAATAGCAGCAAATGCCAAATGATAATCCAATAAGACATTGCTACCATTCCCCCTTGAGATTTGTTTCAGTCACAATTTGGGAAGCAGAGAAGGTACATCTAGCATTGGAAAGAGCTACGAACTCTCTCAATAAAGATTTAGATATCCTTGTGCATTCTACTAACATTTGCTGGCTAAATTATCAATCTAATTCGCATTGCTTTCAATGCTAAATTTTGCATATAAATCTGAAAGTCTAAAAAAAACCCCGTACATCACACTTCTTAATTGCTATTTTTCTCAGAAGTCGTAATAAAGAAGCCTGAACAATTTCTTGAGATTTCAAGTCCATTTTTGAATTATAGGATGCCTCCATTTACAATTCCAGCAGAAACGTAAGTATACCGCAACCTTTCTCATGTCTCTAACAAAAAAAAGTATTTTATGATATGTATGGCTAAAAATAACGCTAAGAAGAATCAAGAAAAAATTACAATGCATGTATGCACATAGTTAAGCACTCATCATTGCACGTAAGAGTACTGTAGATTGCATGCTTGTTTTCTATCTAGATTCTTATGTTGAAGTCCTAACTCTGTGTGTCTGGATGTGGAGACACTAGCCTCTAGCAAAATGATTGGGGTTCAATGGGGTCATACGGGCTCTGATTCAAGAGATCTGCTCATGTCTGCACTCAGAAAGACTGTAGACAGGTCTCACTATGTTCTGTAGACTGGTCTTAAACTTTAATCCTCCTGCCTCAACCTCTCAAGGGCTAATTTTATAGCTGTGAATCACCATGCCCAACTTCTTAGGCTTTTTTCTCTTGCTGTGCTCCGGTTTCATCCTTTTTCAGAGAACAGGCTAGCTTACATACATATTTGGTTTGTGTTGCTGCCCTTATACTGGCCACATTTTCAAAGCCTTTTTCTCTTGCCTTGGAATACCAGAAGTCATGAAATATATCTCTATGATCTCTTTTGTAAGAGCCCTGATTCCATCCAGGAGGGCTCTATGTCTGTCTGTCTATCTGTCTGTCTGTCTATCTGTCTCTCTATTTTGCTCTCTTTCATAACCTCTTAAAAGCTGCCCTTCGAAACCCTAACACATAGAAAATTAGATTTTATCATATGAATTTTATAGGGACACAATCTCTGGTACACAGAAAATATTTTCAAAAATAAAAAATATTAATTTACTAATTATTCGAATTACTATGTTTAAAGTTAGAACACCACATTATCTAATATTCTCCAAGGAAACAGAACCAATAGGATGGATTGATGGATGGGTAGACAATTGCTAGACAGACAGATATGTAGATACATGGGTAGATAAAAATGAATGGATGGAGATATAGATGATTGGATGGAAGAAGTGTAGATGGATAGATAAGTGGATGGTTGTCGGTGGGTGAGAGGAATTGGTTCACATGATTGTGGAAATTGAGAAGTTCTATGATAGACCATGGTAGAACTCAATTTGGAAGGCCTCAGTATGACAGAAGCTCGTAGTCTAGCCCTTCCTCTGAAATGGAAGGCCTGAGAACTTGAGGATTTGCCATGCAATATCTATAAGTTCCAAAGACTAGGGAAGTTGGAATTTTGATGTCCCCTGACAATAGAAGTATGTCCCAGTTTCAGGAGGCATGGAGCAAAGCACCTTTCCTACTCTGTTTTGTTCTGTCTGTCCCACAGTTGCTAGGACACTGAGGATAGATTTTTTTTCTACTCATCCCCTTCCCCCTGTCCTTACATAGCAACCTCCCCCAGAAGCCTCCTCTCAGACATTCCCAGAAATAATGCCTCATTGGTCAGCTAGTTTTACCTTAATCTGTCAAGTTGGCTCCTGAAATTTGACATAATATCTACTAAGATGATGCCATTTCCATTCAAATAATTTTTAATCTTTCACCTGATTGACTTTGCATATTAAATAAAGATTATATGGGCTTTAAAAAAAGACTATAGCTTCAGACCACCAGGACAATTTTTTACATTGTATATTATCATATCTAAACTTGCTGTTGGTGTATCTATTGATGCCACAAATGGGTTTATTTCAGAACCTTAATCCCCTGAGTTACCCCTTACCTGATTGTCCAGTAGCTTCTCTCAGCTTTATACTTGATTAAGGTGGATGAATTCCTAATACCCAGAAACAGGTGAATTCTTCACTTGATGATATTCAATGAATCTCTTCCCTGTTATGAATCTGTTATGAATTCATCTGAATATTCATGCTACTTTACAGAGGACCATGCAAAGCTATGTAAAAGACATTTCACCTCATGAAAGTTATGTCCTTTGTCCTGCCTTGCCGTGCTTTCAGAGTTCTCAGGTCAAGATGAAAGCAAGCTCGTAGGCAGCTTTTGAAAATGACTACTGTAACATGTTCTTTTCATTGGAATTCTGTCACTGTAGCAACAAGCCAGGCCTGCCCATTTTTTGACAGCACTGGAACCTGGAGGTTCACATCAATATGTGTGTGCTACCCTCTAGTGGTAGCTTAATGAAAATAGACATTTAGTCATGAAGTATAGCCTTGGAATTTAATTCTGTCTTCAGAGCACACTTACCTAAAGTACACTAATTCAATTATTTGTGTTGTACCCATAAACTCTAGCTGTGGCAATGGAGATTTGAGATCATATCAGCAAGGACTTGAAAAGAACTGCTAATCATTTGGGATGGCAGTGTGACTATCACAGTGACAAACTTAAGTGCAAAGACTCAAAATTAACCTGACCCAAAGCCCTGTTTCACCAGTAGAATCTTATAATTAAACAGATGATAAATATCAAATTCCTATGTTTTTATCAGCATCCTGATGATTCCCATGGCAATAAGCTGTGTTCCCAGAAAATCTTTACTCTAATACATTGACTGATACCAAATACTCCAGTAATGTATTTGTGTGTGTGTGTGTGTGTGTGTATGTGTGTGTGTGTGTGTGTGAAAGAGAGAGACAATTCAGTGTCCTCTCATGAAGTTTAAAAAATTACTCTTTATGAATAAAATAGATCTTTAACTGAAAAAAAACTAGTTATTGGTAACATGGAAGAAGAGATTACAATAACCAAAGTGTTTTGTTGTTGTTGTTTTCTGCTAGGCATTGTATACGATCTGTTATTAAGAAAGGTGTGACTCCTGGATCAGGTTTACCCCCTGTCTCAGAAAATGAGGAAAATGCAAGCTTTACTCAAGCAGAGTTAAATCAAGTAATAGTAGCTCCATCTCAGGTATTGGCTCAACCTTTAATTTTAGGAGTTGTTTTTTCTCAAATTATGAAATATGTATAGAAAAGAACATATCACATGCACATAAGAAGGATAAATAATGTTATTACATACATAGGTATGACAAGTTCAAAGATGAAATATTCAACTGCTGTGAATGAACCCTGTGTTTCTGTGGGTCATTGTCTTGTCTGCATTCTATCTAACGTTGGTACTAACCGAACTTTTCTAATTTTTTTAAATTTATTTTTTCTAATTTTGCAAAATGCACATATACTTAAGATATTCGTAAAAGATACTGTACAATGTCAATAATCACTTTTGTATGTACACCACTTTGATTTCTGTCACTTAGTATAACATTTGGAAAATTTGTATGTAAATTATACCTCTCAGTTCATTCATTTCACTGGCTTGTGAGATTGATTTTATAGCAAAGTTATCATTTAAAAAATTGATTGTTGTATTAATGATTCTATTTACTACTTGTTTATTCTATTGAAAGCCATGCTAACATATTTTATTTATCTGTTTATTTATTTATTAGTTGATTTATTTTCAGTACCGGTGATTAAACCCAGAACTTCACACATGCGAGATAAGCATTCTACCACCGAGTTGCATCCCTGCTCCCCAATTATTAACTGTCTCCTCCACACATATGCACAAGATTTCTAATCTTATGTGTGCAATGATTCCCTTTAATGTTCATATGAAGCCTAAATATTCGTGAATGAAATCAACTCATCTCTTCCTATTTTCATTAACTATGAATCAATGATAGGCACCGTTGGAAAGCCAGCATTGCCATCCCAAGAACATACAACTTCCCTGTCTGGCCAGTGAACAACTGAAAAGCCTAGGTGCAGATGTTGGCTAGTGGAGGAAGCAGAGACAGGACCATGTAGCCACATGAGAAGTAACTGAGAACTAACATCCTTTCAAAGTAGTTAAGTAGTATACAGGGTCTTTGGATACTTGCAACACTCTCAATATAGCATCCAACACTGTCATGTTGTTCTTGGATAGAGTATTAGTAATGTTGTAACTTGAGCACTGTGCTCAAGCATTGCAAAGAGTACCTGCCCCATAAGCTTCAGGCCCAGTACTATCAATGTCTGTGTTTGTCTACAATGACGAATTCATAACTGAAGAAAATACTGAATTCCCGTTAGAGTGACATTTGTTTTAGCCATCGATGGTACTAAATGCTTTTGAAATCTACTTAGGGCCCTACTGAATACTAGATTAGGACATAAGCCTGGGTCAGACTTGCTCCACACCCACTACTATTTAGTGTTCTTAACCCTCCTCTATCAAGCCACCCTACATCATCCAAAATATTGCTGATATTACCCATTATCCACATGAGTTCATAACATTTAATCTTGTATACCTATTTTAATTGTGTTCCAGAGAAAAGTGAGCTTGCATGTCAATTAAGAACTCCCCATTAAAGTTTTTCACAAAACTTTCAGATTCTCTAGTTTAATTAACAATCCTAATACTAATTTTTCTGTTCCTCATGGTAGTTTTCTCTGCTTAGGGGTATTACTGTTTTAATTGTGAGATTTAATCATTTATCACTTATGTATTCTGTATTTCAATAGCACAAAGGTAAACCCTCAGCTAATTACTTGAAGTCAGAGCTTTGAAATTTCAAGGTTGAAAATAATTTCTCTATGTTACTGTCATGTTTAATAAGATTTTTCCAGAAATCTGCTGGATGTTTGTAAACCTCTTAAAAATTAGTTGTTTCCCTAGCTGGACTATATTGTTGAATGTAAAATGCTTTGTTTTCTTAATACAATCCTTTCATTTCATTTTACAGGGTACGATTACACAAGTTGTGCCTATGAAAGGTAAATTTAGGATCCATCCCACCTCTCCTCCAAACTCAGCCAACATTATGGCATGCTGGCGTCTACTTCCAGGCAGCATTCAGAAATTCCTTCTCCCATCATTCATCAGCCTCTGTCAGGGTTCATTAAGTTTCTGGGCTAGAAAATGAGAAATATTCACACATAAGAATTCAAATTAAAAATAAAAATAGCATTCTTTCTTTTGAAGTTGGAATAGAGCTTCTGATCTTCCTATCTCAGCCTCAAGAGTTCTAGGTTTGCAGTCCTATGCCTGCACATCTGTCAAGTTCATACATCTTACTGTGGACCTATTGTGATCAACATATTAAAGCCATTGAAGGGCCCGGAGTTTGGCCTAGTGGTAGAGTGCTTGCCTAGCATGCACAAAGATCCAGTTTCAATTCCTCAGTACCACACACAGAAAAAAGCCAGAAATGGTGTTGAGGCTCAAGTGCTAGCCTTGAGAAAGTCCAAGGACAGAGCTCAGGCCCTGAGCTCAAGCTCAGGACCAGCAAAAAACAAAACAAACAACAAAAAAAAATATTGAAAATTCCTCAACTGGCAAATAAAAGCCTGACCAAGGCTCAAATCCAACAAAATTTTGGTTCAAGAAGTCTCCAAGACTTTTACAACAGTGCTTGATGAATACTGAGTAAGACTACAGAAGCATTCACCACTAAATGCAATCATCACATGTCTTACTAAAACAATGTTGGACTAGATCTGTCAAGAGTGTTTGGTTTCCCTTCTGTTACAAGAATATGGCTATCTGGAACAGATTATAAATAACTAAGTTAATTGACATCTTATGCAACTTCACAGGTTCTAAAGAATTTGCTTACCAATTTGTTAAAAAGGGATTTGACAATTCCTAAGCATGCTAATATGTATTAAAGTTGTGATTAAATTCTCCTAAGTATAGAACATGTTTTGCTCCAAACTTGAGGACCATATGTATGTGCCTCAGTAAATGTCTTTCCATAAAGTGCCCTGGCATTGTGTGCACACACTAGTACCAGAACTCAGGCCCTTTAGCTCTTTCGTAGCTATTTTGCTTATACCTGACACTCTGCCACCATAGCTACACTTGCACTGTGTTTGGCTGGTAATTGGAGTCTTGTGGATTTGTCTACTCATGTTGGCTCACAATCCTTAGAGCTCAGCCTTCTGAAGAGCTAGATAGACTTTGGCATTTGAACATTTCTCATTAATTTTCCATATTTTAATAATTGGTTACTTACCATCCATTTGTTTCCTCAACAATGTACAGATGAACAAGCAGATCTTGGGTTCATGGAATCCCATCCAGCTGAGGGTGTTAGTTTAGAAAAGGATTTGGTGAGCCAGACAACACCAACACAGGAAAAATCACAGGAAGAAATGATAGCAATAAATAATGGTATTGCTAAAGAAATGTGGTTAGATTTTGAAGACTTCTGTGTCTGCTTTCAGTAAGTATGTGAATGGGGTTAATTTGATTATATTGTGAAAACATTCTGAGCTACCTTACTTATAGAAATTAATGTTAAGCTTTCCTTTGCTTTATTAACAGCTTATTTATGTACCTAGTAGTTCTTAAATGATATTTGAACTTGTAAAGCCTCCCTCAGTTGAATGTTATTAAAATATCAAATAAGTTTTTTTATTTTAGCAATTGCTATCTTTAACTTGTTTTATTTTTTATTTTGGGGAGGCAGAGGCAGTTTTATTGGGGTGACCCAGTGAGGTAGAGTTGCTGTCCTCCAAGTTCACACAGAAACTGAGGCACACAAGTGTCAGCTGACAAAGTTGCCTGGTTTCCATCTCCAGACACAAGGGGCTTGAAGACAGTGGGAGCAATGTGTTTTATTTTTTATTTTATTTATTTTTATATTGTTTTATTTTTATTATTGGGGTAATGTGTTAGTCAGCTAGCACGTGCATTACTTCTCACACATTGATACCCCTTCTCATGTTTTTGTTCCCATTTCCTTCCCCCCACCCCCTCCCAATCATCTTGTTTCCCCCCTTCCCTTCCCTTTCCTATTTCAAATAAAGGTTTTTTGGGTTTTTTTGCCACCAGTCCTGGGCCTTGAACTCAGGGCATGAGCACTATCCTTGGACTTTCTCAAGGCTAGAGCTCTACCACTTGAGCCATACCACCATTTCTGGCTTTTTCTATGTATGTGGTACTGAGGAATCAAACCCCTGTCTTTGTGCATGCTAGGCAAGCAGTCTACCCCTATGCCAAACTCCTGGCCCCTCAAATAAGTTTTTGAAAAAAAAATGGATGTCTTAATTACAGTCTAACCTGCCCTAGACCAGTTTCCGCTTCACTTCAAAGACTTATTAAGGTGAAGATAATATTTTCACTAAGATCATTTTGTTTCTTTAAAACAACTAACTGAACACAGTACCTATAACTTAGATTCTAAGAAACTCAATGTGTAATATTAATTTTTGCATGGAATAACAACAGCTTATTTTAAATATTTTTCAGGAATATATACATTTTCCACAAGCCAAGTTCTTATAGCCTAAACTATCAAAAATCAGAATTTAAGGTAAGCAGACTACGACCTTTCCCTTCTTATAATTAAGTTTTCAGGACAATCACTTTATTTCAAAATACTTTCCTATTTCTCAAAACAAACCTTTCTAAATGTGTAATATATATAATTATATGTAAAATATTAATTTAGTAATCCTATATCTAGACAACATCCTAAGATCTAGTAGCTTAGAGTATGACCATCTGCATCGCTGATTGTAGTTAAATCCTGAACTGCAATTTTATGTAAATTTATGCAGGAAAATATTGACTATTGAATAAAGTAAATCACTCCATCTGATTTTGAGTAGGTTTTATTGATGCATTTTCTTAAACTTAAGTATATTTCATGACTGTGCCCAGTCTTGTGTCTTCTGTCCTGTCTAGAATTTCTCTTCCTCTGTCACCATTGCCTCCATCCAGATAAGGCCTGGAATCAATCCTTCAGAATAGTACAGGGTCCTTGACTCTGTGAGACCCCCTTCTGTGGTCATGGTGTCTGAGACCAGCCGCTGTACCGTATCCCCCCATCTGCTCTGTCTAGGAAATTCCCATTCACAGTTGGCATCCTCCTCCACACTCTTCCTTCCCCTGGTGCATCTGAGCATCTTCAGGACACCATGTCTCCATTTGCTATTGAAAGACCATTTGTGGAGTAATGCAGGAGCTCAATACAACAAATCTCAAGCCTGAATTCCTAGCTGATTAGAAAGCAGAGATTGAATCAGGATTTGAAATCAGTCTGAGCATAGAAGTTTGCTGGACTACATCTCAACTAAAGACTGGATGCCTCTTATCCCAGAAAAAGAAAAGCACAAATAAGAAAATCACATTACAGGCCATTACTGGGCATAGCAAACTTTTTATACTTTATAAATAACAAGGTTTCTCTTTTCACAGCATTAATAGAGATTTATCTTTTCTATATTAACTAGTTATTTATATATTTTGGTAAAGGAATGGTTTATGGAAAGCTTTTATAGTATAGTGACAGATTCATTGAATATGATTACAGTATGCCATCAGTTAAAATTATTTTGAAGCACTGTGGATCTTACCAACTGTAGGCAGATAGATACAGCTCCTTTTTATTTTTTTTTTTGTTTTTGTGACAGTACTGAAGCTTGAACTCAGAGCCTGGGCACTTCCCTTAGCTTTTCTGCTGAAGGCCGATAATCCACCACTTGAACCATGACTCTACTTCTGGATTTTTGCCTCTAGGCTGGCCTTGGACTCTGATCTCAGAGTGCAGCCTCCTGAGTAGCTAAAACTATAGGTGTAAGACACTGGTGCTCACTAAGTTTGCTACTTAGTGTCCCTCGGCTCATCACTTGCCACCTCTGTGCATAATATTTAGGGATATATCCCTGATTATAGGTATTAATAGGATAGTTAGGATGCAAGGAAATCATATAGGATAGGCTCATTGAAATCAAAATTATATAACTCTTACACAACTGTTTTTCCAAGGAAGCTCTGCTCCTACTCAGTACTTTGTCACATCTCTAAAACAAAACTCTACTCTGCTACACTTAGAAGAAATGAGTATCCTTCTGAAGATCTTATGAAAAGAAGGAAAAGAGTTGTATTCATTTTTAATCTCATTCCACCTTTAAAATGTCTAAACATGGCCCCACCAGGCATTCTTTTTTTCTGCCCTCGCCTTGTGGCCCCCTCCCCAGTCAGAAGCCACCTTAACCTGGCCCATCCTGTGCCTCATCATCTTCTCCTTGCTTCCTCATTTTCTGAACAATGTTCAAAGAACACTGTTTCCTAAGTGCTGGCCCTCTTCACAGAGGCTTTCCAGATCCCCTCTTGGAGATAGTGGTTATGCATTCACCAACATAATTTTCTTTTCTTTTCTTTTCTTTTTTGCCATTCAGGGACCTGAGCACTGTCCTTGGGCTTTTCTCAAAGCTAGAGCACTACCACTTGAGCCACAGTACCACTTCCAGCTTTTTCTATGTATGGAGTACTGAGGAATTGAACTTAGGTGTTTGTACATGTTTGGCAAGCACTCTCCCAGTAGGCCAGACTCCCAGCCATATTTTCTTATTTTTAAACCTGTGAAGTACATACGATGGTGCCCAGAATGCTTAAGTGTCTTACAGTGCTAGGTTCTATGTTGTACTATCCTTAATAGTAGAAAATAACAGTCTTCATGTGGTAGTAATATCTACAATGACTGCCCTGGTTTCTTGCAGTTCTCAGAAGAGCGGGTGCCCTATTATCTATTTGTGGACAGTCTAAAACCTATTGAACTACTGGTTTGCTTTTCTGCATTGGTACGCTGGGGAGAATCTGGAGGTAGGAACCATCTCCACCAAGAATATGACTGACAAATGCCCAGATTGCACCCAGGCTAGGAAACCTGCTGTTGTAAGGATTTGGGGCCACAGATGAGGGGACAGCCTCCCTTTCCAGAGATTGACAAGACTACCTAGGATTCTTCCAAAATCTGTGGAAAAACATGTACTCTGTGTGCTTTATCTGAAAATTCCATCGACACATTCTTCCTTGTTGTTTTGGCCTTTGCGATGGCTTGGAAATGTATTTTTCCCCCAGAAAGGTTCATTTGCTGGAGGTCTGTCCTCAGGGTGATGATGCTGAGGTAGAGGAGGAAACTTTAAGAGACTGGGCTTAGTGGACAGTGACTTGTCATGTGGTGTGCTGTCCTCGGAAATAGTTACAGTTGATCTCACGGGGGGAGAATGAGTTTTCATGAAGAGAGGCCATTCCCTTCCATACCCAACCAGTTCCCATCGCATTACCCCATAAACAAGGGGATAGTTTTATTTTCTGTGATCCTATCTCAAAGGAATTTGTATTATTCTGGGTTTTGCATCTTTTCTTCCAGGAAAAAATGGCCTCTAGAAAGACATTGCAATTACTAGTAATGAAGCAAAGCTCTAGTGAAACATACCTACCTGTACTGCTTTTCCATTCCCATTCTCAAGTGCATTTGTGGAGAGAATGGTCCTGGGGAGGTGACCAGATCAGGGAAGCAGTTCAGAGATCCAACCCAGAGTTACTTCAAACAATTATTTCCTTAATGATTTCTCATGTTTTATGAACATTTTTTGACTATCTCTAACACCTGGTTATTATTACTATTAGTAACAATAGTAATATAATATATATGATATATTATTATTCCAATTCATGTTACTGGACAGAGAGTGATACAAAATGAAGGCCAGCATTCCCTTCCGAACTAAATACATTTTCATTTTTCCTGAAGCCTTAACAAAAGACAGCCCACATGTGGAGTCTGGACTCCTCATAGGCGAAGCAGTTACCTGGAAGTCTCTGAAACCTCGCAATCTTGTTCTGAAGATCCACACATATGCTACCAAGGCTACGATGGTGCGCCTGCCTATTGGGTATGACACCCTTCTTTTTTCTCATGCTCAGCTCTGTTTGATTCCTTTTAAACTGAGGCTTAAGAAATAGGTAAAATACAGGACAGAGACATGTAGACAATGGACTATTGTTTCCTGAGGTCATTCACAAGGCATATATCTACCATTCAGATTCTTGAAAGAAATAATTTATGAATGAGTAAATTGCTAAACACATCAGATACCCTTTTAGAAGATTTATTATTAGTAGTGATTCTAGGAATATATTTGCAAACATTATATTTCCTACTCTGTTTACATGAAATCTTTTATTAAGGAATAAAATACAAAAGGATATCTTGATTCATTGATTTTAGAAGCTGCTAGGCTATAGTATGATAAACTAGTTAGTTGGCCAGAGTGGCTCACACCCACAATCCCAGCTAAGATAGCAGAGACAGGAGGATCCTGAGTTCAAGGCAAGCCTGGGAAAAGGCAGTAAGACCCTATCTCAATAACCAAATGAAATCAGAGAGTCTGGTGAGATAGCCCACGTGATGGAGATCTTATCTGTCAGATGTCAGACCTGTTCAATCAGAAGAAATAAGATGGATAAAGGTAGCTAAAATAAATTACATATAATAGAAATTTGGGGTTTTTTGGTCAGAAAAATCCAGAATATTACCTCATATTTTAGATTAAATGTTTTCACTGGATTATTTTTTCCTCTAAGATCACTCATAGCAGTTCTGTGTGATCACTGAACAACTAAGATTCTTAGGCAAAGAGCAAATCTAAAACAACAAAACAGTGGCAAAGGCCTGCCACCAAGCACTTCTTTACCATTCTCAGATCTGTCCTAAGCATTTGGCACAGAGAGACTCTCCAGAATTCATTATCTTGTCTGAGTACTCAACAACGGAGGACCAGGGACAGGGAATAAATAATAGGGTCCAATTTCCCCATATAGGCCCTAATCCATTAGCCTGAATGTTCTGCAAATGTTGTAATGTTCTTAATTGAGAGGAAGTGAGTGCCGGTGTTCTTGATGACAGTTGTCTACCTGGATGGAGAAACAACTAATGTACAAGAAATAATGCATTTGTTAATTTAAGAAAGAAGACTATGAAATGTTTCAAATGTTTCAAAATGTATCATTTTTTCATGGTTGTTGGGGGGAAAAAAACTCCAGGCTAGTCTTTCACAATGTGAGTGCAGTGAGTGGGAGGAATCTCCAGCATGGGCGGGTGTGTCATGAAGTCCAACTTAATTTTATCCAATGCAGTCAGTAAATACACATCCTGTGTTCTGAGGGTGGTTTTTCTGGAGCAAAAAATCCAAAGGCCTTTTCCCCATCTGTGTTAAAAACATTTTTTTTTAAATCTAAATCTTTACCAACTGTTGACTTAGAGGTTCACACCTGCTGCCATGGGACAGCTAGCAGAGGACGATGTGGCATCTGGGCCACAGATGGTCCTCACACATGTCCCTGCTCCTCAGGAGACACATGATCCTCTTCACCGCCTACTCCCCCGTGGGACACGCCATCCAGGTCTGCAGCATGGTGACGTTTGTCATTGGGGATGAAGATGTTGTGCTCCCCAACTTTGAGCCGGTAAATATTTAAAGAAGTAATTCTTTAAATGTGTGTGTGTGTGTGTGTGTGTGTGTGTGTGTGTGTGTGTTATTGTTGGGAGGAGGGCATTCTTTTCAAAAATTTGAAATTTATCTGACCTGTTTCTTAACCTGAAAAATGAATTTGTCTTGCTTAATTTTTTTAACCTTAAAAATCAGCATTGTTTTTGTTTTGTTGATTGTGGGGGCTTGAACTCTGGGCCTGGGTGCTATCCCTGAGCTCTTCAACTCTCTGGAGGTTAATTGGAGAAAAAGTCTCAAGGACTTTATTGCCCAGGCTGGCTTTGAACTGTGATCCTTAGATCTCAGCTTTCAGAGTAGCTAGGATTACAGGTGTGAGCCACTGGTGCCTGGCTTTTTTTTTTTTTTTAAAAAGACCAATTCAAATGCAATCTGTATAAGAAACATGCTAAATTATAGGGGTACAAATCATCTTTTTTCTTCGCCTCTACTCTGCAGAGTACTCTTTAACATCTATTTATACCTTAGGAAAATCCCATATGGCCCATTGTTTTTTGAGGAATCAAGGATCATCACAGTTCTTTTCAATGCACTTTTAAGTTTTGTTCTTACCATCTCTCTCCTTCCATTCCTATCTCTACCCTGAGGAATTTGGAGTTTGCATGTCCAGGATTCACAAGGCAAAGGATAGATCATAGAATATTTCATTGTTCCTTTTATCATCTCTCACTCTCTCTCTCTTTATCCCTCTCTCTTTCTCTCTCCTTCCCTCCTTCCCTCCCTCCATCCTCCTCCTTGCTCCTCTGTCCTGTCAAGGTAAATGGGGCCAGGGCCTCTACTGAAGCCTTGTGTGGACTTTACATATCTTCTTTCTCCTATCTTTATTTGGGAATAGATTAGAATACCTCCTTTCCTGTACCAAAGTCAAGACAAATCAAACAAATAGCACTGATGCCAAGCTAGCCAGCAAAATTTTTAGCAACAAGCTACCCTAAGACCAGTGTCCTCCCCACCTTGCTCTCATGGGGCAGACATGCCTCACTCACTCCATCTTGCCTGTCTCAATAGTAGTGTCACAGGATTCCCTAGGGTCTCTCTTCTCCATTTGTCCTGCCATCTCTCAGCTTGCCTTTTTCCATCCTATTCCATAGGCACAGAAGGGAGATCAGCAAATTCAAGTTCAAGTGCAAGCGAGTGTCTCTAGGTGCCTTTGCCATGTCTATTTTGCATAGCTTCAACTTTTACTCTTTTTTTTTTTTTGGCCAGTCCTGGGCTTAAGCATAGGGCTTGAGCACTGTCCTTGGATTTTTTCTCAAGGCGAGCGCTCTACCACTTGAGCTTCAGCACCACTTCTGGCTTTTTCTAAGTGTGTGGTACCAAGGAATCGAACCTGGGTCTTCGTGCATGCTAGGCAAGCACTCTACCACTAGGCCAAAATCCCGGCCCCAACTTTTACTCTTTAAACATTCTCCTGCAGACGCTGTGCATTCATTCTCCCGCTTCTTGTCCTGTCAGAAACTAACACCCTAGTGATCACCTGTTCAGTGCGAGCTCCTACATCCTAAGAGTTACCATTTCTCAATCCTGTGAAGTCCATTAGGACTCAAGCCCAAGCTCCATTGCTCTTTGATGAGCAAAATTAAAAACAGTAAAAGGAAGCATACTTATAACAATGGAGCTCTAATTTCTCAGAGCTGTAACTGGTTTTCCTGGGGCTGCCACCTGACCCTACAGCTTCACTGGTGAGAGTCCCATCAGAAAACTAAACACTGCTGAGGGGCCTCCTAGAATGCAGGGATAGAACAGGTGCACAGGTGACAGGTCAGCAACCTGGGCCCCATCCTCTTCTCACTCAACAGGGCATCTGTGCCTCTAGGCACACTTGACATACCTCATGAATTCTGTCAGCAACCAAAGCATCATGTGTGCACTTCCCATGATGCCCCTAAGGAATGTCTGTAAGCTCCAGTACCTCCTGGCCCAAGGATTCTGCCACTACCAGACACCAACCAAACCCTTCAAACCCATCAGGCTCTTTTCAGATTTCTAAGAATCAGTTATCTCATAGCATCTCTGCATTCTTCTGCCTTGCACTCTAAGAGGGGACAGCTGACTCAGCCTCTCCTCATTTTGACATGTATGACTCTCCATGCTAATCAACTGATTTTCAGTTATCAAATCCCACACAGAGTTTCTGAGACTAACTCCTAGATACTCTTAAAAACTATCTTGGTATTTATGTTGTGTGGAGTTTTCCTGACCCCTCCCCACCTAAGGTAGGTGTCTTCCTATGTATTCCCACTTGTTCAGGATTCCATTCCTCTTTTTGTGTCTTAGAGACAGGTGTCTTGATCAAGAAAGCTCTCCATAAATAACTCTTGAGTCTTCCACATAGCAGATGTTTTGCTTCTTCCAAAAACTTCACGTTTGTCAACTTAATTGCCCATAAACAAGCGTGAGGATGGATACTGTGTGTTTTATCTTCACAGGAAAGCTACCGATTTACAGAGCAGTCTATAACCATTCTAAAAGCTGTTGGCAATGTGATTCTCAATTTCAAAGACAAGAATAGGTTACCTGCTGCCTTGAAGGATCTGCAGACGGCTCACTACCCAGTCCCCCTCCACAACACAGAGCTCACTATCCAGCACTTCCGGGTGAGCTGGTTCTGGGTACAAATGAATCTTCCTGTGTGGAATAATAGATCTTATGTTAAGTGACTTCCAAAATCTGCCTGATGTCGGGCACCGGTGGCTCATGCATGCGATCCTCTAGTTACTTAGGAGGCTGAGATGTGAAGATTACGGTTCGAAGCCAACACAGGCAGTAATGTCCATGAGACTCCTGTCTCCGATGAATCACCCAAAAAGAGCAGTGGTTCAAATGGTAGAGTGCTAGCATTGAGCACAAAAGTTCAGGGACATTGTTTAGGACTGGACTTCAGCTCCAGGACCGAAAAAAAATCTGTGCCTGACAAATTAGAGACAATTTGAGAAGTGATTACAAGAAGTAAAATGAGAATGTGAAAAGAATGAAATGAGGAAGAGGAAGAAAGTGGTTCAAAGTGGGTTAATTCTTGCAGTGGACTATACAATCTAGAGGATTCTGGTAAACATAAGACGTCTCAGCAGGGGATGAGCAGGATCTGGCATTTAGCCACCAGCTTTCTTCCTAGAAGTAGATCACTGCCTGTGGATCATAATCTTCCTCACACTTGGAACGCAAGCCTCTCTGCCAGGCTGGGTAGTATCTGGCTTCACAGACAGCCTAGGTAGAGTGGAGCAAGGACACTTCATTGTCCTCTGAGAGACTCACAGCAGGTGTGGGTCCGTCCACCCCAGCTGCCGAGCAATCAGGTGCATGTACATTCACATTATTACTTGTAGCCAGATAAGTTTCATTACACAGCTGGCTTGGACACTGTAGAAAACTTCATAGATCCTTATTCTCCACATTCTTCCTGCCAGTAGCATGCAGTTGTTGAAACTGAAAATGTCTTGGGATATTGTTGTTGAGTGAAAAACAGCATGACTAGGTTTGGCAAATAGAAGTACATGAATTAAATTTTGGTGCATGTAGACCATCCGTGTTTGTGGTATTTAGTGTATGCTTATAATTAAAAATTACCTTGCACTGAAAATTCATTTGAGCCAGGTGTGGTGGCTCACACCTGTAATCCTAGTTACTCAGGAGACTGAGAACTGAGGATCAAGGTTCAAAGCCAGCCAAGTAATATACCTTCTATCGGGTGAATATAATGTAACCCTTCTATTAATTACAATAAAAATTATCTGAACAAAGACAGTTCTACCAGACATGCATTATATTTCAGGTTGTTATCTAACATTAGGGAGATTAAATTTGTCCTGATTAAATATGACCTGATGATACATCCTCCCACACAGAAGGTTATTCAAAAGGATCTGAAACTCTTTTATCTCCAATTAACCTTTAGAAAACTGGAAGTGGGGCTTGGCTCAAGGGTAGGATAAGAGCTCAGCAACAGCACCTAGGCCAAATTCATTACCCACAAAAATAAATAAATTAATTAATTAAAATAAAAAAATATTTTTAAAAATAAAAACAATAAAAATTTGACCCACTATTCACAGTTAAGTCAGTATGGCCTGTTGCTGTAGACACAATTGTAAATAAAATCTCCTTTTAAGCTAGAAGGTCTCTTTGCAATGGAAGAAGAGAAAGTAGATCATTTTTCTGTTTGTGTAAGCATGAAGCTAGAATATGGCACAAAACACCAGCAATCAGCTAATAATAGATTGTGATGTCAGAAAAAAATACCTTACTCTTTTCATAGTGATACAACCCATTACATACATGTTCTCATTACATGCATGTTTTCATTCATAGTGATACAACCCATGCATATTCTCCAGATACATAATACATAGCCCACAAGTAAGAAAACCCCACAGCATTATTTACCACACAATTCATCCTGAGTTCTCTGAGAATTAGAGTTGACCATTTGTGTTAATCTACCTTTGATAATAGATTTCAAAGAGGTAATCTCCAGGTCCTTAACTGTGGTGTTCCTCGAGTGTAAAGCTGACAAGAGGAATATTTATCTTTATATCTCATCTTTATAAAACTGTTTACATATATTTCAAAAATGAGAGAGTAATAACTTAAAATTTTAAGTTTCCTCAAGAAAAGAATCATTTAATAAGAGGAATGAGATTTTATTATTTTGAATTAATCTTCATTTGTCCTCAGTGTGTCAGTTTATTTTATCTGGCAAGTTTGCCTGAGGGCCAAATCTAAGACCTTACTTTCCCACGGCCCAACTAGTATGCAAAGAATACCTGTATCTACTAGTTTGACAATGCCCTCACCATTAATAAAATTGTCATCCCATGTGAAAGGGTATCAATGTATGTGAATTAATGCACCTTCTATCTGGCAAATATCATGTAACCCTTTTACTAATTACAATAAAAAAGAAAAGAAAAAAAAGAGTAGCATATATCGTAAAACAAAACCAACAAGGAAGCGGGTGAATCTAGAGCCATCATGTTGAGTGAGACAAGTCAAGACCAAAGGAACAATAGGCGCATGGTATCCCTAATATGTAGGCGCATGGTATCCCTAATATGTGGCTATTAGATCCAAACAGTACAAGAGCGAGGACTCAATATTTGCGTCTCCAATGCTATGGACGTGGTATTGAAAATATAAACACAACTACATAGACATAAAAATTTATGACTCTATAGACATAATGTTTTATTACATAGATTAATATGAATATATGACATACAAACCCTCAGCCTAATTTTAATTTTGTTCTACAATCTAAGTGCCAGTGATTGTATATAGAGATTCCCTTTTTGAATACTTATTTGTTAAACATACCATTTGAAATATGATGTAAAAATCAGTGTTAATAAATTCTTTTTAAAAAAGAAACAAAAAATATTGTAGATAGTATTATAGTAATAGAAAATTACTTATTATTCTGAATATTCCTAAAGACAATTATATGGACATACAAAAAAAAATTTCCTGAAATAAAGATTGGAATCTAGAATATATTGTCACTAAAATCTTTTGCTTTGAAAAATAATTATATGAATGAAAATGATTTCTTCAGTTATATTCTATTCTTTAGTTGAAATAAAATTAATTTCAGAAAAAAATCAAAAAAAATAAAATAAAATTGTCATCCATTTCCAAAGTTTTATTAGCTGATTACAGCCCTCAAACTTAATGCATATCTTATTAAATTACCATATGACAAGTTAGCTATAGTCCTCAAAGTTCCTGGTAGTCATAATTGATATATTCAGTCTCTGGGGCTTCTGCCATGCATCCTAGAGGTGCCTCTGTTTCTCACAGATTCTCTGGCTGGGTTATATTTTCTTGGTTCAAAAGATGAAGTGGGGAGGGCTTATAACCCCAGTACCCTGTAATAATGGTAACAAGGATACATATGTAGCTTTTCTTTTTCAGGTGTTTCACATTTCTTTATGGCGTTTAATGAAAAAGGTTCAAGTCGCAAGGCCTCCTTTAAACTTCAAATTTGCATTCCGTGCTATGCTTTTGGAGACAGAGTTACTCGATTCTTCCTTAGAGGAGGCTTCTTTAGGTACTGATAAATTTTCACTATTTGATCTAGTCTTATATGACATAAGGATTTAAGAAGCATGAGCTCAAGGTGCAGTTGGTAGTTGATAGAATCTGTCTGCATGGAGAGGCACAGAAGTCCTCCCTGCCTGGGAGCCCTGAGAGTTCTCTGGGGCAGCTGAGCAATACCCCGTCATTCCCAGCACATATACTTCTAGAGATCCCAGCAATTCTCTATTTAGTTTTTATCCTGAAGATATATACAGTTCACTGGGTTCCATGGTCTAATTTGAGATATGGTGTCTGAGAAGGACCTTCGACCCAATTGACCTATTTTCTCCTCTCACAGCCTTTTTCTCTTTCTGCCATTGCCACTGGCAGTCTTCTAAGATCCATTACAGTTCACTGATTGTGAACATCTACATCCTGATGGAGACAGTGTCCACAAATATAATTGTCCATGCCAGAGGGCTTCCATAGTCCAGGGATCGAAACTTGGGGGAAAGGATAACCTGTAACTTTTAGCCCAGGGTTTGGTTTACTTATTTCTCTCTCTTGCCAGCTGAATGGGTAGACCTTAAATATTCTGCTCCAATAGTAGAAAAAGAATATTCTTCTGCAGAAGTAGCAGCAGCTGTTAAAATTCAATCCAAGTGGAGAGGAAACTACGTGAGACTACTAATGAAAGCCAGAACACCAGGTATAATTTTTCAATATTTTAAAGCCCTCCAACAACAAAAGTGTTTTGGACTCACTTTACAGCTAAACTAAGTCATTTTATTCTATAAAGACTAAAATTCTTTAAGTTTAGGACACTCACTTTCTTGTTCAGAGAACGTAGTCTAGAACTGGTACATAAATATACAATAAATATATCCTGAATAAGTGAATGGACAAGGAAAAGATCAATTTCCTTTTCCCAATCTGTTGGGAGCTTGTTTCAAACAAGGAAATAATGATTTTCATCCTCAGTGCCTAGCAATGATCCCATCTATCAACTTCAGCTAACACAGGGAGGATTTTTGGTTTGATACTGTGTTAAAGAAGTGCTGAATGAATGAAGAATGAGTGAATAATAAAGATTCCTCCATGAATAACTTCGGTGACACATTTAGAAAGTATAAATGCACTTTAAGTTCATTCTTAACATTTTATTAAATCAAATACACTTTGGCGTATGAAATGAATTTTTGTGAAAATGTTAACTTTATTATCTTAAAATGAAACGTCAGGTAGATAGATAATACCCAGTTACTTTGTTCTGTGGTTTGCACTGATAGGAAAAGTCTTACCTCCAATGGAATCCTTTGGTAAAAGAAATATTTTGTCATAAAATGCTTCTTTTTGAAATAGCTACAGATACATAAATGTAAAAAATACTAGGTTTTATACATTTGTGATAGGAAAATATTACAAAATCAGACATGGTGTCACACACCTATAATCCTAGCCATCAGGACGTGGGGAATTGCTCCAGGAGACTGCAGGTTCAGAGTCAGCTTGACCCACATAGCGTGAGGCCTTGTCATGGAAAGCATCACCCCCAAAGTGATAATAGCATGTTTGCTTTGTTTTTTTTTAATAGAAAGAATAGAAGCACTTTAAAACTAAATGTAATGTATGTTATCAAAATTACATGCCTACATTGAAATTACTCCCATTTTTAGAAACGTAAAACCTTGAGCAATTTAATAGTGTGCAATTTATAACTTAATAAGTAAATAGTCATTAAATAGATTTTTTAATTCAATCATTAAATAATAGTTTAATAATATTTTTCCAGGGCCGGGAGTTGGACTAGTGGTAGAGTGCTTGCCTAGCATGCACAAAATCCCAGGTTCAATTCCTTGGTACCACATACATAGAAAAAGCCAGAAATGGTGCTGTGGCTCAAGTGACAGAGTGCTAGTCTTGAGAAAAAAAGCCCAAGGACAGTGCTCAGGCCCTGAGTTTAATCCCCAGGACTGGCAAAAAAAAGGAAAAAAATAAAAAGAGTTTTATTGTGATGGGCCGGGAGTTTGGCCTAGCGGTAGAGGGCTTGCCTAGCATGCATGAAGACCAGGGTTCAATTCCTCAGTAACACATACATAGAAAAAAAAAAGACGGTGTTATGGCTCAAGTGGTAGAGAACTAGCCTTGAGAAAGTCCAAGGACAATGCTCAGGCCCTGAGTTCAAGGCACAGGACTGGCAACAAAACAAAACAAAACAGTAATTTTCCCTTAACATCTGGGTAGTTCTCCTGTATGAAGGACTGTTATAGTTTCGAAATGTAGAGTCAGAGCTTCTGCATAAGTGGGTCTTAATGTTCCACTTGAATGAAGTATGGAGTAGATGAGTAACTATATTAAGATGGCGATTTCAGACAGTTATAAGGACCAGGCAGAGACTAAGATCAGGAGGTAAGTTTCTGTATGTGAAATTTCAGGTGTTCTCTATGGTTGCATTGTTTTGTTTTGTTTGTTTTTCCCTGCCAGATCACTTAATTTTAAACTATTTGTGGATAATGAAATCGAGGGAGGTGTAATGAAATCCCATTAGCTAGCCTTCTTTACAAAAATTGGCTGACTTGTTTTTTCTGAGATAAAATTTACCCTTAAGGAATTTTTGTTGTGACAGATCTCCTTAGGATAAAGTGTATGATAATTATCTAAAATTACAGAAGGGCATCTTATGATTTTTTTCTTTTTTATTAAAAAACTTATTAAAATTGATTTTTACATCATATTTCAAATGATGTATTTAACCAACAATCTCTATATACAATCACTGGCACTTAGATTTTAGAACATAATTAAAATTAGGCTGAGAGTTTAAATGTCATAGATACATATTAATCTATGTAACAAAACATTAAGTCTATAGAGTCATAGATTTTTATGTCTATGTAGTTGTGTTTATATTTCCAATACCATGTCCTAGTATTGAGAGCCGAGTGCAGGGTCAGGATGGCCCATGAATCTGTATCACTGAGTAAGGTAACCACACAAAGAAATTAGCTGTTGTGTAACACCATGCCTATGAACTTTGAGCTATATTGTCAGTATTGTGAATCATGTTCTGCTGAGATTTGATTATTATTGGGTATGAATGTGTTATTGCTTTATCACTTTCTGCTGAGACCTATAGTGAGAATAGCTGATTGGCTCCTGCATCCTATGTCAGCTGAATGGACTTCCTCATTAAACGAGTTCCTACCTTGATGGGTCTCCCTGATGCGTCTGATTGTCCTCTGACGAGGGAGGACTGGGTATGGGCAGTTAGTCGGCCCTCTCCTTTCTTGGCTTGTCCTGGTCGGGGCATGTTCTCTCTATCCGTCCTGCAGGTCTGGAGGGACTGAGGACTAAAAACCCTGACACATAGCATTGGGTACTCAAATACTGAGTCCTTGCTCTTGTACTGTTTGTACTGTTAGCCACATATTAAGGATACCATGCGCAATGCCATTATTTTATCTTATCTGTTGGCTATGTAGAATTCCAATATATATATATATATATATATATATATATATATATATATATATATATATTCACCACGTTTTCTGTATCCATTCATCTGCAGTAGGGCATCTGGATTGTTTCCGTTGCCTGGCTATTGTGAATAGTGCAGAGATTAACATAGCTGAGCAGGTGTCCTTATATCCTCAGTTATGATGCTCAGGGTACATGCCCAGGAGTGGTGTGGTGGGATCATAGGGAAGATCTATTTTCAGTTCTTTAAGAAACCTCCACACTGCTTTCCAGAGTGGCTGAACTTGCTTACAATCCAACAGCAGTGCAGTAGGGTACCTTTTTCTCCACAACCCTACCAGCATCTCTCATTGTCTGAATTCAAAATCTTGGCCATTCTTGTTGGGGTAAGGTGGTATCTTAGGGTTGTTTTTATTTGCATTTCTTTTCTGACCATGGATGATGAGTATTTTCTCATTTGCTTTTCTGTCATTTTAACCTCTTCTTTTGATAAGTCTCTCTTTAGTTCCCTTGCCCATTTAGTGATTGGTTTGTTGGGTTTGGGGGGGATTAGTTTCTTGAGTTTCCTGTAGATACTAGATATTAAGCATTTGTCTGATGTATTATTGGTAAATATCTTTTCCCAGTTGGTTGGCTGTCTTTCTGCTTGAGTAGCTATGCATTTAACTGGCAGAAACTTATTATTTTTAGGTAGTACCATTTATTGAGTCTCTTTCCAGTCTGTTGTGATCCTGGGACTCTGTACAGGAAGTTTTTCCTGTGCCTATGAGTTCCAGTGCCTCTCCAACTCTATCATGTAGCAGTCTCAAGGCTTCCAGTCTGACATTGAGGTCTTTTATCCATTTTGAATTAATGCTTGTGCATGGAGAAAAGCTAGGGTCAATTTTTAGTTTTCTGCATGTGGCTGCCCAGTTTTGTTAGCACCAGTAATTGAATAGGCTATGTTTGTTCCAATGTGTTTGGCTCCTTTGTCAAATATAAGTTGACTATAGGTATATGGTTCTATTTCTGGATCTTCTATTCTTCTCCATTGATCTTCTGGTCAATTTTTTTTGCCAGTACCATGCTGTTTTTGTTATTATGGCTCTATTGTAGTGTTTGAAGTCTGGTATTGTAATACCACCTGTTTTGCTCTTTTTACCTAGAATTGTTTTGGCTATTCTAGGTCTTTTCTTGTTCTATATGATCCTTCTATTTCAGGAAAGAATGTCTTTGGGATTTTAATGGGATTGCATTGAATTTGTATATCAATTTTGGCAGTATGGCCATTTTCACTATATTGTTTCTCCCTACCTATGATCATGGGATGCCTTTCCATTTCCTAGTGTCCTCTTTAATGTCTTTTGTTAGGCTTTTATAGTTTTCATTAAATAATTCCTTTACATCTTTGGTTAATTCCTAAGTATTATATTCTTTTGTGGGCTATTGAAAATGGGATCATTTTTTTTTAAATTTTCCTTCTGTTTGTGTATTGTTGGCGTACAAGAAGGCTATTGACTTTTTTTAAATATATTTTTTATTATAATTAATAGAAGGGTTACATGATAGTTGCCAGATAAATGGTGGCTATTGACTTTTACAGGTTAATTTTGTATCCTTTCACTTTGCCAAAGTGGTTTATTAATTCTAGGAGTTTGGGAGTGGAGCTTATTGGGTCACTCAGAGGATCAACTACGAATAGGGGTAGTTTAATTTCTTCTTTCCCTATGTCGATCCCTTTGATGTCCTTCTCTTGCCTTATTGCTCTGGCTAAGGCTTCCAGCACTATATTGAAGAGAAGTGGTGAGAGTGGCCATCCCTGTCTAGTTGCTGATTTTAAGGTAAATAGTTCCAGTCTTTCTCCATTTAGTATAATACTGGTTGTAGGTTTGTCATATATGGCTTTAATTATTTTAAGGAATGTACCTCTTATTCCTATTTTTCTAATACTTTCAACATGAATGCATGTTGTATTTTGTCAAATGCCTTCCCTATGTCCAGAGCAATTTTAATATGATTCTTATCCTTAGCTCTATTGATATGATGTATTACATTAATTGATTTGCGAATGTTAAACCAGCCTTGAATCTGGGAGATGAAGCCTACTTTATCTTAAGTGTATAATTTTTTTTAAATTTGTTTCTGGATTCTGTTGGATAGCGTTTTATTGTGAAGTTTTGCATCTGTGTTCATTAGAGAGACAGGTCTGTAGTTTTCTTTTTTTATTGGGTCTTTCCCTGGTTTAGGGATGAGTGTAATATTAGCTTCATAAAATGAGTTTGGTATTGCTCCTTCTGCTTCTATTTCTTGGAAGAGTTTCAAGAGTATAGGTATTAATTTATCTTTAAAGTCTTGTAGAATTCTGCAGTGAAAGCATCTGGACCTAGGCTCTTTTTGGTTGGCATTTTCCTGATTGCTTCTGCTATTTTATTGTTTGACATTGGTTTGTTCAATTTGTTTACCTCTTCATGGTTCAATGTGGGTAGCCTATATTTATTTAAGAAATCGTCCATTTCTACTAGATTTTCCTGTTTCTTTGAATATAGGCCTTGATAGTACTTATTCGTAAAGGACTGAATTTCGTGGATATCGGTCGTGATTGTTCCTGTAGGGTCTCTAATCTTGTTTATTTGCGTCTCCCCTCTCCTTTTTTTGATTAATCTTGCCAAGGGTCTGTCAATTTTGTTGACTCTTTCAAAGAACTAACTTTTTGATTTATTAATTTTATGTATAGTAGATCTTATTTCAATCTCTGATAGTTCTGATTTTATTTTTGTTATTTCTGTCCTTCTAGTTGTTTTGGAATGAACTTTTTCTTGTTCCTCTAGGTGCTTCAATTTCTTCTTTTGGTTATTTACATGCTCTTCTTCTGTCTTTTTTTTTTTTTTGCCAGTCCTGAGCTTGGGCTCAGGGCCTGAGCCCTGTCCTTGGGCTTTCTCAAGGCTAGAACTCTACCACTTAGACATAGCACCACTTCCGGCTTTTTTCCATGTATGTGGTACCAAGGAATCGAACCCGAGTCTTCATGCATTCTAGGCAAGCACTCTACCACTAGGCCAAACTCCTGGCCCCTCTTCTGTCTTTTTAATATGGGCTCCTAGTGTGATAAATTTGCCCTTTAGAACTGCTTTTGCTGTGTCCCATAAGTTCTTTTGTGATGTATCTTGATTGTCATTACATTCAAGACAGTTTTGAATTTCCTCTTTGATTTGTTCTGTAACCCAGGAGTTATTCAGGAGTTATTCTGCTTCCAAGTGTTTGAATGTTTTTTACCTTTTACTCTGTTGTTCAGAACTAGTCTCATTCCACTGTGATCAGATAGAATGCATGGGATTATATCAGTCCTCTTTCTGCTTAAGTTTTCTGTATGAACTATTATATGATCTGTTTTGGAGTATGCTCCATGTGCTGCTGAGAAAGATGTATAAAGTTTCGCTGTTGGATGGAAGGCTCTGTGTATATCTATTAAGCCCAGCTGGGCTATGGTGTCATTTAAGTCGTGGTATCTTTGCTTATCTCTTATTTAGTTGACTTGTCATTTTGTGAGAGTGGCATATTGAAGTCTCCCACTATGACTGTGTTTGAGTCTATCTTATTCTGTAAATCTAAGAGAGTTTGCTTGATGTAGTTGGGTGCTCCCATGTTGGGGGAGTAAATGTTTATAACTGTAATATTCTGGGTATGAATTGGACCCTTTACTAATATGTAGTGGCCATCTTTATCTTTACGTACTGATTTTACTGAGAAGTTAATTTTGTCAGAGATTAAGATTGCTACTCCTGCTTTCTTGCACAGTGCATTGGAGTGGAAAATTCCTTTCCATCCTTTCACTTGGAGTTTGTTTCTGTCTTTGGCAGTGAGGTTGGTCTCTTGGAGGAAACACACTGATGGGTCTTGTTTCTTAATCCAATCTGCTATTCTGTGCCTTTGATTGGATTGTTCAATCTGTTCACATTTAGGGAAATTATGGAGAAGTGGTTAGTGTTCTTTGTCATTATTTATTTTTACTTTTGAGTTTCTTTCTCTCTCTTTTTCCTCTTTTGTGTTTAGTGATTTATAGGGGATTGCTTCTTGATGGGGATTTTTGCTGTTCTGCAATTTGTTCTTGATTATTTAATATTTTTTGTAATTCTGGTTTAGTGTGCATGTATTCATATACCTTCTCTTTGGAATGAAATATTCTTGCTTCTCCTTCAAATGCAAATGCTAGTTTCACTGGATGTATCAGTCTGGGTAGGCAGTTGTTGGTCTTCAGGGCATGAATGATATTTTCCCAAACTTTTCTTGCATTTAGGGTTTCCATGGAGAGATCTGCAGTTATTCTAATTTTTTTCCATTGTAGTATAGCTCTTTCTTTGTTTTTGTGACCTTTAAAATCAGCTTCTTAGTATTCGGGTCTAGTGTTTTTACTATGATGTGTGTAGACGAGTTCCTTCTAGGATCTTGCCTGCTTAGAGTTCTGAAGCCTTCAATAATGTGATTATTTTCCCTTTTGAGGTTGGGGAAGTTCTCTGCTATGATATTGGCGAATAAGGGTTGCATTCCCTTATTTTGAAACCCCTCTCCTTCTTCAATTCCTATTATATGAAGATTAGATTTCTTGGCTGTGTCTGCCAGGTCCTGGAATTCTATTTGGTGAATTCTGACTGATTTTTCCAGACTGATGACCCTGTTCCAGCTCTTGTGTTTATCTTCCGTTCCTGTTGTCCTATTCTCCATCTCAGTCAATCTGTTGCTTAATGCTTCCATTTTGTTTGCATTGTGGACACTGAGCTGATCATGTCTGCTCTGAGGGCATTCTTTTCTTCTAGGGAAGTATAATTTCTTTTTCTATTTTTCTTTTGAGATCAAGGAGATCCTTGGTGATTTCCTGCTTATGTTCCGGGAATTGTTTTTGAAATTCTGCTTTGATCTCTTTAGTCATGTCTGCAATCATTTCCTTGAACAGGGTCATGTTTCCTCTGTCTTCAGGTGTCATTTCTTTGGATGGTGACATCTCTCTTATCCCTTCACTCCTGTTTCCTTTTGGGCTTTGTGTGGGACTTTGATTATTTATAAATTTTGTGATTTGTCATTGCGATTTCGGAGGCATTGGAATTGAGACTGTTGTTGTAGGTTCTCTCTGTGGTTGGTAGTTCGTGGTCTTTACTTGGTTTGGGGCTGGTGGTTCTGGGAATCTATGTATATGTGTTGGTTCTCAGCCAAATTAGTTCCGTTGCTGACAGGGATGAAGAGTGTAGCTTTTACAGTTGTGTCAGCCCGTTCCCAAAGGCTGTGTGCCAGTGCACAGGTAGCTCTCAGCTAGCTCAACCAGTGGCCCCACTGTGGACCCTCAGTTTGGGGGCTTCGGCCCTGGGGCCCAGTGGCTAGTTTGCCCGCCCTATACCCAGGGCGGGGCCTAGCAGAGGGCCTGTGGTTTGGGAGCTTCAGGGAGCCTACTAGCTTGCAGCCATGTTCCCAGGGGTGGTGCCCAGAAGAGGTAGTGGGCAAAGTCATGCCTTTCTGACTCTCTGAGGGTGAGCTCAGCACCCTGCCAGTCTGCCCTTCAGTTCCCTGCTATGTTTCAGGGAAGTACCTGCTGCATTGGCTGAGAGTCTTTCTGTGACTCCCTGGGGGCTCCCTGGTGCTGGCTTGCCAGAGGCTCCCAGCAGGAGGGCGCCCCACTTAGGTTTGGGTCAGTCAGATACTGGCTCCCAGACTCCTGCACACCCCAACCCACTGTTGGAAGGCAGGGTCTCAGCGCCCCTCAGTCTCCAGTTTCAGTGGCCTGAGGAGGAGGCTGTTGGGCAGGTGAGCTGGGACACCTCTGCCCCCTTTGTTGGGGTGCTGGGTCTTAGTGCCTGCCTGCCTGTGAGTCTCCAGTCAATGGCCTGGGGGAGGGGGCTGTTGGGGGAAGGGACAGGATTCTGAATTCCTTGCCCCCCTGCACTTGCCAGTCTTTCTTGGCCGGGTGGAGGGTCTGGGTTAAGTTCTGTAGCTCGCCGCCAGCTCTGCATTCCTGATGGATTTGGGGAACCCACTCGACTACTTACTTTTCGGGGTTTGCGGCTGCTCCGTGGTGTTGGAGGGTCGTTTGCTTCCCCTCTGGTCTCTGCCGCCTTCTGTGCTTCCCGCACCGGGTCTGTGTGGAGGTCCTGCATCTGGATTCCGCCACTTGCTGGAGTTTGGGGCTTCCCAGGCCCCAGTGCCTGCTGCTGCTGCTTTTGCGGCCTGGAGCTGGCGGCAAGGGGAGGGGTCCTTGCATTTGGGATCTTTGAGAGCACTGGGTATATATAAGCTTTATCTGGATTTCTTTTCTGGTTTGTGTACTTCTCCATTGCTTCTTGAATTTGTTGATTTCTTAAGATAGTTGGCTCAGGGGATTCCTTGATTCTCTCTTTTTGTGAGAGAGAGTTAGGCTGGGTCCCTATTGTTTCGGTGCCATCTTGTTTCCCCCATCTTATGATTTTTAAAAAATTAAGGATGAAAGTAAGCAGGATAATATTGTAAGCAGTATCTACTAAAGAATTAGCATTCCATATTTTAAACATGAATTTTCTTTGACTCAATTGAAGTATTTGGAGCCATCTTGTGAGTTTCATTCTGTGAAATGGAAAGTGTAGACAAGATTGTCTTTGAGAAATCTTACAACTGAGTATTGTTACTTTTAGACACAAAGGAAAACACCACTGTCGCAGAAGCTCTTCTGAAAGTTTGGACTGTCTTGGAACTGAATTTGGAACAATATGCAATTTCTCTCTTAAGGTAAAGAATTCTTTTAGTCCCTTCTATGCCATTGGAAAGAAACATATTTTATGCATTGATGACCCATTCTCAGATAACAAATGAAATCTTATAGAACACAGTATGGATATCTGATGCTTCTAAGATTCTATCTTAGATTCTAAGATTCTATGTGTTAATTCTAAGATTCAGTCTAGATTCTGGCAGGATGAGAAGGATAAGGCTCAGAGGGTGTCTCCCATTCTCCTTCCATTAAGCTTAGGATAGGTCACATACTTCTAGGTGAGGAGAAACATTGGCCTATTATTTGTTAACTAGTAGCATGCATTAGTGTCTCATACATCAGAAATTATGTGGAGGGAAAACTCGAGGACGCTCTCTTGTTCATACCCTTTGATTTTAAAAAATCTTTTAAAGAACTGCTCATCACATTAAAATCCATTCCAGCCTCTATCTCAATTCTGAATTCTTCGGGACTGCTATTCTATTCTACCACTAAGTTGACTGCTTCTAGTTTTCCTAGCATTACAGTGTGTGGGTCGAAGGAGATCACTATGGAGGAGAATTTGATGGTATGGTATGTATGATATTCATGGTTGCATACAGAACTGCTATCCTGTTTTACTTCTTTTTTTCCCCCATAGCCATGCCCAACTTTTAGCTTTCAGCATATCACCAACGTGGCAGGTTTCAACAAATCTAAAGATCTTCCTTTAACACTTTAATTGAGTACATTCACTTTTCCCTCACTATTTGGGTACCATTTTCTTTCTGGGTGGCAGATTTCTGCCAAAGTGAGAATAGGGAATCACTCGGCAGCTAACAGGATGATACAACTGACTTTTTAATGATTCAGGATTGACTGGGAAGTTCTGCATTAACTGACCTGGGTAATTTGTGTGTAGAGATTTAAATTTTTGATCCTGACTTTTTTTTAGATCAGTTTTCTGTTTAGTATTTTTAAAATATTTGGTCAAAAACTAGTATACTAGATTCATTAATATGGAGGACTTTTGCTGTAGCTCGAAACTTTGCTTCTGCTTTCCTACGTGTGCATTTCCATTATTTCCCGGTTTGTGAATCACATTCATGATTACTTCAGAACTTTAGATCACTTGGGGCCCTCTGGAGAGCAACGCTCACAGTTGATCTGGGGTAGAATCTGCTCTCAGTACCTTGTCATTCAGATTCCCCTGGTCCACACTGAGCGAGAACTCAACCCAATCAATGATGTCCTTAGCTTCTCATATCATTGAGGGTACTACTTCTATTTGTATTAGAATGGACTTTAAAGGTATTTTTTTTGCCAGTCCTGAGACTTGAACTCAGGGCCTGGGCTCTGTCCTTGGACACTTTTTGCACAAGGCTAGCACTCTGCTACTTGAGCCACAGCGCCACATCTAGCTTTTTCTGTGTATGTGGTACTGAGGAATTGAACCCAGGGCTTCATACATGCTAGGTGAGCACTCTGCCACTAGGTCACGCTCCCAGCCCTTAAAGATGTTTTCTTAATCATTGCTTATTTATTTTTATATTTCTAGACTAATGTTTAAAAGCAAGTGCAAGTCTATGGAATCTTACCCATGCTTTCAAGATGAAGAAACAAAGCTTACTTTTGCTGACTATACAGTAACCTATCCAGAACAACCACCAAATTATTGGTTCATAGTATTCAGGTGAGCTTTGTACACGAGCAAGTTGATGTTACCTTGACTAACATTCAAGATTGATCTGCAGAGTTTTCTTCATGGTAGAAAAAATGCAATGGTAGTCAAAATATCAGCTTTTAGCTGAATTACATATCTTATAATTCTTATATACTTGCTATGAATGGATGAAATATTATAGAAATTTTATTTTTGCTAATCCTGGGCTTGAGCTCTGGGCCTGAGTACTGTCCTTGGACTTTCTCAAGGGGAGAGCTCTACCACCTGAGCCTCAGAACCACTTCTGGCTTTTTTCTATGTATGTGGTACCAAGGAATCAAACCTGCGTCTTCATGCATGCCGGCCCAAAATATTATAGAAACTTTAAATCCATGTTCTTTGTACCAAAATGTGTAGTGTGTACAAGAATGCTTATTTCTACAATTCTAGCTACTCTAGAGGTAAAAATCTGAGGATCAGGGTTTGAAGCCAGCTCTTATTGGAAAGTCCATCAATCTCTTATTTCTAATTACCTACCAAAAAAAAAAAAGCCAGGGGCTGGGAGTTTGGCCCAGTGTTGGAGTGCTTGCCTAGCATGCACGAAGACCCAGGTTCAATTCCTCGGTACCACATACGTAGAAAAAAGCCGGAAGCGATGCTGAGGCTCAAGTGGTAGAGCTCTAGCCTTGAGAAAGTCCACAGACAGTGCTCAGACCCTGAGCTCAAACCCAGGACTGGCAAAAAGAAAGAAAGAAAGAAAGAAAGAAAGAAAGAAAGAAAGAAAGAAAGAAAGAAAGAAAGAAAGAAAGAAAGAAAGAAAGAAAGAAAGAAAGAAAGAAAAGAACAAAAAAGCCAGAAGTGGAAAAGTGCTAGTCTTGAGCAAAAAAGTTCACAAACAGTGTCCAGTCTCTGACTTCAAGCCCAGAACACTCTCTGTCTCCTTCTCTCTGTCTTTCACTCTGTTTCTCACACACATACATGTGAGTGCACACAAAATATGTAGTAGTTATAAACCTTTTAATAAATACATTGCCAACAATTGATATGCTTTCAATGTAGAAAGGGAGCCTTTAATTTCCAAGTAATTTTAAGTAAAAGTCAAATTACTTATAAGATGGAATTGTCATTTATATATCAGAGTAGTAAATTAATAATTGTGTGCATGTGCCTCTGCAGCAGTTCCTGGGTTTGAACTCACTCTTTTTCATCTTACTTGATTATGGTTAACATTCTACCACTTGAGCCATGCAGTATTTTGCTTGTTAATTTCCTGTCTGGCTTAACTTCTAAATATGATCCTCAGATCCTAGCTTCCTAAGCAGCTAGGATTATAGGTGTTAAAGTGAAAGCAAAATGCAGACTGTACCTATTTTCAAACCTTAAACCTTGAAAATAACTCCATGGTATTTAAGTTCAAACATTACAATTCATGTTGAATAAAGTTTGTATTTTTATAATCACAGAGAAACGTTCTTGGTTCCTCAAGATATGATTTTGCTTCCAAAAGTGTACTCTACGCTGCCAGTCTGTATGCTTCACGTTGTCAATAATGACACAATGGAAGAAGTGCCAAAGGTGTTCCAGAAAGTGGTGCCTTACCTCTACACCAAGAATAAGGTAGGTGTAATATCTATTCCCACCATATTTCAGAGTGGCCCTCAGCTGTACATAGTTCTAGAGAAGCAGGGTAGAGGGGCTCCATCTTAATCCACAGGAATAGGGCCTATTGCTTTGTGGGAGATCATGCAATTACTAGCCTACTTATTACATTACGAAAACAAAGTATGAGTGGAGTGGCGTAGCCTATAATCCTAGAGGATGAGATTTGAGGTCCCAAGCCAGCCCAGGAAGGAAAATTCTTGAAATCTCACCTCCAAATAACCAACAACACTAACTATAACCCCTCCGTACATTATCTCAACACTAAAAACTAATAAACTTAAAAAATAACTGGCCGTAAAGTCAGAAGTAGAGATGTGACTCCAGTAGTAGAATGCCAGCCTTGAGTGAAGAAGTCAAATGATAGTACAAGGCCCTGAGTTTAAGCCAGCACAAAAATATAGAAGTAAAAATGAATTAATAAAAGGAAAGTATTAGAAATGTTAATTAGTGACATCATAAATCCACACACTCTTTTAAAACAGAGGTCAGTCTAAAGAACTCGTCATGTGCTTACACTGAATCTGGAGGTTAAAAGAACAATGTATCTATATATTATACTTTCCCAAAATGCTTTAACATACATAATTTACATCCCTTTTACAAGCTCTAAATGTAAAACAAAAGTTCCTTATTAGTGTTACAGTATTGCAGTTCTAGCTCATATTCCTAGATGTTTGTTGAGAGTTATGCACTCATTATTACTTGTGTAGACCTGACTTTTGTTTCTAGAAATCTAATCAGAGAGCTTCTTCTGATGAGCTTCCAGGCAGTAACAGGAAGACAAATTAATCTTTTTATTACTTATTAGGAGCAATTGCAATTATAAATGCAGAATTACATAAAATATTTGTATTTTATTGTGATTGCAAATTAGTGGTTCACTGACCTTTTGACTAGATATTCAGATTACACTGAACCAACCCCTTACCTGCTACCTCAAGGGAAATAGAAATCCTTGCTTTCCTCAGCTCAGTATTTTAGATAAATTTGGGAGACTGGAAAATCAAATAAGATGCTATTGAGCTTCTATGATACGGCTATGATTTAAAAGTTTTTTAAGGAGCATTAGTGAAAAAGCATAGCAATTACCTACTATTAGAACATTATTTTATGCCAGAAAACGCACAAAGGAACATGTTAATCATTTCCCTGAAAGCATGTAATATGATGCTTTTTCTCTTTTCCCCTTCTCTCCCTTTCTCCCTCCTCTAATCCATGTCTCTATCCCTCCTTTCCTCCGTTCTCCCTTCCATTTCCATTTTTTGTTTTGATTGGCCATGGTGCTTGAACTCTGGGCCTAGGTGCTGTCCCTGAGCTCTTCAGCTCAAGGCTACCACCCGGCCCCTTGAGCCACAGTGCCACTTAATGGTTTTCTGGTGATTAATTGGAGATAAGAGCCTCACTATCTTTAGTGCCTGAGTTGGCTTTGAACCGTGAGTAGCTAGGCGTGAGCCATCACTTACTTATTTTTATGGTGCTAGGGATGAAACGCAGGTTGCACACACAATAGGCAAGCATGCTACCACTGACCCACGTCTCCAGCCCTCAGAAGGTACTAAGAGGGATTTCAAAGCACAATGCTTACCAAAAGACCTTGGAATCTCTATGTACATCAAGACAGCAAAGCCTTCCAACGCTATGACACCCACGGCAATGTCACTCATGTGTACGATGACCCTGTCTTGCAGAAAGGATACACCTTTGTGGCTGAAGCATTCACAGGTGACACGTTTGTATCAGGATCCCGATGGAAACTGCGCCTCATTGGCTCCTACACACCACTCCCATGTCTAACCAGAGATTCCCTGAGCAATGCCTTCACCATCAAGGAAATCAGAGATTACTACATACCCAATGATAAGAAAATCTTATTCAGGTATACAACAGAAAGGACTAAAGCCTTCTCTATCTTAGGTTTAAAATAAAGTCTGGTACATAATCTCAAGTTTGTTGAGTTTTAAGTGTATACTCACTTTGGAAATGATTGTGGTCACAGGAACAAGCCTATAGGATCACGTGTAATGGCAGTGAGATTTTCTTAGACTTTATCTTACCCAACTTACATGAAATTGACAGTTATCACTACTTGACAGTCCTCTTGTTCCTCTCCTTCTCTAGCCTGTAATAGTTCTCCTTTTCTGGCCTCTGAACCTGCTTCGCCTGCCCATGCATACACGTTCTCTTTAAACAGATTCTTTGTACATTCTACTACTCCATGAATACATGCTTCTCCATTTTTTTTTCTTCTTGTGAAAGTAGTAGGATTTGAACTCTGGAGCTGGACTTCATCCCGGAGTTTTTGACTCAAGTCAGGTATTGTACCACTTGAGCCACAGTCCCATTCTTTTTTTTTTTTTTTTTTTTTTTTTTTTTTGCCAGTCCTGGGCTTGAGCTCAGGGGCTGAGCACTGTCCTTGGATTTTCTCAAGGATAGAGCTCTACCACTTGAGCCTCAGCACCACTTCTGGCTTTTTTTTCTATGTATGTGGTACTGAGGAATTGAACCCGGGTCTTCGTGCATGCTAGGCAAGCACTCAACCACTAGGCCAAACTCCCGGCCCCCCATTTCTTTTTTATTTTTGCCAGTCCTAGGGTTTAAATACAGGGCCTGAGCACTCTCCTTGGGCTTTCTCAAGGTTAGAATTCTACCACTTGAGCCACTAAGCACCACTCTCAGATTTTTCTACCTATGTGGTACTGAGAAATCAATCCCAGGTCTTCATGCATGCTAGACAAGCACACTACTAGGCCCTCACAGCTTCATTTCTGACTTATTGATAGCTAATTCGAAATTAGAAATATAAGTCTCACATCTTTTCATGCCCAAGCTGGCTTTGAACTGGGATCAACAGACCTCAGCCTCCTCATAGCTAGGATTACGGTATATGCCATAAGTGCTACTACTGTGCTTCTCCTTTTTATGTGCTTCTCCTCTTGCTACTTAGGCTCTCTTTATATTTGGTCTATGAAATTGTGTGTCTGGATCCATGGCCGTAGTAGTTTGCAGATATAATAAGAAGTATAGAGGCTTTTAGGTTTGTCAAGTTCCATAGGTGACTACTCACCATGCCTAAGCAGAAAGATACATTTTCTCCTTGGGATTTAGTACTAATTAAAAACCATCTGCTTCTTCTTTTTGGCCATATTGGTATCCTTTGGCAAAGTCTGTGACTCACATATTTCCATAAAGTTAGAGGACTTTACAAAGTCATTTTACTTTGAGATGTTCCACCAATTATTTCTTGTGCTGATTTGAGGGACAGACCCATGGATTCATTTCTGAGTTGAATTTCTTGTCTCCATAGGTATTGTGTTAGAGTGGCAGTAGCACACCCTGTTACAATACAGGTACGAACCTCCAAACCAGATGTCTTCATCAAGCTGCAGCTTTTAGAAAGTGAAGAAGTCATGGTGAGCGCCACTGGAAAAGGCCAAGCCATAATCCCAGCCTTTAGCTTCTTGGGCACTGAAAAGGCTCTGAGTTCCCAGTGTAAGTATGCCTGCCCAACTTGGGTTTTTGGATTCATAGACTTGTTTTTAAGGCATTTTATAGTCTCTCTTTATATTGGAATAGAAACAATACTTATCACTAAAATGATGGTGAATTTCATTTTTAATCACAGCATTTGTCACCACTAATACAAATGTAATTGGGCACCAATTAGTTTGGAAAAATGACTGGTTAAACAGTCACTGAAGACTTTTCTTTTTAGAGAAAAAAAATTTCTAATTTTAATACATAAGTCAGCTTGCTAGTAAGAAGTAAAGTTCTTAGTACCTTAAATTTTCTAAAATTTCCTTTATTCCCAACTTTCAATACAATATTCTCATGAGTATTTTATTTTGCCAGTCCTGGGGCTTGAACTCAGGGCCTGAGCACTATGCTTGGGCTTTCTCAAAGCTAGCACTCTATCACTTAAACCACCCACTTCTGGCTTTTTCTGTTTATGTGGTACCAAGGAATCTTTTATGCTAGGCAAGCACTCTATCACTAGACCATGCTCCTAGCCCCTCAATATTTTATTAAGTAAATACCATTTAAAATATAACAGTGATATTTTCAGGCAGTTATTTGCTTATTTTGTTAATTTGATTCTGACTAAAAATAGCACATGACCAATGCATCAACAAGGGAATATAGTTATATATATTATATAATACATAGTACAGAGTTTATTATATAGGATTAAAGTTATGCTAGACAGTTGATACAGATACTTTAGCTTTTGTGCTTTTCTTCATTTTTCATTTACCTGTTGTTATTATTGCTACTTCCTAAATTTACAAGGTATTTCCTCTTTGTAGCATTAGGTCCCAACTAATGCTAGGTAAATAAACTAATCTCAGGTAAATAAAAGTGGCTATGTTCCTAGATTTGAATTCTTGTCATCGCAGTTTTTATATATTTCATGTTTTCCTATTGATATTCATCAGTTGCTTATTAATTATGTCCAACATTTTCTTTAAATACTTAAGTATGTGTATATTAGCCATTTAGGGCCAAGTCCAAAATCCATATCAGCTATGTATATTTGTAATGACCTTTCAAATGATGGTCACTTTTACTGTGTATGTTTCTGAGATATTCCTCTCACCTACCGTGCTCTCCAAGACAGTAGCTGTTTCAGGGGCCCAAATGACCACCTTCATTTCTGACCTGGAGGAGCTTCATGGTATGGTCTGCTCTGCTCTTTCCTGCAGCTGGGAAGATGCTCAAAGGCAGCAATTGGGGAAAGTGACAGATGAGCTTGTTCTTTTCCTTGCTCTCAGGCATCACAGGCCTTCACTGGACTGTCTATTGCCTGATGGCTGAAAACTGCTGCTTTCTATCTTTTGTCCAGTTTTATCACTTTTGTAGTGAGATGACAGAATCAGTGCCCATCTTTCTATCTTGGCTAGAGTTGGAATTTCTTTGTGATGGTCATTAATTTACCTCTATATATGCTTGACAAATTGTTTGTATTCAACACATTTCTATTTAGTTTCTCCATTTCTGCTTATATTATTTGTTGATGAAAAAACAGTGGAGTTAGGAATGTTAAATGAAAATGAAATATTTTCTTAATGAGATAACATGCATACATGAAATGAGACATTAAAGAGCTTGGATGAATAATGTGTTGTATCTTTCAAATGGTACAATGTGAATGAGGAACTGTCACTGTTCTTTTATCAGTAGAGGTTGTTCAGAGCAGGCATTGCTCTATATCACACATGTATTTCTGTGAAACCAGATTATTCCAAAGAATCTGGTGATATTTTCTTGTTTCTCAGAAATATATACCTTTCCTTTAAGTATATTATAATTGCTAACAATGATGTGTATCACATGTACTAACTTAATTTTATTCTTTTTCAGCTAGCAAGCAAGTTCTTTCATATCATACTTCACTGAAGAAGGACCCAGAAATTCCTAGCAAGAAGAAATCTGCCCAGGGAAGTCAAAAATCCTTTAAGGGTAGACCTGGAAGTTCCATAGTAGAGCCAGGTCTGTCTGTGTTGGAGGAGGAAGTTATCAGTGTACCCACTATAGAAGAAAATTCTAGCACGCCACAGCAGGTATATGACCATTAGAGGAAAAATTCTTCCAACAGACTTCTCCTAAAAGCTAGAAAAAAATAAAATAATCCTCTTTAAACATTGTCAATATATAATACACATTCTGTGTAATATCACCACTATATAACCAGAACTGAAGAATAATGAGTGAACCATCTCTCTATGTCATAATAGTTACATGACAGATTGAATCTTCACAATAGTCTATAATGCAGACATGATAATCTCGTTTTATAAATAAATTTAATACATAACTCTGAAGACAGATTTTAATAGAAATCCCATATTACTAAAAGTAATATAAGTAAGGTAAAAAGGAAAGTACATATATTATAAAGTACTAGATTCAAACTTGGCAAACCCATTGGAAATTAAAAAAAAAACAGTTAAAAACAACGGAAAAGAAAATAGAGTAGACAGGCACCTGTGGCTAACACCTGTAATACTAACTACACAAGCGGCTTTGATCTGAGGATTACATTTTGAAGCCAACCCAGCCGTAAAGTCCCTAAGACTCTCCAGTGAACCACCAACAATCCTGGAAATGGAGCTCTGGCTCAAAGTGTTAGATTGCTAGCCATGAGCAGAAAAGCTCAGAGACAGTGCCCAGGCACTGCGTTCAAGCCCCATGACTTAAAACAAAAAAAGAAAGAAGAAAAGAAAGAAAAGAAAGGAAAAAGAGAAAGAAAAAGGAAATAAAGAGCCATAAATAAACTTATCATATGATAATACTAAACATTCCTATTAATCAGTTAATATACTAAAATTTCTAGTATCATAAAAGCAAGAAAGTAGACATGTAAACAATTGTTACAGAAAGCAATATTATGTTAATTATTAATAGAAAACTATTAGAAGTTCAGAAATAGAGGGAGAGAAATGGGGACAAAAACATAAGAAGTATCAATGTGTGAGAAGTAATGTACCTACTATCTGGTGAATGTAACTGTAACCCCTCTATACATTACCTTGATAATAAAAAATAAAATGAAAAAAATGAAGCTCAGAAATAACAAGAGAAAAATGAACAATTCACAACTGAAAATTTTAATGTACTATATCTCAGAAACTAATAGATCAAGCTAATGACAAAATAAAAATAATTGTGATGATTTTAATGTTTTAATTTTGTGCTTAATAATTTAGATACTTTTATGGAAACTTACCTAATGAACAGAGAATGTACTTTTCTTTGTAATAACTTGGGTATTTTGAGATATAACATTAATCAGTAAATGGAATCCTGAAAAAAATCTAAACTATCAAATACTAGAGATGTTATATGTCTGTAATGCAATAAAATAGGATTAATGATAGTTTAAAAGCCCATGAATAATGAAAAGTAGGTAAAATATATTAATTGTTAGTTAGAATGAACATCAAAAAAGAAGTATATAATACTCAATAATTTTTTAATTTGACAAATCAAAATTTGTAAGCAACAATAGACTAATATGTAGTGAAATCCTAACCTTTTTGATGAATAAATTAGTAGGTATAATTGTTTAAACTATATAACCTAAACCAGGCTCTGGTGGCTCATGCCTGTAATACTAGCTACTCAGGCAGCTGGGATGTGAGGATCTTGGTTCAAAGCCAGCCCAGGCAGGAAAATCCATGAGACTCTTATCTCCAGTTAACTATCAGAAAGGAGGAAGATCATCTGTGGCTCAAGTTGTACAGTAAAACTGTAAAGTTGAACAATAAAGCTATATGACAGTACCTAGACCCTGAGTTCAAGTCTCAGGACCAGCAAAGAAACAAACTGTATAACCTTAGTTAATTTTAACAAAAGGTTAGATGAGAGCCAAAGAGCAACTCAAAGTGTAAAGAAGAAATGATTTTCATGATTTCATCCAGGACATATTTGGAATGAGGAACAAAATCCAAAATAGATTAATAAAAGCCTAAGCTATTTTTAAAAGATTAATGACATAGAAATGGGTATATTAAGACAAAGAAAAATCTAAACTAGTCTAATATATGAAAAATATAATGGATATAATTGTTATTTTATTAGCAAGAACATTATAAGAATACACTATGCTGCTACCTCCAAGCTAGAGGAAGGAGATATATAAATTCTAGGAGGTTGGGAGGTGGTAAGGATGGAAACAGAGGCCTCCAAGCTGATTCAGAAGAAAAGAGAAAATCTGAATAAAATAATAGAAAATAGTGTAAAATGTTCTCTTGCAATACCAAAAGACTCCACTGTGGGTCATCCATAAATCTATTGCTTTATGGAGCAAGCCAAACATAAAGCTTTAGGATATTACCCTTCTCCACAGTAATGGAACTATATTCCTTCACACTAGTGTCTTATTTACCTGCAGCCCTCACAACTACTGAATGGAACAGGAAAATGTCACACATACACACACACACACACACACACACACACACACACACACACACACACACACACTGGAATTTTCTTTATCCATCATTCATTGAGAAAAATAGTATTATGCCATTTGCAAGGAAATAGATGAACCAAGAAAAATATTACTAAGTGGAGTAAGCGAGGCTCAGAGAAAAAATGGTGAATGTTTTCTCCATGTGGAAGAAGTTAGAGCTAAAATATAAGCATATTTAAAGATACATTTAGGGCCATACACATATCTACAGAATGAAATAGCATAGGATGCTATACATAAGAATGAGATTATATGGTATCACCCCTTGAACAGTTACAGGACAGAGCGTTCAACAATATGACTATCAGAAAGTTGAAAGAGGTTTTTATTGAGCGGGCTGGGGACCAACAGGAGAGGGGCAGATGAATGTAAAGAGGAAGGGGGGGCAGAAACAGTCATGGATGTGAAAACTGAACTAGAGACTTTGAGGAGATGAGGAGGGATGAGTGGGTAGACAATGATAAAGGGGTGATTCTGACCAAGATTGTGGACATAGATTGACATGTTATACCGCATTCCCTTTGTATGAATATCAGAAGTAAACAAAAACAGTTAAATTTGTTTAAAAAAGATATGAATATATACTAAATGAAAGAGAAATAAGAGGACTTTTGATTATTTCTCCAAAATAAAAATTATTCTCAATATATCTAATCAATAAATCATAGCTTTATACTTTTGAACCATCCTGAACTCTGAGAAGTTCCTTAAGACCAACAGCTCTAGAAGAAAGATTTGAGTGTTTTAATAATGTGAGAAATTTCTTAAATTTCTCTTTATAACATACGGCATTGGCAAAAATGAAAACTTATTTGATAGCAGCCATTTCTTGGGTTGTGAGAATGTGTAACATTGGTTAATTGTGACATTACAGAATTTTTTAGGCTGTTTACTTCATAACAGGTTTTTTAGGCTATTTACCTCATTTACTTTATCTCCCAATTCAGAAATTGTACACTGAAATTATACATTCTGAGTTCTAGTCTACATTCTTCTCAATTGTTCTTTTTTTCATATATTTTTATTGTAATTAATAGAAGGGTTACATTATATTTGCCAGATAGAAGGTACATTAATTCACATATATTGATACACTTTCACATGTCTTTCTCAATTGTTCTTAAACACTTGCTCTTCATTTTCGTTCACAGGGCTATAAGTACATCATCCAGTGTTTGGTTCTTCATGACAGCTGGACTCTCACAGAAGGCCAGCTTACATTTGTGCAAGCGTTAAAAGACTTGGAGAAAACTGACACCAAAGGCAAGTCACTCCAAATGCTTCTATGTGCACTTTACATTTTGTATATTTAACTGTAAATTAATTCCATAATTATTAAACTCTTTATTATAATTCAGATTCTATACCACATTTCCTGTCATGTTCATTGAATCTGTATTAAAATGTATTTCCTGATTTCAGATACCTGATTGCTTAGGCCCTATTGAAATACATTTTGTCATACAAAAAATGTGGCATATTTGAATGTTTCAGTAACTATACCAAGAAGTTTTTCATGTGTAAAATTGTTTTTCAAAAAATATAGCACTAAAAATAATCTCTTACAGCATGTAGCATATCCTTAGTTCCATATGAGAAATCACTGGTGAAGGAAAACTGGTTTGCTTCTTGAAAATATAAATGATTTACAACATCCTTACATTATAAACCATAGATAGCTCTATGTCTTTGAAAAAGAGAATCATATCAGCACTTGATAGATGATAATTATCAACAGACATAGACAGATCAACATTATAAAATATGGTATTTGAAAAGACATTATGCATGTTTTCTATTTGCATTCTTTAAAAAAATTAAGTCAGATTACTTAATCATGGGCAATAATACATGCAAAACATTTAAAAATATAATGAAACAACATGAAAGACAAAGCCCAGTGGCCCTGAAAGCTTTAAGTATCAAGATCCATTAATCACCACTATCAAAGGCTGCTCTGTCTCCAGGACTTTGTGTGTATTTTGTCATACACAGCATAAGACACAAATTGTGGTCTAGAAGTGGCACTGTGGCTGAAAGTGGTAGGGTGCTATCCTTGAGGTGAAGAGCTCAGGGACAGTGCCCAGGCCCAGTGTTCAAGCCTCATAACCAATAACAACAACAAAGTCCTTTGATTATCTGTGGTCATTTGTGGCCTAAAAATAATAGAATTATACAATAAAGAATTAAGATGTTCTGAGCAAATGAGACTACATTCACATATTTCATTATAGTCATTTGTTATAATTGCTTGGTTTACATAATGTCTAAAATACAGAACAGGCAAGGATGTTATGAAGACTCAAAATAATCTGTGGAAAATTCTTAGGTCATATCGACATTTACAAAGTACATTTATTATTATTATGCATTCCAACTAGAAAATACATATATCAGAAATAGTGTATAATTTTCTGATGTTGTATTTGATCACTTTACATATGAATGAGCAGCTGCCAGAGTTAAATTACACCTTGCACTCAATCATGTATTTGTTGCTATAAAGAAACAAGAAGAGAAAGTAATGATAGAATTATATTTATAATTAGAGAATTTTTGTATTGAAAGAATATACCAAGTAGTTTTTTATGAGAGTCAAGCAGCTTTTGAATTCAGAATAATCTTTAATACTATGTTTAGTAATGGATAATAAAGTCTGTAAGACTTTGATTTCCAATGAACCACTAGAAAATGGAAAGTGGTGCTGTGGCTCAATGGGTAGGGCCGTAGCCTTGAGCTGAAGAACTCAGGAACAGTGCCCTGGCTCAGAGCTCAAGCCCCATGACAGACCAAAAAAAAAATAGAACAAGAATATGTTTACAAGTATAACTATCTACTGAACATTTCCGTCTATTTTGTTTTGGTTACTTATAAGATAATGTTAGAGGTATAAAGTTATTAAAGTTATTACATGAACAAACATTCCCATGTACTTTCGCTCTGCAAGAAGCTTATAAATTTATCCCAATTATTATTGTACAATGTGGGGTCACAGTGGTCATAATTTTGAGTCAGTGGGCTATGTTTTTTTTCATTTTTTTTGTTCCTATATATGTTACAGCATTCTCACAAGCTTTGAATATAAAACAATCTGAACATGAGAGTATACCAAGAATGAAACCCTATAGTGGGTTGTCATTAGGGATTTAAAGGAGGCATGTCATAATGTTCTAGTCTTCAAGGAACTTGTAATTCATGGGAGAAAAGGTTACAATAGGTTATCTCATTTATGAATTTGCCAATTATGTTGACTATTTCAATGTTGATGAGATCTCTCCAAGTTGCATTTTACCAGGTAAAGAAGCAGTGGACTCAAGATTCAGTACTGAAAAAGTTGTGACTTTGTTGTCTGTTTCCTGTTTCTCCTCTTGATCTTGTTTCTGTGGTTCTTCATCTCCAGTTTTATGCCTTGGCCTTCCATCAAGCTAACCTGATTCTATTTCTGTGGGTTCATTTTGCCCACTTGCCTGCTCACAGTTAAATCAATGCACTTACCACTAGCAAGGATCAAGCTGCACAGAATCCTGCTTTTCTTCTCAGAGCTCCACAGAGCTCTCTGTGCTCTTCCAACAGGAGTGCCAGGCTATCTGAATTACAGAGAAATTTCATTCTTTCAGCATTTTGTCCCAGATGAACAGAATGTACAGATTCTTGGGAGGTTCTGATTTTTTAAGGAGTCAAATCTAAGAGGATTTATAATAATAGCCATAATAATTTATAATTATATCATAGGTGAAGACAGCTAAATAAGAGCAAATGTTTTAGCGTACTTTTGAAATTAAGCTTGAAATAATCAAGTTCCTTATGGCTATAAATTAATACTTTCGTTATAAAAAATTCCCAGAAAATGACTAAAAACTAAAGCATATAGAAAACACACAAAATTAAGGGTTTAAAATGTCATCATGGTAAATAACGTTAATCCCAACATCCACACTTCAATGTTGACTTCATGGTATATGAATTATATCTCAATTATATTACGAAAGGGAGTCATACTGGCCTTGATATAAGATCTGTTTGATAGTTCTTTGTTTAGAAAAAAGAGACTCAAAGCCTTCATTTCCTTGATTTTACGAGCATGTAAATATTGACTTTTCCTATTTATGTCTCTCTAGGTCACATGGAAAAACATGAAGAATTAATTACCACGGGAAGCCCAGATTCCCATGCTGTTAGTGAGGGGCAAAAATCTGCAGCCACTTCCAAAACAACAAGGAAAGGTAAAGAAAAGTCTGCTGACAAAGACAAGGCAAAAGACAAGCAAGCAGCGCGCTTTGAGACTCAGGTACAGTGTGGCATTTTACCTGCTGTAGCTGCTGGATGAACTAGGAGTCATTGAGTTACTGGGGTCCGTTTCTTCTGAAGACAAAATGGTGAAAATTTGATCTTGATTCTGTCAGTCGTCTCCATACCATGAGGATGTTTTTTGGGACATTTCTCCCTTTCAGGGTTGTTTTCTAAAGCATTCACTGGACTGTTAGGACATATTCCTGCAACTTAAACTTTTTTTGTGTATGCCAGTAATGGGGCTTGAGCTCGGGGCCTGCGGCTATTCTTGAGCTTTTTTATTTATTTTATTTTATTTTTTTTGCCAGTCCTGGGCTTGAGCTTAGGGCCTGAGCACTGTCCTTGGACTTTCTCAAGGCTAGCACTCTACCACTTGAGCCTCAGCACCACTTCCGGCTTTTTTGCTATGTATGTGGGGTACCGAGGAATTGAACCCAGGTCTTGGTGCATGCTAGGCAAGCACTCTACCACTAGGCCAAACTCCCGGCCCCTGCTTGAGGTTTTTTTTGCTCAAGGCTAGTGCTCTACCACTTGAGCTACAGCTCCACTTCTGGTTTTTTTAGTACCCACTCACAGATAAGGATCTAACCTACTTTTGTGGCTGGGCTGGCTTTGAGCCTCCATCCTTAGATGTCAGTCTCTTGAGTAACTGGGATTATAGGCATGAGCCACTGGCATCTAGCTTGGAATTTGACATTTTAAAATCAGTATGACATGATTTCTACCCTTAAAGATTGTAGTAGAGCAGACAAAAGATAAACACAATGCTTTTTACCTGCTGAGCAAGGTGATAAACAGAACTGCCTCATGGAGAAAATTTTAGCAGCAGATGTCTACATAGCCATAGAAAAGTACAGCCTCTTCCAGAAGGATCTGAGCCCAGAACTGAATCTGTGAGCAAAGACCCGCTGAGACAAAAAAGCAAACCTGGGTAGTTTGGCAAAACATTTAAAATTATAAGAAATAAGGCTAAAAGGTAAAGTGAGGCCTGGATCAACCAGACGGTTAGATCTCTGTCTCTAACACAAAGGCCATGACTCCAGTCTTCTTCAGAGCAACTCACACTTGAATGATGGAGGTAAAGGCATCCAAGAGCAGCCAAGGTGCATAGTGAAAAATAGGTCAATTGATATTCCGATTTGGGTTGCTTTTGAAAAGACTGCACTGTGACAAACTACAGAGGAGGACAAAAGCCTTTTCACAAGTGTGATCGTTGCTTGGCTTGCACAGAACTAGAAGGCTGTCGTGTGGTAGTAGGAAGGAAGAAGTGTGTGGACAAGAGCTGACACGTTTCAGGCACTCTGCAGCTTTTTAAAGGTCTGGATTCAAAAGAGGTAAGACTAGCAGAGGGATGAGAATGCAGCCATGGTGTAAGAGCAAAAAGGATGCACAAGTATTTTCCAGGATGGGATCAAAAGAAAGGAAGAGGAGGACAGGTAAAAGACAAGACAAGGCTAGAGTTGTTTATCTGGAGTGAGAGGGCGGGGTAAAGAAGAAAGTGAAAGTTCCCTGTTTCTGGCAGGATTGCTGAAGGCAGAGGTCTATATCATTGGCAAAACTGACAGTCAATGAAATTTAACAATGAAAGCATGATTTGCATGTCCCAGATGCAAGGAATGAAAACCTCTGTCCTCTTGTGTGTGAAAATGTTAATTCTCTAGCTGGAATCCACCTCAGGAAACACAGTGATAAAAGAAATGTAACCTGTTTCTAGACTCACTCAAGACCCACAGGTACAGGTCTCCCTAGAATCCTGATAGTACTCTCGTCTCCACATCAAAAGTGCGTCCCAGAAAACTTGCAGGGACACTCACTTATCAAGCCACTTGAAACTTGATAAAAGGCTGGTGTGCTGGGGTATAAAAGTAGAAAAGAGAAAAATTTCCATGGGTTCAGTTTTTATTCTCATTGACACATGAAGGCGACACTGCAGAAAGCATGGTTTTGGTCCATGGAAAAAAATTACACGTGAAAAGTGGCAGCGACAACTTCCCAATGAATTATGTGTCAAGGACAATTGACACAGCCTCAGCCATATGTAAGGTGCTATGTAACCACATTATTTTTATTATCTGAACTTGCCTCATGATCTACCAAAGAACTCACCTTCAGATGGATTCAAAGCTAGTTCATTGTGGAAAGCCTTCAGCCCAGGTGAGGAGAGAATTAGATTAAGATTATCCTGTGTGAGGATAAAAAATGAAGTGAACGCCATCAGCCCTCAGAGACTTGTGTGACACCATCATACATACTAATACATGTAATGAGAACTCGAAAAGAAGAACAAAGCTATCTGGAAACGCAAAGCCCTTCCCCCCACCCAGTCACTATCAGTGAACTTCTTCTAAGTAGAAACTGCCAAACTCAGTTCTCCTAGCCTGCAAGTGATTGATTATCTAGCTCTCAGTTTTGTGAAGAGATTTTCTGAGCGTGTGTAAATGTAACATAGACACCACTGTGTATAATTATAAGAATGAGATGCACAAATCTTTACTGTGTATTTACACAGACTCACTATAGTCACCCATGTTATCCCTCCTCCTCACCTCCACTGCTCTGTTTTCAGATATCACAGATTCATTTGGTGTGTCTTGAAGCTTTATACAAAAGAAGCAGACAATATGTGCTTTTCTGTTCAACTTGTAATTCATGCAAAGAAAGATGTTTGCCTGTGAGATTCTTTCATACCATAGTGTATATCAGTAGTTGGATATTGTTTAATGTTAGTGGTACCCAGTTTACATCTCTATTAAAATTTATTTATCGGATGATAAGACATTCAGGCTGTTGTTTTGAATAAGACTGCAGTAAGGCTTGGCACTGCTGGTTCACACTTGTAATCCTAGCTACTCAGGAGTCTGAGATCTGAGCACAGTGAGTTGAAGTTAGCCCAGGCAAAAAAGTCCAGGAGAACTTTATCTCCACCTAGACACCAAAAAGCTGCATTAGATCTATGGCTCATATGTGAGAGCACAAGCCTGCAGTGCAAAAAGGCCAAGAACAGCACCAGAGCCTGATTTCAAGCCCTAGGATTGAAAACATGGCTCCCTGACCCAGCCAAAAAAAAAAAAAAAAAAAAGACCTCAGTGAACATACCTGCACAAATCTTCTCATTTCTCTTGGGTGAATATCTACTTGTGAAACTAGGAGTTAGAAGACAGAACCTAATCCCTTTTCCAAAGGGATTAACATTCATCTAAACAGCATTTTATTTATTTATTTTTTTTCAGGCAGCCACTTTTCACTCTCAACAAGAAGATCCAAACAAACCCTACTGGGTTTTGAGGTTTGTCTCTGAACACAGCGAATCAGAGTACTTTGACGTGAGAAAAGATACAGAAAGAGCAGATGAAATCAGGGCCATGAAACAAGCCTGGGAGACAACTGAGCCAGGAAGAGCAATCAAGGTCACTTGACAGAAAAGCTGCCAATTTTTTTTTTAATTAGGTGTGGTGTAAGGAAAAGTCTGTTGGCAAACCACTGTTTCTTTCTCCCCCTTAGGAACAGTATCTTTTCAGACACTGATTTTCTTAATGTTAAGGCCCCTTTGGCACACATTTGTAGAACCCTCTGATAGCCAGGGTTCTCTCACAAAAGCAAAGCAGAGCAGAGTAAGTACAAGCTCCAGCTGTGAATTTCTCCTTTCACATCATCTCTGGAAAGCTTCAAGTAAGATAACTTAAAAATGCATCTTGAGCAGCATAGTATAGATAGAGCGGAGAGTGGATGATCGACAATCTGCCTCTTCTTTCCCTTGTATTTGGGGGAAGAATCTTTGCCTTGATGACACTTGAGTTTGCCTTTCCTTTCCCCACTCAGAGTCACTGGAACACACCACACAGCCAGGAGCAACTGGCTGTAAAATAGCATATCAAGCTCTTGTTGTAGAACTGTCCCTTCATCAGTTTTTAAAGACAAATCATCATAATTGCAAAAGGCTTAGAGTTGAGTCTGTTTCCAGTGTAAGAAGAGCAGACCTAGTTAAACTGCCCAGGCATCCCACCTTCCTATTTGAGCACGGATAACATGTTGTTGAATGGACTGGCAATTGGTATGCAAAACAGGTTATGATGTGGTAATGTTTGTCCTCCAGGCTTCTCAGGCTCGTTTGCGTTACCTGAACAAATTCATGAAGAAACCCTCTGAAGTCTCAGAGGATGTGGTGTCTATGACCGAAGGCCCAATAAAACTGGATGAAGGTTAGTGAGTCTCATCAAAGCCGTAATATGCACTGGTACATACATATCTTCTCAGTATAGTAGATACGCTTGACAAAAAGGATATGTTTCACAATCTCTGGTTTTCAAGATCTTAAAGAGTAATGTGAATTCTTATCAACATAAAAAGAATTACCAAATTGCTTTTCCTTATCTTCTCATTTGACATCTGTATTTCTATCCTCTGAGATAAGGAAATATGTTCATTCCAAGATAGCAGTATGGAATTTAAAGGGAGGCCTATTAATATCACACTTGTCCCTTTAAATAAAAATGACTACATAGTATATTTTATATACTATAATATTTATACTGTTATATATGTATATATGTTATATATATTATTTCTATTATACTCCATATATGATATATTGCATAAATTATATATTGTATACATCATATGTGTATGTTATATGTGAGATACGTTATATTATTTTGAAAACCTAGAAAGCATCTCAGTAATATTTCTTTCTTATGTTATTTGTTTATATGCCCAGTGTTTTCTTTGTACACATACACAATGTCTCTACTCCCATCACCTGATCCCTCATCCCCTCTTCCATTCCCATGGGTTTCTACCACAAATAGCTAATCGTTTGACATTCATGTCTGTTGTGTTGTTTTATGTTGAGATTCTAAATATGAGGGGGGAAAACCAGGATATTTGTCCTTCTGAGTTTGCTTTAATTTACTCAGCTTGATGTTCTCCACTTCTATCCATTTTCCTCCAGATTATAAAATTCTATTCTTTATGATTAAATCATATTCTACTGTGTATATATGCCAAATTTCTTTCTTTGTTAAATATCAAGTAGAGCCCAATTAGTTTGGATATTACCATTAGAGTGGCATTTATTTCTGTTGTATGCTAACTTAGATTCCTTCAGGTTATAAAGTAGTTCTCTTTTAATTAGTTGAGGAATTTCCATACAGAAATGGATGGTTGGATTCATTTACAAACCACCAACTATGGCAGACATTTTTTTCCCTTGCCACCATCTTCTCCCTCATCCTCCAAACCCTTGACATTAGTGATTTGTTTTCTTGACAGTTTGGCAAATACCCATTCTGCCTGGAGTGAGGTAGAATCTCAAGGCAGTTTTTTTTTTATTTTTTTTCATCTGTAAGTAGTTGTGCAAAGGAGTTGCCATTCAACGAAGCTGAATACAGTGCATCCTGATCAATGCCACCTTTTCAACATTCTCATCCACCCCTCCCAACAATGCCTTGCCTTATTTTTCTTAGTTTTGCACGTTTATGCATTGAATTATTGACTGCATTCTCCCTAACCTTTCCTCTTCATTAGTCTACCCTCTCCCCTTGGGCCCATCCCCACTTCTTGCAAGTACCCACTTTTAGTGCTTATTTTGTTGGCCTTTGATTTTGCCTAAGAAACTATACTGTTTGAGTTCTCCCTTGAACCTACCAGGTTTCAGCGAATGAATACATTTGTAACCATTTACATACCACCCAATGTGTTTACTTATAGAGTTATGGGCTAATTCTAGCTTTCACATAAGAGGGAGAATATGTAACCCTTGTCTCTCTGGACTGGACTTACTTCACATAATATAATTTTTTAGTCTTTCCATTTCTTTACCGATAGCACCATTATTATTCTTTCTGATGGATAGGTAAAGTTGTATTGTGTATATAATACAACATTTTCTTGTTTAGTCTGATTCCAAACTTTACTGTAACCTAGTTAGTAATCTTTTGGATAAATGCCCAGAAGTGGATTTTCTAAGTCATAAGGTACTCATAAAGTAGTCCTATATTTAGTTTTGGAGGAATCTCCATACTGCTTTCCAGAGTGGTTAAACAAGTTTATATTCACACCAACAGTGTGATAGGTTCCCTTTTGGCAATATTTTCACCAGTATGTGTAACTGGTATAATAGATAAACATGTCTAGTGCAGTGTGTAGCCATCATAATAAAATAAGAAACAGAAATAAAGGGGGTAAAAAGTAAGAAAGAAGTGAAAATTACCTCAAGGTAAAGATGATCATATACTTACAAGACCTCCTTCCTCAAAGACTCTACAGAACCTTAGATTTGAAGTTGTTTTAGCAAAGTAGGAGAATATAAAATCACCATACCAAAAAAATCTAGTACTTTTTCTGTATCCCATCAAGGAACAGGATTAGAAATCAGGAGTCAGTTCCCTTCTCAACAGTTTCAAAAAATAAACCTGTCCAGGTTGCAAGACTTTTGCAGAAAAAAACTAAAACACTGAAGAAAGAAGAAGACAGACATTAGAAAATGGAAACAACATCCATGTTTACAGCGTTAATATCGTGAAAATTGCTACATTACTGAAACTAATTGCCAAATTTTGTAGTCCTCCTCAAAAGTTTAATGCCATTCTTTACAGAAATAAGAAAATCCTCAAATCCATACAAAAATCAACAAAATATACTAAATAACCAATGACTTCAAATTAACCTACAGAGCACATATAAAAGACTGAAACTTGATCCTTACCTCTCACTCTGTACCAAAAATCAATTGATTTTTAGGAGAAGAGAGAGGAGGAAATGCAGAGAAGAATCCAATATTTATCCTATAAAATTAAGAAGAGTGAGAAGAGGGGTAGTGAAGGGGGAGGTGAAACTGTTGAAAGGGATGATATTGATCAAAATATGTTGTATTCATAAACTTCTTTATTAAATGGAAACTCCTTTGTACAACTACCTAAGGAAAAATTCTTAATTAAAAGTCTTTAAGTGATATTTTAATAGCAAAGATCTTAATATAAGGTCTAAAATTTTGAATGTACTAAAAAGAAAACAAGATATAAGCATAAGCAGTAGCTTCCTGACTAAGACTGTAGTCGTCCATGAAATAGACACAAAAATGATAAATAGGATTACATCAAATTAAGAAGCCTTTGCACAGTGAAGGAAGTAGAGAGTGAAGCAAATATTTGCCAGATATTCAGCACTTACTGTATAAACAGCCTTGATAAGGAGCTCAAAAAATCAGATACCAAAATAATCCAATTAATAAGTGAATGAATTGAATCAGACTGTTCTCAGAAGAACAAAGAGCCAATATACACATGAAGAAATGCTCAAAGTATTTAGCCATCAAGTAATCTTACTAAGTTTACAAGATACCAAGAAATGAATACGGCTGCCGCTGGGGCCTCTACAAGTCACTACCTCCCTACTCATATAACTACTTCCATCTTCCACCACCGGGGAGTCTAAGGAGGCAAGAGGGAGTGGCCTCCCTGGTCACATTTCATCTTGAGGGTATCAGCCCTTCTTCCCACAGAATATTATAGATAGCTTAGATCACCCTCACTCTATTATCCCAGCTGAGCACTCTAATTTTTTGTGGTTGATATTGGTTGTGGGGCTTGAACTCAGGGCTTGGACAAAGTCCCTAAGCTCTTTTGCTCAAGGCTAGACATCTACCACTTTGAGTCATAGCCCCATTTCTGGTTTTTGCATGGTTAATTGGAGTTAAGAGTCTTGTGGGGGAGAACTCAGCCTCCTGCGTAGCTAGAATTATAGGCACGAGCCACTGGTATCTGGCTTTCTCTAATATTTTTATAACCTCACTTGGTGCCTACTATAGCTATAAGGCAGATGTTAATATTTCCATTGTACTTTACTTTTGCTGTATCATATATTTAGAAAGGAACAAATCTGGAATTTGAAATACTACTATTTGAAATAATACCATTATTCCTGTAATCATTAGAATCTAACATGCCAGAAAGTAAAGGTGAATACAATTCAGTAGTTGACCTTTGAGATATCCTTTACTGTTCTTGTGTTATGGATATTAGTTACAAGCAGGGAAGATTATCCAATACTACTGAAGTAAGGGGGCTAGAATTCATCTTGGATGCAGAAAAGTCAAGATTTTACCCAAAGATAGGTGAAGGAATACATGGGAAAGTACCAGGAATTTGCTAAGGTCTCAAGGAATTTGTTTTGCTATCAAAGGTGAGAGAAGAGATGCTTTTTGGGCATCAGAGGTAGGGAGATTTTAGCTCAGTAGGAATCTTTCTTAAAATTGGGACCATCAGACCAATGAGAATTCTTTGCTTTAAACAAGACTCAGAGAGTGCTGGTCTTGTCAACACATGCACACAGACATACATGTGTGTATACATACACACACAGGCATGCACACGTGCTTGTACGTACACACACACACACACACACACACACACACACACATGCAGTCAAGGTGCTGACTTCAGTAGTGCATCCATATTGATTTTTGCATAACCATTTATGTACATAGGAACCCGTCAGAAAGAGACATACATACATCACTGCCAAGGCCTTCCTCCTTCCCGTTCTGGCCACTTTCTCTATAAAGCAGTATGTGCTTCATATGTCCGACTGCGTAAGAATGGAATTCTTGTCATCCGGTGTAGTAAATTGTGTTTTGTAAATGATTTGTAAACTGTTGGATTAAACTGTGTTCCTTCTCTTTTCTCTTGGTCAGTCTTGCTTATAGGCATATATCAATTTCAGTAATATTTTTAAAGAACCAAACTGTGACTACTGGATGTTTCCCTCTTATTTCTATGTTTTCCCATGCTCTTTTATCTCTGCGTTTTATCTAAAACAATATAATGACTTATTATCTGCAATTAATAAATAGGGAAACTATGTCTTCCTGATGTAGAAGTTGTGATAGATTTACAGTTTTTTTCTTCATGGTCAATGGATCTAAAACAGTGAAAACAAAATTCTTGTTAAGAAAAATATCCCAGCCTTAAGATTTCAGAAGCAACTGCCCTTTATAGTCATATCATATGCATTACTTTATATATATACACATATTATATGTTATCTTAGCCTTGAACAAAACAAATCATACCTTTTTCTTCATCAAAAACAACTTTTCATGCCAGTAAATGCTGCCCTTTCTAAACATATGAAACAATCAAAGTTATAGAAGTTTAAATATGGTTTTGGAAAAATGAAAAAAGTGAAACATCACATTTTATGTATTCCCACTGCTGTTTCAGCGAATAGCCATCCCAAACAGGAAATATATAGCAAGAGCCTAGCCAAACTGTGTCAACTGAAAAAGGTAACATTTCATTTTAATCAGTTTTCTTCCTCCCAGAAAGTTAAGTGAATTTCATAGCAAGCGTCTGTCAGCCTCCCGCTCTTCTCCACTGGATGAACCTTCATCCCAGTATTCTTCATGATTTCAGCTTTCCTCACCATTCAGACATCCAGAAGACCTGAAATACTGTATGGAGTACAAAAGCAACAATAATCCAAGAATGGTGATTCATCCCTATAATCTTACCTTCTTAGATAGTAGAAATCAGAAGAGTCTTGTTCAATGTCAGCCTGTGCAAAAGTTGTAGAGCCTCTCATCTCAACATATGAAAAGCTGGAAACAGAAGTGCCAATACCAATCACCTCCACTGTGCAAGAATAGGAGGATCAAGGTCCAAACTGGCCCCAACAAAGGAATCATTTGAAAACAAAATTTTAAATTTTAAATATAAAATTTTAAATGTAAAAATAGAATTTAAAAGTCTGAGCATGCGACTCAAGTGGTAGATTGTCTGCATAACAATTACAAGGCTCTGAATTCAAATCATAGTACTGCCAAAAGAAAAATCAACTCCAGCTCAACCTGGGCTCTAGGTGATAATATTTTTTTTTCCTAGTGACATCCTGATATCCCACCTGATTTAGACAGTGGATGTCGTCTTTATATCCATGTCAATGCCAAAAATGTGCCTCACATTCTCCAAAATCTTTCTGATGAAGCTTATTAGCCAGACATCATGTTCATTTCTCTGGACTGAAGAATCTACGATTCCTTTTTCTCCCAAATGTGTTTTACAAGCTAGCATCCCATTTCCTCCCCTTCACTTTCAGAGTCATTATCATAATGTCCCAGAAGCTGTTCCTACATCTTGTTATTCTAACTTCTCCGATTTCTTGTTTCTTGCACACATGAGTTATAAGTATCTGCACTGGCAGGTTGTAAATACATATGACCAGGGATTTAGGATCATTCTTCGGAACATCAGAGTAGCACTGAAATGAAGGCTGAATCTTTGCCTCCTGATTGTGTTTGTAATGGATTAATTCTCTGAATAATACAGGCCTGAGCTGAAGGAACAGCTAGAACTCGTTCAGAATATCACACCTCCATCAACAAACTTCCTAGAGTTAAAACAAACAAATGTGATAAGAAAATAGCTGAAATTTCTGAAGATGATGGAAAAATAGGTTTGATTTATAGCCTCATAGGATGAAGATTTCCTTTAATAGAGACCATTACCTTTATTATGTTTAAAACAGAGGCCTGTGACAGACTTTTGGCTCATAGAGAGGAAGCAAAATTGAAAGGAAATAAAATGCAAGAGGTGCTGAATGGATCACATGTAGATGTATCAGAGGAAAAGTAGAGTACCCTTCCATCCTGGGAGAGGTGGCATGCAGAAAGGGGAATTGGGGAGCCCAAGAGGAAGAGGAAATAGAGTCTAGAAATGAAAGATGAATCCATCTTACATCTTTAAGAATACTTGAATTTAAGAAATTCATCTGAAAAAAATACAAGGAGCCAGAGATCTTGAAGGCCATAATGTTCCTAGTTTAATTAGTCGTATTTTAATTAAGTGTCCCTGCCCAAAGAAAAGTACCCTATCTAGCATTAAAGAATTCCCTGTGCATCTGAGCTAGTGGACTTTGCCTAGGCTCTCCTTTACAACAGCCAACCCCTCCACCCCTGAATTTAGGGGTGTCATTGGCATTTATGTTTTAAGATCCTGAGAAATCTTCCATTCTACCTATTTGGTCTGTGTTCATCATGATTTGAGGTACCGATGGTTGTCTTGCTAGTGCTCAGATTAGAAGGTGCAAAGCTTTGGAGTCCTCTCCTCCCAGTCCGTGCTCCAGTGAGCATGCCCTGTACCATTCTTTTGCACATGGGATTTAACCAAGTGTAAGCATTGTCAATAATATACATGTCATGTTGTAGGAGAAACACCATCATTTATCATGAAAGATGCACAGAGTAATCAGAGTATAGACTACAAAGATGTAACAGCAACACAATCAGGGAATTTGCAGTTGAAGAAGTGGCAGACACCCAAGGGCTCGAAGGATTTGCTAAAATCCATCAGCACTGAAAGTGGGGCGAGCATAGCAGGCAAGGAAGAATTTGAGCAGAGCACCAAGAAAGAAAGCACAGGTAAGTGTTGACCACATTGATGAGATGCATTTCTGTTTCGACGTGAACATCCTGTAAGAGGTCATAGGTCATGGCAAGGATATGTTAAGCTAATGTTAATAAAGTAACATTTCATTTTAACCAGTTTTCTTTCTCCCAGAAAGTTAAGGGAATTTCATAGCAAGCGTCTGTCAGCCTCCCGCTCTTCTCCACTGGATGAACCTTCATCCCAGTATTCTTCATGATTTCAGCTTTCCTCACCATTCAGACATCCAGAAGACCTGAAATACTGTATGGAGTACAAAAGCAACAATAATCCAGGAATGGTGACTCATCCCTATAATCTTAGCTTCTTAGTAGAAATCAGAAGAGTCTTGTTCAATGTCAGCCTGTGCAAAAGTTGTAGAGACTCATCTCAACAAATGAAAAGCTGGAGACAGAAGTGCCAATACCAATCACCTCCACTGTGCAAGAATAGGAGGATCAAGGTCCAAACTGGCCCCAACAAAGGAATCATTTGAAAACAATAATGAAATTTAAAAGTCTGAGCATGTGACTCAAGTGGTAGATTGTCTGCATAACAATTACAAGGCTCTGAATTCAAATCATAGTACTGCCAAAAGAAAAATCAACTCCAGCTCAACCTGGGCTCTAGGTGATAATATTTTTTTTTCCTAGTGACATCCTGATATCCCACCTGATTTAGACAGTGGATGTCGTCTTTATATCCATGTCAATGCCAAAAATGTGCCTCACATTCTCCAAAATCTTTCTGATGAAGCTTATTAGCCAGACATCATGTTCATTTCTCTGGACTGAAGAATCTACGATTCCTTTTTCTCCCAAATGTGTTTTACAAGCTAGCATCCCATTTCCTCCCCTTCACTTTCAGAGTCATTATCATAATGTCCCAGAAGCTGTTCCTACATCTTGTTATTCTAACTTCTCCGATTTCTTGTTTCTTGCACACATGAGTTATAAGTATCTGCACTGGCAGGTTGTAAATACATATGACCAGGGATTTAGGATCATTCTTCGGAACATCAGAGTAGCACTGAAATGAAGGCTGAATCTTTGCCTCCTGATTGTGTTTGTAATGGATTAATTGTCTCAATAATACAGGCCTGAGCTGAAGGAACAGCTAGAACTCGTTCAGAATATCACACCTCCATCAACAAACTTCCTAGAGTTAAAACAAACAAATGTGATAAGAAAATAGCTGAAATTTCTGAAGATGATGGAAAAATAGGTTTGATTTATAGCCTCATAGGATGAAGATTTCCTTTAATAGAGACCATTACCTTTATTATGTTTAAAACAGAGGCCTGTGACAGACTTTTGGCTCATAGAGAGGAAGCAAAATTGAAAGGAAATAAAATGCAAGAGGTGCTGAATGGATCACATGTAGATGTATCAGAGGAAAAATAGAGTACCCTTCCATCCTGGGAGAGGTGGCATGCAGAAAGGGGAATTGGGGAGCCCAAGAGGAAGAGGAAATAGAGTCTAGAAATGAAAGATGAATCCATCTTACATCTTTAAGAATACTTGAATTTAAGAAATTCATCTGAAAAAAATACAAGGAGCCAGAGATCTTGAAGGCCATAATGTTCCTAGTTTAATTAGTCGTATTTTAATTAAGTGTCCCTGCCCAAAGAAAAGTACCCTATCTAGCATTAAAGAATTCCCTGTGCATCTGAGCTAGTGGACTTTGCCTAGGCTCTCCTTTACAACAGCCAACCCCTCCACCCCTGAATTTAGGGGTGTCATTGGCATTTATGTTTTAAGATCCTGAGAAATCTTCCATTCTACCTATTTGGTCTATGTACATCATTATTTGAGGTACCGATGGTTGTCTTGCTAGTGCTCAGATTAGAAGGTGCAAAGCTTTGGAGTCCTCTCCTCCCAGTCCGTGCTCCAGTGAGCATGCCCTGTACCATTCTTTTGCACATGGGATTTAACCAAGTGTAAGCATTGTCAATAATATACATGTCATGTTGTAGGAGAAACACCATCATTTATCATGAAAGATGCACAGAGTAATCAGAGTATAGACTACAAAGATGTAACAGCAACACAATCAGGGAATTTGCAGTTGAAGAAGTGGCAGACACCCAAGGGCTCGAAGGATTTGCTAAAATCCATCAGCACTGAAAGTGGGGCGAGCATAGCAGGCAAGGAAGAATTTGAGCAGAGCACCAAGAAAGAAAGCACAGGTAAGTGTTGACCACATTGATGAGATGCATTTCTGTTTCGACGTGAACATCCTGTAAGAGGTCATAGGTCATGGCAAGGATATGTTAAGCTAGTGTTAATAAAGTAGAACGGCCTGTAGTAGAGATACCTAGAATTACTTTGCAGAGTTGATACTCAAGAGCTTAGATACAGAACCTAAAGATAAATGGGCTCCTCCAAGAGAAAATGAAAACAGAAAAACACCAAAAGAAAATTAACAGGCATATTTTTCAGCCATCACATATCCCACACCTCTGGTTGATAAAAAATAATATGTTCTTCTAAGTCAAATCCAACAGAATTTGTGTATAAAAGAAATGGCCCAAGTCTGAAATACCAGAAGTAGAATTAATAGATACATTTCTTAAGAAATTTTTGATAGGGGGAAGGGATGGGGGAGAAAATGAGAGAGGGGGAACAATGTTCAACAAGAATTGTCTTCACGGGTCCAGGAGTTTGGCCTAGTGGTAGAGTGCTTGCCTAGCATGCACGAAGACCCCAGTTCAATTCCTTGGTACCACATACATAAAAAAAAGTCGGAAGTGGTGCTGAGGCTCAAGTGGTAGAGCTCTAGCTTTGAGAAAGTCCAAGGACAGTGCTCAGGCCCTGAGATCAAGCCCAGCCCAGGACTGGCAAAAACAGAAATTAAAAAAAAAAAGAATTATCCTCACTTCTTTACTAGGTAACTTTGTAACCTTCTGTACATCACTTTTACAATAAAAATATATAACATGAAATTTTAGAAGTATGATCTCTTAGCAATCATGATTGAAAAGTGTTGCTTCTTAGAATAGCTGTTATCAAAAGGCTGATATTTTAGGACTGCTTTGTTTCATGCTCTAAAATGAAAAACATGATTGAATTTATATTTTATTCATGGACGAGAGCCAGGAATTATGTGACTGCTTGGTTTCTTCACAAGTACTTAATAGACTTATGTACATTTTTTTAATGAAAAAGAAATTTGGATTACTTTTCTACTTTTAAAAGATTTTCATTTAGTGACATTTCTGAGTACCTGAAACTTGAAAAAGGCATTGTGAATTTATCAATTTTCAGTACTGATACAGTCTATTATACCATACTAGTAGAGACAAGATGAAATAGTGGGTAGAGTGACTTCCAAATGACAGAGTGAAAACTCAACACTTGTCACAACTCCTAACCTGTCCCCAAATGACAAGCTGGAAAACACTGATTTGAAATATTTGTAAAATATTCAAATGAGCTGAAAGCATGCAACTCAATAAAAATATTTTTTAAAAAAACAAGAATAAGCCTAATTATATTAGTTTTCTCATGCTGTTAAAACAATCCTAAACGTAAAATAAATTGAGTCTACACAAACTTGTGTCCTATAGTTGTGTTTGGTTTTTCTGAGACAGTCTATGAATCCATAATGCTGTCTCCAGTTTATGAGATATATGCCACTGTGTCTATCTTTGTATTTTAGTTTTAGAAAGAAGAATTTCTTTTCTTTTTCAATTTCTAGGGTCTCCTACCTCCTTTAAAGGCCAACAACTTGTCTGTCTGTCTGTCTGCCTGCCTGCCTGCCTGGTGCCTGCCTTCTTGAAGTCTGTCTGCCTGACTGTCTGTCTGCCTGTCTGTCTGTCTGTCTGCTTGTCTGTCTGTCTGTCTGCTTGTCTGTCTGTCTCGGGCTCTCTCATCAATCACTGGTCTTTGCTCCCCTGCCTGCACCGATCTTTTTCTTAGAAGAGCTCATGTGATTGCACTGGGCACACCTGAACAGTACAGGATGTATCTGCTAAGTCCTTGCATCCATCAGTCTCTCCATCACACCTAGGATAGGCAAGGGATTCCTGGCCAAGTACTGTTGAGTTCTCTCATTATTCTCAATGTCAGGGGGCCATGAGTTACAGGCAGCCCTGCATCAGTGCCCCAAGGCTCCATGAGAAAGTTCCCTGCCCATCAACAGTGCTGAAAGCAATAGAATTTTGTGGCACACAATTGAGGGAGGCCAGTATCACAACCTTCTGAAATCACCAAATAATTAACCAGGGCTGTCTGAGTGACAAAACAGCCACAGTGGGTTTTGATAAGCTGCAAATATTCTTTTTTTATATAAGCCCCAAATATTCTTATGTATTTGGAAGTCTACACCCATATACAGGGTTGTACGTACACTCAAGCAGTCCTAGGGAGTCAATCTGTTTGTCCCTGGCTCAGCATATGACCAGAAGCACGGACAGTCCCAACAGACAGAATTTGACTTTATGTCCTAAACTTCGCAGGGGTACCACCTTACAAGGTGGAAGCTCTACTGTCTCACAGCATTTAAAAAAACTTCTGACATCTATTCTGCCCCAAAGGTTGTCTTAAAGTTCTAGTTAAAATTGGTACATATGCCATCACTCATCTCAGGTGGGGAGAGAGTTGTTCTATGGACAGTATCGGTAGTAGGTTGACATGAACTTTTGGAAACCTATGTCTTTGTTTTCCAGCTGGGTCTCACTCCAGATCCCCCACAATTTTGGAAACATCTCCACAAGTAATTCGCAAAGCACTAGAACATGTGGACTTAAATCAATACATACGGTGAGTTTTCTACAGCATGACTAACGCAAGCAATTGTGTCCACACAACACAGGTTGCCAATGGACAAAATTTCAGATGAAATGATTATCCCATCATCAGTGTGGATTTCAAATTAGGTAAACGGACTTGTTAAAACAATCATAAAAGCACTCACATGGCTTTTGAATTTGAAGTTTTATTAAGAAAAGGTGAAATACAGAAAATTTCCATTATATCTACTATCTTTTTAAATTTAGATTAAATTTTATTAAGAACTAGGTAAGCTGGGTATGGTGGCTCGCCTGTAATCCTGGCTACCCAGGGGACTGAGAACTGAGGATCGTGGTTCAAAGCCAGCCAAGGGCACTGGCAAAGTCCGTGAGACTCATCTCCAATTAACCTCTGGAAAATCAGAAGTGGCGCTCTGGCCCAAGGGCTAGGGCAGTAGCCTTGAGCTGAAGCGTGTAGGGACAGTGCCCAGGCCCAGAGTTCAAGTCCCACAACCTACCTCCCCCAAAACAAAAGAACTGTGTAAAAGTAGTAATAGAGATAAATCTGCTGGGCATACTTATATGTTTGAAAAGCACTATCAAAAGCATTTAACTACATAAACTCAGAAGGAAAACAGGAGGTGGAATGTCCCATAATCACTTTGTCAAGTTGTATTTCCAAGTTTACTGATGTTTTCTTTTTAAAATTTTTATTATTTAGTAATTGTATGAAGCATTCCAATTCCATAAGTCAGGCTATAAGTACAATGCTTCTTGATTACTGTTACCCCTTCTAGTTTTCTCCCTGAGTTTTCCCTCTCCTATCCCTACCCTCGAGTCACATAGTTCAGTTTTTACATTTGCACGTCAAATATAATGATGTTCATATTTGCTGCATTTATATTTTCCAGAATTGTTTCAACTTACATCAGTGATTTATTTAGCATAGCCCATTTAACAATCAATAGTATATTTTTCCTTCTTTATTTTTTGTCAGCCATAGGGCTTGAACTCAACACCTGGGTACTATCCCTGAGCACTTTTGCTCAAGGATAGTCCTCTACTATTTTGAGCCATAACACCACTCCTGGTGGTTAATTGGAGATAACAGAGTCTCATGGACTTTCCTGCTTGGCCTGGCTTAGAACTGTGATCCTCAGATCTCAGCCTCCCAAGTAGCTAGGATTACAAACATGAGCCACAAGCACCTGGCTTATTAGGATATTTTTTTTTTCTGTTGCTGAGAATTTGATTCAGACCACAACACTGTTGATGTGGTTTCAAATTTCTGAATCCTAAAGTAAAATGTATTCCAAGTTCTCAAATGATTCATGTATTGCTTTTGGTGATTTTAAACCAAGGAGAACAAGAGAAGATGTTACCATGCAGACAGATGAGCTAAGCAATCAGCAAGCAATGCAGAAGGCTGAAGAAATTCATCAGTTTCGGCAATACAGGACCAGAATGCTTAGCGTTAGAGACATTGATCAAGAAGAGCGGTGTAAGCTGAAGGATGAAGTTGTGGACATGTATGGAGAGATGCGGGTAAGTTCAGGAGCGCTACGAGAGTCACAGTGGACATGCCGTGCGTCTTTTAACCAATGAGGACATTGTCTCCTATTGGATAAGAATATGTTACAGCCATGTTTCCAGTCAATTACAGACATCCTCGTCAAACGTAGGGGTGTTAGGAAACACACACAGGGTCACTGCAGCTTTAGTGATCTAATCCACAAGATGTGACCACCCAGAAGATTGGGAAACATTTATCAACGCAGTGCCAATGGAATAGCAAATCACTGTGCTCTTCTTTATTAGAACATCTCCCTTGAATGTCCTTCCCCCAGTCAGCCAGAGGCTTACATCCTCAGCTCATCAACCATCTCACCAACGGAGAGACCTCTCTTTCATACCTAGCACCTTGGCATCACATGACCATGCCCAGCTCAATGTTTCTCTCAAAACACTTATTCTATACGTGTTCTCTCTTAGTCATTCAACACGAAGGTAAGTGGAACACATTATTTATTCATATATAAAGAAGACATTTTTAGTCTGGGTCCACTAGAATCTAGACTTCATAGAACTCCATATGACAGACTTGATTTGGGTTTCACAGTTGTTTCCCCAGATCCTGTTAAAGAGATTATCTTACCTTACCTGAAGTGCATTTAATAAGCCAGTTAGTCAGTGAATCAATGAATATTGAAATTGTTTAGATTCGAATTTTCATGTAAGAAACAATTTAAATGTCCAGACAAAAGGAAATTTCATGGCTGCTGTTCTTTTTTGTGTGTGTGTTTGATAACCAGGCTAACATAATGGAAGTGAGATGGAGGAAAAAAAATGACTATCACACCTTTGAGTTTAGACCCCGTCTAAGTGTGATAAACAAAAGTACAAAAGACATGTGAAAGGGTATCAATGTATGGGAATTAATGCACCTTCTATCTGGCAAATATCATGTAACCCTTCTATTAATTACAATAAAAATATATGAAAAAAGTACAAAAGATAATGCCCTAGTTTGGACTGAAGCTATTTTTCTCTCGCTGTCTCTGTCTCTCTGTCGCTGTCTCTATCTCTTTTCCCCCTCTCTCCCCCTCTCCCTCTCTTCCTCCCTCCCTTTTTTCTCCTTTCCTCTTTTCCTCCCTCTATTTCTTCCTCCTTCCATCTTTCCCCATCTCCTCTCCTTCCCTTGGCCTTCTCTACATGTTATTTATCTCATCTTCTGCTTATACGCTTGATGTAGAGAATCTGGTTTTATGAGGACAGATGTAGTATATTTGTATCACCAAAAGCTATGAGACATCTGAGTCCAATATCCAGTTGCGCCAACATCTCAACATACTATGCCTATTGCCCCAAAGGGAAAATGCTCAAACAATTCAAGATGAAAGAAGAGCCAGCATCTCTAGAAAGTTCTCTTCGGGAAATCCTTACTTCACTAATCCTTACTATCTGATTACATCCATTCTGAACTGTAAATAACAATGTGACCACTTCTGTACTAAGAGGTGGAGATGTAAAGGAAAATCAGCAGAGGTGACAGATAAAGGACAGCTAGTGAGCAGATGACAGTTACGTTCAAAAACCAAAATAAATTCAGTTGGCCTGAGGAATAGGACCAAGAAATGATCTTGGACTTGGCTGTGTATTGACAATTGGTGTGCTTGGAAGTGATAAGAAAGTGAATCAATTAGGAATTATTATTTGGAAGTTCTTTGAAGACTTCTTGGGTATACTGTGTCAGGGCTAGAATATAATAAGTGATTTTAGTAATATATTGAGCATAGTTACTCTGTTAGAAATGGATTATGTCTGAACTCATTTAAAGCAGGTAGTTGATATACTTAAATCTCTACCAGTTCCACAGTTTATCCCCTATTCTGCCTTTATTTTTCACTCATTCTTTCCTAAGCCTCACACTGCCAATTGTTTTGTGTATTTATAAATATAACCTCATTTTTACCTTGAATAATCTAATGATGATACTTAAGAATATCATGCATAAGGATGGGGTAAAGGAACAGTATTACTGTTTGTTTGTTTTTTTTTTTCCTGAGAACATATGTTGATATTTGTGGAATTGATCTGCCTGCGGTTTTCTTTGCAACTAGGATGCCTTAGATGAAGCAAGGGCGAAAATCTTCAGCATCCGGGAAGATTATCGGAACAAGCTGATAGAGGCTGAGCGCCTGCGGCTGGAAGTGCTGGCTGCTCAGGAGGCTGCAGTGGAATCAGAAAGGAAGGCTCTGGAGAGGAAGGCCACGGGCCCAGACCCCCAGAAAAAAAAGAAAGGAAAGAAAAAGTAACCAGGAGATGACCAAGACTTCTCTTACAGAGGCAAAAAAAAAATTAAGTGATTAATGTATCTGTTGAAAAACTATTAGGCCAATTAAAAATAGAAATTGTCTTAAAATATTCTTTATCCACTTTATTATTAAGGTGTTAGTTTTTCTCAGAAAGTTAGTGTTTGAAGTCTTCCATTTGAAATGTTTCAATAGCAGATCTTGAAAGTACAATAAAATGAAAACGTAGTCTGGATTTTTAGCTAGTAGCAATATAAGATCATGAATGAGCCAACAGGATTATATTTGAACAACTCCATAATGACAAAAATAGCTATTGTCATTAGAAGAAATTTAGTCTCATACTTTAAAGTCTTTAAAATGTTAATAACTGAACGAGGGTGGATCACTTCTGTAACCTTAGCTCTTCAGGAGGCCAAGACCTGAAGATCATGGTTTGAAGCCAGCATGGGAAGCAAAGTTCTTAAGACTCTTGTCTTAAACTAGTTCCCTTCTCCATACACACACACACACACACACACACACACACACACACACACACGCCAGAAGTTGGAGCTGTGGCTCAAGTGGTAAGTGGTAGAACACTAAGCAAAAAACAAAAAAGAGGACAATACCCAGGCCCCGAGTTCAAGCCATAGGATGAGCACAGAAAACAATTTCATAAGTAGACTTCATAATCATTCAATTTCTTTCCTCCCTCCCTCCCTCCCTCCCTCCCTTCCTCCCTCCCTCCCTCCCTCCCTTCCTCCCTCCCTTCCTTCCTTCTTTCCTTCCTTGTTTCTATCCAGCCAAGTACTAGGTTGTTTTTGTTGTTTTGCCAGTCCTGAAGCTTGAACACAGGGCCTGGGCATTGTCCCTGAGCCTCTCTGTGCACAAGGCTAGTGCTCTACCACTTGAGCCACAGTGCCACTTGTGGCTTTTTCTGAGTAATTTATTCACAGTAAAAGTCTCCAGGCTAGTTTGGAACCCCAGTCCTCAGATCTCAGCCTCCTGAGTAGCTAGGATTATAGGCATGAGCCACAGAAGTCCTATCATTCAGTTTTTGAAAGCTGCGTGTAAGTAAACCTTTCTGGCCAAAAGTGGTTCTGGTACCATGCACTCAAAATGTTACTGACTTGGGAGCCTGAGCGTGTGATGAACTCGTCCCGCATCCAAATCGCAGCCCCACAGGACCGTGAATGGGTTTTGTGAGCCCGAGTTAGGTCATTGCAGTGTATGCGAATCAACAGAAACACCAAGGACCACCTCAGATGAAAACTACCATCAGTGGTTGCAGTCTCATTATATTCTCCTATAAATATTTTAACTCACAATACATAATGTATGAGTTATTTTTTATTACTGTTGCTTTGACAAAATACTTGAAAGGCCAGCTTAAAAGGAGGAATTATTTCTTTTGCTTGAAGTTTCCTGGGTTCCTGTGGTGCATGCATGCTCAGACATCACAGTGGTGGGAGGGAGTGAAGAGGAGACTGCTTGCTTCCAGGAAAACAGGAAGGAGAGAAGGGAGAAGTCGGGCATTGAGAAACCTGCCCAGACCTGCCTCCTCCCTAAACCCCATCTAGTTTCTGCCATCTCCAAAGATAGCACCACCAGGGGCTAAGGTTGTAGTGAGAGGCTTGCCACCGTGTACCAGGCCCTGGATTCCACCTCAGCACCACCAAAAACAGTAGTGCCACCTGCTGCAAAACAAGTGCTCAGTACAGAGTTCATGGGAAACTTCCATATTCAAAGCACAGCACATGGACAAGTGAATTCAACAAAGGGGCTAGGAAGAAGAAAGTGAGGAATGTCTCTTGAATATGAAAGGCAGGGAGAACAAATCCATATGCAAAATAATAAAACAAGGACTATTGTCATATACAAGACACAGTCCTTAACTCAAATGGCCTAAAGACTTGAGTATATAAAACTAATACATCTAATACACAAATCATAAAACTCTCAGAACAAAACATAGGGTCAAATGATTTTGGATAAGACAATCTACACAGTGGAATCCCTTTCTGCTTTACTTTTAACTGGAGATAAGAGTCTGGCTTCAAACTATGATCTTCAGATCTCAGCCGTCTGAGTATCTATGTTAACATGCATGGGCCACTAGAGCCCATCTTTTAATTGACTTTTAACATCTATTTATCATGCAAAATATGAACTCTAGTCTCAGTGTCACCACACTATATACCTATTATTTTCACAAAAAGAAATATGGCATAGTACTGTGCTATGTCTGTTTCATTCCACACAAAACACAGCACCTTTTGGAAAATGAGAAAATAAAAGGATAAGCATAAGGGCCAACTCATAATGGAACTTTTCTCAGAGAAGAAATCCTGCTACCTTCAGCCCAAATGGATGATTTTATATTAGATTCATGGAGATTTGCAATGGCTTGTAGAGCTTACTTTCAAAATAAACTTTATGAAGAAATTCTATTGCCAGCTGTTATGAAGGTTTTTTTAAAAAAAATCAATTCTATAGCAAATTTGATTTGTTTGAAGTTAGGTAAACTACTTTCTAAACACAGGTGTGTTTGTGTAGAATAGCTCTACTACATATTGAAAGTACACCTTTAACTAAGTTCACCAGCTCTTGTTTTCTATTTGCTTGTTGGTACCAGATGGTGACATTACCTTGTAGGTTATTTATTTTTTAAGCCAACCTAGATGCATTGGATTCATACATCTATGTGCTTTAAACAAGTCTAACTTCATCCAAGTAAGGTGAGCACTTTCTCATTCTTTTTTTATTTTTAATCATAAAAATCTGTAAATCTCTTTTGCTATCTGATGTGTAAGGACATCATCTATTTTCACTGTCAGCAAATCAGTCAGCAGCATCACCAAACCATGTCGAATGTGGGTATCTTGTCTACCCTCCAGGTGTAGTATCACCCAGTGAAGATATGATTAGATGGACATATTCATATGGATATGGACAATCCCCTAAACGTATGTGTGACTTTGTGGGAAAACCCAGTCAACATAAATGTGTCTTCTAGTGAAAGAAAAAGGCTAGCAGTTACGTGACATATGGTAACTCATGGGTGAAGATAGGCTACCTCAATTGTCATCTCTAGAAATCACATTAAAGAGTGAGAATAGCACTACAGAACCATGTAGTGCTATTGTTTAAAATATTTTTATTATATTCAAGTAGTTGTACAGAGGAGCTTTATTCAGCCAAGCAGTTTATAAATACTGTGACTCTTGACCAGTGTCATCTCTTTCAACATTCTCACCTACTGCTCCCAACTCACCCTTTCTCTCACTTTTCTTTATTTGTAGAATATGTACTGGATTTTCTTGACATTTAACAAAGCAGTTAGGTGTACAATACTTCTTAATCTGTATTGTCACTTCAATATCTTCACCTCCTTTGACCCCCCCTTCCCTTATCTTTCTCAATTCTGTGGTACATCCAAGAAATTGTTGCCTGTAGTCTCCCCTTTTCCCCACTTCTTTCTTCTATTCATTCTTCTCCTTGGCTCCACCCCACCCCTGTATTAACAGAGTAAGTACTGGCAAGATTAAACTTCTGCAAATGGTCAAAGTCGTATGAGACACCATCTGGTCAACAACCATTCCACTGAATAGGAATAAAGTACAAATTTTTTCTCAAGCATGTATTCTTGAGAAATTCCAAATTTTGTAAGCACCATCATTATAAATTTAGGCAACTCTCTATTTTTAATTACTTTTGGAGTAACATTTACCCAAAGCCTGACTTTTGTACCATATTTTGTGTGAGGTGCAACTTTTTGGAAGTAATATATTGACTTTCTGTACAAAAAAAAAATCTAAAGCCACTAAACTCTTTAAAAGTATTTAAAATAGACACCATGAAAATAAACTTTAGAATATTCAGAGAGATCCAAAGATCAACTTTCAACAAACAATAGGCTTTTTGAACATTTTTCTTACTATTTCATCCCATTAACACTTAAGTGACCTAAGTATTCACTGCTGATTCCAGAAGCCAAAAGCGTGGAGAAAGCAGGGGAAATCCACAGTTCAACTTCTTTCTTTTTCGTGTGGATAATCTATGGTTTAGTGTGGGAACTTCGTGTTCTCCGTTTCTGGTCACCACAAACCCCAAGGACAGAGTCACCTAGCAGTCTGCTGTGCTGCCTGTAAATGGGCTCAGTAAGCAAGGTAACCAGAGATGCTACTGAGCAATCCTATCAGATGAAAGACAGCCCTGCCCTCCGAGGACAGCTGGACTGCTGAAACACAGCAGGCTGGCCCCCAGCCAGGCAGACATCAACTGCCTAGGGCCGTGATGATTGGTAGAGAATGGAGTATATGAGATGGGTCACAGAACATGAGACACATGGGCTTTCAAAATAAATTTCTTTTTAATTTTTCAGACTTTACATTGATATTTTTAGGGTATCTTTTGTCATAGCTGTTCCAAGTACCATAATGTACACAAGTACCACAATGTGCAGTGTGTGTGTGTGTGTGTGTGTGTCCACATTTCATCAGTTCTAAAGGAGCCAGTGGGGGCTCTGCCTTGAGAGTTAGTTACCTTCCCCCTCTTCAAACTGCGGAGCTGACCAAATTTTAGACATGGTGGACTGCCAGGATTTGGTTCAATTGTCAGGTACAACACAAGGCGCCCTTGGGATACTAAAGATTCTCCTTGCCTCGACGGTGAAGAGTACAAGTCAAGTGGTGGAAATTTAAAGAAAATGGATGGAGAGTATGACTAGCTGTACCGTGTGTAGGACATCACAGCACAGCAGACTGCTAGGTGACTCTGTCCTTGGGGTTTGTGGAGTAGACTGGAGATGCTGCAGACCTAGGATGAAAGGAGCTATGCGAATACTAGGCTGACAACTGTAATGGCAGCTGTTCTCCCAAACACTAAGCAGCGTAATGGTGAACAGTCAGAGCTGGGTGAAGAGAAGGGTACACGGTGATGATGAGAAAGAAATGCTTGGAATCGTGAGTTTATTTCCTGAAAGAGTCCTAGATATCTTCTTGGCTTCTCTGTCCAAATACAAATGATAGGCAGATTTGGCAAACTGTAATCACTCTCTGCATCCTTCCCCTGAAAGAGAAAGCCAGTATCTCCTCCTTTGTTCTATGATAATTTGGTTGAAATTTTGTGTGTGGACTGGGATTCAAGTTTGTGCTACATCTTAGAACGTCTGTTGAGGTGTGAGATGATTCTTAACCGGTGATGCTGGCTTGAGGCAGAACACAAAGAGTAACCTAACATGGGAGGATAAAAGGAAGCCCAGAGGCGAAAAGTTATATACTCATTGTTCAACTACTCGAGAGTAGGTTTAGGTTCACAAATAGTTCTCTTATCTTGGTATTTTATGTGCCATGTACTCCTTTACCAGGACTTAAGATATACAAATGTAGCATCAGGTTTAGAAATCTTCCATGGAGGCAAATGGAGCTGTTAAATGCATGAACATAGCTTTTGAGTAATTTAAGAATAACTGTGAGTATGCATTGAAGACCAGAATTTGACCCTCTGCATGTAGGCTTATGAGAAAACAACTCAAATTAAACAGGGAAAAAAACTAGTAGTTAGGAGGGTTTAGAATAAAACTAAAATGAGATCTTTCATTGGTTTTGCCTAAATTACTATGGTCTTTGTTCACACCATGAATTTGCTTTTAATGAGGATGGAGAAGCCCAGACCTCTAGAAGACGACTTCGCCTCCGCCTCTTTTCGTAAGGGAAGGATGGGTCGACAGAAGACCCACCGCTGTCAAATACAGCTAACATTTTTATCACAGTGTCTACTAAATACTCCAGTGGGTGGTAGAAATTAAAGTTCCCCCAAGGGAAGGAAAAGGTGAATTATTCTGATGCTATACGTCATTTGAATCAGCTCCTCAGCATAAAGTTTATCATATGTTGTCTAGGGGAGAGACATCTTCCTACATCCCCCATGGCTGAATGTTCTTCTGTATCTCCCCCTTTGAATTTCCATCTCCTGTCCATTCCTTTCTTTGGAGTTCAAGGGAAAGAAAATCGTTTAAGCATTTGAGTACTTGGCTAAGGTTCACACCTTCCCTTTCTCTGTTCAAAACTCCTTTCAAAGGTGGCAGGACAAAAATCAATGTCAGCCGAAGCACTATTTGCCATGTGTCCAGCAGGGGGCGCGGTTGACCCACAGGAGCGCTCAGAGGGCGATGACGCAATGACGAGGGCACAGCGGGGGACCAGAGGATGCTGCAGCTCTGAGGACCAGGGGATGCTCAGCTCCCCTGGGAGAAAGAGCAGCACATCTGGGAGGCCAAGGGAGCCGTCCGGGGGGAGGCTGCGGGCTCACAGGAGTCTTCCTCCTTTCCATGCAACCCTAGAAACAGCTCAGTTGTTTTCCTGGTTAACTAGCAGCTGCATGGGGTTGTCATGGGGCTGTGAAGCTGACAGCTCTGGCCCAGGGCTCCTGCTTCTTTGCGGAGAGGGATTTCTCTGCTTTTCTTTCTTTCTTTCTTTCTTTTCAAGCTAAGCAATAACAGTGATTATGGGCAGCCTTTCCGGAACTGCCAAGGGCTGGAACAGCAGCGTGAACTTTTCCTGTCTGTTTTTTTTCTTCTTTTTTTTAATCCTCCACTTGCAGCAGGAGTTCTGCCAGTGGTTTCCAGCTGTCTCCCTGGTGCTTTCATTGGAGCTTACTTACGCTGGGGCCAAATGGAGGGACTTTCATCCATAGATTTCCTTTTGCTATTATGTATTATTCTTTAACAAACTACAGTTTGTTTTACCTTGTTTTCAATGTCCTTCCAATAGAGGCGATACTTTGTATACTACATTTTAGACTCTGGTTAAGAGGGAGATAAAAGGTATTGTGGAATTCTGCCTGGTAAGGAGTTAGGGATGCTGTTTTACTCTTTTCTTTTCTTAGTTACATTTTAAGGGAAAGCATCACACGACCTTCTAAACTGTAGGTGAGCCAATCTAGTGTACCTTCTGTGATCTGCCTTCAAATCTTATATGTGGGAGTATTACATTATATACTTAATGGTTAAAATTCTGTTATACATGTCCTGAAATTTTTAACATTTGCATAGTATTCCTTCCTATGTGGCATATAAATATATTGATTTAGGCCCAAAAGGAAAAATATTAAAGCTAATTCTGTTTTTTTAACTATTGTGGACATCACAAGCCTACTAATTTTTGCACATATGTATAATTCCTTAGCAAAAATATCTACATTGAAGATTAATGGATATTTTAAAATACTCCCATGATTTTTCAAATATTCTTCTAAAACTACTGTGTCAGTATGATTTCCCACTTACAGAATTGAGCCAGTACCAGTAGATGTCCTTTTCCTGTGCTTTGCCAATCTTGTAGATTACAAATAGTATTGCATTGTTTTCATTTGCTTTCCTTTGTCTTGGTTTCCTCTTGAATTTCTCAGATTACTTTCAAACATCTGTCCAAAGGGTTTAGATCAAAGTGAACAGAAGCCAAAAGAAGAAAGGAAATGTGGTGGCACTGAAGACTGTGGCTTGCACAATGGCCCTTCAAGGACTGCTTTACTTGTACTAAGGATCTAAAGTGGACTATCTGTTTTGGTTCCTCTAAATGCATACACTAAACCTGAATCCCTACTGTGATGGTTGGGCCAAGTGGAGCCTTTGGGAATCATTAGGTAGTGGGACTGGTATCCCCATGAATGAGATGAAGGCCTTGTGGAAGAGACCCCACAGAGCTGCCTTGTCTTCCATGGAATCAGGCATACAGTGAGATGATACCATTTTTCATCCAGAAAGTAGGCTCGCCAGACTCTGACTTTGAATGTCTTGATCTTGGACTTCCTGCCTTCAGATCCTAGAGGAATGTTGGGGTTTTATAAGCCATCCAATCTGTAATGTTTCCCTATAGCAGCACGGATGAATTTATGGCCAGGAAAATTAAAATGGAGCTCTCCTATTCTGATTCTTTCAATTAGATTACTTAATGATATTAAAGGCCTTATAATACTCAGAAATTCTAATTGCAAAAATTCTAGGCACATTAGCTTCTGAACCTAAAGGAGGCAAACTTGAAGGAGTCTTACTTACCTTATGACTTGAACCCAGACAGTGGGTTCTGCATACAGGTATGCACATATCTATTTTCCTGGGCTGTGCAAATGTGCATCTCCTCGCAGATGGCATCCCTTCTTATTTTAACCAAGTGTGAAGGAAACAGGAACCTGAGCTAGGAAAGAGACAATTAGGAGAGAGCTGTGCTTTGGGGGAGGCAAGTCAATTTACCAAACCAGCAATTGACTGAAAAACAATTTGCCAACTACCCAAGTCAATTTACTAAGCCACCAATTTACTGAAAAACAATTTTCAAAATGTCCAACCTACACAATTTTAAGGATGTTTAGAAAGATTTAATCTTTTGCCCTGTGCTTTCCTTGGCCTATGTCCCAAGCTGTTTTATTAGAGAGACAGGGGCAAATTTAGAGGCAAGGACAAAGAAAAGGAAGAGCTAAGGGCTAGGGAGAAAATGAGCATTTATAAGCAAAAGCCTTGAGTGAATCAGAAATCTGGCCATTATAATTTCAGTAAAATGGCTTTGAACGAATTGGTTGAGAGCTCTGACTGGATGCTTTCTGCCAGAAACAACTGAGTTTGCTTTTCTTATGCTTCCCCATTCAATGTTGTAACTTACCCAGTCCTTTGGATCGATTATGCCATTCATAAGAATAACCCCAGCACTCTCCACTTGATATGGGGTAGAAAGATTTACCCGATGGCTGAATAAACATTTATGTGACTCTTCAGAAGAATTGGGCCAAATTACGTCAATATTTAAAGATGTGGAAGCAGAAGGATGTTTTGAAAGGTAAAATGAGGAGGAGTCCACGGAATATTTTGCAGTAGGAAACATTGATAACCAGATGGCATCAGTCCAAGATTAAACAGACAGTTGTTGGGTAGATACTGTTGTAGAATAATTCTACACAAGGTTGTGACTCTGGTGGTCTTTTGTGAAAGGTTCTTACCAGACATGCAAGCATGGCATCTCTTCCTTCACAGCCTTCTGGTTTAATCCATTGTGACTTGGTTATTTTTGTTCTTAGGGCTTAACAAAAATAATACCATTTTGAGTGACAACTTGGACACTTGTAATAATATTTGATAACATGGAAATGAGTTAGTTCTCTTATTATTCCAAATTCTAGGAAGCCCTCTTGTTGGATAAATGCTCTGCAATTCTCACTGTGCTTCTCCTTTCCCTCAACGCGTTTCTACCATACAGATAACCACCACCACTAATCAAAACAAGCAAGTTTCCATTACTGTGCTACTTGTATTGATCCACTGGTAGTGAAGCAAGGACTTTGAAACATCAGAGTTTGGCAAGAAGGATGGATTCTCACAGTGACCTGGTTTTTTTGGAGGAGAGACAAAGGGATGACTCGACATTTTGGCACTGGGAGAGTTTCCTACCATTCTGTCATGATTTTTCTACAATAAAAGTAGCCATTGTTCTCAACTTTGCATCTGACAAGTAAGGTTTTTGTTTTTTTTTAAAAACTGTGGTAGCCTTGGTTGACCAGATCTAGGGAGAATTGAATGTGATATGGAATAGTAGAAAAATAAACCTCAGTGAAACATCACCCTTTCCAGAGCTGGAGGTGTAGTGTTGAGTGATTGTCTCACAGCCATGGATCCGTGGATGAGAGATCCAGAACTGGGGAGAAAGAAAGCCAGCCATCAATATGACAAGCCATGGCACACATGTACATTATTCATAAGGAACCATTATGGTTTCTGCATGGGAACTGCTGACTTCAATATACTTACAATGTTCACAGGAAGAAACATTCATTTATAGAAACATCAGCATAAGGGAGTGATAGATAATGTACCAGAATGGTTACGAACTATACAGGAACCGCAAGGATGCTGACAGAATTAGATGCTGAAACTGTTAAAGAAAATAGAATAATGAGCTGAAAATGATGTGAAGGATACACTTGTATGTGATCCAAAATGTAGATGAGGAGAAACACCTGAGTGATGGATGCTAAACTTTTTTTGTATGTTGTGTTGGGTACAGAAAAATCTAAGAGGAAGAACCGACAGTGACTGCCACAGAAGTCTAGGCTTAGAAACAATTTATCTGTAAGAGCAAAATACATTTTCTCTGGGTCAAGCCTGAAAGCATAATACATGTATTCTTTAAAAGAATCCTACTGCTATATTAAGACTGAGACAGACAGTGACACATAAGTACCAAAGTGTTCGCATGCCTTTTATTTCATTTCATCCACATTCTCCCCAACAGAAGGAACAATTCACACTTTACAAAAGGCAGCTTCACCTCTGATCTCTATGAACCATTTTATTTCAAACACATCTTACTGTTACAATTTTGCCTGCTGCTTGGTGAGGAAAAGGCTTTTCCATATCTCACTCTCTGCAGAGCAATCCAATTTTCTTGTAATATCCATCTGGTGTTTATATCCATCTCTTGAAATGTGGGGCCATTAGAATTAGACCTGAAGTAGTCCATATAGAATGGAGCTGAGATTTACTTCACTTACAAGAGAAAGAAACAAAGGATAATAGCATCACACAGCCAGAAGAACGATTTCTTTTAGAGAGCTCTGGAAGTACAGCACCATACCTTCCTAAGTCATTACTTGAAATTCTAGCTCGAAGCTTTTATGTGGTTGCCGCCTCTAGCCTCATACAGTAGGACCTATGCCTACTCTGATCTACATCCTATGTTTAATTTCTGACTAGAAAGGCTGGATTGGTTATATTGTCATTTTAGAATGTTTACCTCAACATTTACCCTATTGTGTTCCTGACAGTAGTAATTCAATTTTTTGTGGTAACTAATCTGTGAATTCTAATTAAAAATAAAGAAAAATAATGAAGAATAATAGCATGTTAGTTGAAGCTAAAAAAAAATGGTTCTAGAAAGTAGGTATGAAAACCTTGTCCAGGAGTTGGTTTCTTTCAGAAAAGAGGATTCTTGTTAGGGAGTTATGGGTCACTTTCAGTAAAGAGAGAAGAGAAGATGAGATACAAAACTCATATAGGTACTCAGGCCAAGGACCAAATTTAGCCTCCTTTCCTATTCAGGAAATACTTTCTGGAAATTCGATAGATATAAAAAAAAATCCAACGTAGTAATGAGTATTAACAATATGAATCAGCGTTTAGTCATTGAAGGTCTCTATATGTCTGTATTTAGGAAGCAAGTACTATCCAATCAGTAACAAGACCTGTGGCCCACACTAATTCTCCAGCAAGTGTTGTAAGTTGTGTCTAAACAAAGAGCCTCATCTCATTTGCAGATAATGCAGCATTTACTGAGAAGGGCAGTTCAAGGTCACTCCAAGCTAAGGCAGGAATTTTCCTTATGAAATCCCCACCAGGAGCGGAAACAGCAAGAGGAGAGAGTGCACAGAAGGGAAAGCAGCGGGGTGGTGGATGTGAAAACCAACAGAGACCTCTATAGACTTCACAGACACATTATTTTGAACAATAAATACATGCAAATAAAAAGAAAGAAAAAAGATTCCAGATGTGGCCTCTACTTCTTTCCATCCAGCATGGAGTTTGCTAAAAACCTGAAGAAACACCCAGGAGGTTACTGAGAGTCTAAGTTGTTATTTTTGGGCAAGTTATGTTTTTTGGAACTTTGTGTTTTTGTTTTCCCTCTGTGGATCCACAAAGAACTAAGTTAGACACCATTGGCCTTTGCCTGCAAGTTAGTCATGGTGTAGCAAAAGCACTGGAGGCAGTTTCTGGATCCCCAAATCTGCTCTTTCCTTCCACTGCAAATCAAATGTGACCTCTGCTTAAATTCAAATAGCCTCTTGCTATGGGTTTCATTTTTTTCTGCATCTGTTTAATGCTTTTGCTAACTGAAATAGTGTATATATTCATGGTATAGTTTTGTATTTTATTACTGAAATGTTCAAAAACATACAAGAGTAAGGATGTGCACCTGCCACTCAACTGTAAATACATCAAGTTATAGTCAATCATATTTTATCTTTATCACCATTTGGTTTCCCTCAGTCCTGTAGTGTTTTGAAGCAAATCCAAGACAGAATCTAATGCAATCTAAAATGATTTACTATTCCTCTAAAATATAAGAACTCCAACTTTTCACAGCTTCTATAACACCATCACTGATCAATTTAAAAATAATTCCTAAATACTGCTAAACTGTGTATTGTTGCATTTCTCTTCTTTTGCATTTTTTTTGTCAATCATGGGGCTTGAACTCCTCCCTCAGTACTTTCTCTGAGCTCTTCAGCTCAAGGCTACTGCTCTACCCCTTGAGCCACAGAACCACTTCCAGTTTTCTGGTGGCTAATTGGAGATAAGAATCTCATGGACTTTAGCGCCCAGGCTGGCTTTGAACCATGATCCTCAGATCTCAGCCTCCTGAGTAGCTAGGATTACAGGAGTGAGCCACGTCACCAGGCTTCTTTTGCATTCTTGAATCAGGATGCATAAACATTATAGTTTTCTAATTTATTACTTAGGACTATTTTGATCTACCAATGTCCTTCTCTCTCTCTCTCATTCAAGTTTATTCATACTGTTTCATTTCTTAGAAAAACTAGAACTGGGTGTAGAGACTCATGCCTATAATTCTAATTACTCAGGAGGCTGAGATCAGGAAGATTTTATTTCGGAGACAACCAGGACAAAAAACATGTTCACTAGATCCCATTTTATCCAATAAAATCTGTGTGCAGTAATCCCCATTATATGAGAAATATCAATAGGAAAATAATGGTCCATTCAGGATAGCTTGGGGAAATGCCAAGACACTATCTGAAAAACAGCCAAAGTAAACAAGGGCTAGGACGTGGCTCAAGTGGTAGAGCGTCTTCCTAGCAAGTAGGAGGTTGTGAATTCAAACCCCTGTACTGAGGAAGGGAGGGAGGGAGGGAGGGAAGGAAGGAGGGAAGGAAGGAGAGGGGGGGAAAGAAGGAAGGCTGGTTACTTGTCTTAGAAGGATTTTTAGACTCTGGATGGTTTTTGTATGTGTCTCCATTATATTGCCACCCAATAGAGGACCAATTGGTAGCAATATCTTGAGTGTGAAGACAGTGTGGTTCAGGATTGATTCTAGATCTCTCCTAGGAGATTTTGAGTGCTTTAATCAGGAGGTTCATAATACCTAGGAGTTCCCATTTCTTCAGTGTCTTCAGTTCCTGGTGATTTTAAGTCCATTAATTCAAACGAAGTGCAAAAGACAGTTGTCACATGCATCATTCTTTTTTGATTTTCAGGAGGGATTTCTGTTTAAAGAGTCAGATTTCCTTGTCAACTATTTGTTTATCCTGAAAAAAAATGTTTATAAAGGAAAAATAGAGAAATGCTTGGTTATCTTTATGTCCAATAACCAGTTAGCTCCTGCTAGGTCTTCTCAGGAACCTGGCTTCTTTCCTTTGTTTTCTCTCCATGTGAAACCTAATGTAGACTCCTTCCCCTTTGTTTCCTGTCTGTGCACCACTGCATATAGCCTTCCTTAGAAGGCCCCACCCAGCACTTGTAACTCAGGTAACTGGTGGCTGAGCACCTGTGTGTCAGTGGACATTCCCCCCAGGCTCTGAGGTCATTTCCTCATCTGCTGTGATCACATATCCTCTTGGCCTTCCTAGATAATCTCTCTCTACCATTGGTTCAAGCTCTACCCTACTTTAGAGTGCAGTCTTGTAGGTTGGCTCCCACAATAAATTCTTTTCTGCCTGAACTCCTCTCAGCAACCCTAACACCTGGTGCCAAAACCCAGGAGGGGACAGTGTCAGGAGTTGCTTGATGTCCTCTGTCTCTCTCAAAGTGCAAAAGTTCACTTTAGTCCCTGCCGCTTGCCTACCCCTCTTTGGACCCAAATTGTGAAGGAACCCCATGCCAGACCCTGTGTGATTGCTGGCTGTGCATTCACTACACTGCCTCCTCTCTACATCTGATGAGTGGCTCCCATCAACAGGCCCTCTGTTTGTCTGTCTCCCTGGACCTTGACAAATACTGTGATATTGCAAAACACTGTCTTAACAGATCTTCTGCCACTTTATATTCTCCCAGCCAAAGAAGAGAATGAACGGATGTTGTTTTTGCATGGTCTTTACCACTTTGAAGCTTCCAGTCAAGGATTGGACCTATGCTTTCCACCAATTAAAAATGTGCATGCTAGGTTGCTCTAGGTATTTTCTTTCTCATTTACTGTGAGCTCTAAGATGACATAGTTTCTTTCTCCGAAATTTTGTTATCTTTTCCTTACACCTGTGTAGACTTTAGTCTATGAAGGTAAATTTATTCCTTTCATTTTTTCCCTTCATTTTCTGAAAGGTGAGCATAACAACCAAGTTATGTAGTAGTTTCTCAGTGGATTTGTATTCACTAGAAAAAGTCTCTCTGCCAATCATCAGATGACCAAAATTTAAAACCCAACGTGGAACATAGGTTATTTATACTGTCTACACACCCCCAAATGGGAAAACCACCACAGCATTCATGGAGGAAAGAAATCAGACGAGGCTATCATTATGCAATAATGTATTCATAATAGATGGCAGAATGGTCCAAATAATAGTTTGGCAAAACTCCCAGGAACTTTGCATAAAATAATTTCCATGACCTGCTCTCCCAGTGAAGAATGGAACACATTATCCCACATCTGCTGGAGTGTGAAGCTGGCATCAATCCAAAGACTTGTGCAGTGATGTTGTGCATGGCTCAACAGCACCCTAAGTCCTGGGCCTATCCCAAGCTATCGTATACATAACTGTAAAAGTAAGCCTGGCAGCTTGGTTATGCACCTCAGAAAGAAATCTCATGGCCCTGAGGCCTAGCCAGCCATCAAGCATGGCATCTATGGAGAAGGTTCTATTCAGCTTCCAGGTAGAAGGAATTGGTTCAGTTTCCATCTAAATGGTCAGTGTAAGTACACAGAGGGAGTGAATGAGAAATGTGTTGTCCTTCCTGACTATATAATGTGCTGATATAATCTTGTGGCTTGCTGGGTCTTGGGAATAACATTCCGAGTCTAAAATTTGATACAGTCACCTAAGTGCTGGTGGTTTATGCCTCTAACTCCTACCTACTCAGGAGCCTGAGATCTAAGGATCAAGGTACAAAGATAGCCCAGGCAGGAAAATCTGTGAGATTCTTTTTTAAAACTATTTTTATTATACTTTCTTTTAACTGTATTTTATTGTTGGTATGATATATAGAGAGGTTTACAGTTACATTAGTCAGATAGTGTGTACATTACTTCTTGAACATTGAGAGCCCTTCCCAATATTTGTTTTATTCCCAATTTCCCTCCCCCACCATTGCAATTATCTTCTTTTTCCCCTTCTCCTCCCTATTTTAAATAAACAAAGAAATTCAATATATAATATGCCACGTAACAAAGTTAGTTTACAGTAACAACGTGAGATGAACCATAAGGGGAAAAAAAGAGAAAAGAAATAACTTCACATAGTACATTAGGAACAACAATTACAAAGATAAACCTCTTGTTTCCATATCCTGGACTTCTTTTCACTTAGCCTCATCCTATATGGCCAAATGTTCATAGCTTTTGAGTTATTATGATCCTTTGCTAGGAGAATCCTAGACATAAAATAAGTATTAAAAATAAGGGAAACCATGGAACCATATTCCTTTGGGTCTTGATTACTTCACTTAATATGACTTTTTTCAAGTCTTTTTATTTCCATACAAATGGGATAATATCATTCTTTCTGATGGCAGCATAGAATTTCATTGTGTATATAAGTATCACATCATCTTGATCCAATCATCTACTGAGGGGCATCTGGGTTGGTTTCACATCTTAGCTCTGGTAAATAATGTTGCAACAAACATGGTTGTGCTAGTAGCTTTAGTATGGCCCTGTTTCTGGACTTTTGGGTAAATGCCCAAAAGTGGGATTGCTGGGTCACAGGGGAACTCTATGTTTAGTCTTTTAAGGAATCTCCATACTGCATTCCAGAGTGGCTGAACAAGTTTGCACTCCCACCAACAGTGCAGTAGAGATCCCTCCTGGCCACATCCTCGCCAGCATCTCTTTTTATTAGATTTTTTTTTGATAATGGTTATTCTATCTGGAGTGGGGTGGAATCTCAAAGTTTTGATTTGCATTTCTTTTATGGCCAAAGATTTGGAGCATTTCTTCATGTGTCTATTGGCCATTTTTATTTCCTCTTCAAAGTCGTCTCTAAGTCTTTTGCTTACCTTTTAATGGGATGGTTGTTTCTTTGCAGATTTGTTTTTGGGAGATTCAATCTGTGAGCTGTAGGTATATTTTAGATATTAGGCCCTTGTCTGAGTATGGCCCATGCTATGGGCTTTCTATTGAACTTACTAGCTATGTCCTATGCCCATTTGTTCGAACTTCCTTTAATTTGGTGTGTTTCTGGGCCTTTATTAAGAAAGTTTTGACCTGTGCCAAGGAGTCCTGGTGTATCTCCTATTTCTTCCTATAAAGTTTTCAGGGTATCTGCTTTTACCTCTAGGTCATTTATCCAGTTGGAATTAATTCTGGTGCAGGGTGACATATAAGGTCCTAACCTTAGTTTTCTACAGGTGTTTAACAAATTCTGCCAGCACTGTTTGTTGAAGAGACTGTCTTTCTTCCAGCCAGTATTTTTGCCTCTCTTATCAAGATTAGGTGGCCATAGGTCTGCGGGTTGATTTCTGGATCATCAGTTCTATTCCACTGGTCCTCAGGACTGTTCTTGTGCCAATATTAATGTATTCATTAGCATAACCATGTAATAGGGTCTGAAGATTGGTATTGATATTCCTCCAGTGCTGTTCTTTCTGCTATGTGGGGTCTTTTATTATTCCATATGAATTTTTGGATTGCTTCCTCTTTTTTATTAGAATTTTTTATTTATTTTATTGTAATTAATAGAAAGGTTACATTGTATTCACCAGATAGAATTACTTCACGAACATTGATACCCTTTCTTATGACATGGTCCCCATTTCCCTCCCACCCTCCCCCTGCTTTTTTTGATTTCCCCCCTTCCCTATCCAATTTCAAATAACCAATTAAGCACATATAAAATATATCAGATAACAAGATGAAATATTGTAACAATATGAGATAACCAAATGATAGCAAAAGAGATAAGAGATAAAATAGTACATTAAGGACAACAATCACTCATTATATGGCTTTTGTTTCTATATCCTGGAGGTCCTTCCATTTAGTGTCATACTATTTGGCCTTATGTCTCTGGATTTTGTTCTATTGTAAATCTCTGCTAGGAGAGCCCAAGGTTTCTACTGAATTTGACAAATGAGGGAGACTCTTGGGCAAAGGGAGAAAAGAAAACCTTCACATGCTCGTCATGGGCACTGGTGGCTCACACCTGTAATCCTAGCTACGCTGAAGGCTGAGATCTGAGGACTGTGATTTGAAACAAGTCCAGGAAGGAAAATCTGTGAGACTCCAATTAATCACCAGAAAACTGTAAGTGATGCTGTGACTCAAAGTGGTAGAGCTCTAGCCTTGAGAGAAAAAAACCTCAGGGGCAGCACCCAGGCCCTGAGTTCAAGCCCCATGATGGGCAAAAAAAAAAAAAGAAAGAAAGAAAGAAAGAAAGAAAGAAAGAAAGAAAGAAAGAAAGAAAGAAAGAAAGAAAAGAGTAAAGAAAACAATTTAGTAGTAGTCAATGATTTGCCAACCCAACCAAAAGGACTTGAAATAAAAGGCAGTTTCACTGGAAGCTAGGAATGGGATGTCTAGAGAATTAGAGTACCTCATGGATTCGAAGTAAGGGCAGAAAGCCAGTGTCAGGTGCCCAGATTGCCTCACAGCCCCAACAGGTGCAACAATTGTTGCAGAACCCAGCTCTGCTGTGTCCTACCTGTGACTCCAGGGAGCAAAGGGCCCCCGGGCATTAGAATAAACATTTAAGGATGACGCTAAATGAAAGGACCTCTAGAATATAGAAACAAAAGCCATATAATAAGTGATTGTTGTCCTTAATGTACTATGTTATCTCTCATCTCTTTTGCTTTCCCTTGGTTATCTCATATTGTTACAGTATTTCACTTTGTTATCTGATATATTGGATATATGCATATTTGGGGACCAAGACATGAGAAAGGGTATCAATGTATGTGAAGTAATGCACCTTCCATCTGGCAAATGTAATGTAACCCTTCTATTAATTACAATAAAAATTATATAAAAAAGAGTACTAACCTTAAGCAAAAGAGCTCAGGGACAGTACCCAGGCCCTGAGTTCATGCTTCCTCTTTTTTTATTAAAGGATGACATTGGGATGGTGGGTATTGCACTGAATTTGTAGATAGCTCTTGGCAGGATTGTGAATCCAGGAGCATGGGAGGGTTTTCCACTTTCTTAGTTCTGTTTTAATTTCCTTTTTCAGGTTTTTAAAGTTTTCATCATGGAAGCCCTTTACATCCTTGGTTAAATTAATTCCTAAGTAGTTTTTTTGAGACTATTGCAAAAGGAGTTACATTCCTGATTTCAGCCTCACTCTTCTCAAGTAAAGCCATTGATTTTTGAGGGTTAATTTTATACTCTGCTATACTGTGAGATTCTTATCTCCAACTAAATACTAAGAAGCTAGAGCTATGGCTCAAGTAGTAGAGCATCAGCCTTGAGCAAAAAAGTTTAATGACAGCATCCAGACCCTGAGTTCAAGTCCCGAGAACGGCATACACATACCAAAAGAAGTGGTTTCATCTCCTGTGTTTGCATAATTGTTGTAGTCTTTTTCGCAACTGATTTTCCCTGGTTGTTTTTGTATATAATTTTTTACTAGAGTATGTTCCTGCGGATCACCAGACTCTGACAGTTTTGTACAATTTCAAATAGCAAGTATATAACATTTCGCATATAGAACTCAATAAATACTCAATACATAATTGATAAAGACTTTGTGAAAACAGACTCAAAGCCCAGAAATTATTCTTTAACTCTGTGGCTTCTTTGATTTTGACTTACTAGTTGGTTAAGACAGGGAAGACTATATTTTCAGAATTGTTTAAAATGGGTGCTATTACTTACCCAAAGCTATTAAATGTAAGCATCCTATGCTCCAGAGTATATTCCATTTCTGAGCATGTTGGGCTGAGAGAAAAAGCAAGTCTTTATAATCAGACTAGACATCTGAATAGCCCCTAAGGAAATACAAGTATTCTTACATGCTTCTTTTTCTAAATAAAAGCACATGATTCTAAAATCTCCACACATAACAGCTAGAGACTATGTAATAAATTGAAAAAAACTACTATTGTTTCCTTGAAATATTAATACAAAAATATGACATTTATTGTTTTTATCACATGCCACATTCGCTGATGCATTATTTCATTTTAAGCTTTGCTATGACTGTGTAGTATGAAATACTAGTCTCTTCATTTTACAGGTGAGGGCTATGAGATTGAGAAACAGCAAGAGTTTTTCAAAGCTATATGACAGGCAAGTAATAGAATAATCTGTCTGTGACCAGGGCTTTTCCAATATTCTTTCTTACTTGCACCAGATATTTACTCTGAATAACTTAATGCTTTTTAAATATATACATATATATTTATCTTGAAGGAATTATACAAAGGAGTTACAATTCAACATGCAAATGACTCAAACTTCATCAGTGGTAAAAGCTCTGTTACTAGGTTGCATTGCCCCAGGGAAGGCAGGAGCTCCTGCTTGTTCTACACACTGGTCAAGTACAAGGTCATTCAAGACACTGCCATCTCCTAAGACAGACACCAAACAGTTCCCAGTTGGCATCATTCATCCCAAGCTCAATAAGGAAACCCAGGGAGCTGCAGATTGTGAAGCCAGGTGTGGGAGGTGGTGAGAAAGAGGGGATAGGGAGGAGGAGTTTGAAGTTGCAGGAAAATGGCCCTTTCTTTCTGATCATAGTGCAATTTTTATGAAATAGAAAGACAGGCTGGAGAGTCTTAGCAAGGAGAAGTCCAGGCACATAAAACACATCTAGCTGAATCCTCCACTAAATGATGTCCATGTAGCTGAGAGGCATTTAAACCATGGCAGCATGAAAATCTGCTCCACGCTGGCCTTATGCAATCTACTAGCTTAGTCCTGGCCAGCTGAAAATTACACACAGTACCTCCAAGGGGTGGTGAGGAAAAATCACTTACATTGCAATTGATTCTTATTTTACCATGACCTGACAGTTCCATCTGTTACTAATCATGAGAGATGAAGATTTTTACACATTTTATGCATTGGGAGAGGGCAGGGAGGGGGCAGCACAGCGTTTTCCTGTTTATGCCACTGTCTGGCAGTTGTTTACTTCCTTATTCTAGTTCCTAGGCAGATTTATTTTGCTTCTGATAACACAGACAAGGCACCCAATATTGATCAGATTGCAGCATCGAATCTCATGAACTACTGAAACCAATTACCTCATGCTGCAACGTACAGTAAATTTTAGGATAGCCTTCACAAAAGGAGTCAGTGGAGTGCTTTATAAGAAAAGAAACTATTAAAAAACCCCAAGAGCGTTCTTCAGCTTCTTTTGCTATAACTCAGTTAGGTCATATTTTAGTGGTGCTCATTAGCAAGGCACAGAGGCCTAAGTGTGGAAACCATGGAAACATATTATGGCCAAATTGATGTTGCTTCGAAACAGCAGTGGCTCATGCTGTGGAACACTACCCAGGACCCATTAAGATGTGTCTTAGACTTTTGTCAGGAAGGCCTTCTATGTGCATATTCTAGATGCAAGCTCAACAATACAGGAAGGCTAGCTGACCTGAAAGCTTGCACATTACTAGGCCTCTTTCAGAATTAATCAAATGATATTATAAAATGCACATCATCCATGATCACTTTTATTCAAATGAAGTCCTTGAGTTATAATTAAGCATTTTAAGTCTTTAAGATGCTGCACTCGCTGAGGCACATGCTATCTACCTATGACCTGTCTGTCTGTCTATGTATCTATCTTTCAATGTATCATCCTTTCTTTTAACACTATTATTTGCTTCCATTTTTTTGTTTGTTTGTTTTGGCCTATCCTGGGCTTGAGCTCAGGGCCTGAGCACTGTTCTTGGACTTTCTCAAGGCTAAAGCTCTACACCTGAGCCTCAGCACCACTTCCGGCTTTTTTCTATGTATGTGGTACCAAGGACTTGAACCTGGATCTTCAGGCACTCTACCACTAGATCAAACTCCCGGCCCTCGCTTTTAAAAAGCAATGCATGTTTATCAGGTAACTTAAAATTAGAAAACACTCTAACAGAAAAAGCATCATTTGCATTACTTTACTTTTATTTTTATTTTATTTATTATTTCACAGCAATGATATAGTACTACACAATAGGCATTTTATTACTTGCTCCTTTGACAGGATTTAAAAAAATATTTTTATTGTAATTAATAGAAGGGTTACATTATAGTCACCAGATAGAAGGTGCATTACTTCACAAACACTGACACCCTTTCTCATGTCTTGGTCCCCATTTTCCTCCCCCACCCCCACTCCTCATCTTGTTTTCCCCCCTTTTGACAGGATTTTTTTTCTTGCTAGTAGACATGTATTTCCTAGAACACTTTCAGCGGCCAATTAGAACACCAAAGTAGACATATGAGAAAGTTTTGGGACCTCCCACTTGAAGAACCTTAAATTTTTTCTTCAAGTTGTTGCTTTTGTGGATGGTGTTCAGGGGACTGACCTTTACAGAAACTGTTTACTGAAGACAGACCCTAATACTGCAAAGGTATGATGTATAATAGAAAAGCCTATCTTTAAATGTCCCATCAAAAGCTTACTTCAGTTCTTCTATGCCTGGTCCATGGATGAAGGCGCTTAGAATCCTATAAACAAGCAGACTGTGGAATTATGCATATCTTTTACCTCTAATCCATTTGATAAGTGAAAAGAGAGTCTCATTGTAATGTTAAATGGCATTCATTTGTAACTGCTAAGCTCTAACATTATCCAAACACCGCAGGTTTAAAGCATCCAGAGGAATTTCCTTTCATTCCTTGTAACTTAAAAGATGTGTTCATCCATCTTTCTTCCATTTGTCACCTGACCTTTAATTCTGTCAATCTCCGACGGTTGAGATTCAGAAATAAAATGTTAGTTCCTCTTATTATTTCTTTTTCCCGTTTTTAAAAATATTTTATTATCTTTTAGTGGTTGCACAAAAAGTTCCAATTCAACAAAGCAGTTTGAGAATACAGTGTGTACTTGGTCAATGTTGCCCCTTTCAATATTTTCACCTACTCCTCCTAATCTACCCCTTTCCTCACTTCCTTTAAATTATTCCTTTAAGTGATTTTTGCCACTTAACAAAGCTGTCCATATGTATACAGTACAACTTGATGTGTGTCATCCCTTCAACATTTTCACCCCATTTTTGACCCACCCCTTCCCTTATTTTCTCATTTCTGTGGTATATACAATCAATTGTTGACGGCATTTTCCTTTATTATCTCTAGCTTTCATTTTATCTCTCCATGGGCTTCTTGCATCTAAGATATTGGTTCATGTTTTCTGGTAGTTCTTCTGTGGTTTCAATTACATGTAAGTTTTAAATGTATTTTAAATGTGTTCTGGTGTAGGGCAGGAGACAATAGTTTCTCTTCTGTGTAATTGGCACAGAGTACAAACAGCAAATTTGTGGTTCTGTAGAGAACCACACCCTAGAGAAAACACCCTAGGCTACTCAGGCACTGCCAGCCACCCTGGCAATGACAATGACCACTCCAGTGTCATTGGCAACCCAGCACCACACTGATACAAGGCAAATAAAACAGCCTCACAAAGAACAACCAGTCATTTGAGTTATTGAGCAATGTCATTCTTTCCCCCTGCATCTGAAATTCATTTGAACTGTCATTTTAATCACATACTAAAAACCCGTGATGCACGGGCTATCTCTAAGCTCCTACTGCTTTTTATTAATCTGATTGTCTACCTGCCACCTCACTTCACCTCTTGTAGTTTTTCTAATATGTTCAGATCTTTAGCGATACAGTTCATTATTTAATTTCCTTTCTAAAATGGCTTACACTTTCAGATGAACTTGAGAATTTTGTCTCAAATAATCAAATATTTGAAGAGAATTTCATGAAAATACCACTTGAGCCATTCATGTAATACCTAATTTCCTCATTTGAACGCACACTGGTTGTTAGACCTAGAACATCACTAAATACAACATTAAAAATAATGTACTAGGTACCAGTGGCTCATGCCTGTCATCCTAACTACTTTAGGAGGCTGAGATTTGAGGATGGAGGTTCAAAGCCAGCTCAGGTATGAAAGTCTGTGAGACTCTTATCTCCACTTAACATCAGAAAATGGGAAGTAGTACTGTGACTTAAGTGGTAGAGCACTAGCCCACACCCAAAATTCAAACTCCATGACCAACAACAACAACAACACACACACACACACACACACACACACACACACACACACACACACACACACAAAATGTATTGGTGACTCATGCCTGTAATCCTAGGTACTCAAAAGGCTGATATCTGGGGATGAAGGTTCAAAGCCAGCTTGGGCTGGAAATTCTTTAAGATTCTTATCTCCAATTAATTAGCAAGTGGTAGAATACCAGCCTGGAACAAAAAAGCCATGCCAAGAATGTTAGATCCTAAGTTCAAACCCCAGTACTTACACACACATGCACACACACACACACACACACACACACATGCACACCACGCACGCACGCACACACCTGGTTAAATATCCACTATTTACTTCAGAATTCATAGGTATTTAGAGATACCTTGTAAATTTTCCTCTACACTCCCATTCCATACTCATTTTGCGAGTGGTGTCTGTGGTAGCAATAGGAGATACAATTACCATCAAACAGAGGGTTCTGTAAGCAAGTATTTTCTACCGTATTACCAAACAATAAGGGCACCAAGAATTTTACTGTACTATTTCAAAACATAAAGCCAAACCTTCAAATCAGGAAACAAATGATTCCAAGTTATTTATCATCAGTAAAGTAACTCTCAGGGCTGAAAATATTCTGAAGTGCCATGTGGTAAGTGAATGTTCTCTAGATCTATAGACAGTTTAGTGGGGGTGCGGGTGGGGGAGACAGAGAGAGAGAGAGACAGAGAGACAGAGACAGCGAGAGAGACAGAGACAGAGAGAGACAGAGACAGAGACAGAGACAGAGAGAGAAACAGACAGCCAGAGACAGACAGAGACCAGACGGAGATAGAATCAACAGATCTCTAATTTGTCTAGTACAGAACAGATTTTAAACCAGCTATACTCAAGTACTTCTGGTGCAAGAAAATTACTCAAGGACTTGATTGAATTGCTGGTTAATAAGCAGGAACTAAATTAGGTCTATCATTTCAGATGCCCTTTTTGTACGACTGGGTTTTCTGTCAATAACACTGACAACGGAGGCCAGCGCAGGTCCTTTGCCAAGCTGTGCATTCCCCCAAAGAGTCATGAGACACGGTGGCACGCTGGCAGACATTGACTGTCACTCTTCACTGGAGATTTCACAGAAATCAGATGGGAGAGCTGGGCCCTGAGCTGTGGGTAGGCGCCAGAAGATCCAGAACATGGCAGCAAATACCCGGCAGAAGATCTCCCAGGTGCATTTTCCACTGCTCTGTACAGTGGTGGACTTCCAGTATTAAAAGATAAGCCAGACCTCTCTGAGGGCTCACATCTCCTTTATTGTAGAGATTCCTTTACTAACCTCTGAATCTCCTAGAAGATTCTGGTAGCTTATCTCTTTTCCTTCCAGCAAACAGAGAAAAATGTCTAAGCTGAAGAAAAGCTCTTAGTTTTAATGGTGTACTGGAGTCCTGAAACCAATTTGTAGAAGTGCTGTTGTCCCATAGGAGATGGGGTGAGGAGGAGGGAGTCAGGTAAAAAGAAGCAGACTAATTCAGAAGTAGGTACTAGCTGGAGGCAGTTGGGCTCACAAAGAGGTTGGAAGAGATTGAATAAGGTTTAAACAGATTATTTGCAACTCTAAAAACAAAACAATACAACCTGATGAAATTATTTGGGGGAAAAGAGTAAGGAGAGCTGGCAGATTGGAATCTACTGGAAATATGCAGAGAAATGTACATGAAAGTTCCCCTTCTATAACTAACATGCAATTAAAAATCGCAAAAGGCACTCGTCACAAGGGGAAACTTAGATTCTTTTTGCAATAATCTTTCAAGGGGAAAGAAAGCACAGACCTCATCTTTGTTGGATATTTCCTGACACCAGTCTAATTATCCATTTGTGGTTCATGTTTATCTAGATATAGAGAACTCATGAACATTCTGACATTTAAAGACAGATGTAATGGGATAGATAGGCAAGCTTTCCGAAGCAATCTAGAATACAAGCTTGGTGATAATCCACTTCACACATGCATGCATGCATGCATGTACCACACATGCACACACATACACACACATACACACACACATATATACACAAGACATCAATATACTCATATGTGCATGTATATATAC